>NC_071340.1:18284166-18937083 GCF_027744825.2 Synchiropus splendidus
ATGATCATATAAATTACACAAAACGTTTGCTGTCATTCGGCGGATATTAGACGCCACGTAACGTAACGAGAAGGACACATTTTTAGATCTATAACAGGCTGCGCTGCGAATAACGCGCTCTTAAACTGAAGCTCGCTTCAGTGAGGTTCACCAGCTAGTGTCGGACGGCTGACTCGAAGCTAACAATAGCGAGATAAAAACAGCGACCGTAGCTTTCAAGTAAACTAGCTTTTAAAACATCCCGCAAACGCGTTGACAAGTTAAATAAACAAGGACGGCTTTAAACGTCTACCCTTCATAAAAGTCAACGAGTTTATCAAAGACGAGCGGAGACTCAGGGCATTATCCTGCAGCGCCTCCTAGCGGGTAACACGACCTGGCTGACTTTCGTCAGTCACCAAGCGTTGACACCCTTCTGCTTACCTGTTTATCGTCGTGGTTTTAATCCCCACATAAACAACGAAACACGTAATTAAAATGTTATACAATTGAAGTAGATTATAGTGAATATATTGAGCAACTTGTTGCAAATCATGTAAACAAATAAAGCTAAATATTTATCAAAAACCGATGTTAACAAAGCAGGTCATAAGTCATATTTTTCATTCACCAACTAAAATAAATATGAAATAAGAGATTTCCTCTTGTGCAAAAAAAATCTCTCTACAGACAAGATTTTGTTTTTTTTAATGCTCAGGTATTGAACAGAAAATCAATATAAATGAAATATGTATTTTTAAATTGACGACCAATAAAGATGCTTTAAAGCAATGAAATCAGTCAATGCAAACATATATATTAGAGACATATAATCTAAAGATAACTCCTCTGTATGGTGTTGTATGCAGACAGATTAAATCTGTGTTATGGTGTTTATTTCTCTGAACGTGTTTGCATGACTTGTCTGGAGGTTACACGAATAAATCTTTCATTTTCACAGTATGGGCTGCTGATTGGTTCACTCTGGAGACTGAAGATTTATCATGGCTGGGACGACGCTTGAAACACGCTCAGAGCTCAGTTAGACTTTTTATTTTTCAGTGAGACAGTACTTGACGTTGCTCTCAGTGCTGCTCATCTTCTGCTGGTGAGCAGGGAACAGCGTCTGCGACTGGCTGACACCGCTCCACCACTGCGTTGATCTCACCGACGCTCATGCCGTCGTAGGTTCCGGTGATGAAGGTCCAGTGTGTGTCTCCGTTGTGGTTGGTCCTGCTCAGCCTGCCGGTGAAGGGGATGTCGGCCGTCATCTTCCTGCCGTCCATCCTCACGCTGCACGAGTGGTTGGGCGGCACCAGCAGCTGCACCGAGACAGCGTGCCGGATGGACTCCCTCGTGGTCGTTCCCTCGGAAAAGGTCATGGTCTGCTCCTTGGTGAAGTCAACAGTCCCTGGTCCTAGGATGGGTATTTTGGCGCTCATCGTGGACACAGAACCATTGCGGGTCTGACGCCCAATGTCCCACGACTTCTCCACCGTGCTGGTCTTCTCCAACTTCACTGTCTTCTCCACGCTGCTGCACTCCAGGTTGGTGACCTTGGCGAGCTGCAGGGTCTCGGGGGGATGATGGAAGAGTTCCATCTGGTCGATCCCGTACTGCACATGAGAGATGTGCTGACTGTAGCTTGCCTGGTTGATGGCCAGGACTTGGTAGCTCTTGTACCAGTACTCGTCACCTTCCCAGGGGAGGAAGAAGGCCTCGTGTTGGGGGACCACTTTGCCAAGACCGTACTTGTTTTTACCAACAAAGATGTCCACATTGGAGCAGGTCCTGACCGAGTATGGGGGCACATCTCCGTAGGATTCTTCCACCCACTCCAGGAACTCAAACTGGTCAATGTTGACCAGCACTTCGAACTTGGAGGAAGCGTACTCTTTGTCAGCGTAGGGGTACCGACAGACATGACCATTGCCTGGTGTGTAGAATCCTGCCTCGCAGTTGACCTTACACACGTAGTCGGTGCGCTCGGTGTACCCGTTGAAAATGGCGACGGCGCCGTTTGGAAGCGAGCCGTTCCATGTGACCCACTTGAGGTTGGTGTATTCTTCAAACATCGGGAGGGAATGTGGGGATGCCTCGCTCTCAGTTGGAGCTCGAATTTCTGGGGTCTTTTGGAGTTCCCTGGATGGAACCACATCTCCCAGTTTGATGTTCAGCCATGCCTCTGCAACAGGAGCAAGCACAGCCCATACATTACTGCAGGAGAGTTGCTGCAGGTCTCAGTGAGCATGCAAACAAACGTTTGGCTACACTCATGCTGTTGATAATGGTTGTGTCTCTGGACTGGAGTACCCAGAGTAAACCCACGCGTGATGGGGCTGTCTAATGAAACGAGGACCCCAACAGCAGTCAAAAATAGACAAGGTTCACATAGAAATGATGTATAACCCAAGACAACAGTTTTATATGATGGTATTTGCACAGCCTAGTTGTACTGATCCGTGAATCAGACATCGTTTAATTTCCCTGTCCATCGATTGGTCTTTATCGTTTGTTTTGACCTGCTCAGTAGCTTCAACTTCTCAACTGACACTGCTCTAACAGAACCTGAAGACTCACGGGCGGGTTCCTCTTGTCCGTCCTGCGGCTCGGAGACGAGGAGGAGCGGGTCCGACTGCAGCGCCGGGCGGCAGAGCTGCAGCGCCACCAGGAGGATGGACACCCACCGAAACATCTGTAAGTGACATCGAGCGACAGACCTGAAGTGATTTCGAGCGAGTTGAAATGATTTAGCTCAGGTGAGATGAGTGAGTGTGAGTTTGTTTGTCCCTGTAATGCAGCCTGACCGACTTGAACTGTCATTCAAAGTTTCAGTCAGTGCCTGTCAGGAACTTATCGGAAATAAACTCACAGGATAAAAGGTGTAAAACCTTTGCTGCGTGAAACAACGCCCCTAGTGTTCTTCCTGTTGAGTGATAATCTGTAATGTCAAACCCCAATAATCATCTAAACTGTCTCGCAATGCAACTATTAGAACAAGAACGCAAACGGATCACATCTCACGTTCGAGGTCAGAAGAGGAATGAAGTTTACCTGGACGGCTCCTGCTGCACTGGCGCCGCCTGCAGTTGGAGCGCAGCTTTAAAAGCTCCCGTTCTCTAATGACCTGCAATAAAGTTCTGCCGTCGCTGACGGCTGTCATGTGACCTGTTCCCTCGATCTTTCACCTCTGATTCTCTTGTCAGGAGGCTCGAGTCTAGCTTTGCATGTTACTAACTCTAATTGAATTATTATTCTTTACGTATATTTTCATTTTTGTTATGACCTCTACTGCAAGTCCCCTCGATCCAGAGTCAATGAAGTATCCAGGATAAAGAGCCCTCCAATAGGTGGCGCTGTGACTTTGCGTTCAGGTCTGCCGACCTGATTGAGTGTGCATGTTTCACAGTAACATAAGGTTGTTCTGCTTCACAAAATGCTGCCACGGCTCCGTTCGCTGCTGCTGATACTTGGACCCGTGCTTCAGCCGGACCCCACACTGCGGTGCCCTGACTCCTGAGGTCCAGGTTGTTCATGCAAAAGGCTGAGCTTTTGATCCACTGATCTGTCTCAAGGCCGAACTGGAACGGCCGTGACCTCACTGATGTGCTCAGATATGGTGGTGTAGGAACATCTTCCTCTGACGTTACACAACAGGCTGATCAATGAGCCGCTATTAAGATCTAATCACCGTGCTGTAATCTGGACCTGCAGTATCAGGACATGGATCAGGCACTTTGGACTTCATGGGATCCTCCTCTATCGCCGGCTGATACCAGATCACACATGAACTTCCCGCTGCTCAATGTCACCCAGCAAGTGACACGGACAGGCCTGGCTCCCCTGTGTGTGGACGTCTGCCTCAGTCTCACCCTGCTGGCTCCTGCTCCCTCACAGCATCACGAGAGTCAGCAAACCAGTCGTGTTGCAGTGGCTTGGACTGTGATGCCGCAGCTGAGGGTATCTGAGGCACCTCAGGACTACTGTTGAGCTCTGCAGGGAGTGCGAGCAGACTCTGGACATCCAAGTCCACCGTGGGAGCTCGAAGTTGGCTTGATCTAGAACCCACTTCTTGTTCAATGAGGTGTTTGGAGGAAAACATGTTTGGGACCATGGCGCTTATGGTCTGAGACCCTCTCCTGCCGACCCACTTCAGGGACCTGAGCCCCTCTCGCCATACTTCTACTGTCCACCGTGCACTGGTACTGACCCAGACTCCCACAGAACCGCCTCCTGGAAGAGTCATGTGATGAAGGCATTCCCTAACACTGTTGCCCTTTTAAATGAAATGTGTTGTTCGTGCTGCCGCTACCATGTTGTGCACTCATTCAGCTATTAAAAGTTTGTACTGATATCTGCGATGGGCTGCTTCTCAGCTGGGCCCCTTGTTATTTATGTGCCTAACCTGATGACTTAGTAGAACCATTTCTGCTCCTAGTACTACACTCTCCTGCTCGTACAGGTCACTCTCCTGCCTGTACTACTGCACTCTTCCACTACTGCAATCAACAATAGCAATTGCAGTCTGATCAACTGCGACCGATTAGTAGTATTTCAACACTACTAAGTGCAGTACTACTTCTTCTACTGCATTTGTCAACAGACAATACACTACACAGTACTTCTGATACTATTATGACTCAGCTGGAACAAGAGGAAATAAGAACATCTGTTTTTGTTCCTCACCAGTGAAAGTTACGGACTGACTGACTGTGTGAGATGAGTCCAACCAGGTGATGATATTCATGTGTCCAAGTTTTCTGAATGATAGTGCAGCTGCACATGGCAGGTATGTGACGTATGTTTTGACAGAACTGCTACCTGACTGTGCTAATATGTTTGAAATCAGCCCATAATGCCTCTTTATGTTTCCATGGAGGGTCAAGATTCCAAATGGGCAGGAGGTCGCTAGCTACCCCGCTGGTCTGACCTCAGTACTTGGTGGTAATTTTCTCAGGCTCAGATAGATAGATAGAAAAATACTTTATTTTTGAATGGAGAGACAGAAAAAAAACAGATTTAGTTAATTTCAGTTTATTTCCCAGAAACAATAGGTTGGTTCGGTTTATTGTTTGACCAAGTCCTCAAGGGCAGGGTTTGGCATCGGGCACTGGCTCACATCGGTCCACGACGGCTCGCACCTCTCCAATCTGCACGCCGTCGTAGGTTCCTGAGATGGATGTCCACTGTGTCTCGCCGTTGCGGTAGGTGCGACTCAGGCGAGCGGTGTAGGGGATGTCGGCTTTGATCTTGCGGCCCTCCATGCGGACCCTGCAGCTGTGGTTGGGAGGGATGCTGAGCTCCACGGACACCGAGTGGCCCAGCGTCTCCACCATGGTGGTGCCTCTGGAGAACTGCAGTGTCCTCTCGCCGCTCAACTCGATGCCACCAGAGCCGATGAGAGGGATCTTTGCTGTGATGCTGCCGGCGATGCCCAGCATGGTCGCTCGACCGATGTTCCAGGTGGTCTCCACCTCTGTGGTCTTTGAAATGGTGACGGTTTTCTCCACGACCTGGCAGTCGTTGTTGGTGACGCCGGAGATCTGCATGGTCTCGGGAGGATACTGGAAGAGCTCCACCTCGTCGATGTTGTACTTGACGTCAGAGATGTGCTGCGTGTAGGCATCTCTGTTGATGGTCAGGACCTGGTACTTCTTGTACCAGTACTCATCCCCTTCCCAGGGCAGGAAGAAGGCCTCGTATCTGGGGACCACCTTCCCCAGACCATACTTGTTCTTACCCACGAAGACCGAACCGGAACTGCAGGTTTTCACTGAGTGCTGGGGCACGGAACCGTACGAGTCCTCCTTCCACTCCAGGAACTCGAAGTTGTCTTTGTTGGCCAGGATCTCAAACTCTGGGGCATAGTACTCGCTGTCTGAATAGGGGTAACGGCAGTACGGACCCAAGCTGGGGTTGTAGAACCCGGCCTCAGATTTGAACTTGCAGACATAGTCCGTGTGCTCCGTGTAGCTGTTGTAGATTGCAACGGCGCCGTTGGGCAGAGAGCCGCTCCAGGTCACCCACTCCAGGTTGACATTGTCCCCGAACAAGGAGGAGGACACGGGGTGGAAGCGGTCCTCCAGTTCTTCTGGGACCAATGGGCCCGTGACCTCATTGTTGCCGGTGACTTCAGGAACCAGATCGCCGGCCTCAGG
Source organism: Synchiropus splendidus (assembly GCF_027744825.2). Classification (NCBI taxonomy): domain Eukaryota; kingdom Metazoa; phylum Chordata; class Actinopteri; order Syngnathiformes; family Callionymidae; genus Synchiropus; species Synchiropus splendidus. The sequence continues at coordinate 18,290,304 of NC_071340.1, forward strand.
GTTCAGCAGGAACACTGTGGCAGCATCAGAACACAAACATTATCCCAGTTGCCGAGAATGGTCCTGGGAACCGCTCAACAGCAGTAGTGCTAGAAGTACTGTGAAATTCTGAAAACATGTTCGGTAAACCCAACGTTGTGATACACTGACAACTGAAGTACTATCGAGTATTAAAGCGTCCACTTTGTCATCAGCTGTACTACTACAAAAGACAAAGTAACATGTAAAGAGTTACTCCTCCATGGTGTACACATTCATCTACGTCTGAGGTGACAAATACTACTAGTGCAAGTACATCAGGAGGTCAGTGAGAATCCTCCCCTGTTTCAACAAATGTTTCTTCATCTTCTACAGACCACAGTACTGTTGAACATGGTAGAAAGAGTGATACACAGAATCAGACTTGGTTAGAAATTGAGTCTTTAGGAGAACTTGGAGACCTTTCCTGTGCCTAGAGCTCTGGTCCACAACGTCCTGCAGACCGGCCGAGGTCAGTGCCAGCAGAGCGGGGAGCAGAAGCAGCGACTTCATCTGCAGAAGAGAGCGTTAGTGACTCCGACGGTCAAGAGAGAACAAGCATTTCTCAGCAGCACTCACCCTGACAGCTAGTCCTCACCGACTCCTCCATCGTGCTCCTGCAGCCTTTATACGCTGGTTTATGATGTGACCATAAAGTCCAGGAGCGTCAGTGCAGCATCTGAATCTTTGACCTGGAAACTTTGGTGGAAGTTGTGCTGTTGTCCCACGATGTTTCATAACCAGGTGTTTTTCTGTGACGCCTCCTGGTGTCTCCACTGAGACTCGCTGAAGCTCATGAAGGAGTCATGTTTGGATGGGTGATGACCATGCACGAGTCTGAGTGCACGGCAGAGTCGGCCAGATTGTGATCGGCCATCAAGGCAGTGATCAGCTGACCTGCATCGATGAAAGGTGCTTTCTGGAGGAGTCCTGTGGCCTCATAGGCTCCAAAGCTGCTGAAGAAAGTGGCTGGATGGAATGGAGCCTAGCTGGCTGAGTTATCCAGCTTGTGAATGTATTCTGGTCCATTATTTGTCAGGCAATCCTGTAGTCACGGCCCTATTGTGACCGGTCTGCCACCAAACTTGAAGTGAACCAGACTGGATTTTCTGTGTCAGATTCACTCACAAGGAGGGTCTTCATATGGTGTCACACACTGTTACTGTTACTGGCTAGTGTGTGTGTGCACATGCATGATGAGCAGCTCAGTCTGTACACAACCTGCCGGTGGACATGAATACAAACAGTTGAAGACAGAATGGCCCATGATGCTGACTAACAAAGGTCAAAGGTCAACCCTTGCTGGGGACCTGGTTTACACTGTCTTTTGTCTTCCATCGTGAGGGAATCCACGGGGGGTGTCGGGGCTCTGCGACCGAAGGAAGGATGCTGAAGCCACCAGACCTGATCGTGAGTGATAGGGTTGAGTCCCGGGGCCCGGGGCCTGCTCAGGTCATCTCTGCGATCACCGGTGACGCTCAGCACAAGACGTCGTCCTGGTGCTGATTAGAGAGGCAGCTCAGATAAGCTCTGCGATTAGCCTCCGATAACCGTCCACTGAGTGCCTCTTTGTCCTCCAAGCTCAGATTTTATGTAGCGATGACCTTCACTTCTCTGCTGAGCTAGTCCTGATGCTGACCCTCGCCTCGCCTAGACGGTAAACATTAACAGCATTAATGGAGCTGGATCCTCATCTTCTCAGACATGTCAACGATGAGCCAGATCAACGCTACACTGCCACCTACCGTCACTGCGGTCTCTCAGCCAGTATGTCATACCTGAAGGGGTCGGCAGGGACGCTAGAGAGTCGGTGAACGGCTGATCTGATGACTGTGCTCGCTGCGCGTTTGGAACACGTGATTTCTAGTGATGGTCAGTAAAGTTAAGCAACTCATCTCAGGTGAGGGAACCCGGCAGCTCAGTGGCCTTTCTGAAACTGACTCGAAGTATGAGGTTATAGTTTCACCATCCCCGAATTTGAACTCCTGATGAGGTCACTGCACTGGATGGGAAATTAGATGCAGTTCATCTGGTGACCACTAGAGAGAAGCGTCAGCCTAAACAAACTCCACAGTTCACCGCGATTGATATACAGTGGGCAACCGGAATGGGGCGGCAGCGGGTCAGAAAAAATCAGGCTCGTGTACTCACGTCACTCGACTTGTCCCGGCGAAGGGACTAGCGCCCTCTTGTGCAGACTATATAAACCCTCTTGATGCTTCAGTGCAAGTCAAACCCAGCAAAACCTGAACTACAACATTGTGTTGCTGCTTTTACACGTGTTAAACTTGTTCTGAAATTCTCTTAACATGTATTTTGTATTTTGTAATTCTTTCTCTGCCACACATGGATGTATTCATTAGCTCTGGTTTGGTCCATTAGTGGTTCCTAGTGGGGGTTGAAGAACCCTTCAGGGCTCTGATTAACTGGACATGCAAAGGCATTAGTAGCTTGTTAACTTCAGATTAAGTCCTCAATTATGTATCTCTGCTTCCAGCCGGAGGCCACGCTGAGTTTCATCTGCTGCTCACGCTCAGTCTTCTGGAGGCTTCTGTCTCTGCAGAAGGACATCAGCACTGCCTCTCTCAAATGTCTGAGCACTTGTTGACCACTTGGGGTCAAGGAGGGTCTCTGCTTGGATCAGAGTTGCACATTCTCACCTGGTACATGAGAAACTTGTAGCTTCTTTAGTCACTCAAACCAAACTATCACTGGTCTCCACTGTCTTCTAAGCCCTGAGTTTCCAAGGCATTGAGCACAGCGGGCCATCACAGTCGTCTTTTCTTGTTCCATGACTCCAACCAGGTGATGGGGCGCTATCCTCCATGAGAACTGCACCAGCACAAAACTTGGTGACCCATGGTGAACAGCAACTGTGAGAGCCCTGTGAAATGTTGCTGCCAGACTTCGGCTGCAGCTAAAACAAAATCCCTGTGGAGGAAGTGATGATGTGTAGAAGTGCTTCCCAGGGATTTGCTGAACATGATGGTCATCGGGGTTCTCACGCGAGCTGACAAACCTGACAAAACTGGAAGCCTGAAACCTGACTCGACTCCTTTCACTTGTCAGGTCTGCGTTGCTGTGCTGTGATTGTGTTTCATCATGTTGAACACACACACACATACGCATGCCGTCAAAGTAATAGAGGTTCCATTATTCATGGCGAGGGAGTAGGTTTCTCTGCCGCCGCTCGGATACATCTCCGCTCACAGGGAGCAGGTTTAGATTTTGGAGCTTGTAAATTATCCAGAAGCTTCTTGTAGTTTGAATGTTCTTGTGAAGTGAAGCGAAGGTCAACGAGCCTGAAATGTTCTCTAATACACACAAAAACGTCACTTCTAGGTCCCAAATGTCTCTTCTCCACCCTGCTGACATCACTACCTGCCGCTGCATCTTCACTCTGGCCCAGGAAGACCTGCAGACCCTCAGACTGAGCAGGAGACAGTTGTGCGATTATTTCAGACTCTGAGAGTCTCAGGAAGACGTGCAGGGTGCAGAATGGAAATGCTTTATTAAAAAAATACCAAGACAAACTTACTTCATGAACAATTATAAACAACTTTGTGGTCACTGTCATGATGAGCTCCTGCGCCCCCTGTTGGCTTTCCGTCTCTGGCAGGATCAACTTTGCAGTGGAGGAGTTTTTTTTCCCCTGGAAGAGACGGGTGGGGAGCAGACGAGCGGTTTCCCTCGGAGGAGCATTTCTTAAGACAATTTATACACTTTGGAAGGACACAGCTCCTGCATGTTTGTGCGCCATCTAAATCTTCCTGTCAGTTTTACAGTCTCGTCTCGGCCGCGTCTCCGTCTTCCCTTCGTTGCTGCTCGTCTTCGAACCCATTCGCAGCTTGTTCTTTCACATTAAATCCTTGCGTTAGCTGTGACGCGTGCTGACTCCCAGAAGTGGCTGTCTGACGCTGACTGCCAAAGTCAACTCACAGAAGAACATCCGCATGAATGGTGGCTTTTCTGAATTCATTCACCAGCCGCTGACAAGTATATCAGCCTGAAAGGTATTTGGGTCTGGTCCCACTATGGTCCACGCCCGACCAGTGTGCTTCGTTGTCACTTCCAACCGTTCATCTCTTTGAGCTTGCTGACACTCGGACCCTTGATGGGCGTGGAGGGCGGCGGGTTGTACAGCGGTAGCGTTGGCGTGTTGGCATCTCGTGTCCACAGCTTCTCCGTGGGGATGGTCCAGATGCTCCGAGATGACTTCTTCTTGGGCTTGTCAGTCTTCTCCTTTACAGTCCCAGGAGACATGGACTGTGGAGAGAGAGGCTTGTTTGAGACAGCTCATTGATGTGGTTTGAGTCTGGTGCCATAGCTCTGCCACCTGACACTAATTTTGATCCTGAAAGCAGGTGAAAGACACAACTGGCTAACTGGGACCTTCATAATCAACAATCCCTGGGCTTGTTGACTCACAAAGACTTTCAAAACTTGGTTCTTCATGACATGGACCCTCAGTGTCATCCACTCATGAAGCTTCTACACTACCACACATGTCAGTATACCAGCCGTGAGCCAACTCTGACCCAGCTAGAGCGGAACACGAGATAAAAAAGCGGCATGTTGTAGTCAGACTCAACAGTCTAGCATGGCCTCTAAAGCTCAGTGCTCCACATGTGTGGATTGGACCCGGACCATCTCCAGTTATCTCCTCATTCCTGACTCCATTATTGAAGGCATCTCTGTTGAGGAAAGTAAAGAAACGTACACAGCAGCAGAGCGTGAACCAGCTGAGCTTGGCAGCGTTCCGGCCAGTCCCGGCATAGCGGTTTTTCTTGGGCAGCAACAGGACGAAGGACACTGCCAGAGATAGATGGTAGAAGCTGTGGACGTATGCGTAGTCCCACTCCTGGAGGGAGGTTGACATGGTTGTGGTGAGTCAGCAAAATCATGCAGGCTTAGATGATTGACTCTCAGCTCTCAGCTCTTTATACTAAAACACAAGTCTTGGTACAATTGTACAGTGATTTTATATTTACTTTGGACAGAGTTTCCAGTTGTTGCTCAGTGAGATTTTACCTCTGTCAGTCTGGCCTGGACCATCTTTTCTAGCTTTGTTTTTATTTCCTTCTTTTTTTTAATTGTTTATGCTTGGTATTCATGAAATTTGTTCATTTAGCTTATTTAATTTTCTAGTCTGGTGTGGTCGGCTCAACCCCTAATGTCCCACTTTTTAAGACCTTGCTACCTGTAGTTCATTTTTCAGGACACTCACTCACCTGGAAGTAGAAGCGCAGCATGAGAGCGAGCGCTCCGAAGCAGCAGCCGGGCCCAACCTGCTGCGTGTACACGCTCTTCTCCGGGTACACCGCTCGCAGTTGCTTCATCTTCTGCAGCTGGGGAGGCAGACACATAAGCGACGGAGGAAGGGTGGTGCTGCTGTGCCTTGCTGATACTCACCCATTTGACGGTGATGATGAAGACGGCCGAGCCGATGGGTCCAGAGTAGATCCCATAGCCCCACCGGTCCTGGTAGATCCTCACCGCGATGGTCAGGACTCCGAACATGGTGATGCTGGACCGCTGTGGTTCGTCAAAGTCTCCCAAGGCTGAAACACACAGAGGTCTCAGAGTCTGCCTGAACACAAGCTCAGACCCTGAGCAGCATCAGGGACCACCGCTCTTGTTTCGATGAACATGTCGAATGCGTTTGTCTCCTGTCAGTCAGACTCTTGTGGGCCCAGTGAACCTGGATGTGGAGGGAGGACGGTCGGTCCTGTGTAGGGGTGGGGAGGTTGGAGAGAAGCGTCTCCTGGTCAGTACCACTGTGATGGTCAGGTCAGTGTGTCAGGACAGGAAACGTCAGTGATTGATCAGTTGGTCTGTGAGGGTCTTCTGGTAACTGGGTCGCAGGCGGAACTCACCGATGAGTGTGACCCACATGGACAGAGCGGTGCCGTAAACACTGAAGTACTCCAGCACGTCGTATCTCATGAAGCAGAGGATGGAGAGTCCTGGCCCGTCGCATGCGTGGTAAATCTGCGCACACACATACAGGTTTACTGCGCAGGTTCTGACCCGAATGTGTGAAGTGACGCTGAAGTGGTTCTGAGGTTCCTCTCAGACTCCAAACACGGTGATAATCAGATCAGCGGCTGGTGCAGCTTCGGTCGGCTGTTTTCACAACATGCTGTCCTGCACGAGCAACGGCGGCTCAGATCAGAGCTTTGTGTTTACTGGGTTCATGCTTTTGTCGTTCCAAGTCTCTTATAGGTGAATGACGTCTGCCCCCACAGGTGAAGGACACTCTTCCTTGTCTGGCTTGCATCACACTCTCTAGAACTGCAGTGTCCTCCAGTGAGGTACAAAACCACAACTCACTCCTGAGCTGGCCTAGAGGCTCCACGTTCTTGAACATGTGACTTTAAACATGCAAGTGACAAGCCGTCTAAACAGAAGCTTTCATGCGGACCTCTGTCCTCGCAGTAACAGCAACAATGGAACAGGCAACTTGAGCTCACCGCTGTGAAGAACATAGTGAAGAAGTAGACCATGGCCTCCATGTGGAAGCCCCTCTTGGTGGCCACGCTGGCGGTGGGCAGGAAGACCAGGCTGCTGACGGTGGGCAGCAACATCTTGGCGATAAACGCTCCCATGATGGATTGATGTCTTCCAGAGATTAGCAGGAAAGCAGCAGACCGGGATGCGGGTGAGCGTCCGGCACGTGCGGGTCCAGTTCTGAAAGCAGGAGAAAGTTCCTCCCCAGATCACTCTCGCTCTCTCTCACTGCCCCAGCTGTCCACTCTGGACCTTTAAACTTTAAAGTCCTGCAGGCTGAAGTCCAGGAGGGACAGCTGCAGGCATTCCACTGCAGCAGGAGGACAAGGAGCGACCGGACGGAGCGGCACAGGCCCAGAGGGTCGACTCCCCTGTGTGTGTGTGTGTGTGTGTGTGTGTGTACTGCAGAGCAGTTGCAGTTTAAATTCATGTATACTCTTGGAACTCTGATTTCCTCACAATTCTAAATCCACAAGCAAAATGATTTAAATAAAACTTATTAAAACAAAGCTCAGATGATGATAACGGTCAGTAATACTTTATGACAAGTTATTGTTTTTATTGTACAACTATATGAAATAATCATGAATAAATCCAATAATATTTTTTCTCCAATAAACATGGTGATCCTGTAACAGAGAGCCGTGTGAATGGTGAAGTACGTTAATAAACATGGACAATCGCTCTAAAAATATCATGAATAAAATCTCCGCTCCACCTGAAAGAATGTGTGAACACCATATTCAGCTTTGGTAGCATATTTCCCTAAAAATGTTTTTAAAATGCAGAATTATTAGTCATAGCGTATTATAGATTGTTTGTGTGGGTACTATAGTGTATACTACTGTGTGTGCGTTTGTTGAGTCGACTGAAGTTACTTGGTCTGTTGTCTCTGAGAAGCGAGTTCCCTCCACATTATGTTGGGGTCCTCAGAGGAGCCTGGGCCGGCTGCAGAGGAGGCCTTAAAAGGCAGAGTGAGGAGAAGAGAGGAGAAAGTGTGGCAGTTGTCCCCCCGCCAGCTGTCCCAGCTGCTCGGGTGCAGAGACAAAGAGTCCAGTCTTGGACGCTCCACATTCTCCAAGTGCCTCAGAAACACGAGCTGCCGGGACCCAAACCCTGAAACACTTGTCTGGGAGGGGAATGGCTCGACATGAACAGGGGGCTCTCACCAGGGTGTGGAGCTGCGGGGGACGTGGCTCAGCACCTCAGGTTCTGAAGCTTCTCTGTCGCTGGACTGGGTTCACATGTGTGTTGAGAGACGGATGAGTCAGAGTCAGTGTCAGTGAGTTGGTGGTGAAGGATGCACACACACACAAAGGCTTGTGAGGACCTCACATTGCCATAATGCTTTCCGCAGCCTCTCACCCTTAACTTAACCATTCAGATCATATGGCTAACTTTAACCAGGACTCTGACCCAAACTTATACCGAATTATAATTAACTACTATTACTGATGTTTTAACTCTCTAAACCTTGTGAGGACAGGCCAAAATGTCCTCACAAAGCAAGATGTCCTCACAAGAAGGTGGCTTGTCAAGACTTGGCACTCACAAATATGGCTACACACACACTCATATCACCACACAAAAATGTGTGAACCCACTCACTTAAACAGACACACGCTCGAGTAGAAACCACTTGCTCACACTGTTTGGGCCTCACAGAGTTCTCTCTATCTTTCACGTACTGCATTGGAAACGACACACACTTGCACAACCGATGACACACTCGTGGAACTTCTCGTGCATGATCATAAAGCCCATACAACACACACGTTCAGACTCACCCACGTGTCTTTGTATGAATCCTTTCACACACACCAAAACCTTCCACTCTGTGTGAAACCATGACAGGCTCTTGTGCACACACGTTAGGTCGCTCTCTGTCTTGTGGGGACCAGCCAAAAGGTCTCATCTGTCACAAATGCGTCGATCACATACATGAGACGCTGCACACAGTTGAACCTTCTCATGAACACATTCATAACGTCACGACTCACACCAACACCAACAACCTTCAGCCTGGATGTTACAGCAGAACCTATCGAATGAATTGTAGTCAGTGAAGCTAACTCAGGCCTTTTCTTGGCCCCTGCTGACCTCTGGAGCCAATCTTGAGTGGCCTGCTGAAGCGGGAATGTGGAGTATTCTGGGCTAACAGATTTTTGGGTGACACTGCTGTCACCTCATTTTAACCGGACCTTTGACCCAGCCAAGACCCTTCCCGGCCTGTTTGACCTGGAGGATGGTGAGAGGCATGGCGGGGTGCGCCCCACAGCTCCATCCTGACTCCTGCTCCCAGGATGTTCCTGGGAAGAGACCTGGAACTCCCAGGCGGTGATGAACTCTCCTAATTTGTTTTGTCTGCGCAGGAACACGGAAGAGTCTGAGGAGGAACTCGATCTGTTGTTTTTAGGTTTCAGGAAAACTCTGGCTGGAGTTACAGAGGAGGAGAAGCTGGGGACCAAATCAAACCAACAAGAGAGCCAGGGAGAAAGCTATTGTGTGATTAGTATTGAGTTATGTTTGAGCTGGGCCAAGCCAAACATCTCATCAATCCAGGGAAACATACATGCTGGATGTACATGTGTTTCCAGCCCAGCAGTGTTTATGTCTGCTGCTCTGAATTATCCATGGGCAGCACTGGGAGACCTGAGTCTGCTGGGAAAGGTTGGATCTACAGACGAAGAAATGAGTCCTGAGATTATGCTCGCCCATCGTCTCACAGCTGATGACGGTCGTAGAAAGTACGGCTCCGAAACAAGACGCTTGTGTAGTGTGAAGCAGCAGGGATGCACTGGAGCTGAGATGAAGAGGAGGACACAGCTCCCCCTGCTGACCTGCACTCGCAAATGAGACAAGACGATGTTCTCAAACATAATACATTTGTTCCTGGCATAAATCTATCCATTAATTTCCCCCCTCCATGAGGTCACATGATGGCACCTAGCTGCTCTGCTTGCTTGTTCCCCCCAGCGAGCAGCTCTCAAGGCCTGACTGGGTTTCAGTGGGAGACCGGCGCACTGCTCTGAAGGAACCAGCCGGGCCAGCAGCCAGGGCAACCAGGAGGTCAACATATTTCAAGCGAAGACTTTGGTGAGTCTGGAGCTTCCGTCACTGTCACGTAATGTAAACAAGTATAAGTTGTTGAGTTTCCTTTGATGTCATGCCGCAAAGATTACAGTACTAGCAGGACAACATTACCACCACGTTAGCAACCCTTAGCAGCGTTGTTAAGTTAGTCGAGGACAGTGATCCAAATCGCGACTCTCTAGTTTAGATACGCCACATCTATTATTCAACAACAACACAGTCTTCTTTTGCCACTTGTCCTGTGTAGGCTGAGGAATGCTGAAACCGTCACTGACAGTCCGCAGTCCAGCTCATGGCACAGCTGGTTGAGTGTCCAAGGTGGGAGGAAACTTGAGCTCAACCTTGGCTACACTCTTGGAGTAAACCTGGGATGGCACTAACTTTGGTTTCAACAACCTGAAGTCAGGTTGTTGGCTGATTTAATGCGGGGGTCGAAGCCCGGTTTGAGGCCATGCTCGTACAACATGGAGCATGATCTGCAGCAGACAGGGAAGGTAGCTCGATGTTATCAAGTTTCCACGACATTCCCGAGGCTTGTGGTTGAGGTCACTGCTGGAAATGAAATCATGGCTGGAGCATCAAGATACACTGAGGCTCTCTGAGAGAATCACACCAGAGGTCATCGACCCTCCGTGAGCAGAGTCGATCATTTCTTCACCAAACTGGATGGAAGTATTGCTGAGAATGAAACCGAATAACAAGCCACTTAGACTCGACCCTTGGATACGAGTCACTGGAGCTTCTCATTCCAGCTGATAAATCGATGAGGATGTGATGGGGGTTGATGAAACACTCTCAGGTGACTTATCCAACAACCTGACTATCCAGAGCGGACTCTGCAGTAGGTGCACGATGGTGTTTGCTGATGTCATAGTGATTGGTAGTGAGATGGTGAAGGGGAAAGGAAAAAGTGTGAGATGAATCTTTCAGAGGGACGTGTGAAGTCTGGAGACAAAGTTAGGGAGAACAGATGTTTGTGGAGACTAGAGACAGAATTGGACTAGGACCAGTGAGGTCCATGATGAAGATGGTGAGGGTGGTGCGAGGTCCTCAGGGGAATGACCGAAGAAGGTTCTGCTCCCGGCCTGCAGCAAGACTGAGGTCATGCTGACTGATTATCTTCATGGTAATTTCTCAGAACTTGAGTCACCATCTTCCTGTGAGGCGCTCCACGTCAGAGCTGACCTGCAGGGTGACGAGTCAATATCTCAGTATTACTCAGCACTTTAAGACTGCTCTGAGCATTACTAGCAGGACCGAGCCAAACATCAGTACCCACTCTCGTCTTGAACCAGATTCCATTTTTACGTTTTGGAGACAATCCGATTGCCAAAATCTGCCGACTCGGCAGTCTGCTGGAGATAAAACTGCCTCCAGGTCCAGCGTCTGCTCTTTTTTTTTCACAGAGACATGTTTTTGTTCCTCACATTCCAGAGTGGAGCTGCAGTGGGCGAGCTGAAAAAACATTTGTTGTTTCTCAGTTTGTGGTTTTATTTAAGTTGTTTAATTGCTGGCTTGCTGGTGCGTCTGTGCCAGCACTAATGACTGCAGACTTGCTCTGGCACCGAACGCCGTCTCGCACATGACTGGGCCCCGAGTCGGGGCGCTGGGCGTTTATGGTGGGGGCGGGGCCTGTTCCTCTTGGATTTTATCTGTCCGACTGTTAATTGGGAACGGAGCGACGGCTCTGGGAAGGACCTGGTTCCAGGTGTTGAGCCTGTAGTCTCAAACATCAGGTTTATTTTCACTGCGCCTCACTGCTGCTACAACACTTTGCTGTAAACATGCCATCACTTTTTCCACATTGCTCCCGCTGCCGCACAGCAAGAGTCCAGTTCAGATGCTTAATTGAAACGGACAGGGAGCAGTCGCTGCTGTCCACCGCTCAAGGTGTCTTCTGCTGCCACTTGCCTCGCCTCCGCAGACCAATGCCAAGCCTAGGTGTGCCAGGTCAGGAAGGTTCCTCACGGATCGCCACACTCTGCCACACACACGCAGCCTGACCAAGCAAGAACCATCATTCAAGGTTTGTTGGTAATACAAATGTGCCTGTGATGACAGCGTGTTCAACACAGAGCTGAGCGACGCCCGCGTTTACTGTCAGTGTTTGGATTTCCAGGCCGGCTGGTCACTGGGATGAGCTCTCAGGATCAAGACCCAGCAGAGAACAAGTGCATTCAGCATCAGAGCAAAGCCAGGACAAGAGACAGCTGTGGAAACACAGCAAAGGAGGAGAAGAGAAACGAGGAGAGAAACACACAGACGGAGGGAGGGGTGGGAAATAATAACAGAAGAAGTTGGAGAAAAACATTGAGAAGTGGAGAGATGGTAATAAAGCAGACGACATGGTGGGCAGACACGGTGGTCCTGAGACGTCTGCTTGTCCTCTCATCATTCACCTTCCCTCATTCCTGCATCTGCTCTTGGCGTCTGCTCCGACCGTCAGTGGTTCAGAAAATCTGTGGAACATTTCGCTGCTCTCGATGATCATTGAGCAGCACAAGACCTGAATGTCAGTCCACCTTGTCACTGACCTGACGTCCTCACCTACACTTGTCTTTTTAATTTCTTCCTCGCCTCCAAACCATTCTGTACCAGAGTCAGAGGTGGCCCGGAGCTGCTCCATCACTCCCCTTCACTAGATGTGGTTTCTGGCCCCGCCGGCAGTTGTCATCTTCCCGAGTTCCTTGTTTGCCACTGTCCAAGTTCTTCCTTGCTGTTGCTGAAGTTCCTTTCCTTGCTTCCATGGACATCACCCAAAGTTTCTGAGAGTTTTTCACCAAGCCTTTCTTCCCTTTAGCCTTGCCATTACCATTCGAGTGAGCCGAGTTCCCTACGGTTAGCCAGTAACTGTCAGTTGCCCCAGTAGGATTCGACTTCATGTCAGCTCCGGGTTCTCGCTCACGTTGGCAACCATGACACTTGTTCCATGTGGAGAGATAGGTGATGTTTCCAGAGGATCCGAGGTCACACAGAAGACCAGTGGTCTCCATGTAGACTTTGACTTCATCCCAACCTCACAACCCTAAAGGCTGTGAAAGTAAGGACAACTGGGTTCCAGCCCCTGGTCCTCCCTCCTCACTCACTCTGCTGCTCCTGCTGGCTGGAAGAGGGGGAGGACGAGGGGATGCCGGGCGAGCACACCTTACCTCCCTCCCTCCCTCTCTGTCTCCATCCCCCTCTTTCCCTCTCTTCACTCCACAGCGACAGCAGCAGCACACCGCAGCACCCCACTGCTGTCGCTGGCACGCTCTTACACACACACCACACACACACGCACACTCAGAGCGGCATCCCCATCACAGACCCAGGCGCCCTTGGACTGCTGCAGGGGAGGTGAGTGTGTTTCTGTTCCAAACCTCCTCTGTGTGTTGAAGTTGTTGCTACTGTGTTTTCACTTGTTGGAGTGGAAGTGTGTCGGCCCGGTGCGAGAGTGGTTGCTCCCAGTGGAACATGTGTGTCTCATGTGGGGCACACCAGCCACTCATTTGAGATTTTCAACCGGACCAAAACCAATCCAATAAATAATGCTGACTCCTTCAGACGTGTGTGTGTGTGTGTGCCTACGGTTGAGAGGCCACAGGCCGTCTGGAAACTCAGCTGATGGGAAGTGTGTGTGTTGGTGTGTGAAGTGCAGTAGCAGTCAGTGTTGTTGCCAGGGCCACTTGTTGAGCGCTTACCTCTGGTTTAAAGAACTGAACGTTCCCACACTGTGACTCTGCTGACCAAGTGTTGGTTAACCCTGTGCTGGCGTTGACTTAGGATGTCCTGTTGTGCAAATGCTGCCACCACGTGGGCTCCTTCCATTCAGGGTAAAACTGTTTGGCCGCACTCGCCCCATCATTTGTAGAGGACGTGAACCAGATCACACGCGTCACTAGGGCCGCGTAAGGATGCTGTTGGGGATCCAACTGGAGTGCAGCTGGACACTGCCATTGTATTCATGGTGGCCTTCAAGAATCCAAGTCATGACTGGACTGAGCAGCACCAGTCAGTTTGCTTGTAATATATGACTCAGACACACTTGTCCTTGACCTGTTTATCATCAACCAAAGACAGGCCATTTCAGGGCAGTGTTTTCAGTGGGAAGTGCCAATGCACCTCCTAGTGACCTGTGTCAGTCTGTCATGCCTATATTGGTGACTATATTGATACATAGATCCATCAATCAAACAAACAAACTATTATCAATTGTTTTATTGTACAGAAATTACAATGAACTTAGAACAACACTCCGGGAGCCAAATTCAAGTGTCAGAGAGCTACTTGTACTAGTCTTGCCTCTTGCTGTCTTGTGTCATCGTGGTGCATATCACAGCCGTGGCCTGTTTTCCTCTCCCGAGAACACCATGTGAGTGCGAACAGTGCAGCAAGAGTCATCCTACACGACGTCCTGGTGTGCTGAGCGACGCTCACTTAAATCAGCTTTGGGTTTCCCTGCTGGAGTGGGTCTTTCGTGCTCAGCCCCCTGTGACACCATCTTGTCACTTGGACTCCTGGGTGTGGGAAAGCTCTGCTCCGAATGGATGGCTCACTGACTCTGTGAATCTAGTGACAGAAGTCTGATAGAAGGCTGGCTGTGATGGTCGAGCACCTCTTGTTATCACGTGACGCACTGAAGCCCAGTCAAAGTCAATTCCCCAAACACAGAGTTCAAAGGCCCCCTGGCATTCATTCAGTTTGACTCCAAACCGTATCAAGTTAGTCACCAACAACAGAGTTGTTGCTTTGGTAGGAAGTAGCTGACTCATCAGTTAAACAGTCATTTCCTTTCTGAGTCTCTGCTGGAGTCTAAGTCAAAAACAGGGTCAGGGTTCTTGCATGAGATTCACAGCGGTGTTGCTCGCCTCTGCAGCGTTTGAACCCTGCTGACCACCCAAACTACCCAAACTGCCTCCCTTGGGAAAGACAATCCTGAAGTAGTAGTTTTAGTGAGTGACATGATGCCATCTGCCATCAGTTTTACTCACTCAGCCAAACATGGACCATTGATCTCTGGACCGTGATCTGATGGGTTGAAGGATGTCCACCTTTATTAAGCTTTCTTGTTGACCCCAGCCCAGCCTAGGATCAACCTCAGACAATGAGGTGGCCCTGCAGTGGCATGCATGGAGGGCACCACCCTGTCGAGTCCCCCTGTGCCCGCATGCTTCCGTCTGATGAAGCGTGTGCCGACATTCGCGTGTCAGAACACACACAAGCAGAGAAGGATTGCCTCTAAGTTGGAACAATGCTGCTGCTTTGACTGTCCCACTACCAGCTGAGGACCAGGACCCTGTTGCACCTGGACTGGTTTGACTGAGGCAAAGCCTGAATCCCAGCTGCTAAAAACACTCTGAGGCAGATCTGATTTCAGACTGACTTGCTCTCGTCCACAAATCTCACAGTGAACTCACGGTGGACGTGAGGCAGGCAACCAGCATCTGCCTGGACCTGAATCACCGGCCTCTGGGGGACTCTTGTTCAGGACTACACAAACGTGAGGATGAAGTCCCGCCTGTCCTGCAACAGCAGAGGGGGAATGGAGGAGGGGGAGACCCGTCCAAACCCACGTGCAGCATGTGATGGAGGTCACTGAGGGCTTCTGTGTTTGTCTTGCACCTGCCCGTCACACAAAGCTGCAGCACCTGCTGGAGGTCCTCCCGCCTCACGACTCTCTCCATCCATCAGTCTGAACAAGCAAAAGATCCCGACGGCTCTCGTTCCTGTCGACCCAGTCGACCCGTCACTGGAGGGACTCTCGGATCTGGGTTTCAGACGGTGTCAAACTGCGACTGGCTTGAGCTGATGGAACTCAAACGAGATGTTTGTGGTGAAACACATTCATGAGGTTGAACTGATTATGCAAGCAATGGTTCTCACAAGCGAGCGGAATGCAGTGGAGCAGGAGAGCCCTTCTGTGTGTGTTTGGCAGCTGGCAGGACTCCAGCTGTGTCTGGATGGATAATGAAGTCCAGGTGCTGCCTCGCCGGCTCAGAGACACCTGTCACCAATATTTAGTGCCAGCGAAATCCAGACTGTGAACATGGCGAGACCAGCCGCTTGCTTATTTTAACAAGGCTGTCTAACTGGACCTGAGGACACGGGATGAACAGGCAGCTCTTTCCTAGAAGCCCCGCGTGGTCAGGCACGCGTGCGTCACACTGTCTCCAGCTTCATCCTCCTGGCAATCTGGAACGCTGATGGACATGTTCCATGGCGGCATGTTCAGATTAGAGTGGAGCGTTTCATCAACCACGACAGCAAAATGAACTGCATGTTGCTTTCCCCTAACTCACGATTATGGCAACCTTGAAGAAGCAGGGACCCAATCTGAGCTGCAAACTGCTGCCAAGATTATGGCAAACTCTAAAATTTCTGTGACTAAACTGATTCAGTGTAGCGACTCCTAAAACGCTTCCAAAAAATGTGAATGAATGCGAAATGATCGGTGGTGAGGAAGACTGATCGATGGGTTCTGACTCGACCATAGGAAGCTGAATTGTTTGTTCGACCCACAACTCTGACTGGTGGCTGACACCAGGTGAGGACTTATGTCGTATCTGCTTTGACATCGGAAACCCTTCATCATCCTGGGAATCTCCACCAGGGCTCAGAGATGTCCACATTTGAAATATTCCTGAGATTGTGTTGTGTATGAATTCAAGGATGATAGATGAGGAGTATCTAAAGTACATAGTCTGGCTTTTGATTGTGAGTCCTTGACTCACTTAGCAACCATGCTGATGGTTGCTAACGTGGTGGTAATGTGGTCTCCTTAAACCAACAAATCACATCTTCTAATCTCCTAGTGGGAGCTAATGATCAAATCGCACAAAGTACACATATGCGGATCTGTTTTACCTGCATTATAAAAGATTTTAGCCGGACTAACACAATCATTCTGTCATGTGACCGCAGTCATTGAGGGGTGCCTCCTCAAACCACTGAAAGATGAGATGTCTGGAGGACTCGTGGACTGTGGTGAGCCCGTGGTGCTTTGAATAGGGAACAATCTCTATTGTTGAATCTTTCTCCAAACTGTGCTTGCCAGAGTGAGGCGTTTCCACAGACAAATGGAACAGATTTACACCTCCACTTTTCCATCACTGAGAAACAAACCTTCACTGGCGTCCAACTTCATCTGCATGAGCTCCAGCCTGCGCTGCTTTAAACAAAGACTTACCTGTGTTTACTCCTGGAGAACTGACCTACGTGCTTCCTGCTCACTTTGGATTATTCAGCTTCTACACTTGTGTGCGTGTGTGTGCGCCAGCATCCCCCCCTTCTGCTGATGCTGCCAACGCACCGCTGGCTGCCAGCATGCTGCTCTCTGCGTGGTATTGTTTGAGCGAGTGGCCCTCGCTCACCGTGCTCCACTCCCGCGCTGATCTCCCTGCCTCGGGCTGCAGATTTATCTGAAGCTGTAATCCAGCACGTCTCTTAAAGAGCAGTTTTACGGCCCCCAGAAGATCATCTCTGGAGTCAATCAGGCTTCTTTCTCAGACGGATTGCTGCATTTGTTTTCATTTGAGAAACGTCATGCTGAAGATTGCACTATGGAAGATTTAGTAGGAGAGCAGGTCTGCTTCACAAGCTCAGAACAAGCTGACGGAGAGTGGTCAGGACTAAACTGGCCTCCGCTGCTGCCGTTAGAGGTGGGACGTTCCCAAATCAGTCTTGTGACTGTTGGTCTCAGATCCTCCTTTAGAAGCTCCAAAGTTCAATCTGGAGATGATCATCAGTTGTGGTTAGCATTTTAAATGAGCTGCACCAGACAAATGATGGCACAGTCTGGAGTCCCAGGGCAGGAGGGTGATGAAAAGACGTGCGCCCAGAGAAAAAGTGATCTGTGGGAGCCACTGTAGACAGAGGTCCAGCAAGTCTATCCCCTGGTCTGACACCCTGGAGACAGCTCCACAGACTGGTGTCAGGAGAGTGTGCCCTCTAGCTGTCAGCAGGCTGTAGCCACACAGCAATTTCCTCGTAGCAGAAGAGGAGCCGGACCTAACACCTTCAAAGTTGGGCGACGAGGCCAGAGGGCTCACCGCTCTCCGGACGCTGAGAGGAGCCTAAACCACCCACATTTTGACCTCGGGACATCAGAACTGCAGTCAAGGGTTTAAGTTGAAGATGAGATAATAATGAGATGATAATTACAAGGACACACGTGAATAAGGACGGTTTATAAATGCGGGTCCAGGCTTTGCACCTCAGGAACTCCTCAGGACTCTGTCTCCTTGTGGAGTCCTCCTGGTGGGAGCCACCCACTGTGTAGACCATTTGAAAGACGATTTAAAGGTAAAATATGTTTCCTCACATCCATATTGGAAAAGGGTCCGTCTAGACTGAGCGTGTCTTTCTGCACCTCGTTATGTTTGTAATAACCTCACTTATTTCTCTTCCCTGCACTTGACTCTTGGATCAACACTGATGTGCTTTCGCTGTCAGCCAGACAGCAGGCCTCCCTCCTCCCCACCCCCAAAACTCCCACAAATGTTGTTGGAGGCATGAGGTTTCATCAGAGAGGAAATATTACCACCACCAATGTGCATGAATAAAACCTTGTGGATTTCAAAGGGAAGCCGGAGAGAGAGGATCACGTCTGAGGAGAGTGTCATAATTCACCCCACGCCTCACTGAATGTTCTGAGCTCTGCGACGAGCGGTTCTGAAGCAGGAGACCGTCCAGAGTGAGCAGGTGGACTTCAGAAGTAACCCTGAAAACATGCTGATGCTGGGCCGCAGAGGCTTGAATAATGATCCGCTTCAAATGGAAAGAGCAGCAGCATCAACCGTGGACTCTGTCGACAAGCTTCAGTCAACATTAAACACAGTGTGACCTGCAGCAGTCCAGAGTCAGGAGGCTGAAGTTAGAGCACCAGACGCAGTTGACTTGTTCAAGGTTGCTGTCACAGTCCTGAGGACCTCTGTGCTCCTGTGTCCAGCCTTTCTCTCTATATCAACAATCTTTTTTTTATCTGTTTGAATTTCCTTGGAGCAGGATGAGGCTGCACTCGTGGGATCAGTTTGGGGACACCAGCGTGTTGCTCGTGGGCTTTCTAACACTGACGCTGTCCGTGGGGAACCTGTCCACAAGTGGGCTGCAGGTATGATGAACAAATGTCATTATACTGCCTCTAAATGCATTCATTGGAGGGAATTCCCTTCCTCTGCACTCTCTCTATGAACTGTACAGAACAGCGAAGAGTTATTGAGGTACTGATGTTTGCTGCTGGCGTAGTTTGGAGAAAAAGCTTTAGGAAAAATTATTGAAAGACAGAATACAGGTGAGAGAATGAGACTGAAAAGGGTGATGGATGAAGATAAAGGAGGCAAAGAGGAGAGTAGACTCAGGAGTCCGAGTCAGCGATGATCAGCTGAAGCTGTCAGTGGCAGGACAAGACCAGAAAGAGTCCATCAGAGGGGCATGTGGAAAAGTTTGTAGACACAGTTAGGGAGGACAGATGGTGAGGATGAAGCCCTTTGCCGTGTTTCGCAGAGAACATGGTCAAACAGCAGAAGCTGTGCTTTTGCGCTCCACTTCTGGTGCAGCAACTCACAAATTGTGGTGTTTGGTTTCTGGACGGCTGACCCTTCTTCTCTGTTCTCATCGTAATTCATCTCTTCAGCCTGACTTGTCCCCGGTGTCTCGCTCTCACTTACGCTGTCTGTCTGGTATTTCCACGCTCTCGCTCTTCTTATCTCTCCACAGCTGCTCTGTCTCACACCTTTTCATTCCAGGAGAGTCTTAGTGAGTCGCAGCCATCAGGGTGAATCCACGGCCCTCCTGCACACCAGGAATGTGTGACTGTCCACACAGAGTCCGGCTGCAAAAACAGGGCTCGCTCCGGCTCTCCTGGTGCCACTTTCATTCCAGCCAGTGGAATCTTATCAGCTGACCTCCTCCCGACGTGTCTGATGCTGGCTCTGGACTCGGCTCAGTAAAAATGAGTTTCTTGCCTGACTGGCAGAAGAGACGTTGTTAAATGTGTCACGGTTGAGTGGTTTTCCAACACGCCAATTGATCTGTAAATCCAGGAGGAGGGTGTGGCCTCCAACAGTCTGGAAGAGGAGCTGGAGGTGACCACGTTCTGGTGGGGCGAGTGGGCCAAGTGGACGGCGTGCACTCGAACATGTGGAGGGGGAGTGATGTCACAGGAGAGACACTGTCTGAAGCAGAGGTGAGCTCATCTGTCAGCAGCGCTCTGACTTCATCATCATCATCACCATCATCATCATCATCATCGGGAGGAGACATGACGAATAACATATCTGGGTTCCATACGCCTCAGAAGTTACGAGGGTTAAAGCCATCATTACATCACTGACAAAGACTGACAGCTTCAGAATTTAGCCACTACTTAAGCGGCCCACGGCTCCTCCATACTTTCACCGAGAAACTTAAACGTAGCCACACTCCTCCAACACTGGCCAGAAACCTTGTATAGTTTTTCATTAAATCAGCCTGAAGTAACTTGAGAAAGAACTATGAGTGGACCAGAGCAGAAAATTGAAGTCAAAATATATTTTTATTCGACTGCTGTGAGCAAACAGTGCGCCACAGAAACATGATTTTCTCCGGGTTTGTAGTCACACCTGTCCCCACTATTATGATGCGTTCGGAAAACACTTTCACTTTTAGATCTTCCATGATTCTCACAAGTGTGCAGCCAAACCCTCTAGTGACTCCCATTATAAATGAGGAGCTGCTCATCTGAGGAAGAACTACTGCCTGTACTGTATGCATTCTAACGATAGTGAAGCCATGTGCTATCATAGCGATACAACAGAGTCTTACTTGTGACTCATTTACAGTGTGTTAGAGGGGTTCCTTCATGCCCCTGCTCCTGTGGGGTCACATGTGTCACGTCTCTGGCTCATGAGGTACACCAGCCCAGCTGAGCGCTTCTGTTGTGTTTGATGAATAAAGAGTGTTCCTTGCTTCCCTCTGCTCTTCCCTTGCTGAAGAAAGAAAGCTGCTGCTGGGAAAGACAACATGACGTGTACTGGAGCACCGAAGCGGTATCACCTCTGCAACACAGAGGTGAGTCACGTCCAGACGAGACTGCTGCCGGCGTGTGAGAGCGCTGCCTGGCTCCAGGCCATGACCCTGCTCCAAGCCGGTGTGACATGAGCTGTGCTTGTCTGCAGGAGTGTCCTGCCAGTGGGAGGAGCTTCAGAGAGGAGCAGTGCTGGTCCTTCAACTCCCACCTGTACAGTGGCCGGAGATACCAGTGGAAGCCTCTGTATCCTGGTGAATGCAGCTCATTTTAGGAGTTAGACATACAAAATGGATGAATCTGCCTCCATAAATGCAGATCAGACCCACAGCCAACATTTGGTCACGTTCAACTTTACCATAAATGTAGAACCATAAAGACATGAGGGACATTTATTCTTACTTATGTTCTTTCTAAGCACCGGTGCGTTATCCTTCGTTGGAAAGAAAGTTTGATTTCTGTGTCACGGAACCTCTGCTGTCCTCATCCAGCCGACTACGTCCACATCTCCAGTAACCCCTGCGACCTCCACTGCACCACCACGGACGGCCAGCGGCAACTGATGGTTGTGGCCAGAGACGGAACTTCCTGCAAGTACAGCAGCTACCGTGGCGTGTGTGTGGACGGTAAGTGTGAGGTGAGTCCTGCTCCTGATCCTCTCTGCCGTGTCATGATGCACCTACACACCTTTGCTGGAGAAGCCTGCACTCCCATCATTCGGGTCAAGCATCTTCTCTCTTGGCTCTCAGCCCATTGGGTGCGACGGAGTGCTGTTTTCCTCCAACATCCTGGATAAATGTGGTGTGTGCCAGGGCGACGGCAGCAGCTGCAGCCGAGTCACTGGCAACTTCCGCCGCCTCTCCTCTACTCTGGGTCAGTCTCTGAACCGTGACTCCAAGGGCCGACTCTGTTCACTGTCCTGACTGACGAGAGCGCTTGTTCTGCGTCGCCCTCTGCTGTTCAGGCTACTCCTTCGTCACTCAGATCCCTGAAGGGTCCTGGGACATCCAGATCATTGAGAGGAAGAAGTCGGCTGACGTTCTGGGTTGGTGGATGATGATGCTGTGACCTCCGCACTTGCTCTAACACACTTTGTTCTAGCCGTGACTGACCAGGCTGGGAACTTCTTCTTCAATGGGGCCTACAAAGTGGACAGTCCTCAAAACTTCCATGCTGCAGGAACCATCTTCAAGTATCGGCGGCCCATGGACGTATATGAGACCGGGATTGAGTACATAGTTGCCAAGGGACCCACCGACCAGGCCATCAATGTTCTGGTACTTGCCCCAGCAGACTGAGACCTCTCGCCGTTTAAACGTCTTCCAAAGACAGAGGTGTCGCCTCTCTCTCCAACCTCAGGTCTGGAACCAGAATGGTCGAACTCCGTACATCACCTACGAGTACACCATCCTCCGGGACTCCCTCCCACCTGTCCCTCCGCCCCCCGTCTACACCGGCTCAGCTGGAGAGAGTTCCGTGGAAGTTGAGGGGCTCCTGTCTCCTAACGGCAGCCTCTTTGACCGGATCTCTCATCCGGAGACGTTAGAACCGGTAGTGGCACCGGGCCAGGAGACAAATGAAGTCTACGAAGAGACGGCGGCGATCGACTGCGACCATGACAGAGAAGCTGCGCCCAAGTTCATAGGTGAGCTGGACTGAGTGTTGAAGAAATCTGAACAAATCCTGTCCTGCCGCTCTTGTCTGACTTGCGTTTCAAAAGATGTTCTACATAGTGTTGTGGTGACTTAATCATTTTGCAGCTTTTGTGGTGGTTTTCGGTCCTACTGGACCTGACAGAGTAGTGGCTCTAAGAGTCCGTAACCGGGAAGAAACAGACTCTCCTCAAAGTCCTGGGGAAGCTAATGTCCTCCAGGGACAGGAGGTTGCAGCCTGTCACCTTCTCCATGGAGCACTTGATGTGCTGCAGTCCACTCTTGCCTTGAGCAGTTTCAGCAGTGCACCAGATGGTGATGGTCTGTTGTGCCTGGTCTCATTTAAGCACGTACTTGCTGTACCTCCACACAGAGCGACCTGTTCCTGTAATTAATAAAAACCGCCTGTGTTTATTGAACTCTGTGTAGTGGTTGCAGGAGCCAGCAGTTTGACAAACTTCAGAAGAAGAGCAGAATGACCTTCGCAAGGTAGCAGGCACTACATCAGGAAGCGCAAATTTCCTTGTTTGAATTCTGCCAAGGTCACCCTCAGTCAGGGACCAGAACGCCACACGATTTCCTTGGGATCACCTTGTCCAGAACTCGCCCTCGATGAGGTCCACGTTCTCATGTGCTGAACTAGAAAACCAGACCTTTTCTGGACCTTTTTCTACATGTTACAGGTGGTACTCTTGAAGCTGGGGGAGGAGCCTGCCGACACCAGAGTCAGTGGGTGTCGTCATTGCTGATTAATGGAGGAAACTGCACCTGATATAACCAAAGTGCTCGGGGACACCCGGGAGGTGTGGTGCTCCCTGCTGTTGTGTCTGAAAATGATCGCCCAACAAAACAGAGATAGAGAGGGGGGTGGAGGAGAGAGAGAGAGAGCGTGTGCGAGAGAGAGAATGACATGATGGGGCCAAAACATAGTAGTGTTAGAGCCTCTAAGCTGGAATCGGAGTCTGAAACTGTCGGCCGTGAGCTGCCCCAAATGTGGTTGACATATGTACCATTACAGACGTCAGCATCTAAATAGTCCTGGAGAAGTGAAGAGCAAAAGAGACACTGGGTGCGCCCTTTGTTTAGAACTACTGTAATCAAACATGAACCCCCAATAAGAGCAGGGACAAGATGGGGATGACGTCTCATCGACAAGTGTCCCACTGACTTGGATCTTTTATTCTTTACTTCACACTGAGCTCCTCTCGAGGAGGACGACCCGGAATCTGAGAGACCAGTAAGCCGCCAGGGATCACAAAGGAAAGGAGATGAAATAACATAAGAAAGAGTGAAACAGAAGGCGACTCATTGGCCCGGTACAAACTAGGTCAGATTTTTAACCCCATCTGGTTCTGCCACGGCTCTGTGTGAGATGGCCCCTCGGATGGCTGCATTATTCATGGCGCAGACACAGAAAGAGGATCAGAAGTGGATGAAAAATTCAGAATTTCTTAGTGTTTTCTCCTTTTAAAAGTGGCTGCATCACAAACATGTACGTTAATGGCCCCGCGGCAGGCTCTTAGCTCGCTCCGCTGACGGCAGGCCATTACACCAGCGAGAGGAGACGAAGATGGTCGCTGAGAGAGCGTCCTGCTGTTTCCTCAGCGTGATGTCACACGACACGCCACAGATCAGAACCCTTCTCCTCAGCTTCCCTGCTCCCTGTGTTGGCAGCTTCACCCTGTTGTGCTGTAGTTTTTGCTCATTTTGGGGATACTGTCATCATCACCGTCATCATCTTCATCACCTTATGTCCATGAAACACAAGACATGCTTTGCCGCTCGTGTTTGTCTGTTTGAATAGAGCCAGTGCTGTTAATGCCCTCCTGGCTTAATGCGTGGGAACATTCTCATCCTCCTGATGGGCCGTGTGCCTCAGCGTGACTGCAGCTGTATTGCATCACGTAAGAGATGGAGATGGGATCGAACCGACAACCTCAGTCAGAGGGGAACCATGTGCATGTGGAAGAAGATCCAAGTAAGCAGTGAAACTGTAAATACGTGAGGTTGTCACACCTGGTCACGGCTCCACTGGATCCTGCCTCCTCACATCTGCCTGCTCTTTGATCATGGTGTGGCTTGATGGAACAGTTTAAGTGGAACACCCTGACAGCCAGCTCGTCCTCGCGGCTCAGTCACACATGGTTTCTCTTGCCTGAGAGCCAACAACATGCAACTATTGTTTCCTTACTCCACATGTTGCATGTGGCAATTGATGGACAGCTGGACTTAAGGACAAACGTTGGTGAGATGCTCCATGTTTGGGTTTCGCTCTCTTGTTAACACGTTTTTTCTTCTTCTCCAGAGAGAAACAGCAGCCACACAGCCACTGCTGATCCCATTCCGGCCGGTGGAACCCTAGACCTCGAGCATGACTCACCAAATCTCATTTGGAGGGTCTTGCTTGAGGGACACCTCAGTCCAGACGACCTGCTTGTCAACATCTCCACCAACCAGCTGCTGTCTGAAGGTGACGGTGTGGACCTGAGCATTGTGGAGAACGCTGCACTCTCCATGAACCAGACTCTGGGCTTCGCTCTGGCACGCCGGCGCAACGACAGCGGGGACGGAGTCTTTCACAACAAAACCATGCAGAACGGGAGGACGCCCGGCCGCTCCAACAGAACCAGGTAACAAGTGGATCCTCTTCGACTTAGTCTGGTGAGGTGAGTGGGGATGTGGCGGGGACTCGGGAGGAAGCCCGACCTGGCTGATATCTCAGCTCCCACATACGAGGACATCGCAGTTCCTCTGGATGGTGCACTGAAACTCTAGTCTCTGTACCAGTGATGTCACAACATTACACCCACGCCTGGGAAAATAAGATGGCGGGAAGGTCAGTGGAAGAGTTGGACAGCAGCTATCGTGCCTTTAACATTTGGTTCTAGAAAGACTCCTGGCCATCTATACGCAGTGGACTCTCTAGTTTCATAATGCATCCAAATCTGAAGCGTTTTCACATGTAGCTCTAAAAATAATTACAGCAGGTTCCCTCCAGACAAAAGCCGGGGTGCCAGGAGGCTGCCACTCTGTGTGGTCGGATGTTGGATGTTGCACCGGGCGGTTGACTTCTGTGAGTAAGCTGTGAGAGTAGCTGCGATGGAGCCCCAGTATAATGGAGTTTGTAGACTTGATGGACACGCACGTGCTTCAGCTGGGGCTTGTCCAGCAGCGACACTGACAAGCAGCTGGATGTGTTTGCGGTGCTCCAGTCACAGCTGTAGTCTGACTCGAGCCAGCTCTGGCTTTATTGGACTCTTGTAACACGTTGACGCTGTGGGCCAAAGCAAATACAGAGCAGACGCTGCCGTCTGGATCCAGCGGCTCCCAAACATTCAACGACCCGCGGACAGCCCAGAGAAACCTGCAGCACTGGACAGACAAAATTTATACTGCTGAAATGGGTTTTTTCCTTTCGGTGAAACCTTTATGACGTGATTGATGATGATCTGCGCTGGAAAATGTATTCAATAAACGGTTTGTGAGCAGCCAAAGCAAACAAGCCGACACCGAACAGCAGGTCAAATCCATAATGAGGAGGAAGGAAGATGCTTCTGGGAGCCAAACTGACAGACAGGTGGCAGACACACTGTCATACAAGTGAAGGGAAGATGGTAAGACAGACAGGCAGATGGAGCGCATGATGGTCGTGCAGGTGGTACAGGTAGATCTGTCTGCTCCCTCACTTGAATTATCGATGCTGACGTCCCTGCTCTTCTGTGTCCAACACTTGATCTGCAGCAGCTGTACAGCCTCCCCAGCCCCACCCTGGCCCAGAGGAGCGAGCAGGTTCACCCAGAAACGACTCAAGATATGAGAATGAAAATGTGATGCAAGTTAGGGAAATATGAGAACGTGTTCCCCTCCGCGCTGGAGTGCTTCAGTCTGGTTCACTTGGCCCGAGTCCGCTCAGATGTAGCTCTGACAAACATTAGTGGGGTTCAAACACCTCAGCAAAGACTGTGGGAGGAGTCAAGCTCTCACACATCTTCATGACTGAGGGGGTCACTTCCAAGAGCAGAACCCCACACCGGGTTGCAGGGATAAGGCAATACTCAGTAGCGACATGTGATTGTTTGTTTTGCAGAGCAAACTCCAGACTCCACCAGAAGAACCTCAAGCTGAGTCCAGCTGATATGTATCGCTGGAAACTCTCATCCCAGGAGCCCTGCAGCATGACCTGCTCTATTGGTACGACTCGTTCACCCGAGTGCACGCTAAAGGGACTGTATGCTCTTCAAAACAAAAATATCAAATTCAGGTCACACAGTGCAAACAAGCCAGTCACTGATGAGCTGTCCCTGGTCTCAGGTGTGTCCAGGTCCTTCGTGTCCTGCGTGAGGTATGATGGCATGGAGGTCCACGACATGTACTGTGACTCACTGACCAGACCCGAGCCGGTGCACGACTTCTGTATTGGGAGAGATTGCCAGCCCAGGTGAGGCATGTTGTGATCGCCTGTTGTTTTTGGAAACCAGCCGTGAGGAACAGGGTGTCATCAGTCCAGAGCCCTACTTCCCTCTGCCCTCAGCCTGAAAAGTGCATACTGTGCCTGTGTAAGGCCCTGATGAGCTGGTTCGGAGGTGGAGTTGTGTTTCTGTCTGGAACTGAAGAAACTGGAACTGGCTCTTTCGTCCGCCCTGACAACCTGCCTGAGAGTGTTGGTGTGCCGTGTCCAGGTGGGAGGCGAGCAGCTGGAGCGAGTGCTCGCGGACCTGTGGTGAGGGGTTCCAGTTCCGGCAGGTCCGCTGCTGGAAGATGCTGTCGCCGGGGCTCGACAGCTCGGTCTACAGCGACCTCTGTGCCATGGCTGACTTGGAGAGGCCAGTGGAGAGACGCGCTTGCAAGAGCCCGGCCTGCGGCCCCCAGTGGGAAGTTGCTGAGTGGACCGAGGTACGTGCCCGTCACCGCGTCACAACCAACTGCTCGGCTACTGAGCTGTTGTCTTCTTTCAGTGCCCTGCCAAGTGTGGCAGCAGAGCTCTGGTGACCAGGGACGTCCGATGCTCTGATGTCACCAAACCATGTGACCCGATGACAAAACCAGCCAGTGCCAAAAACTGCACGGGACCCCCTTGCGAGCGGCAATGGACCGTGTCCGAGTGGGGACCTGTGAGTGCCAGCTTCTATGTCAAACTAAAATGTATGAAGTGAAGCTCGTCTGAAGACTCCTTCACATCCAACTGGCTTTTCCTAAAAATGGAGGTCTCCAGTCCTGCACACTTGGCCCCCCTCAGGAGACCGACAACAGTCTCTCTTTGGAACCTTCCTCCACACAACTCATCTCTGCACCAACCATTCCTTCAGCTGGAGTCCTCAATGGAACCTTCAACCAGCTGCACCACCACAGACAATAATGGTGTCCATGTTTGTCACTGCAGTGCTCGGGGTCCTGTGGCCAGGGCAAGATGGTGCGGCACGTGTACTGCAAGGCTCCAGAGGGCCGGGTGGTCCCAGAGAACCAGTGTAATGCACAAGAGAAGCCACTGGCCATCCACCCGTGCGGTGAGCGAGACTGTCCGCCGCACTGGCTGAGTCAGGACTGGGACCGGGTGAGTCCTCCACACACTGTCTGGTTTCTCCTTGTGCCTCCTCCTGCTCTTTGGTTTGATGATTGTCCGAATTAAACACGTGTTCTGGCAGTGCAACACTACCTGTGGCCGTGGAGTGAAGCGCAGGATTGTGCAGTGTGTGGGCATCAGCGGAGGAAAGTTCCAGACTTTTGGAGAGGAAATCTGCAACGTGGCCCAGAAGCCCGAAGATGAAAACACCTGTTTCGAGAGGCCATGCTTTAAATGGTACACGACACCGTGGTCTGAGGTGAGGTCATTACAGACACAGCTGTTCCGCCCTCTGCGCTGCTGGACTCAAGGTCTCTGTCTGATGTGTGACTTCAGTGCACCAAGACGTGTGGCGTTGGAGTCCGGATGAGAGATGTCAAGTGTTATCAGGACCGGGAGCTGGTAAGGGGGTGCGACCCCCTCACAAGACCCGTGTCCAAGCAGACCTGTACCCTCCAGCCGTGCCCCACTGAGCCCCCTGGTAACAACACACAGTCCTCATGCACACACTTAATCGCACCTCACGTTCAGTAACACAAAAGAGGTGAAGAGAGGTGAAATGCGCCTCATGGCTGCTGAACAAGATAGCCCTGAGGTCGCAATCACGTCATGCCAGGAGAAGAACCTGGTCTGGGTCCTGTGCATCTCATCAGGTTGACCTTGGCTGTTACTTTGAAGTGGCACACCGTTTACATGAGGCTGCGCTAAATGTTATGGTGGGAATCTTCCAAGTCCTAGCTTATGGGCCTCCTATACAGACACCATGTTTGTTATGCTGCACCTGCAGGACGTAGCTAATTCTGCTTCCGGTTCAGACACAGTTCTGTTAGGTGAGAAACCATTCGGCTGCTGCCATGTATTTCCATCTCTATCGGACAGTGGAACCATGTGTTTGTAGTAGCATGGTTTTGATACTGTCTTTAATGAAACTCTCCCTATGCCTTCTTTATCTATTATCTATGGTTGCCAGGTTGGATCAAACATCCTGGCATGAAAGATAATGAACCTTAGCATCCTTTGTCCCGTGATATCTATGATGTGCATCTGAATCCACACTATTCTAAAACATTTAGAATGTATCATCTGAAAGTTCTTCAAGTTTGAGAACCGGAGGATTAATAAAACACGGGATTGAACATGCCCACTATGTGAGTTCTGATGGTGCCACGGTCCCCATAGTTGGCCTGCGGTACACAAACTCTTTGAGTCAGGAACATCTGCTCCGCCCTCTTGCATCTTTGCTCCACACCATGGATGCTGAGGCTGAGGGCACTTCTCACACGTTTGGATTCCAGCCAAGGTCATGTGAACAATGTGTGTGTTGCAGACGAGAGCTGTCAGGACCGGCCGTCCACCAACTGTCTGCTGGCCCTGAAGGTGAACCTGTGCAGCCACTGGTACTACAGCAAAGCCTGCTGTCACTCCTGCCGGGCCGTCCGCCCCCCGGCCTCCTAGTGCCGGACCTCAGGCCCTCCATAAACCCGAGAAGCAGACGAGTCAGAGCTCAGTCACAGAAACACACACTCGATGAAGAATTTTCAATCAAATGCACGAAACTCTCACCTCCAGCTGGAGTCCGAAGTTCACCTGCTCCATCGGAAGCTCCTTTGAGTTGTGGAGGTGGAGAACATAAATTGATATTTCAATTTCAGATAACCTGTAGAAGAGGGGAGGCCCCCGACTCTCGGCTAACTGCCCCCCTGGACTTGGTGCTCCGCATCACGCATTTTAAGTTGTATGCTACAGAACAAGCGCTTCAGCCTGTGACCATGTTTTCATCTCTGATCTTCATCAACACTTCCTCCTAATTAGGCACCAACAGACTCTTGCCTCTGACATCATCACATGGAGACCAAAACCTTGATGACATCATCAGCTGTGATGGATTAAGTTATTTCTCGGTCAATTATACTGGCGGCCGTAATATTTAATACAGATATTTAATTTGGCACGACAACGCCCCCCGGGCCACCAGGGGGCGCCGCAGCGGCAGGACGTGTGCTCATGTAGCGTTGTGACGGAGGAGTTATTTTCTCGAACGAACAAAGATTCCTGACACTTGAATTACGACTGAAGCGTATTCAGACGTGAACTCGCATGTTGTTCTACGTGACTACATATAACTGATACCTCTCTGTACAAAACTGGGCCCAGTGACGTCAATAAAGAGATCCAAACCGAGCACCTGCTGGTCGTCCCTGCCCGTGAAAGAACGACGTCAAGCGTGAGTTGCTGAGGTTCAGGCTTTATTTTTAGACTCTAGAAAAGCACCACTCAGAATAGGAGCCATCTTGTGTTTTTCTGTGACCAGAAAATGAAGGAAGGTTCTGGAGCGGTAGTGAGGTCTCAACATGATGACTCCTGCCGGCAGCAGAGGTGAACAGGTACTCGCCAGAATGTTGCCAAGCCACCAGATTCCGAGAGGTGCCGCTCTACTCCGAGGCTCTGGCAGACGAGCGATGTGAGGTGGGAAAATGAAAAAAAGACCTTCAGTACTCCATTAAACATCCTGTCTGAACTGTGGACTGCTCCAGGTCCGACTTTACTGAGTGCGAGTGCCGCTCACTAAAACTAAAAACTCTTCATCTTCACATGTTAGTGTGACCGGACATCCCAATTTGTCTTCAGTGCCATCTCAGTGAAGCGTCAAGTGTCCAACAGCTAGAATCATTTTCTGGTTACCATCACAAATGAGAATTCAATACAGTGGAACATTAGTTTGGGTGGCTTACATAAGTTCAGGACACGACCCCAGAAAAAATGGTAGAGAACTCGGCTGCTCATCGCATCAGGCATCAAGGCACAGCACTCCAGTGACTGCGTCCTTCCCTGTGCTCCCCTGAAGTGACTCGAACAGATGAGTAAAACTAGTTTAGTGTTAATCATGAAGGTTGTTTATTTGCCAGTGAATATTTTTTCCGCTCTGCCCCACCTCCTCAGTCGCCTCGAGCCCTTACATCATCAGCCCTCATGGTGCCACAGTAACTCACTGACCAGCAGGGGGCGCCTTCAGACGTCGGTGCTGACACTGTGCGTGGTCAGCGCGCGGATCTGGTTGAGCTTGTGGTAGAGGCTGGCCAGGTCCAGCGGCAGCTCCGGGTCGTCCTGCTGCACAGTCCTGTAGCTGATCCGCCGCCCGCCGTTGCACAGTCGCTCTGGGTGCTGTAGGTAGAAGGGCAGCGAGCAGCGGGCGCAGGACGGACAGAAGGCGTGTGAGCGCTGGCAGCGGCGAGGCGGCGGAGGTGGAGGCGGGGGCGGCGGCGGAGGGAAAGGTGGAGTGGGCGAGTAGCTAACGGGGCCGTTGGCTTCGGTGAGAAATGTGGGCGGGTACGTCTCGGACACGTCACTCAGGTGGTCCGGCGTCGGTGGTGTGGGAGGAGCACACAGAGCCAAGGGGCGGGACGGAGACATGGCGGTGAACTCGGGGTCGTCCTCCTCCCCCTTATCAGACTCCCCCTTCTTGCAGCAGTAGTACTGAGACACAGAGAGACGGGTGAAACCAGTCATGTGATTGGGGCTGTAAGAAGAAGAGGAATGGTACCTGCAGGCGACACAGACACAGGAACCCGACGATGGTGAGTAAAATGACAGTTGCCAAGATTCCACCTGCGATGACCACGGTCCCGGCTGACATTCGAAATCCTCTCCATCAACAGCCTGCAGGGGGAGCAGAGGAGCAGCACGTCACCAAGGGGACACTGACGTTCAACCAGCAGCGACCAAATCGCTGTGAGATGATCCTCACAGAAGCATCCTGGTGTCTTGCTGACTGTAGCAGCCAAGTGAAAACATGCATGAACGGGTCAGACCTCTGATCAGGACCAGCATGTGAGGACCCACCAAGATTCATTCAAGTCCAAACATGAACTCACAAATCAATCAGACACCTGAACCATTGTATCCAGTGAGATGGCGTTCATCGCCTCACATCAGCTTGTCTCCGAGCGCAGGAGGAGAGACTAGGCTGCTTGATGACAGCTGATGCCCCTGTGACCCAGCCTCAGTATTTTACAGTCTGGTCGTGCAGCCGTCAGCTGGGGACTGTTTCCACATGGTTTCTGAGCAAAGGACCTCACTCCAGTTCAGAACCAAGTCACAACCAGCAGCCTCAGTGGGACCTGGAAACCATCCCAAAACTAGTTGATTTACAAAAGCTAAATCTGACTCCAATGTCATCATCATCATCCTCCACCAACGCCTCATCTTCATTATCATCATCATCATCACTATTATCTTCATCATCAATGTCACTATTATCTTCATCATTATTATTATCTTCATCATTGTCACTATTATTGTCATTATCATGTTATCTTCACCATCTTCACCATCATCATCATCATCATTGTTGTCCTCATTTTGATCACCATCATCACTGTTATCTTCATCATCATCTTCACCATAATATTTACATCAACATCTACGCTCATTTCAAAATGACCTTCCCACTCATGATGACGATGAAGAGGATGATGAAGATGATGTGAAGTGGCAAGAAGTTTCTCACCCATCACACCGGTGTTGGAGTGTTCCATGGTCCTCCTGGTTCTCCTGGGTCTCCTCCAGCTCTGGTCTCCTCCTCTTAGTTGAGTCTAACCCCTCAGCAGATCTTTTCACGTCCCAACATCCGAATCCCGCTCAGTCACTGGTGGTGTTCGTGAGAGCGAAAAGTAACAGAAAAGTTGCAGCGGACTCAATCATTCCTCGGAATGTGGTTCCGGTCCGCTCCAGTTCCTCCTGAGACTCGCGTCCCCGCTCTCGGTCCCAGCTTACGTCTGGTCCGGATCCCGACAGCTGCTGAAGAGGTCTGAGCAGAGGAGGCTCGTTGCTGCGCGCGGACACGAGCGCGCGTCACCACGATACGCAGCTTCCACGCAAGTCCACGACTGACGGTGTCGTGGCGTGTGAGGGACCAATACGGACTTTATAGTCGATTCATTCAGTCGCGAATAGACCGCAGATGAAGTCAGTTATCTTCAGCAGCAGATCAGCGATTCAGAAACAGCAAGTAACTAAGCGAAGTCGTTAATCAGAAATATAGCGGACTGTGACTGAAACACTTCAGTAAAGGCAGGTGTTTGCCGAGTATTGGCTGAAAACCACGTGGTTTTTTTGCTTAAAGAACAAACAGGTCCTTCATCATTTTCTTCATCTCCTTCACCAGGTCAGGTGTGGCAGCAGCAGCTGTTGTGAAGAGGCCCAGACAAGGCAGTTGAGACACCTTGTCATGCAGTCCAGCAGTCTCAGCACAGCTCTCAGTTTGGCGGACGTTTAGTGGTTCCAGATGATTTTACTCATTTAGCGGTTCCTACTGACTTCAGAGTGTCACTGCAAGTTTGATTTCCATTTTACTGTGCTGTGTTTTTGCTTTGATGTGGAATATCTCTAAACGTGTTTTGTACGTTTCTAGTGTGAGTCTCTCCCAGATGACAGACTTGTTGAGAGTCTTCTCTGTTGGGCGACACCAAAACCCATTTGACTCTTCAACCTCCTCGTCCTCTGTGGATTACAGAACACTGCAGGGTCAGCAGAGGCTAGTCACGTGACTTCATCTGTTGTCCAGTGCTCCAGCAAAACCAACAGAACCGGTGTAGGTCCGATTGTTCTGACCCTTAATCTAGGTGTGTTAGTCCAGACCCGTCACTCGAGAACCGGACCACTCACGTGAGATCACCGTGGTGGTGGAGGCCCCGGCTCTGGTGCTGTCCAGAGTGGCCCGCTCAGAACGGCCGCATCAATAATGGAACACAAAGGTTTCTAGTTGATGGTTCGACCCGACTCCTCAGAATCTTCTGGCTCCGCTCCAGTGCACACGGAGGAGGACGAGGCTCTAATGGAGGATAAGAGCTTCTGACCGTCCTGCAAATCTGCCCACCAGAACCAGAGAAACACCAACATGTGCAGCCACAGCAGCGCAATTGAACGCTGAGACCAAAATATATATGTCACACGAACAAGACTCTGAACCCACAAACACACACTGCAAACACACTCGCAATGGACTCAATCACAAGCGGAACACAGTCGAGGAGACACACAAGCTCAAACATGGCTGAATGGCACAAACACAAAGCACATGACACACTTATGTTTGTACCTCTATCCTTGTGGGGACCTCTCATGGCCATAACCCTTTCCCCAGCCTCTTCCCCTAAACCTAACCATCCAAAACACATGGCTAAACTGAACCAGGACTCTGAACCAAATTGAAACCCAGTTATTATGAGACACTTATTTAGAACTTTTTGTGGGGTCCAGCCAAATGGTCCTTACAAGGAGGTGTGTTTCCTAGAATTGGCCCCCCACCATAAAAGATAAACCAGTCCCACACAGATGTTCACTTGAGTCAGAAACATAAAGCGGCATGACAGTTTTGTTTTGATGAGTCACAGAAGCGCTAGTCGGCGCGCTCGACCTCGATGACAGGTCTCTTCACTTGCTCTGGTTCTGCTGCTGCAACTGTCAGCTCCGATATTTCGGATAATCTGGTGAATATTCATGCCACTCGATTAGCATACGCTCGGCTACATTAGCATAGCGGCTGGCACAGGTGAGTCAGAGGGCACGTGGAGAGCGAGCGGGGAAGATGGCGACACTCATCACGTCCAGAACGCGTGGCAGCAGGAGGGGAATGTGTGAAGGACGCAGGGACGACTTTGGAACACTCTTTGAGAACGTTCGCTGCTCTCTGAGGCTGCTGGATCACCTGAGATCAAAGATCTGACGCACCCTATGATAGGATCTAATCTGTTGCTCATCAGCTCATGTCTCAGATTTGATCTACCTGAAGGTTTCATCTGACCTAGCCCTGCCTAGCGGTGACTCAGATTATATCACTGATTTATTTAGGATTTATTTATTTAGGACTGATTTATTAATCAGGGCAATAATAAAACAATGGAGGAGTACTGCGGTTGATCCATTTTATGTCAGTAATCAAGTATTAATCTGAGATTAAACATTGAATGATATCCATATTAAGGGTGATGAACAGTGGACTCCTCTGAGACCCAGATTATCCCGGGTTCCCAAAGTTTAGTCACAATCCAGATTAGGTTCCAATGTTGACCAGACTAATCTACGAGTGTTGACATTGATTTGTCATTCTGATTCCAGAGTTGTACGTTAGAGATGAGTCACGATCATCTGTGTTCAGGAGAGTTCCCGTGGGAGTAAACGGGCTCCGACTGCAGCGGACATGCTAATGTGGCACAGCAAATGTATTTTTCATGACAAACACAGTCGCCTCCCGCATGGATGTGACAGCGAGCTCTTATCTGCTCAGTGAGCCGAAGCGCTCGCCAGCTGGACCGCTCCTGTCCGCTCGGTGACTCGACCTCGCGGGTCGTCTGGAAAGCAATGAAGAGGCGAGACAGGACCAACGACGTGCTGACCGTAGCTACACGACTGGAAGGAGATTCATGGTGACGGGCTGTCTCTCTGGTTGTTCTGTTGTCCTCCAGGTTCTGGGTGTGTTGGCTGACTCGGTGTTAACAGGTTGGGAGACTCATCACCATCACCATCCACCCACACATCCAGGTGAGAGGTGTCCAGGCTGAGGCCAAACCACTTCCAACCGGGCCATCTTGGTTCTGCTGCCTCGCTCTCAACAGGCCTGTCATGTCACTGTAGCGGCACAGAAGACAGCTGAGGGCTGACCACACCTTGGAATCCTCCAGCACCTCCTGGTGGAAGTGGAAGTGGAAGTCTGGGCTTCCCTGCTGAGACTGCTGCCCCAGCGACCCAGACCTTGATAAGCAGCTGGAGATGGATGGATTCTCCCTATATGTTCTGTCTGAATTTTTTCTCCTAAAAAAAAAAAATATATATATATATATATATGCATTTCTTTGAGGGGTACGTTTTTAATGAATCTTTAACTTACTGCATCTCTGCATCTTCTCTTTTGCTTCTTTTTTGCTTAAATCTTCACACCAAATAAAGACTGTAAATAATACAAATCATGACATTTCTGGAGTTTAAATATTAGTAATTAAAATATATATATATTTCTAGAAAGGAATGTTCATTGTTGTTCTCTTTCTTCTTTGGTTGAATTTGAACACATGCACGCAAGTAGACGTCGCTGCTGCCAAATGACGATTGGAGCATAAAGATAAAGTAATAATAACAAAACGATAAAACACCAAAAGAATATCAGCAACAGAAGCCTAATTGATTTACAGTCCGGTGAGACAGCGCCCTCTGGCGTCAATAATTCTCGTGCCAACACACACGAAGACGAGCAAACCTGAATTTGGAAACGTAACTATAAAGTTAACAACGATTTGAATTGGATAAAACTGTATCTTTGGGCGATTGTTCAAACAGTACGAATATGTTGTGTCTTAAGAATGACTTCTTTTATAGTGAAAGGAACAGGAAGTGAAGGTCAGCTGACCAGAATGTTGACCGAGCAGGTCGGCGGTCAGTGAAGCCGCGCGCGTGTGGAGCTCCCCGAAATGTTTACGAGCTGACAGCATCTGCTTTTATTGACCCCGTCCTCCGGACGATCAGCTGAGTACGGGTGGTTCTTCCCCCGAGGTCGAGTTCCGGGTACCAGCCGGGTCTGGTCCGTGCGAGAGAAGAATTCCGCAGCAGAGCAGCGATGGACCGCGGGGCTGAACGGAGGCGGTTGCTGGACGACGAAGACGGACTCACCGACCCGACTGGAGTCATCTCAGTGCAGGACGCGTACCTGAGGTGAGTCCGCTGACGTCATCGCCGAGGAGCGTTTTCCGGAACTCGTTTGTGTTTTACAGTCGGGGGTCGCGTCGGGCCTCTGGTTTGCGACCCCCAAATTAGAATGAGTGGCAAAATGTTGGACGGACCGAATCCCACACGTTAGTCTGTGACGTCAGACAGCGTGGGATCCAAAGTCTTGAATGAAAAGTTTTATTGATGCTTTAAGATGAAAGTCGCGTGTCTGATGTCGTGTGACAGGCGAGAGTCGAACCAATGACCTGCTGACTGCAGAAACAAGTTAACTTGCTGTTGAAACAGTGAGCGAGGGGTCAAACCAACGACTGACCGATGGAGAGAAGAATAAAGCCGAGGGCTTGACCATTAGACAAGACATTAGTCTTTCTCATTCACGGTCACAGTGGCTTAGGCGAATCTGTGGTCCAGCTGGTTCTGATCCGGCCCGGCATGAATGGACTGACGCGCCGGTTCCTCTGTCTCCACAGCAAAGTGAGGAACAGCCGGCTGTACCTGGCCACCCTGGTGTCCGTCCTGGGGCCCATGAGCTTTGGCTTCGTGCTAGGCTACAGCTCTCCCGCCATCCCGGAGCTCACCCGGATCTCCAACCCTGAGCTGCGGCTGAACGATGTGGAGGCCTCGTGGTTCGGGGTACGACCTCCTGGGACTGACTGGGGAGTGAAGGCCACAGGTCTCTGAGTTGTGCTGTGTTGCAGTCGGTGGTGACCCTGGGCGCGGCGGGCGGCGGCCTGCTGGGCGGCTGGATGGTGGAGAAGGTCGGCCGGAAGCTGAGCCTCATGTTCTGCTCGCTGCCCTTCGTCTTCGGCTTCACACTCATCATCGCCGCTCAGAAGCTGTGGATGTTCTACCTGGGCCGGGTTCTGACCGGCCTGGCCAGCGGTGTCACCTCGCTGGTGGTCCCGGTAAGATGAACCCATCCGCAGAGTGAGCTGTGACTCTGCTGTGACTCCAGGGTCCTGAACCTTCACGCCTGTCCTCCTTGCAGCTCTACATCTCTGAGATGGCTCACGAGCGCGTCAGAGGAACGCT
Organism: Synchiropus splendidus; assembly: GCF_027744825.2. NCBI lineage: Eukaryota > Metazoa > Chordata > Actinopteri > Syngnathiformes > Callionymidae > Synchiropus > Synchiropus splendidus. The sequence goes on from NC_071340.1 coordinate 18,327,868, forward strand.
GGGCTCCTGTGTGCAGCTGATGGTGGTGCTGGGCATCATGGGGGTTTACCTGGCAGGTAAGGTCTCTCAGCCTTCCTCAGGTTCTTCTTTTCTTCTCACCTTTCCTTATTTCTTTGCCTCTAACCTTTTCATATTGTCGTCTCTCACTTGTCTACAGCCTTTTTTCACCTTCTCAACTCCAATGATTTTTTACGCTGTGCATCCTTTCTCCTTCTTCCCTTCAGTTTCAAATTAGTGGTTGTTTTTGCTTTCCTCCTCATCCTCCTGCCTTCTCTCATATAATTTAGTTTTTTGCCTTTTCATGTCAGTTTTTCTTTGCTCTCTCATTTGAAGGACTCTTTCCTCTTCATTTGTTTCAGTCTTGTCTGAAAATGTTTTTCCCAGATGTTTGTAATTCTTTCTGAAAGACTAGTGTTGCTGTCAGCTGAACGGATGCAGTTTTCTCTCTGAACCGTTTTCCCGTCTGAACAGACTCCAAATCAAATCAGATCTGTACGTCGAGGAGCGTGTGCAGCCCGAGTCAGCGTTTTTCAGATGATGACATCATCGACGTGAGTGAGCGGAATACAACGAACACTCTGACCTGAAGCTGAGCAGTCGAGGCTGCACTGGTTCGCGCAGCAGGAAGTCAGGAGTGTGTAATGACTTGATTTCAGGACGATCGTAAAACACATGTGGACACAAGTCAGCTGACCTACTGCACCTTTGTCTCCGATCGAGCTTTATCCAGCGTCTGGCCTGCACTCCTTTTGTCAATCATTTCCATGACAAAGTCCATCAGCACGATGTCCCCTGCCCTCTGGCTGTCGGATTATTGATCTCAACTGTCAGTCACTCAATATGGTGCAGATAACAGCCACCATGTGGCCGGTGACCATGTGACCACCCTCAGATTTGGTTGAGCCTCTGGACTCTGCGACCGAGTGCTGGGGAAAGTGATGCTAATCGCGTTAGCTGCCGTAATAGAAGCCGGTGTGTCTCACATGCCTCCGAACTAAAGGCTCCACTTATATGGAGTGGACCTCTCAGGCGCATCCCAAACTCGATTAGCCAAGGTTGATCTGAGCTACTGCTCTCCACCGGAACCAGCCTCAGTTCTGTCTCTCTTCCTTTCTTCCTTGTTTGTGCTGTGAAGTTGCTTCATTTGTTGGTGAACTGAATCATGAGCTCTCACACTCACTCGCGTACACACACACACGTTTGTATTTATCTATCTTTGAGAGGACCTCTCATTGCCTTAACCCTTTCCCCAGCTTCTACCCCTAAACCTAACCATCCAAAACACATGGCTAACCTTATCCAGGGCTCATTACTTATAATGACCCAGTTATTTTGAGGTCTTCATCCTCAAATTGAGGAATTGATACAAGTTTACACACACACACACACACACACACACACACACACACACACACACACACACACACACACACACACACACACACACACACACACACACACACACACACACACACACACACAGACAGACTCAAGACACACTCTCATTTCGTTCCATCTGCCTTCCTCCACTCCTGCAGGTCTCTTCCTGGACTGGCGATGGCTGGCCATCGTCTGCTCCATCCCCCCGACGCTGCTGATGGTCTGCATGTGCTTCATGCCTGAATCTCCCAGGTTCCTGCTGTCCCAGGGCAAGCGGCGGGAGGCCGAGGAGGCGCTCCTCTTCCTGCGGGGGCCGGACGCCCCGGTGGAGTGGGAGTGTGCGCGCATTGAGGATGCTTGTGAGGAGCAGGTGAGTCCCCCTCGATCCCCAGCCGTCACCTGCTCACACCTGTTTGTGCAATGCCTGGTGGTCAGTGTGAACCACTGCACTTACAATGCAGCAGAGAGTGTGAGTAGTTACGGGGTTTGTCTTCATTGAGGCTTTCCTCAGTCTCAGAAGGCTTCGGGTCTTCAGCTGAAGCTGTGCCTCTGGAGTGTTGGAACTGATATCAGACATTTGCCATGTCTCCTCGCAGGGCTCCAGCTTCCAGGTGTCGGACCTGAAGGACCCCGGCGTGTACAAGCCGCTGCTCATCGGAGTCATGATGATGATGTTCCAGCAGCTGACCGGCATCAACGCCATCATGTTCTACGCCGAGAACATCTTCCAACAGGCACATTTCAAGGTGAGGGCAGACCATTTGCCCTTCAAACCTCTCTGTCCTTGAACACAACCTCTTTCTCTCTGCTACTTCTGCTCATTACCACTCAGTTTTCTCTGTTCTTATTTTGTCATTGTGTCACATTCCTCAATTTCTTCTCATTTTCCATGTGTTTCTTTTGTACTTGTTTTATTTAGATTATTATTTGAAAAGCCACTGTCTTTTCTTATTTTGTTTTTTAATCTTTTTCTGTCTTTTTTTAATGACATTTTTCATATAAGGTATTTAATAAAAAAATGAATATTTTATCGGTGGTAGGGCCCCGGGAGTGGATGAGATCCGTCCGGAGTATCTGAAATCCCTGGATGTTGTAGGGCTGTCGTGGCTGACACGTCTCTGCAACATCGCGTGGCATTCGAGGACAGTGCCTCTGGATTGGCAGACCGGGGTGGTGGTCCCCCTGTTTAAGAAGGGGGACCGGAGGGTGTGTTCCAACTATAGGGGGATCACACTCCTCAGCCTCCCTGGAAAGGTCTATTCCAGGGTACTAGACAGGAGACTTCGGCCAATAGTCGAACCTCAGATCCAGGAGGAACAGTGTGGTTTTCGTCCCGGTCGTGGAACACTGGACCAGCTCTATACCCTCCACCGGGTGCTCGAGGGTTCATGGGAGTTCGCCCAACCAGTCCACATGTGCTTTGTGGATTTGGAGAAGGCGTTCGACCGTGTCCCTCGCGATGTCCTGTGGGGGGTGCTCCGGGAATATGGGGTGCGGGACCCTCTGCTAGGGGCTGTCCGCTCCTTGTATGACCGGAGCAGGAGCATGGTTCGCATTGCCGGCAGGAAATCAGACCTGTTCCCGGTGCATGTTGGTCTCCGCCAGGGCTGCCCTTTGTCACCGGTTCTGTTCATCACTTTTATGGACAGAATTTCTAGGCGTAGCCAGGGGTCGGAGGGGATCCGGTTCGGGGACCACAGAATTTCATCTCTGCTATTTGCGGACGATGTTGTTCTGCTGGCCTCATCGGACCGGGACCTTCAGCATGCACTGGGTCGGTTTGCAGCCGAGTGTGAAGCGGCCGGGATGAGGATCAGTACCTCCAAGTCTGAGGCCATGGTTCTCGACCGGAACACGGTGGTTTGCTCTCTCCAGGTTGGTGGAGAGTTCTTGCCTCAAGTGGCGGAGTTTAAGTATCTCGGGGTCTTGTTCTCGAGTGAGGGAAAAAGGGAGCGTGAGATTGACAGACGGGTTGGTGCAGCGGCAGCAGTGATGCGGTCGCTGTATCGGACCGTCGTGGTGAAGAGAGAGCTGAGTCACAAGACGAAGCTCTCGATTTACCGATCGATCTACGTTCCCACCCTCACCTATGGTCACGAGCTTTGGGTAGTGACCGAAAGGATGAGATCGCGGATACAAGCGGCTGAGATGAGTTTCCTCCGCAGGGTGGCTGGGCGCACCCTTAGAGATAGGGTGAGGAGTTCGGTCATCCGGGAGGAGCTCGGGGTGGAGCCGCTGCTCCTCCACATCGAGAGGAACCAGCTGAGGTGGCTCGGGCATCTGATCCGGATGCCCCCTGGACGCCTCCCTGGGGAGGTGTTCCGGGCATGTCCTACCGGGAGGAGACCCCGGGGAAGACCCAGGACTCGCTGGAGAGATTATGTCTCCGGTCTGGCCTGGGAACGCCTCGGGATCCCCCGGGAGGAGCTGGAGGAGGTTTGTGCGGACCGGGAAGTTTGGGCTTCCTTGCTCCGAATGCTGCCTCCGCGACCCGACCCCGGATAAGCGGCAGAAGAAGGTGAAGGTGAAGGTGAAGGTGAAGGTGAATATTTTATTTTCCCCTCATCTTTTAGCTCTTTTTACTGTAAAGTAAAAAAAAAGTAGAAAGTATTTTGTTCTTAACTTCCCACCTAGTGACCTGCGATATTGTTGAGTCATCACATTCTAAACTGTTTTCTGGGAGTTCAGCGTCTCGTCATCATGTGACTCCTTCTGACGCCAGTCAGTGTTAGCCAGTGTTCCTGCTTCATTTCTGCTCTGACACTCACGACCTTGATTTTTGACTGTGTGTGGATGAACTGCTGAACCGGACTCTGCGTTTGTCAGCAAAGCGACTTGGCCTCGGTCATCGTGAGCCTGATCCAGGTGGTCTTCACGGCTGTGGCGGCTCTGATCATGGACAAGGCCGGACGGAAGCTCCTCCTGGTCATCTCAGGTGAGAGGCCTCAGGACTCTGGTGTCCAGGCGTTGGCTTCCAAACTTGACTTTAGCTGTCACTACTCATCCAGGCATCGCCATGGCGATCAGCACCACAGCGTTTGGGGTCTATTTCTACGTTATTACCGAACTGCACCTGCTGGCCTCGCAGACGAACGCCGACTTGTCCTGGCTGCCACTGGCCAGCATGTGTGTCTTCATCATGGGTGAGGTTCCGTCCAGCTGCCTTTGTCCAACCATGACCTTCTTGACCCATGCATCCGTGTCCAGGTTTCGCTCTGGGTTGGGGTCCCATCCCCTGGCTGGTCATGTCAGAGATCTTCCCGGTGAAGGTGAGAGGGTTTGCGAGCGCCGTCTGTGTTCTGACCAACTGGACCATGGCCTTCATCATCACCAAGACATTCCAGGACATGATGGTGAGCTGCTCTCTTCTCCTGCTGTTTACTTACTTACTTTTAACCACAAGGGGGCACTCACTGTCAGCAGTCCAAACTGACAGTGTGAGTAAAGGAAATTGCGCCACCTGCTGGTCTGCACAGTCGATACTCAGAAGTCATGTTGGTCGGTGAGGACCAGGTGTCCTCAAACACCTCAGCAAGCCTGACTTGGTGCAGAGTGCCGTGTCTCTTCCACAGAAGTGTCCTTCTAATGACAACTCTCCCTCTTGTAGACCACCATGACCAGTGCGGGAACCTTCTGGTTGTTTGCCTCAATGTGCGTCCTCAATGTCATCTTCACCGTCGTCTTCGTCCCAGAAACCAAGGGTCGCACGCTGGAGCAAATCGAAGCCATTTTCAGAGGAACGTCAGGTCCATGACATCCTCGCCGGCTGCATCCGGGACAATCCAGTGAAGCTTGATTTTTACTGACGGTTACGGAACACACCTGTTAGAGTCATTCTGTGTGTGTGTGCATGGTGGATGAGTGGTGTGACTTCTTGTATGCGACAGGACGTGACGTGTGTGCGTGTTGACGTTGGAAAGTGCTAAGGAAGCGTGAGGAGCATACTAGTTTTTGACCGTGCTACTGTTATTTTGTTTGGAATACCGCAGTTGTTTTTGTTATCACCAAATAAAGGATTTAACAAATTGTATCAAAGGAAATAACTGTGGATATTTTTGCATCTCGGAAGACACGCGTCAGCTACATGCTCTACTTCCACAACAAAGTGTGTTTGAGAAAGAACCAGACGGAATCACGCTTACAACACCGTTTTTATCATGTCACGTTCCACTTTTACTGATACAAGTTTTTAAGAGCGGTTTTCGATTTCTCTTAAACTTTGGGTCAAGACTTCTGTTTACCTCACTAATTTAGCATGACACTTTCTGCTGTTCGTCCGGTGTGATGAAGTCTGACGTTTATCTCCTCGTCTTAAGAAAGATGTTTTAATTGTTTGATGATTTTTTTTTACGTTTTTGTAATTGGTGTTGCTACAATGGGAAATCGAATTTGTAATGTGGTCTTTTGATAAAATCTGTGCTGAAAATGTCGTCTTATAGCTGGTTATTATTCGACAAGGATGAGCTGCCAATCATGGAAACATCAAGTCTGAAGTTAGACAAAGCAGGAAGTGGCTGAGTGGCCGTTACAAGTCCGCTCAGAGCATTGCAGGACACACACCGACCTCTCCCTTTACAGAAAAGAAGACTGAAAGAGCTTCGAATTGTAAGAAAAAAAAAACAGTCCGGTCTGATCGCACACTTAGTTTTCATGAAAAGATGCGTCACTGGTCCTAAGAACTGCAACGTCACAGTCAACAACTTCGATGACGCTTGTATATTATGTGTTGCATTCAGAGTGGAGTGACGGCAGAGATGGTTTTGTTGTTGACGGTTCAAATTGTGTTGATATGCGTCTTCATAAAACGGCCTTTCAAATTAAGAGATGGCTCCACATGGATGGGATGACCTTGGAAGAAAGTTACTTAAATGTTTGCCTGAGCACGCAAAGGGACTTGGATAAAGCCGTAGGAAACAATGTGATGTGTGATATTCGGAGTTTTGGGAGTTTTCTTCTTGTGTTTGAATGCCGACTGGCATTATTGTGACATAGATTGTGACGTACTTCCGGTGTAAACTCTCTCGTCTTCCGGCCCTCTCGGCGCGGACGCTTCGGGATGCTGCTGCCGCTGCAAAGATGGAGCTCCGCGGCGAACACATCAAAGTATTAGCAGGAGTTTGAGACAAAGAAAGGGTTCCGAGCTTGACTCCTGTGAGCCGAGCGAAGTCTGGTGGAGTTTATGTCGTGATTGAGCCCGACTGACGTTGGAAATGAAGCTGCTGAAGCCCAGCTGGGTGAGCCACAACGGTGAGCGTCTGCAGGAATCCGCTGGACCAAGTTCGGCTTTTGTTGTCGGGGGGGTCCAACTGGTCAGGAGGCGCAGGGGTCGCGAGGGTCCGAGCCTCGTTCCGCACTGGCCTGCCACTTCACAATAACTTACGGTGGTAATTGAAGCCAAACACTGACGCGCCAGTTCGGTTTCCAGCTTTGGAGTCTTTGACACCGGCTGCAACTGTTGGCTAACCCCGGCTAGCCTGTTAGCTTCGGTGTTAGCTCGGGTCAACATGACACATGTCAAAGTTACAAACTTCATTTGGGTCGGTTATTCACATTAAAGTAATTGAATTTACATTAAAGTAAATTCAATGAGACTGAACAACACCGCGACGTATGAGTAACCCCTGGAAAAGTTGGCGACCGTTGACCAACGTCTGAAGTGAAATAACCAACCGTCGCTTAACAGTTAATTTTCACTTCGATTTCTAGTTAAAGGTGATCCATTGTTGACCAGTGGGGCTGGAATCTTTCTGTCGTCAAACGTGACAGTGAAGAGGTGGAATTTTCCATCGCGGCCGCAAACGTTGGAGTACTGATGACGTGAGCGGAATCAGACGATTCTTAAACATTCTCAAACGTCATGTGCATCTCTCCTCAGGGCACAGTGTTGGAACATCTTTACAATGCCACGTATGCAGAACATAGTTAATTTTGTGTGTAATTCGTGGCTGTTCCATAGTGAGACTGTCAGAGATCACACTGGATGGATGGAAACCTTCCGTCCACTCCCGAGGCTTGAATCATTTTCATTATCAGATGCCATCAGCTGTCTGTTTCTGTTAAACTACAGATTTAACTTCCAACACAAAGGTGTTAATAGCTGCAGTATGAGCACAACAACCAAAACCCAAACAATCGACCGTGTTCCTCCCAGCTTCACTCACTTATGCACCAATAGTTGACAGCTGTGTATCGACAGCTTTCCTCCTTGACTCACTGACCTGCCATCCAGGTGTCAACAGGTGTGTGCACTCAATACTCAGACAGATGCTTATTTGGTAGTGCATGCAAACGTACTTCTAGATGGCATCCATTCATGCCCAACTGTGTTTGGCCTGCCAGCTGTAAAGCAAGAGCAAGCTCCCTAGATAAGTGTTCTTCCTGTTGTTAGCAGATGTTACCGTTTCCTCTCCATCTCTGACTCAATGTCTTCTAGATGTAACATTTAGAGTCAGAAATGTGGAGACAGCTGTGGATCGGATTTTTATTGTGCAAATAAATTCAAACCTGGTTACGCAGAACTACTAATCCTGACATGGCGTGGTGTATTTCACCCTTCGAACTCTGGACAAACTTCACCTGAAACAGTTGGATGACCCTCACATAATTTGTGTGAACATTAAAGGACATTCTGGTTCATCTTTGTTGCGCTTCACAGGCAAACCTATATTCTCTGTGGACATCCATCCCGATGGAACCAAATTCGCCACTGGTGGGCAAGGTAGGTTTTCCCTCCCAGCACCAAGTTTTCCACACCCCACCTTCTCTTTTTGCCTTGTCAGTAGCTCACCGTCTGCTTCCTGTTAGGACAATAATAATGTGTGCGTGTGTATGACAACAGCGGAATGGTGGTTCCTGGTAGAACATTGTATTTTAACGAATGTGTTACAGTGTGTGTGTTCGGTGAAGTGAACTTCATAGAAATGTCATATTCGTTGTTGCATTAATATTTCCTCCTTCTTGTTCCTGCTGCCAGCTACTCATGTGTTCCTCACTCTCTCCAGAACGTTTCTGTGTTGGCACTTGATCTTAAATGTTCTCATCTTCAGGTGAGGACTCGGGGAAGGTCATGATCTGGAACATGGCACCAGTTCTCCGAGAGGAGGATGAGAAGAACGAGAATATTCCCAAGATGCTTTGCCAGATGGACAATCACCTAGGTAACTAGCTGAGAGCAGATTCCTGTCAGAATTGTTGCAGCTTCCTGCTCATTGACCAGCCAGCCATGGATCTACTATACAAGTTCTCCAGTGTCGTCATCCAAACTTAAAGGAAGTTGATATGCTGACTTGGACCGGTACCATCAATTGATCAGAGTTCTGTCTTGGCAGCGTGTGTGAACTGTGTGCGCTGGTCCAACAACGGCCTCTACCTGGCTTCAGGAGGAGACGACAAGCTGGTGATGGTGTGGAAGAGAGCAGCGTACGTCACTCTGGTATCATCTTCAGTGATTTGAGAACAAAAATTCACATCAGAACTTGGTTCTCACAGCTTCATTGGGCCCAGCACAGTGTTTGGCTCCAGCAGTAAACTGGCCAACGTGGAGCAGTGGAGGTGTGTGACCATCCTGAGGAACCACACTGGAGGTAGTGTCCGCTCGTGACAGTCTCATCTGGGTGTTTGTGAAGGCAGCTCTGTCAGAGCTGCAGACGCTGTTTCTGTTGAAGTGTGGAGCTTCGGCCTCACCTCTGGTCATGTCTGGTTTATTACTAAGCTGAAGGAGGTTGTTGGATCGTTGAACAGGGCAGAGACTCTAGGACGTGTTGTTGATGTTGGAGCTCCGTTGTGTTAAGTGGAGCTTACATCTCTGTTCGTCTGCAGATGTCATGGACGTGGCCTGGTCTCCTCATGATGTGTGGCTGGCGTCCTGCAGCGTCGACAACACCATAGTCATCTGGAACGCTCGCAAATTCCCGGGTAGGATTCGGCAAGTTTGGAGCAATGGCCAAATGCTGTTATTAAAGTTGCAGAGAAGGACAGACGCTCTCGGTTTGTGAACGTAGCTTCTGTGCTGTGCGCAGAGATGGTGACGTGTCTGCGAGGTCACACTGGGCTGGTCAAAGGGCTGACGTGGGACCCGGTCGGGAAGTACATCGCCTCACAGGCCGATGACCACAGCCTGAAGGTCTGGAGGACGCTGGACTGGCAGATGGAGGCCAACATCACCAAGCCCTTCACAGAGGTTGCTGGCGACACACCAGCTTGCGAGTACACAAATGGGTGAATCTGTTTTGATCCTGCCGTCGTCTCCCTCAGTGTGGTGGGACCACGCACGTCTTGCGTCTCTCCTGGTCTCCGGATGGTCAGTACCTGGTTTCGGCCCATGCCATGAACAACTCGGGCCCCACCGCTCAGATCGTGGAGCGGGACGGCTGGAAGACCAACATGGACTTCGTGGGCCACCGGAAAGCCGTGACGGTGGTGGTGAGTGCCCGGCGGAGCAGGACATGTGGGAGTGTTCAAACATTGACCGAGCTCGTTGCTTCACAGAAATTCAACCCAAAGATTTTCAAGAAGAAGCAGAAGAACGGTAGTGCCCTGAAGCCCAGCTGCCCGTACTGCTGCTGTGCTGTGGGCAGCAAAGACCGCTCGCTCTCCGTCTGGGTGAGTTCAGAAGTACTGCTGGTCTGCATTGACTTCAGTCAGAAGGAAGATGACTCGAGTCACATCATTTACATGTCGTGAGAATCAGTCCTTATTGCTTTGGTATAGCTTCTCTACATCTGCTTCAATTGTCTCTCCAGCTGACCGCACTAAAGCGCCCCCTGGTGGTCATCCACGATCTGTTTGACAAGTCGATCATGGATATTTCCTGGTGAGTTTGAATCTTTAACAAGTGTTTGATGCCTTTATTTTCTCTGTCATGTGATTGTTTCTGTGCTGCTCAGGACCCTGACTGGTCTTGGCATGTTGGTGTGCTCCATGGATGGGACCGTGGCGTACCTGGACTTCTCCCTGGATGAGCTGGGAGACCCGCTGAATGAAGAGGAGAAGGTAGCACTTTCAGTCTTGGATATTGCAAGGAGCTGCTCACAGAGCGCGGAAATACTGTCTGAGGTCTGATGTTCGTTGTGTGTCAGAACACCATCCATCAGAACATCTATGGGAAGAGTCTGGCCATCACCAGCACCGAGGCTCAACTCTCCACCACCATCATCGAGAACCCTGAGATGCTCAAATACCAGCAGGAGAGACAGAACTCTGTGCAGAACAACACCGGGCCCGCCAGCACCGGTCCAGAGTCCTCCACACCCAAACTGAACAGCGTGATGAATGGAGAGTCGCTGGAGGACATCAGGAAGGTGAGTGGCGAGACAGATGGCAGGAGTTTCAGGGGGAGGTTGTTTCTGAGACTTTGTTTCTTGTTCTGTCAGAATCTCCTGAAAAAGCAGGTGGAGACGCGAACGGCTGACGGCCGAAGAAGGATCACGCCGCTGTGTATCGCTCAGCTGGACACGGGGTAAATCCACACTTTCACGGCGCACAACTCTGAACTCTGGCTTCTGCTTTGACGGCAAAGCAAGTGATGGTCATAATGACGAGATACCACTCTGTTGGTTTAGTGGACGCTTAGTGGGTCAGTTCTGGAGACAGCTGATCAGGTTTTTGCTCATCCTGCATTCTTGATGAAAACAGGCGTACATTTCAGCAAACAACTTCACCTGAAGCTTTTGTCTAAGCGCCACAGCTCTCTGGCTTAGTAAGTTAATATCTACAGTTCCTGACCGTCATCCTCCTCTCTGCAGAGATTTCTCCCCGGCTCTGTTCAACAGTGTTCCCATCCTCCCGTCTGGCTCGTCCAGCCAGCTTAACTCGCAGCTCAGCTCTGACTCCAGCCCGGGACAGAGCTCGTCTCTGGGCCTGCGGTCAAGTCAGGACCCGCTGATGAACCTACCGCCACCTGGCACCACTAAGAACCTTGAGGACAACAAGGATGGGTAAGTGGAGCGTGCTGACGCTGGCTTCTTGCTGTTGAAGTTTCACTTGTCATGTTGCCACTCCACAGGGTAAAGACCAGTTTGCTGCTCACCTCCGCCTCCAAGATCGAGCCCATGAAGGCGCTGGACTCCAGGTTCACTGAGAGGTCCAAGGCCACTCCTGGGGCTACCGCCCCCTTCGCCTCCACCGCCGGACTCACACCTCTGGACAGGTGTGGGATCAGTGTAACCAATAAGGCTCAACAAACTTTGCTTGTAGAGCCTTCCAGTTGCTTGTCGATGTTCTCAGATTTGCTAAACAAATGGACATTAAAGAGCGAGTCGTTGTGGCTCAGGGTTGAAGCAGAGGGGTTGTGGTTTTAGCATCCTGCTGCACTGAAGCTGATTTGTGTCAGGGCTTTTAAAGAAACAGAGTTTTTCAAAGAGTTTGTAACAGACTGATTTCTGCATCAGGCCCAAAGACGTCGTCTCTATCCTCAAAGATGTGAAGTCCAAAGAGGAGACCAGCAGCGACAGCGAGGACAAGATGGCCTCCATTAACAAGAACCTGACGCTGGGCAAACGGAAAGCCGACCTGCTGATGGATGGAGGGGAGGTGGTGGAGAAGAGGAAGAAGGGACGACCCCGGAAAGAAAAGATGGCGCCGCCAGTCGCTCAGCCCTTCGCTCAGGTGTGTACGCGTCAGAAGTCAACATGCTGTTGGCCTATCTGTTATTAAGGAGTTGCTTGGCTTCTGTTCTCAAAGATCATGCCTGCAGTGGAACGTGAGCCCAGCAGGGCGGCGCCACCTCCTTCTCCTGTAGCTGCACTCAAACTTCCAACTCCAAACATTCAGAAGAGCTTCAGCATGCAAGTGTGCATGGAGCCGTCTGTGTTCCTGGAGGTAGAGAATGAAGTGTCGGCGGTTGCTGGTTCGAAGCTCAGCCAGTTGCGCTGCTCAAAGGACGGACGAGAATGGAACACACTGCTGCCCAGCTCTGTGGTCACTGCTGCAGGGAGCAGGTGGGGAACATGCACACATACAACTGTGATTTAGAGAAGGGTGCTGAGGTTAAGATGTTGGTTTCACCAGTGGTCCAACTTTACCACGGTGTCAACAAAACAGCTCTGAGCTTGTTTGTTGAGCTGGTCTCTGCTCCTTCCTCAGTGACGTCATCGCAGTGGCCTGCGATGACAGGATGCTCTCCATCTTCTCTTCCTGTGGGCGGCGGCTCCTTCCCTCCATCCAGCTGGCCACATCAGCGTCAGTCCTCAACTGCACTGCCCAGTTTGTCATGGCGCTGACTGCAGGCGCAACGCTTTCCGTCTGGTGAGTTCCCATTAAGCTGAGACATGCTTTCATGTCTCATCCTGAGGCGGAGCGGAGAGTGTGACTCAGTTCCACGTGATTGTTGATGTGTGCAGGGACGTCCACAAGCAGAAGTCTGTGGTGAAGAATGAGTCTCTGGCAGCCATCTTGTCTGGTGAGATGCTGACCTCAACATGTTTTTCTGATAAATAACCGGTGAATTAACAATGTCTGTGTGTGCGTCCACCTGTCTGTCCAGGTCCTGACGTGACATTGTCTCAGTCTCTGCTGACTCAGCAGGGGGTTCCCGTTGTGGGACTGTCAAATGGGAAGTCGTACTGCTTCAGCACCTCACTGGAAACTTGGTGAGGCTTCTCACGTTTCAAACTGGTTGGAATTATATTCATATATATTATCTTTAGAATGTGATCCCAGGATCCCCAGAGGGTAGGGTGTCTCTGGGCGGTGTAGAGGTTTATGTTTGCTGGGTTCAGACTTGTCGCTCAGTCTGAGATTATGATGGTGAAAATAATGGGATTCGGACAGTGGTGGGGGTCTCAGTCAGTCTGTGGGGATTTTGCTCACCTGAATTTTTGCCCACAACGTCAGGACCCTGGTGTCGGACCGGGGTGACTCTCTGGTTCAGTGTGCTGACTTCCGCAACTGCCTGCCCTCCCACGACATGCCCGCCTCCTCGGGCCCTCTGGCCGTCATGCAGGGGCGCAACCTCAAGTAAGAATCTCCCTGTTGTCTTCACCGCTGTCTGACTTAAGTCACTCAGAGTCTGTTGTCGTTGCAGCGCCGGCCGGGTCGCGTCCCGCCTCTCCTCCACCCCCCACCACCTGCAGCAAGGCATGACCTTGGCATTCCTGGAGAATCAGCTGGCAGCTGCACTCATCCTGCAGTCGGCGCAGGAGTACCGATACTGGCTGCTCATCTACGGACGCTTCCTGGTCAACGAAGGTACTCGGCTGGAAGTTGCGGATCAGACTTTGGCATGTGTTTTCCAGGCCAGTGTGCCGCTTCTTTCTTCGGCTGTAGCTTCACTGTTTCACTTTTGGACCATTATTGCCGCGTCGGTCTTCAGCTTGTCTGTGTCTCCAGGGTCGGAGCATCGTCTCAGAGAACTCTGCTCGGATCTGCTGGGTCCAGTTCACAGATCGGCCGGCTCGGCATGGGAGCCCACCACTCTGGTATGAGCCCAGGCTGCGCTCGCTTTCGCTGTGACACAGTCAAACAGTGAGGTCCATCCGAACTTGACACAAACTGCTGGTCAGAGAACAGCTGGGTATTGACAGCGCCACCTGCACTCCTGGAGGTTGAACTGTCGCAGCCTGTAGGATCATGTTCAGTCATGGTGAAGTGTGAAACAGACAGCGACATCTGCTGCTGTCTGTTTGAGTTTGTCACTCACCAAAATTGATCTGTTCATCAACAACACCTCGCATTGGCCACAGCAAGCTTTGTCTTTATCAATCATCTGCTTCCAGCAAAGTCGCTTGGTGGAGTGCTGAACTAGTGTGCCAACTTTATTTACACAGGAAGAACACATGGTGCTGAAGTGCTGTACACCTCTGAATAAAATGGTGCAGTAGTCGTGTAATGAACGTATGAGTTGAATACTGAACACATATCGAGCCATGAAGTCAGACTCTGAAGTGATGATCATGATGTGGTCCAAACGGACGGTGATGGTGCTCTGAAGAGCTCCTGACTTTCGTGTCTTTGTGTCTCCTGCTTTTCCAGGGTCTCCGTAAACGGGAGCTGCTGCGGGAAGTGTTGCCGCTCATCGGAGAAAACCTGCGCTTCCAGAGACTGTTCACAGAATATCAGGACCAGCTGGAGCAGCTGCGCAGCAAGTAGCACTCCGTCGGAGCCGGACTCTCGAGCTGCCAGAGGTGATCCAGTAAAACTGAGATCTGGCCGAGTTCTGGTCCTGGTTTCTGCTTCGTCTGTCACTGAAGCCGAGCGGTGCTGGTTCGTCTCGTCGTCTGAATCCCCGTCGGCCCAAGACCAACTCGGACTGAGGTGGACTGAAGAAGGTCCAGGTTTCAACCCTGAACTTGAACCACAGCGACGAACCCTGAAGTGAGGGGGAATGAACCCAGCAGTCAAGCCAGCAAACCTTTCTAAATGAAAGTCCCTGTCCAACAGGAAGTGAATTAGAGAGATGTCACATGACTGTGGTGCTGCTGCCATGACCAATAGCGTCTCCCCACCTGTCTGAGAGCAGAGAATCCGGTGCTCATTTATGACGTCACTGCGCTGAGAACAAATCAAGAGTGGTTGCTGGTTGTAATCCAGTTGACAGCGTGTGATTATTAAAGCTAGTGAGATCCAAAAGATGTGGGACCCAGGGTGGACAGCGCAAATGAAGTGATCTGTGACCGCTGGATAGCTTGCCAAATCATTTCGCTGGACTGGACTCCAGAATCATGAAATCTGATCCAGAACTTCAACATGAATTCCAACTTCAAACTTTTTGTCTTTTACTGTAAATTTGAAGCAGAAATGAGCTTTTTTTGAAGTGGCCTGAACCCTCAGTTTGAGGAGCCATACCTGAAGCGCTACCTGCTGAATGAGATCTGAATCTCTGTTTTGTGAGAGTCTGATGTGGATGTTGCGTTTGTCGACGAAAGGAGTCTTTTCAGGAGAAAAAAGGGGATGTCTTGTTTTGCTTTGCAGTTTTCTCTGCTATCTGTTTTCTTTTCTCCATTTTTGGCCGTCAGTTTAATTTCTGTCCATAAAATTAATCCGAGAAGAGTTTGTTTCTGTCTCGGAAGAAGAGCAGCGATGAATAAATAACATTTGGTTACTTCCTGCCTGGTGTCTTGGGACCATTCTTGTAAATGCTGACCACTGCGGATTCATCTTGAATACAAACCTGACCACTCACCTTCACCTCAGAATCCACAGGGGCCAGAAGCTCACGTCAGCTCAACTCCTGCGGAAGCACTCATGAGCGGCAAGACCCCTGTGGCAAAGAATGTGCGGCCAAACCTCAGTTGACCTGCCACATGTCTGTCACACCTGCAGCCTCTGCTGGCGACTCGTTCACAGGTGAGGGAGCTTGACACCGTACACTCGTACACAGATAATCATTTAACTCTAACTCAAATCTAAATGATTCCACGACACATTTCTTGTCCTTCCTCAGAACTCAACCAGATCCAGCATCCAACTTCATCCAGGCGGGGACACCTCCACACCACTTTCAGAAGAGTGGAGAGTGGGCACCGCTGATCCAAACATTTCTCCTGAGCTGTAAGCAATACTCCAAAATTCAGGGGGCGTGGTCCATTTTTTCACCATTATTAAAATGGGGTGGGGCTACACAGGTGCAAATTATGTAAGTTCATTGTCAAGACAAAACACTTCTGAATGAAGTTTATTTTATGCATGCTTGCGGCCCCTGTAACCTCTGACTTTTATTTCACTTAACCTACACTTACGCTTACTCTTACTGTACTCTCCTGTTACTTCATACTCTTGAGAGATGAAACAAGTATCTGCGTTGTTGTGGCAGTGGGCGGAGGGGGATACCATCCAAAACTAGTTGGAAGAGAATGCCTCACTGCCTCAATGCCTTCACTGATCCCACTGAGCCCTCACAGCCACAAGAAAATGTCTCTTCCATCTTTGTGTCTCAGGTCTGAGCTGCACAGCTTCTATTATTCATGTATCATGTACAGGTTTGTGGACTGCAAACCAAGATAAACACAGAACACATATGTGATGAACAAAGGGCCGTCGAATACAACAGAGCAACTGAGCTCAATAAAATGCCATGGAAGCAAACTGGTTGGTGTTTGAATAAATCGTTAAATGAACGAAAGATTAAAGGTCAAACAATGAATCAATGTTTTCTGAATCAACATGAAGGCACTACTGTGAGTGAGTTATGAGCTGAGTAAATGGAAGCTGAACCATAAATCGTGCACAGGCAGAATGAATCTGTCTACCTGCTGGCCACAAACTTCATGGGTCACTTTGAGTCATTTCCCTCAGTCTGAGTGGCAGGCAGAACCTGGGCGATGTGGCTCTTCAGGTGATACTTTAGGTTTCCACGATGAGCAAAGCATTTTCCACACTCATTGCAGCTGAACGGTTTTTCCCCTGTATGGCTCTTCATGTGAGACTTCAGATTCACCTGGTGAGTGAAACATTTCCCACATTCAGAACAGCTGTACGGTTTCTCTCCTGTGTGACTTTTCATGTGCGACTTCATGTTCCCATGGTGAGCGAAGGTCTTCCCACATTCTGGGCAGCTGAAGGGTTTCTCACCAGTGTGCTGTCTCATGTGAATCTTCAGGCTTCCATTTTCTGTAAAACATTTTCCACAAACTGGGCAGCGAAAAGGTTTCTCTCCTGTGTGGCTCTTCATGTGTGACTTCATACTCCCTCTATGAGTAAAGGATTTTCCACACTGTGAGCAGGCATATGGTCTCTCTCCAGTGTGAGTTCTGATGTGGATCTTGAGACTGGCGTTCCCGTTGAAATATTTCCCACACTCAGCACACTTGAACTGCTTCTCCTCCTTGATATGGGCTGGAAGAATTAAGGGGTACAACTGTTCACAAACTGGTTGGTCCCCGATGTGTCTCTTCATGTGAGATGTCAAATTTCCGCGAAGAGAGAAACATTTAGCACACAAAGAGCAGCGGAAGGGTTTCTCTCCTGTGTGCGTTGCCATGTGAGAATTTAGCGCTCCTTTCTGTGTGAATGTCTTCCCACACTCTGGGCAGCAGAACGGTCTCTCTCCTGTGTGGATTCTCATGTGAGAATTCAGATTCCCCCTTTCTGAAAAAGACTTTCCACAGACTGGGCATGACAAGTCTTTCTGCACTCTGCAGCTCCTCTTGTGCAGACTCAGTCCAGACTTGGTGTTGCAGAGCTTCCCACACTCAGAACAGACCAGTGAATTCTCATGGGCCTCAGTTCTGGTGGGAACATTGGGATCCTCCACTGAGTTTGAAGCTGACAGAGTGCTGCTGGTTCCCCTCCATTCTTCACTGTCATCCGTGTCAGAACCAGAGGAGCGCGGCCACTCCAAGTTGCTGACTGCTTCCAGGTCTCCAGGCTCATGTCCTTCTGCTTTAACATGTTGGAGGTCCCTGTCCTCCACCTTCACCACGACAATATCAAGTGGAAACTTGCTGACAATCTCTTCCTCCTCTTCCTCTTTAACACATGGGGGTTCTGGTTCCTCCTGGTCAGGACTTGAACTGTGCTCTGGCTGCTCTTCCTCACTCAGAGGCTGGACGTCTGGAGACACACATACTGGAGTCACAGCACAATCTCGAGTGTCAGAAGAGGTTCGACAACGACACACAAATCTGAATGTCGGGAGAGATTTAGAGCTTTAGAGCAAGGTGGTCACGTGCGAGTGGAAGTATAGAACTCTCCCATATTTATCTCTCTCGGTCAAAAGCAGCACCAGCCCAGCCCTCTGAGGACCGGCTTGGATATCCCCTGGTATATGGTCACGTGACCTCAGGTCCTTGATTCAATTGCCAACGTAATACTCGAAGGGAAAACGTCTCAAAATACAGTCTAAATTGTCATCAATCAAATGTAGGTTTTCCCTGTAGTAGCTGTGGCACATCGGTAGGTGGCGCCGTTGCTCGGTGCTGACGGCTCCGTAAGGCAAGACTTGACAGTGGTGAAGTTGACGTCCAACGTCTGGACTTTTTGACGTTTAGAGACAGTACCGAACCATTGAACACTGACCCGTGACTTGGAGCGTCGATCCCGAACCCGGTCAGACAGACACCCACGAGCGTGTTTACCTGCTCTCACGGTCAACATGACGTCAAGCCGGGGACTCAGCGAAGAAACCCGCAAGGATCCTCTCATTTACTGGAGCAGCGGAGAGTCGATGTGAAGAAACCTCACCCAGCCATCGTGCTAACCGGAAGCCACGCTCACCCGAAACTACAGAATAAATAATAATTATCGCGCCATGCGTCTTTCTCTGAGTTGAAGTGGTTTAAATTAATACGAAAATGTCCTAACATGTATTATATAATGACGAGTCAACGAGCCTTTCGTGGGTTACGTTCGTTTTTTTATTCGGAGAGACGGAAGCTGACGCTGTACGCCACACGGGTCACGTGACGCGGCTGTCCGCCCACAAGTTCGGTTATGTGTTTTAAAACTTGTTTTAAACAACATTCTTAACAGAGGACAAACCACACGCAAATGTAGACGTTTTTTTTTTTATGAAAACGTCCAACATGGCGGTGTTTCCCGCGATAATTAGACGTTTTAAACCCCTTTCAACTCTTACCAACCATTTCAGTGGCTTCAAAATAGTGTCGCTGATTTGTAAATAGAATTCTTTATTTTCTCTTATCTTCCATTTGTTATTTCGAATTGAATGAAAACAGTAGTGATCCAAGATTTTTTTTCTCTGGGAGCTTCTCTCTCCGGGACGGTGTTCTGGTGAGGTCCTGCAGACTCGTGACTGCTGTAAGTAGTCTCTCACATCCCGGGTGTGGTCGAGCTGGTCCTTCAGCTGGTGATGTCAGGACCCTGAGTGGGAGGTACTTTGTCATGATGGGCGTTGCTCATCACCTGGCTTGAAAGCTCTTGCCCAGCAGTGTTTTGATCACTCGGTTTGATCGTGACTGTTCTGCCCGGTTATTATTTTGCTTGGCTTCTTCTTCATTTTGATCTCATTGCTGCCTCCTTCCCATCCTCCTCCAAAACATGCCATTATGCTTCTCTCAGTTGATCCTACAAACACTGAGTACACAGATCACCTCTTGGTTTCCCAGAGATCAAACCGAGGACCTATCAGCACCTACTTTCTTATCCAAGGTTAAGGTTCCATCACATGATGTGATACACTATCCAGAATCAAGATCGTAACACAATTGAATGAAAGTTTTGTTCATGAAAGTGAAGTAAAGACAACACAGACGAAAGTCAACAGCTGCAGCAGGAGGAGGTCAACTTGGTAATCAATGCTGTTCAGACTTTGCTTTCAATGTGAAGACTTGAGAGGCGGTGACATCATTATTTAATTGGCGGTTTGCTTGTACAGATAAAACACAATGACTCAACGACGAGGATGGGATTCGAACCCATGCGTGCAGAGCACAATGGATTAGCAGTCCATCGCCTTAACCACTCGGCCACCTCGTCAGTCTGTGCAGTTCACTTTCACAGCCAGAGCGAAGGCCGAGTGACAGTGAGACAATCTCTGTGAGCAGAAACACCAGGTTGTTGGTGACAGCCTCACCATCGTCAGAGGTAACTAAAGCAAGTGACGGTAACCTCCAGAGTTTGTTCGACACCAGGTCTGGAAACATGAGGCAATTTTATTCAGCAGTTCCGGAGATGATGGAAACTTTTTTAGGGTTCGAGTTTTTCTTCTGTGCTACTCAGTTTCATCTCTTCACTCTCAGTTCAACCCCTGCACACACTCATACGGCAGCACAGGGCAGGAAGTGTGGTGCATGTGGGTAGTGCCGAGACCAGTTCAGGTGAAAAATCTTCACGTTCAAGCTCAAAGTTTCGAGTTCTGGTGACACATGAACTCAGACAGACAGCAGTAAACCAGGAGAATAAAACAGCCAGTTTTTCTTCTACAACTTCCCGTCTCAAGATACTGAGCGATCGTCATTCATCTTGCTCATCAGAGTCCTCTCCCCACTCAAGTCCTGACACGAGTGATAGCATCGTTGACGACGCGGTGGAGGCAACACTCTCGGTTCTGTGAGTCCACATATGTCTCTTCAGATTACTTGAAGAAATATAACGTTTCCCACACTCTGAGCAGGAGTGCGGTTTCTCTCCAGTGTGAAGTTTGAGGTGAGACTTTAGATTTGCCCTCTGAGTAAAGAGTTTTCCACATACCGGACAACTGTATGGTTTTTCTCCTGTGTGATTTCTCATGTGAAGTTTAAGACCGCTGCTCTGTGTAAAACATTTGCCACATTCTGAACAACTATACGGTTTCTCCCCGGTGTGATACCTCATGTGAAGCTTCAGACCACAGCTCTGTGTAAAACATTTACCACATTCTGAACAGCTGTATGGTTTCTCCCCCGTGTGATTTCTCATGTGCAGTTTGAGACCGCCACTGTGTGTAAAACATTTTCCACATAGGGAGCATGTGTACGGTTTTTCTCCAGTGTGTCTCCTCATGTGTGAGGTCAGATTTCCTTTCTGAGTGAAACGCCTGTTACACACTGAACAACCAAAGAGTTTCTCTTCTGAGTGACCTTCCATGTGACAGTTTAGAACCTTTTGTTGAGCAAAGCATTTCCCACATTGTGAGCAAGAGAACGGTTTCTCTCCGGTGTGACTTCTCATGTGGGTCTTCAGACTTCCTTTCTGAGTGAAACATTTCCCACAGATGGCACAGCTAAACGGTCTCTTAACTGAAGATGTTGCAGTGTTTCCCATAGGAAAACATTCCCCACTATCCTTTTGCCCTGCGCAGGTTTTTTGGTGCCAAGTCAGCCCCCTCTTTGCGGCAAAGACCCTCTGGCACCCGGAGCAGGTCAGCGACTCTTCATCATCTCTCTTCTCAGGGACAGAAGTCTCCCTCCAATCTTCACTGTCATCTGTGTCAGACCCTGATGAGAGCGACCTCTGCAGGTCAGAGTGTAGATCTGAGTAGCTGTCTGGACAGTCGTCCTCTTCAGTTTTCATGTGTTGGGTTGAGAAGCTGGTTGCAGGCTCCTCCTCGCTCTGATGAAGCTGCGAGGACTGAGTTTCATCCTCTTCATTCTTCACGACAACCACATTGAAGGCAAAGTTTGTGACCTCTTCCTCCTCCTCTTCCTCTTTAATGTGTGGAGGTTCTGCTTCCTTCTGGTTCAGACTGGAGATCCACTCCTGCTGCTCCTCTTTCACCTGCTGGAGACCTGCAGACACAGGCTGAAATTACGACACGATCTGAGCACCGATCTGCCACCTTCTTCTCACTGAGAGGTGAAAAGTTTCACAGGAAAACAAGTTAAACTCACGTCATTTTTTTCCCTCTGAATGTGTCACAACAGACTGTGACATCTCTGGCAGAGGAGTTGCATGCAGAGAAACAACACATTCATTCAACGTTAGTGTTGTAGTCTAGACCACCTGACTGTGACCAGACTGGATACAGAGGCACAAGTCTATTGTACAGAGGCACAAGTCTATTATAGCCAGATAGACACAGACATTTGTTGCCTCTTCCAGGTAGGTGGTGTTATCAAAGGTGTTGGTTTGTTCGTCTGTCTGAGCACAAAACTACTTGAAGGGACTTGGATGAAACTACCAGGAAGTATGTGAAGGAATGTTTCAGGAGTGACTGGGCTCTAGGTTCGTACTGCAAAAGAAAGACGTTGGAAGACGTTTTCTCAAAACACACCAAGACTGAAATGCTTGCAGTGGAACAAAGCAGTGGTCTGCTCTGTATTCGGTTTGACAACACTGTCAAACATGAAGTGACACTGAAAACAAGTGATTCTCAGCAGAGTGTGATGTGACTCACATCGTTACGGTCCATCATTGACGACAGCACATATCAAACACATTACCACAATGCATTGCGCCCTACTCGGAGCCGAATATTGCTGGTTCTCGGTGTGTGTGTGTGTATGTGTGGATTGAGGTGATCCACGCCACAGGCTTACCAGTCCAAGTCAAATTGTTTACGTGCGCGGTTTCTTTCATGAACGAGGGATGTGCTCAGATCAAACATCCCGGACATTTGAAGTGTGTGGTTTGTTACCGTCTGCCATTGTTGACGCGCGTTCTAGAAGGATCCTCGACGGGAGAAACCGGATCAAATCCCCCTTCCTCAGCTGGACTCTCGTCCTGAAGCAGCAGTCGAACCAAACACCCTCAGACGCCGAGTACAACCAAGCTACTGAACGTACTCGTCCTGTCGCATGGCGATGACGTCACATTATATCGTTCCGCCTGTTTTTAAACCCTTTTCTATGATTAAATGAAAAGTGAAATTAGGATTTTATATCATAAACATGAAATATTCACAGGATGAACACTGAGACTGTTTTGGTTTGTCTGGTTGGCTGAATGACGCAACACCCGAACCGGAAGAAGCCTAACGCCGTCCTGAAGCGGAAGCCCGGTTGAGCTTGCAATAGAGAAAAATAACGGCGATGTATTAGTTTGTTGTCAATAACAATATAATCGGTGGTCCACAAACGCATTTTAAGAAGTCACAAAAGATTTCTTAAAAATGACTACGATAATGATTGACCCGGCTCAGCCAATCAGGTCTCGTTCCTCCTGCTGACACGTCACATTCGCGAGTTTGTTTTATTTTGTTCTCAGCTAAATGAATGGGGGTGAGGCTGCTCAGAAGATGTTCATTTGAAAATTAATAAAATGGATATGTAACCAATTTGTACGTGGCTTGCTTTTCATGATATTATAAACTATGATTTCATCATGTTAACGATCGTCTAGCAGCGTTATGGTTTCAGCAATGATTCTCCCTAAAGGCTTAGGGTGTGGCCAGCGATTATCTCTGAATCTATTTCTTTGATTCAGTGAGCAGGAATGAGGATGCTGAGTTTAAATGTGTTTGGGCTTGAAGATGCGACAAGGATGGGATTCGAACCCTCGGGAGGAGAGCACAATGGATTAGCAGTGGCTGTGAGTGTGCTGTACATCTCCAAACCTGCAACGCAAGTCAGGTGTCCGAGTTTGTTTTCCCTGAGTAGAAAGGCTCTACACCATCTCGAACACAGTACGTTCATGCCCTGTCGGAAGTTCTTTATTGATTTCAACGCTGAGTTTCATTAGATTAGCTTAGCCTTTATTATCAGCAAAGGTTTATGTTAAGGTGACAGAAGTTCTTCACAGCCTCATCAGATGAAGACAGACCAACATAAACCAGCAGAGTGAAACACCAGTAATTTAAAACAAGTTCCAGTGTTAAAAGACACGGCTGTGTGACTGACATCATCATGCTCCTCAGAGTCCTCTCCTCGCTCAAGTCCTCACACGGGGGGGGCGGCATCTTTGGTTTCTCTCTGTCACATTAAACACTTAAGACAGGACCTTTCATTCAGGACTTGCATGACCTCCACTTTTGGCCTCCCTGGTTGACCTGCCAAAGTGGTGTGTGACCCGGTCCGACACAGAGCATGCAGGTAGTGGTGAAGACTGACCCCCAGAAATGACCTCTGACCTTGCCTGGTGTGTTCTGGTCTGCTGAAACTCTTGACTGAACTGACAGCAGTGTGTGTAGAGATGTGAAAAAAGTGACTAAATTAAAGCAGATTCAGTGTATCTAAACAAACTCTGGAGGTTTAATGCGAACAGAGCTTTGACAAGACATGACCTCAGTTTCATCTGGAGTTCCAGAACAAAGTTTGGTAGGAGGATCACAGCAGTTACTCGACAGCTGAAACATCTTCTTCTGCATCGTGACTTCGGCGGTGTCGGTCCAGTGTCCGGCTGTGATAGAAACCCTTCCCACATTGGGAGCAAGTGTATGGTTTCTCTTCCAGGTGTGTCCTCATGTGGTCGAACAGATGCTGCCTCTGCACAAAACACTTGCCGCACTCCGAACACCAGAAGGGTTTCTCTCCTGTGTGAGTTCTAATGTGTCGGTTCAGAGTTTCTCTCACGGCGAAAGACTTGGCGCACATGGAGCAACTAAACGGCTTCTCCCCAGTGTGAGTCCTCAGGTGCAGGAGCAGATTGCCTTTGCGTGTGAAGGACTTGCCGCACTCTGTGCAGCAAAACGGTTTCTCCCCAGTGTGGATTCTCATGTGATAGAGCAGGTTTCCGCTCCGTGTGAAGCACTTTCCGCACTCTGAGCAGGTGAAGGGTTTCTCCCCTGAGTGAGTGCGTATGTGACTGTTGAGGGATCCTTTCTGCGTGAAAGACTTTTCACAAATGGAGCAGGTGAATGACTTTTCTCTGCTGGTCGTCGTCTGAGTTTGTCTCGCCTCAGCGAGGCACTCCTCGTCAGAGTCGTCTTTCTTCTCAGGGTTTGAATCGGACTCAGAGTCCTGAGTAATGGTCCAGTCTTCAACACCGTCAGTGTCAGATCCAGAAGACAGTGACCTCCGGTGGCTAGTAAGTAGATCCAGATTTGAGCAGCGGGCTATTTCTGATCCTCCACCAGCTTCTGTTTTCATGTGCTGAGTGGAGCTGTTGGTTGGAGGGTCCTCCTCTCCCTGATGAAGCTGTGAGGGCTGAGCTTCATCGGTCCCAACCTGCACTACAACGATTCTGAAGGGAAACCTGCTGACCTCTTCCTCCTCCTCTTCTTCTTTAATGAGTGTAGGTTCTTGTTCCTCCTGGTCCAGACTGGGGCTCCGCTCCTGTTGCTCAGTTTTCACTCTGACCTGCTGGACTCCTGTAGAGACACAAACACACTTGTGATAGTTAAAAGTGATTGACTTAGCATCCTGGTTTGTTCAGATGTGGTTCCGATCTATGAGAGAGGAAACCACTGCTTTAGTTGCGTCTACCTCAGGGCTCCCACTAGTGTCTCAACAGAGCAGCACATGACACAATGTATTTCTTCACCACGTGACAAACAAGCTTGAGCACAAGTCACACTCAGAGCGTGGCATGAAGCGCATGACCCTGGCTGAGTGATTGAGCGAGGTGAGGCTTCATACATCAAACACTAGCTTTTGATGTGCAGATGTATTTTGAGCCCACATCTGAAACACCAGACTATAAAACCACACTGTCATCTTGCATTGCTTGATCCTCAACTGTTCACACACACGCTTACTTGTATCAGTCTGACCCGGTGGATTATTCCACTTTCAGTGTTGAGGCTCTTTTCATGGGCTTAGACGCGAAACCAAAATCAGCCAGTGGGGAGGTCAAAAAATACTTCAGTGACTTTTTCATTTGAGATGTTAAAGAAACGACCGTGACTGTCTGATCAAGTCCCCCTGACGGCCAGTTTCCAACGGGAGTGGAGTTTCTCAGAAGAAATAAATGGCTTTGAAGCCATCAATTGCTGAAGTGGTCACTCGTGCACCGCTTCAAGTTGGAGCAGAGAGGAAGGTGCAGACAGGAAACCAGCCATGAAAAGTGACTTGAATGTGGAAACCTCATACTGACAAAACAGCAGAGCAGGAACATCCCAGCATGGGCTGCAGCTCCGCACGTTTTGCGTTGTGATTAGCTCCACACATCTGTCTGTCCGGTGAGCTGATTTATGACCCGCTCAGTCTCTGCTGTGAAACACAGACAAGGCACCGTGAGGGGATCCAGAAGGGCCTTTGCTTTATGGTCTTAGTTCTAAACAGTTTCATTCAAGAAAACATTTAATACTGACATCACTAGTTACCGAGACTCGGTGATGATTTCATTTGTTGGATCCATGCATCTGACTTGGACACGTGATCTAAGTTTGTAAGTTCAGCGCTGTACGCGACTGTATTCTTAACCCAATTTGTTTTATGTATTTCGTTTGAACCGCTACTGGATGATACATACGTCGCTCACGTTCCGAAAATTGGGGGTGACTAGAAGCACCCACTGGCCTCACGGACGAGGTGGCCGAGTGGTTAAGGCGATGGACTGCTAATCCATTGTGCTCTGCACGCGTGGGTTCGAATCCCATCCTCGTCGTTTTTTGTTCGGAACAGGCAGAGGATTGTGGGAACTGTTGCTGATACAGAAGTCGCTCGTCTAATTCTGACGTCAGGAGCAGCTCGAATTTCTCACGCTGGTACTTGGACATTACGTTTCAACATTCCAGGACGACACCGAGTGGCCGAGGAGCGCTGATGTTTATTCCATAACCCGAAGGCACGAACAGAAGGTTCCCCAAGAACCTTCCAGCACCCTCCTGATGTTTTAGTCGATTCACTTTAAAGGCCCTGCTGGAGCTGAGACAGATCACGTGACTCCAGGAGCCAGCGGTGGCTAAGATGGCGGCAGAAAAGTGAAAACTTTTCTCCTCTGAGCGACAGACAGCGACTCCCGTGACTTCAACAGGTCGATAGTTGGCAGTTGGACTCCAGCCCCGCCACCTCATAGGTTCCCTGTGACGGAGTGTTTACCGTCTCGAGCCGTCAGCATCCCTGCTGCCTCAGGAGGACCCACGGCGAGAGTAACGGAGCAGACCACCTCCGCCGACGAGAGCGCCTCTGAAGAATGCTCGCAAGCTTCACCACGACCTACTGAGGAGGACCGCAAATCCAGACTGTTGCTGCTGAGACGCCGACGACACACACACCGGACACAATCGCCACTTCCGGATCGCGCCTTTCAAAATAAATTCACGTAAATCAAAACGTCATCTGACTTGTTCAAATTTGTGAACGTGAGGAGGATGTACTATTTCTTAAGACCAGAATCAACCAAGAAACGTCCCATTGGGAGACAACTGTGAAAGGTGCCACAGCAACACAAAAATAATATTAAAATAGATAATTATTTGAAGGAATAAAATATGCTTGTATGTAACTGTAACAACAGAAAAGAAAACATGCTTACAAAAATAGAACTCTTGTTCTAAGCCACAGAAAATAGATGGAAAGTCAGACTATGATCTCAAACATGAATAAAGCCAAAGTCAAAACAACAGCACAGCAGGAGAGTCCCGTTTCTGGTTCCGTCCATTCTTCCAGGTGGATTAACAATCAAAGTAGGGTGACATCAAAGATCAGCTCTTCTTGCCAGTCAGGACGATGGTCAGACCCACAGATGAGTGGCCTCTCCATCGACCATGATGTTGGTTGACGATTTGAAATGAGCGTAAAGAAGAGGAGGAAGAGAAGCAGCAGAGGTGGAGGTAGCTGCTCTCTCAACTTCGTTACCTGACTAACACCACTAACGAGCACTGTAGGAGTTTCTGGGGACAAGCAAGAACCAACTCCTGCCCTTTTGACCTGACCTCGGATCGGGGTGTGTGGGTGTGTGGAAGCAGAATATTGAAGCAAGATCAGGCTGGCTGCCCTCTCAGACACCAAAATCTCATCTGTCATCACGCTGCTTTGCTTACAATAGGAGCAAAAGTGAAGAGCAAAGAGATGAAGGAAATAAGCATGTGTGTGAGTTGTTCCATGACAAAGCACTAGGAAAACATCGGATGGTATGAAGACTTTAATCCAAATGACATCACACATGAGTGATACTGTTTTTAGCACAATATTTGGCACAAAACATATATATGTTTTAGTTATTCTTTTATCTATGCTCTAAAGTGGACACTGCATGGTCTGTATCTAGTCTTCCTCAACAAAAGCAAATTATAAATGTAGGGATTATCTTTGTGAAAGGCTGCTGTCCTCGCACGACCCAGATAAGACAAGTTATGTGGTTTCACTTTGTTTCTGAGGACTGGAAGACAGGAAGCGGATCAAAAACGGCTGCTTTTGTGGGTCGTGTGAGGGGGTATCCACTGTGTGACTTCGTTTATGTCTGTCCAGGGTTTTCATGTCGTAAAACCCTTTGCCACACTCAGAGCAGCTGAAAGGTTTCTCACCCAGGTGGGTTTTCAGGTGTCCAAGCAGATGCTGCCTCTGCACAAAGCATTTTCCGCACTCCGAGCAGCAGTAGGGTTTCTCCCCCGTGTGAGTCCTAATGTGTCTTTTCAGGGTGTCTCTCACTGTGAAAGCCTTACCGCACTCTGAACAGCTGAAGGGTTTTTCTCCTGTGTGAGTTCTCAGGTGATAATGCAGATTTCCTCGGCGGTTAAAGCACTTTCCACACTCAGAGCAGCTGAAAGGTTTCTCGCCTGTGTGATTTCTCATGTGTGTCATCAAAGATCCTTTCTGAGTGAAGCGCTTTCCACAAATGGAGCAGGAGAATGATTGTTCTCCAGTGCAGGACTTCTTGTGGAGGATCAGTCCGGTCCTGGAGGAGCAGCATTTACCACATCCGGAGCAGACCAGGTTGTTATCATCGCCTCTCTTCTCGCTTGACGAGTTGGAACACGACTGTACGTTGTTGGCTTCCCTCCACTCTTCACTGTCTTCTGTGTCAGACTCAAAAATGCGTGACCTCTGGTGGCTAGAGTGCAGAAGTGGATCGGGACCCAGGTAGCTGGTCGGTTCTGGTTCCCCAGAGTCTTCTCCATCAGCTTCTGTTTTCATGTGTTGAGCTGAGCTGCTGGAGGACTGGGCCTCTTCTTCTACCTGCACCACAACTATATTGAAAGGGAACTTGGTGACATCATCCTCCTCCTCTTCCTCTTTAATGTGTGGAGGTTCTGGATCTTCCTGGTCCAGAGTGGGGCTCCACTCACGGCGCTCTTCTTTCACCAGCAGCTGCTGGACATCTGCAGAGACACAAACACACTCACATTAATAACAGATATTGAACTGATGATTTAGAACCACAGTAGCAAAAGTAGTGCGTGGACCAACTGATGGACTTATATCCAACTGTGAATGTAGAGCTAAACGTGGACAGTGTTGTGAGTCAGCTGGAGCCGTGTCTCAGTGAACTGAAGTCACTGCCTCGGCTCATGTCACCTTACAATACTACCAGACAACAGAGTACTGTTCACTGAGCAACACTATAATGATGCGCAGTGCGGTGAACACAGATGTGCCGACGATGTGCTAGTCACCAATACAAGATTGATATCTTTGTTAGATGTTCCAAATGCAAAGCAAGAATCAACTCCAAACTTCAATGTACTGTTCAATGTACAGTATGTAAAGTGCGTCGATTGTTTTTGTCAGCAAGTCACACACACAAAGATTCTGTCCCGGTACCGATCAAAGAAGCTGGTCCTCATCATCACTCTCTTGTGTTTTTCACAAGAGAAAAACACAAGAGAGTCTTTGAGGGATGAAATACCTGTACAAATACTGATCACTTCACTCATCTGCTTGAGTGATCAGCTGGTGGTGAACTGATCCATCCTTTCCTTCGTGTCAGATGATTCTGGACACCAAGAGCCAATAGAAAAGGTTCTACCACCAGAATCACTTTCTCAGATTAAATGTATCATCTAATTATTTGGATCACAGTTGATTTACACCGTGCAGCAGCACAAGACAAACAAGAGACACAAGACAGATAAAATAAAAAATATTATGATTTAAAACAATATAAACAAATAAAGAAGGCTCAGTTAAGTGTTACATATACTTAGCAATTTTTAAGAGTTCAGATGAGGAGAGTTAATTTATTAAAATTAGCTTGAGGTAACAGCCAAATACATCGTTATTTCGGCTTACGCCGTGTGGTTTGGTTTTGAGTTTTTCGCTCCTGGGAAGTCTGTTTTAAGTTTCCTTTAAAAAACACAGGTTAGAGTCACGTGACCACAGGGACGGACTGCAAAATGGCCGATGAAAACAGACGTTTGTTTTCGTTTTAATCATGAAACCGCGATCCAGAATATTAACCTGCCTCGTTATTTAATTCATCAACATTATATTTTCAGAAAAAAAACATCACCGGCGCGAACTTTGCTTAATGCGCGTCTTCTTTACCTTCCTTCGTTGTTAGCATCTCAAACGACGTGTTCGGAGGATCCACGACGACAGTGCGTGGAGTAAAACTCTCCTCCTCCGTCGTGGAGTCTGGAGGGAGAAACCCAGCTGAAGAAAAGCTGCCTAACTCACTGAAATCTTCCCCGAGCTAGATACACTTGTGCCACCGCAGAGAGCTCAATGACGCAGCCGGAAAGACAACCAACTTCCGCTTTACCTACCAAAATAATAAGATCCCGTTTCAGCCCTAGGCAATGAAGGCACTTCGAACATAACGAGCTCATTCACATAATAAAATATTTGTTCTCAGTCCATTTATGTATAGCATCGGCTATTAAAGGACGCTAACGCTTCATGATTTGCATCATTCGAACTATTGTCTCTTATTCTGAAGGGATCTATTGGTTATCCCCCCCCCCCCCCCCCCCCCCAGAAAAAATGAAGAAAATAATAAAAAATGTGGAAATCAGGATACGAAAAGCGCACTGGCTCTACGGGAGTTTCTGACGAAGAAAACCCCCGTCCCTTTAAATGATGAAAATGGAATAAAAAGGGCAGTTGTTGATGAAACTCCACCAGCTTTGTGCAGGACTGAAAAACTTTCCCCCATATCGTGTTTTCACGTGCTCTTTCAGTGATCCCTTCACCGTGAAACATTTTCCTTCCACACACGGAGTGAAAGTGAAAAAGTGTGACACCGCTTCTAGCGTAACCGAGCTTCTTATTAGTCGTATGAGTCAGAAATGATCAGGATCAAGTTAGTTTCAACACAGCAGCAGCAAACCTAACACCACACTCTTCAGTCAGAGTTACTTCCTCCTTCGGGACTTTCAAAATAAAGCCACCGGAACATGGATATGATCGACAGCCTATGTTTAAGAAAATACCTTATACTAGCAAACAGCATGGTGGCCCTGGATAAGGGCTCATCTGTGAACTTCGGTTCTGAAGCCAGCAGGACGTCTTCAGTCCAGATGCTCCAGCAGTTTGTCAACAACTGTCTGGCCGCTGTGGCCAAGTGGTCCAACGAACCGTGTTGGAGGACGAAGTGAGCCGCCGGTGGAGATGCTTGTGAAAGAAAAACTTCCTGAACAACAGCAGTGGTGTGCCAAATTGACGGAACCTGGACCTCCAGCCAGCAGCTCAACTCAACCCATTAAAACAGAAAGAGATGACTTTGGATCTAAATCTACTGTCAGTCAACACCGACACTGATGACTGCGAAGACTGGAGGAACACGAGAAACACTCCATCGGGTTCTTGCTTTTTGGAAAATGATGATGCCCCTAAAAGCACTGTGTTGATGCTGAAGACTCAGCAGCACAATAATGCTGAAGACAAATGACTGCTCTGTTGGTGGAATAAAACGTGTTTCTCATTTTCTGACCTGACTTGGTACAAAACATCTGCGAAGGAGAACGACGTTTTCTTGCTCAGTTTGTGAAAAAAGCTTCTCTATCAAAGGAGCTTCATTGAAACACCCAAAGATTCACATGGGAGAAAAGCTCTTCTTTTGCGTGGTCTGTGGTAAAGGTTTCATGACAGAGGCGAAATGAAGATCCACGTGAGAATCCACACCAGGAGAACCCGTTTTCCTGCTCAGAATGGTACAATCACACCACGCTCCTGAAGAGACACATGGGGGGGAAAAAACGTACAGATGTTCTGAATGTGGAAAACGGTTTACTCTGAGGAGTAGTCTGAAGAAGCACATGATGGTTTCACACATCCTGCCTCCAGAGGAAGAGCCCTGAGAGCTTCCTGTTACCAATCGGCACCATCTGTTCTTGAAATCAGTCATGTCTCACAGCTCTCTGGCTCAACTGAACTATCTCCAAACCTTCCGTGCTGAAGGTTTTACAGAACAGTCAGCCATTGAAATGATTACAAACAAAGGCGAGGTTTTCGGTCTGAACACAGTCGAGCCATTTGTTTCCCACTTCTTTGCTTGAAACCAGACTCTTTAAAACGACAACCAACAGTTTCACCTAAACTCTGATAAAAAGACAGTGGAACAAAGCATCTTCGGTCTGACTGTCTAACGCAACAATATTCCGATGTGAGGTTGTGTGTATACTAGATTATTTCAGAGATTACACAGGCACATTTAATCTTGCCACTCTGTTAGAGGTTTGAGGCATCACCACAGTTTTTCATCAAAGACGTTTTCACTCCAGTGTTCCATCTTCATCTTCTTTGTTGTCGCCGGTTTGTTTGCACTTGCTGGCATTACTCTATAGAGAGGTAGAAACTCTTGACTTTTCTCCACATGTCCTTCCTGGATGATCATTTCCCCTCTGCTGCAAACGATAAACAGCTGCTCATTACGTGATGCACAAAATGACAGCTGCTGAGGGAATGCAGTGCAACAGTCTGATCTGGTCTCACATAACCATATTTCATCTTGACGTGAAGATCCCAGAACCCTGAGATGGTAACATGGACAACCAGCACCCACTAAACAAAGTAGCAGTAGATGGTAGGGAAGCGCACATGTAACTCACAGAAAATCACTGAAATAAGTTGAGTCTCTCCTGGATGATTGAGCTTCTCTCTGTGAGAGTCCAGAAAGAGAAACCCTCCAAAGCTGGTGAGCAGCAGTCAGTGGAGAGCTTTGTCTTATGACTCAGCTCTCTTCAACACCGACATACTCCTCCTTCCAGTTGACCATCTCCATCCTTCACTTGCATGTGAACAAGACTCCAAGATACTCAACCGGGACATCTCCCTTTTCCCACTAAGATTCATGGTTTCAGTCTTATGTGTGTCACCCCGGCTGGTTTGCCTCCTTCCTGCCATCTGGTGTTCAAGGTTCTCCCGAAGACCTTCCTCCAGTTTCCCCACCAATCAGCTGCAGCCCTGAGATTTTCTCCCAGTAGCTGCTCTGCAGTAGCAGTTTGTCCTTTAATTTCAGAGGCACATTTGCGTCTGATGTTTTTGTTGATCACCGTCATGTTTCTTATGTTCAGCACTTTCTTATAAGCTCATTATGATTATGCAATTACTTTTCTTTCTCATGAATAACATCTGTTCATTAAGCAACTTTAACTGAAACCACTCTCTGTTCCATTACATCCCTTTCCCACTTATGATGGCTTGTAATAGGTCACCATTTTGACAAGACTTTTGGAGTCAGTCAGTCTACCGGTTGACCTGCACCGAATGAAGACATCTGGATCGAGTCAGGTTTCATGGATATGCAAGCAGTATGTAGTATTATTCACAATGTTTTATTTTACAAAAAAAATGCTTACATTTTTAAAGCACTGTGAAAAAATGTATGTAGGCACACACAGATAGTTTCACACACTCCCTGGTGTCCTGCCAGTTCTGAACATTACATACATGGTTGATATGAACTTCATGCATGTCCCAATGTAAAATAGTATCTTAAACAAGTAAAAGACTTCCAGTGTAACAAACATTTGGTGCAGCAATTCCTCTCAAGTTTCTTCAGTTGCCCTACATTGGGACATTCTCCTCCATGAGGCATGTTTCTGTGAGCTTTTCTCTTCCTCTTTCTGTTTTGCGCTTCAGTTTCAAGTTTGACCGTGCGACTTCACATTCCTGTAAAGGATTTTATGCTCTCTGGGCAGCCAAACGGTCTCCTCCGGATTCATCCTTGTGTGACTCTTTAGACTTGCAACATAAACCAAGGTTCAAAACTGCAGAGCTGGTGACTCCTCCTGAAGGTGCAAAAATTAGTCCAAGGGAAATAAAAATCTAACTTGCATCTTAACATCTTCTTACAAATAAAGTTTAAAATTTCTTTTCCCTGATTTCTGCCACAGGAAATAGAAAAATGATACATGACAACATAAATATACATATTACTGCATTATGCGCAAGCAATAACGAAAAAAGTAGAGTTAACAAGAAACGTCCGTCAGCAAAACCTTTTTTCAGTGGAGATTATCCATGGCCCTGAACGATGAGTGAGAGTTCATATTTGTCATCTAGTGTTCCTCTTTTTTCTGCATTTCTCCACTCACTGCCACTCAGTCTTACAGTGGTTACAGATGGTCAAACTGAACAAGTAATACCATGTTATACACACACCGAGGTCCAATGTCATCCCACATAAAGCGCACCGATTGCAACCAGTCTGTCCCAGTAGAAATGCCATCGCAGCAGCTAGTTTGGTAGCGATCAGTGTGCTTTACGCTAGTGCACATTGATGGAAGACACGGCTGGAACTGGAGAGAATCTCAAACATTCAACCGCCTTTACATACTGCCATGCACCGCTGTTGCAGGCCGGCGCACATGTGCGGTTGTGAGGGTTGATTCCATTTCTTACATCTTGCACAAGAGAGCTGTGAAAATGGGCTTCCTGTGTAGCACAAGGTCTTGCCACTGGCTCATTTACCACAAATGCCTCAGATGTCTTCATCATCACAGCGGCCTCTAGCTTCACTTTCCCTCCTCGCTGTCATCCCCGCAAAGGTTTTACAACTTTTTTTTGAGATACCTTGTTGCAACTGCAACTCATTCCTCTTCAGCTCATCTTTGCGCTAACCGCAGATCACTATACTGTCAGCAAACATCATGGTCCTCTATATCTTGTCCTGTCTGCTCTTCACAATGGCAATCAAGAAGAGATGATCCTCCTCTCAACCTGAATCCGCTCATCACTTTTACATTCACTCCGCAGAGTCTCACTATACAAATAAGCATAAATGTCATGTAAAGTATATAAAAATGTCTAATCACTAATTATTTATTGTCAACTTGTCTTAATAATTTCAAGTACATTGACCTACTGAGCGTACAAACCTTGATGTGCTTGGCTGAATGACTATCCTGTTACCAGCTTCATGACTCTTGATCTTGTTTGTTTCGTCAGACTAATTCCGGTCTTCTCCTTGATCATGACTGAGCATGTGTTTTCTCAAATAGCCCTTGTCAGGGAAATTCTTGCCACACTTTGAGCAGCTGAACGGTTTGTTCCTGGTGTGAGTTCTCATGTGAACATTCAGGGTTCCTCTTCCAGTGAAAGACTTACCACATTCTGAGCATCTAAACGGTTTCTCTCCTGTGTGACTGATCATGTGGGTCTTCAGGAGGGTACACTGGTTGAAACATTTGCCACATACCGAACAGCTATATGGTTTCTCCCCTGTGTGAATCCTCATGTGGATCTTCAAGTTTGACCGCTCAATGAAACGCTTCCCACACACAGAACAGCTGTAAGGTTTCTCTCCCGTATGAATTCTCATGTGGACCTTCAGCTTCCCCCTCTCTATGAAACGTTTACTACACACCGTGCAGAAGAATGGTCTCTCTCCAGTGTGTATCTTCATGTGTTTTTTCAAAACACTTCTCTTGTTAAAACTTTTCCTACAAAACGAGCAAGTGAACGTGACTTCTCCAGTGCACATTCTTTTGTGCATACTTAGCCCAGACTTGGATGTACATATTCTCCCGCATCCAGGACAGGTGAGTGAAGTGTCATTAGTGTCACCTCTTTTCTTATACAAATGGCGTTTTGAAGTCACTGTGGTGTCACTGGTTTCCCTCCAGTGACTGCTGTCATCAGTATCGGACTCAGAAGAGAGTGAATGCTCTTCTTCTGGAACTTGACGGACTGTGGTCAATATCTCGGGGGCTGCAGCTGCTGCTACTTGGTCAGACCTTGCCATCAGATGCTGAGTTGAAATGCTGCTTGCAGGCTCTTCTATTTCTGCTTGAGGAAGGTTCAGGGGCTGAGTTACGACTCCATCATCTCCAATCTTCACAATGACAAAATTTAATTCTTCCTCAGTGGCAGGTACGGGTGCAGATCCAGTCTGTTGTACAGAGGAACTCCACTCATGCTGCTCAGGATGAAACTCCTCAGTATTGGCCAGCTGTTGCACATCTGCAGAGAAACACATCATTAGAGGAGTTTGGAGGAGGAGGAGGAGGAGGACAATGGCTGGGTTTCCATCTCTCACGCTGAATCAACTTTCCTGTGCCTCAAAAGTGATTCATAAACTGTCCAGTTTGATTATTGAGTATGTTTTCCTACCGTGTGGAATACAGTTGGTTGTTTGGACCAGAGTATAAACCAGACTTCTCAATGAGGCGCCAAGTTTGAGGGTCTTCCATCAATTAAGGCCTCAATTCTATGAGAATCTCTTCCATATTTAAGCAAAAGCATAACAGATCAGCTAAACCAAAGTGGATTTGAATTATGAATCGAATTCGGCCTGACGAATCTCATCTGAATCAATAACCTAGTCTGAGTAGAAGGATGTGACAAGCACAAGTCTGACCAGCAGGGCTCGCTAAAGTTAGTTGTATTTTTCCAAATTTCATTTTTCCCCATTTTGATTTGTAGGAATCCTATTTTCATAACTCAATCACATGTGTCGGTACTAAAATGTTTACAAATGAAAATACATTTAATGAGGTGAGAATATAAACAACACAATTTTCCTGAATGATGCATCATACAGTACATCAAACAAGAAACATTTTAAATTCCTTCAAAAGTAAGTGAGATTGGTTAGTCTCCAGGTTACCTGACACACAAAGACTTCAAGCCAAAAAGTAGGCTAGGAATGAATGGTGGTAGTGAATGAACACTCTGAACAACAGAAGGGGCTTTAAATAATAATGATAACAAAATGCTTTCCAATTTGAGTTCGTTCGTCGGTTTTAAATCTGTTATTCGATGTTCTGACAGCTCAGTAACAAAAAATATACATCTTTGTGCACAAAACATAGAGAAATGTCCAGGTAACAAAATGTGAAACATACAGGAATAAGCTCTGTGTGCAGAGCACAGATATGTTGCGTTCTCGTATAAGCACTTTGAAGTTAAACATATTTGTTTGCACACAGTTCTGATTTTCATTGAAATAAATGAACGTTCATTTCAATTCTCCAATACATTAGAGATATATTGCAGACATTCCAATGGTTACTTGACAAATAATGCGACTGTGTTGTAACTATTAAATCGCATAGGTTCGTGATTGATAAACTGCATACATTTCTGTCAATATTTCTTCTGATACACAGATTAAAATGGACCGAGTGAATGACAGGTCTTATGTCTGCCCCTTATTCCCACGTTACCTATTTTTGAATGGAAGCAACAGCGGAACTATAGTTCACTGATCCTCGAGGCGGCTTTTGTTGACGAATGTACAAAAGCTCACTCAAGAGAACACGTTTTTCCCAGCTATTGTTTTTTCTCGTTTGTCTATGTTCCGAATGTTTACGCTTGATCCCCTCGAAGTGACGCTAAAGTCCTTTCACATTCTTACTGTAAACCTCGTTGTTTTGGTTTTACTTGTGCTCACGTGTTGGGCGCGTGCTCGCCATCGCAGCGCCACACAATCACACAAACACGTTTCGAAGCTACACACAAACTTGTCACTGTTATGTTTTTTGTTTGTGCGTCTTTTAGGTGTCTTCAGGTGTAGCAGCTCGTCTTTTCATCTCGAGGGGAGTCGCACATCGTGAACGTTACAAAGTTGTGGTAACTCTAGTCTGCCTTTCCAGGTTGGGTGGGGGCGGGGGGTGCAGGAGACTGGACGCTGCTCGGGTTCGGGCTGGTACCAGTGGGCTGATAGAGATCACCGTTGTGTCCGGAGCCGGAGGTACGAACCTCTCATCTGCAGAAGAACCGCGGGCTTCAGGAGCCCGTCCAACTGTTTCCGCTGGCGGTCCACCTCTTCTTCCAACCCGGACACGGTGAGCTCGAACACTTGGAAGATTTCTCGAGCAGCGGCGGCCAGGCGATCGTTGACGTACTGTCGGAGAGTCTGGACTGATGACATCCTATTGTCGTCAGAACCGACTGCGATCTCGACCAACGCTTCCTTCCTCAGAGAGGCCATGTTGCTCGAGTAGCGTGGTGTTACCTTGTTTAGAACCCGACTAAGTCGGTACGTAGTTCCGCTCAGTTCCGTGACGTTCTCCTCCTCTCCCCCTGGCTGCGTCCCTGATACTTTTCTTAAATTACTAAATATATTCGACGCATGAACATAAGTGGAATGAGTCTTCCTCTGGTGTATGTTAAATATCGTCGGCCTAAAGCAGGTCTACGACTGATCCGACTGCTCGTTACTGTGGAGACACGCTTTTACTTTGAAATGTTGTGTTTTCCGCTCAGCAGCTCTGTACTCATGGAAGCGAGGGGCTGTTGAACGTCGACGCGAACCCACCATTTTGTTCCTCCGCACCTGTTAGTGAGGCCTCTGGCCGTGGATTAAAATGTCCCGAAGTCAGAGTTCGGCAGGATCACTCACTCGAGTTCTGCAAACAGGTAAACACGCGACTGCGCAGTCACATGATCCGCAAAACCATCTGTTTCCGCGAACATGTTGTTTACCTGTTTACCTCGCTGTTGAGTTTTGAGTCAGCCAGGACGGTGTTTGAGGTCTAGGAGATACCCTTGTTGACTAACTAATCACAGACCTCTTACTGAACTGCGGTGACCCAGAAAAATCTTTACGACGTCATGACACACAACCCCGGGAGTGAAAACTAAAATACCGACGCAGAACATTACGAGCGAGACCAGGCGGTCAATACAGCGGGTGGGACGAAACACAAAGTCACGAAAAGTTTCTGACCGTAATAACAATTCACTTTTCAACGTCACACCAGGATCGCTGAAATATACGTGACTGAAAACTGAGGTCAGAGCACGTGTCCGCTGCGTAGCCAAAACATCCAGCAGTGCTCTTGGTTCTGCCTTTCAGCTGAGTAATGATCAACGAGTGAGGATAAAACAAAAGCTCTAGCTCTGTTAGCTTCAATGTTTGTTTGGACTGAGGCCCGGGCCACACGCAGAGTGTCAGTACTGAGCTTCCACTAACAGAAACACATTTTGGTTTCCTTAAATCTAAACAATCCCCCTTGATATTTCCGAAAGGCTTTTGATGCATTTCATGAAGTGGATCTCGACTGAGACTTGAATTAGGACCACACAAAAATTCACCTTTGCAAACTAAACACATGCTTTAAATTGACTTCACAGTAATTGTAGTCATTTAATTATATCTGAAGAAACGTTTGCCATAATCACAGCAATGTTTATGATTGGATGAATCAGTCTCATCCATGTTCTCCACAACACTATGCTTCATTATGTGTGTGTGAAGCAGGTTCAGCTGTATGGTGCGACCAGATAGAAATGTGTGTTGTTGACGTGAAGGCTGTTGACACTGGTCTTTGTCTCCTTATCAAGATGCAGCCCATGAGTCATTCTCTGAGGACACTTTTCTGTGTCATGCTGAGACATTTAAAAGGGCAACAAATGATCATTGAGTACATAAAAAAACTTTTGGATTTGACCAGATCATAACCGTGTTCAGGGGGACTTCAAAGGTGACTGTATGCTCTTCAACTTGTCCAACATTTGTCATCTCTGCAGACGTCCAGGAGCCACTGGTGAAAGTAGAGCTGCTGGAATGGAGCTCCAGTCTGGATGAGGAGGAACCAGAAACCTCAAATATTAAAGAGGAAGACGAGGATGAAGATGTTACCAAGTTTCCGGTCATCATTGTCCAGGTGAAGAGTGAAGACGAGGAAGAGAAACCTGTGCTCTCTGAACTCCACCAAAGAGAGGAGGAGCCTCCAATGAGCAGCTCGACTCAGTGCATGAAAACAGAAGGAGACAACAGTGGAGGACCAGAACCAACTAGCTGCTTGAATTCAGACCAACACTCTGACCTACAGAGCTCATTGTCTTCTGGCTCTGACACCGATGACAGTGAAGACTGGAGGGAGACTGGCAGCACTCAGTCAGGTTCAAGCTCTAAAGCGGGAGGGAAGAATGGCAAGACTCTGAGCTGCCCTGGGTGTGCCAAGACGTGTTCGTCCAAGGCTGGACTGAGCCTTCATAGGAAAACATGTGCAGCGAAAAAACTGGCCTTTTTGCTTCCCAAGGAAAATCTGGAGGGAAATGTGAGACTAGAAAAGCCCTACAGCTGCTCTAAATGTGAGAAATATTTCATTAGCATGGGAAAGCTGAACAGACACCTGAGGATTCACACCGCAAAGAAGCAGTTTAGTTGCTCCGATTGCGGCAGGACGTTTTATCAAAAATCCCATCTGAATGTTCATCTAAGACTGCACACTGGCGAGAAACCATTCAGTTGCACAGAGTGCGATAAATGTTTCAACTTGCGAGGTGACTGGGTGAGACACATGAGAATCCACACCGGAGAGAAACCATTCTCTTGCTACGAATGTGGACAAAGGTTCAATCAGATCGGCAATCTTAAGAGCCACATGAGAATCCATGCAGGAGAGAAGCCGTTCCCATGCTCAGATTGTGACAAGCGCTTTCATCGGAGGGGACAGTTGAAGATGCACATGAGAATTCACACCAAAGAGAGACCGTGCAGTTGCTCGGAGTGTGGTAAAACTTTTTATTGCAATGGTGATGTGAATA
Organism: Synchiropus splendidus; assembly: GCF_027744825.2. NCBI lineage: Eukaryota > Metazoa > Chordata > Actinopteri > Syngnathiformes > Callionymidae > Synchiropus > Synchiropus splendidus. The sequence continues at coordinate 18,368,262 of NC_071340.1, forward strand.
GACACAAGAAGATTCACATTAAAGAGAAACCAGGTGCCAACACTGATGCGGCGCATGGGAAGGCATGACAGCCCACACTGAAACTGAGGACCTGCCTGTCACAGGAAGAATGGCAGGATGAGGTGATTGAATTGATTGAAGGAATGAGTAGGAGGAGGGGTCCCCTTCATATGTTTTGTATTCCACTTAGGTGACCTGCAGTGGTCTGCTTGTGTTGCTACCTCATTGTTGGTCACTTGAGATGTAGGTTTCAGTGACTTGGAATAAACATGTTTTTTTTAGTGAGTTTTTTCCTCACTATGCTTGTGTGCAGCAAGGATGCTTTTTTCACTAGGCTCCAGATGCTTTTGATTTGAAAGATCTGGTCAGCAAACATGCTTCCTCTAATTGAATAAGCACGTTGTCACTGGTCCTCCATTTTGCATTTTATTTTCTTGAGAAGGCTGTCCCTCCGCGCGGTCCGCCCATCTGTCCTGCAGGTGTGGGTCCTTAAGCGGATAGAGACGTCTGAATGTCAGGAGTCTGAAAGATCCTTTCACTCCATGTAAACATGCCCATGTTTTGTTATGCGATAAACACTGCCGTGGGTTTGAATACACCTGAAGAGTCACACACAACTGTTTTCTTAGGTGGTGAATTGGAACATTCATATGAGGGAGAAACCATTTGCATGCAGCGTTTTAGTCACCAAAGATCTTCCCAAGACTGAGTTCAATCATTGTAAGACAGAAGCTGTGCAAAATAAACTGTATAACACCAGTGGTATTGTGTTTGCTGTTGCAGTCATGACTCATTCAGTGTGAGATGTAAAGAAGAGCAGAGCAGATCTCTGTCAGGAACACAATCAGATAATTGAACTTTTAATTTCTGATTTTACTCGGTTTTCATTTGTTGAGTGAAACCAATGGTTTGAGGAATGTGGCCTCTGCGGCTGAATTTGTCTCTTTAATATGACCATTATTTATGGCGCCTTGTTTGTCTGTTCTCAAGACACAAAATACTGCCTCAGGTGATTTGTGATAAGATTTTATCTTCAGTGTAGTTTAGATAGTATGGAATGGCATTGCACGCTGTAATCCATCCAGCTTTCCTTGACACCAAGTTGGCTTGAATTCTTAAGATCCACTGCTCTTGGATGTCCTGTGTGTCGAAACAAAACCAGTAAAGGAAGGACTTCCACCAGGAAGTGCCGAGTCGAGAACAGGGACGGGAAAGAAGGGAAAAGCAAGCAGTGAAGGGCGATCAACCATAGGAGCAGATATTCCTCTTCTGTCCTCTCTCTGTCTCTGCACTCCACAAACATCCGCCCTCTGTACTTTTGTCTCCAATCTCCTGTCCCTCTGATGGTCTCACCTCTGATGTCCTTTCTCCCAATGACAAGATACTAGATCTCCGCCTCTGACTCCTGGGTCTCTAAAGATGGCAGTGACTCCACTGACCTTATAATGTCACAGTGGTCTCCACCCTGCTGCACTGCTGCACCATCTCTCTTCATCTCTGACCATCACTCTGATGATCAACCCCACTGCGCCCCCCCTCTTCTCTTCTCCTTCATTCAACGTGCCAGCTTCTCCTATCAGTCTGCCATCACCATAGCAACGAGAGGAGCTGATCATTAATGCAGTGGCCTTTGATCCTTCCATTTATGAAGAGAGTCTAGACAGTGGAAAGACTCTTTATTAGGGTTACACAAAATTCAGTCTCTAACACTCTTAACAACTTCAAATCACCATCAGATGATGCAGAACAGTCTGAGACAAACACTAGTCATTGAGCCAATGATGCTTTGCTCACACAAATGAAGCTGTGAAACTGGCACAACTATTGACATTTTACTGACAAACTTGATTATTATTGTATTTATTTTTGATGTGAATATTAACATTTAAGTTAAAGTTATATTAATTAACGTGAATAAAAACGGTGTCTCTTTTTAGGCTTTGTAAACACAGATCTGCTCTCAATATTCCTCGTTACCATGAAACTCTGGAGCCGTCTTTTTGTTTCCCCATTGAACCCGGAAAGTCGAGGATATTTCCCGCAACGAAGATGAACCCCTGACGGCAGCAGTACAATGGATCTCCACATCCAACTTAAATAGCAAGATAGTCGGAGATGAAAGGTTCTGACAATAAAATTCCAAACGGTCCTGAACGTCGTTGACAGAAGGAAGCGGAACTACATTTTCAGTCGCGACGCGGTCGGAAAGCAAATGTGTAACACCAGCGGAAGTGGATGGACAAAGACGGCCAGTGAATTGTACGTTCGACCTGAGTCACAAATATCGTGATCAGAGCAGTTGGGCAGTGGTTGTGGCGCACGGCAGATGGACGGGCCGAGCGAGGTGCTGGGTGTGGTCCGGAAAGCAGGTGGGAGAGCTTCGTCACTCATCTAGTTTGATATCATCCGATCTGATGGACTTCAAAGTGTCAATCCCAGCTACACGGGGCAACAAACAAAGCGTGTAACCAGGTGTTTGAACTCACCGTCTAACGTCCGTTCATTTTCCATCGCTACTCGTTGTTTTAAATGCATCAAGTCGATAAAGTCTGCAATGAAAAGCGAGCATCGGGGTAATGGGAGAGACGAGTCTTCGGTTTCCACGAGGAGAGGAAGATATCATTCATTTGGTGGCTTTAGTACAAAGAGTCAGCGAAGAGCAGTTAAAGCATTTGAACATTAAGACTGTCTGTTTTTAAATGAAGGTGAATGTTTGTTGTCATGTCTGGGGACTCATGACTCAGTTTATAAAGTGTAAACAGTGGTGGACTGAACTTTACGTAGAGCCTCGCACCCTGGACCAGGTTACTGCAACTAACGCTGTTCTCTCTGATTCTGCATCTTATAATGCTTAATGACTATCCATGACCTCATCTATGAAGCCTAATAAATACGTTATGTCTCGTGAATGTAGTAACAACAAATGACAGATGGGACCTTTTATATAAAGTGTAACCAAACATTAAAATTTGTGATGCTAGTGATGCTGAAAACTGAGCAATTCAGAAGCTCTTTTAGACAAAAAACACTGCAGCACATGCCGAATGTTTTTGGTTAAATCTTCGCTGAATTGCTCATAAATCAGCCTTTTTTTTTGGACAAGAGTCATTTTACCGTATATATATTATTCAATGACATCTTTTATTTTTTATTGTTCAGAGTGAATTGTGTGAATGGGTTACGAGCCACATTTTTGGGGATATTGTCTCTGGTGGTTTGTTGTGTTATCCATGACGTGACGCTTCAGAGTCATTTATGAGTCCAGATGAGAAGCCTCTGTGTGAGAGAACGGCTGTGTGGCCCAGCTCAGTCCTGGGTTCCCACTTCACATTGTCTTCTTCTCGGTGCCATTCCTTGCCTCGGAGTCATGAGTGCATTGAGTCCGTTTGTTGCTCCACCCATCCTTAATAATAGTTATTTTGGTTGTTTCGGTAAATGCATGGTGGGGCAACCATTTATTTAGAACAATATTCGGGCATGCTGCTGAAGCCTGTTCATCTTGTCTGCCGTGTGAATTTTATTGCATTGTAAAGTGAGATGACATGAGGGACGTACGTATCAAACCTCCATATAAATAAGGAATAAATGATTGTGTAATGATGGTGTCCATCGGAAACCTATTGTGCCACGTTGATCAGAACTGGTGGTCAGTAGGTTTCTTTCATAAAAGTAGGCAACATGTCAGATTAGTTTACAAGTCATTCAGTTGTTTCTACTGTGCTTGTGTCCCTGCAGATGTGAGTGAAGGGGTGGTTCAGTCTGAGGACCAGGAGTGGCACTCCAACCCAGACCGGAAGGAAGCAGAATCTTCCCTCTCTGCAGGAAAAGACGCCACCAAATTTCCCTTTGCTGTAAATGTGAAGACAGAGTATGATGAAGATGAAGTTATGTTCTCTCAGCCTCTCCACCTGGAGCCTCCAACCAGCAGCTCAACTCAAAACATGAAAATGGAAGGTGATGGTGACGAGTGCGAAGGACCAGATGCAGGCACCTCCTTAGGCCCAGGTCTGTGCGTTGACCAGCAGAGGTCTCCTTCAGTGGAATATCATATTGATGACAATGGCAACTGGTGGGATGCCAGTGAGTCACAGTCCCATTCATCCTCTGTTCATACGGAGACAGAAGATTCTGAAGGCAAATCACTAATCTGCTGTGACTGTGGGAGAAGATGTTCCTCCAAGGCTGGACTCACTCTGCACAAGTCTACCTGCACTGGGGAATCGTTATCCTGTTTGTTTTGTGGGAAATGGTTCACTCAAAGAGGGAATCTTGAGATTCACACTAGAATTCACACTGGAGAGAAACCATTCAGCTGCCCAGACTGTGGTCAGTGTTTCAACCGCAGTGATCATCTGAAGGATCACATGAGAATTCACACGGGAGAAAAACCATTCAGCTGCTCAGAATGCGGCCAGAGCTTTCATCAGAGTGGAAACCTGAAGGCTCACATGAGGATACACACAGGAGAAAAACCCTTTGGCTGTTCAGAATGCGGAAAAGCCTTTAACCGGAGACAGCATCTCACAGCGCACACAAGGATTCATACGGGAGAGAAACCGTTTTGCTGCTCGGAGTGCGGTAAATGTTTTACAGAGAGTGGAGATCTGAAGAAGCACGTGCGACGGCGCCATTGAGTCAAGCATGCCAAATTTGTGGCCGAGAAATTGTAATGCTTCACACTTACAACAGTTATCTTGTCTACGGTAGTTTGAACCTGAACTGTTGACTCAGAAGTTCAGTCTTCACACTCAGCAGAACGCTAAACAATGGACTGAGTGTAAAAATCATGTTTCTCTTCCAGCCGTTTTGTTGTATTCATGAATTTATGAGTCTTGTTTCTTCTGAATTTCGTATGTTCAAAAACTCGTCTGTCATTTGTAACATTTAATTAAATCAGATGGAATTACATGCTTTGCCGTGAAGGGTGTTGTTCGGTGTCCAACCCTTGTAATTGCTGATATGTCGAGGAACAGTTATTCCTTAATGCCTGTCGCCTGATGATACAAACATTATCATTATATTTTTCTATTTATTGTATGTGGTCGGATTTTTTTCTGGGAGGAAGCTAATAACCTCATTAAACGTGATAATTAAAAGGAAGTAATTTAATCAATCTCTTATTCTGAAGTTTGCTCCTCCATGACAAATGATCTTTACAGATTGACAGGCTTTAAAACTGATAGACATGTTTGGAAAGGACTGTGTTGACAGTGAACAGAGAGGACCAGAAGAACAGTCACCTCAGTATTAATGTTACTGAACGTTACAACTAGGACAAATGAAAACTTGGTAAACTTCCTATGACTTGTCTGTGTTACGTGACCATTATCCCAGTGATGCGACGCCAAATGGAGGCAGGCCGGCTGGTTTGTGGAGTTCAGGAGGCGCAGAGAAGACATGAAGGTCAGAGGAGGAGTCAGGTGACAGTGGGAGGTGAAGACCCTGGGGTTCGATCGCTAGTCTTCCAGGTCATACTGGAGAAATCTCTTTGACCTCCAGTTCAAGACATGACAAGTGTCTATCAGCAGTCATTCCATCCTCAACGATGGGTGGGCGACACCTGACCCCGCCTTTCTGATCGGCTCCTCCTGCATTCTTCTGCATTGAAAAGACCCATTTCTGCCTCCATTTCCTGTCAGGTTCTGTAGAAGTCTCAATCATGGGGAGGCTTCAGAGGGCCTCGCTGGGTCAGTCTCGAGTACATCACATGCGAGCACACAACCACTCACACATCAATGAACAGTTTAGCCATCAATAAAAACGTATGCGCCTGACGCTGTGAGAGGTGAGGGTTAGGTCATCGTCCACACGGATGGAACCCAGACGGACTCCGACCCAAGTGAAGCTCGAATGTGCTTCGGAGTCGTTCGCTCTCTTGGCAGCATCCAGTAGTGGAGACAGTTACAGGTATGTGTGAAGAATGTTCAGAGCAGCTGCGGTCTGGGGTACTCAGTGGCTGACTCCTACCTGTGGACAGTCACTGCGGTCTTTTCTTGACATGCTGGGTGCCAAAGCAGTGTGAAAACACGCAGCCCAGTTTCAGCCATTACTGGCTCTGAGTCCACAGTTCCAAAAAGAATAAAATCACGTTCTCATGTATATTACAGTAAAGTATATTTCGGTAAGAAAACACAGACTTAACACAGCAGATGATAAGAGAGCTAATTATGGGATGTCAATATTTCCTTTAATCACTTTCTTCAAGACATGTTTGACATGTACTGTAAATAATATCAAATACTATCATGCTCAGTGTACATCAGTGAACAGACCCGTCAGGTTTGCACCTGAGATCTAGCTTCAAGTCTTGTTTGAAAAAAACAAAACAAAACAAAACATGTTATGTTTTTTGGCAGGCATAAATGAATTCAAAATCAGTTCAGCACCTCACTGGCCTGATATGGGGCGTTGTGCTCTACACACAAAAATGTGACTCATGAAAGGACGGACACCGACATCTTAGCACATTGGACTCCATCAGCTCTGATCCCACACTCAGGGTTCTTCCTTCAGGGGCCACAGTGTCGACGGAGAGCCGTCCGATGGACCACAAGACCAAAAAGAATCAGAGTGAAACTTGAATTTGGAATTCTGAAATAGGGCAGTGTGATATTATATAAAGGATTAAATAAATTCTCTATTTGACATAGATCTTCTTGAGATTCTCCATGTAAATCATATGTATTAGAGGATCTAGGAGAATATCTATGGGCAAAACCACATGAATTAAAGGCACCTTCTTTCAAGGTAGTAAAATATATATATATCTTTCAGTCAGTTATATCTGAGGGACAAACATGAGTGGTCAGATCAGAATCACCCGTCAGAAGATTGTTTTTCTCTATAAATCCAGATAAAGGGTCCCGGGCCACACATTGCTCTAGTCTGTTCTATACACTCACACTATGTATCACTGGCATCTCTGGAGGAGAAACTGTCCAGACGCAACTCGGCTCATCACACTCTGACTAGGTGGGGCCGGTTCTAATTGGGTCGAGTCTCACTTGATGCTCTCTAAGGTATAGATGGCACATTTATTAGTCACCTTGAAAAGGGAACTTAGAAATGCATGAAAAACATTCATATTCTGTCCCAGAAGACGATGAGAGTGGGTACAGGCTCCACTCAAGTCTGGATCAAGGTCAGCTCTGAGGAAGTCTGATGTGTCAGACATCCGTACGCCCACAAGCATATACGCCCAGAGTCTCTGATGGACGACTGAGCTCTCGTTCCTCCCATACTGACTGGTCCTCCTTTCCGAAGATGAGGTGGGTGAGGATGGAGACCACTGGAGCCTTGCTCAGCTTCACTCACCTTGAAGGCACAACAGAAGGACAGAAACTCTGACTCCTCCACACGAACACAGCCATGACTGCGGGAACATGAGACTTGAACTGAGTCCCATCTTTTTAATAAAAATCCTCTGACACGGAAGGGAACCATCGACCCAGGTGTGGCCGGGAGAACAACTTCTCAAATCTCCCTGGTGTCTGTTCGGACCTATGGCCTGTAATCTCTCTAATGCATTTCAAAACGGGATTGGAATTTTAGGGAGTCACTTTTCATTGCCACAAAAGTCTCAGCGACCAGTCTGGAGTACAGGTTTGGCCCAAAAGCATCTGACTACTGAGCCGCCGAGACGCTCTCTGACGTGTGGATTCTCTTGTGCCGGTTCAGGTTGCCAATACAAGTGAAGCATTTCCCACACTCTAAGCAGAGAACCTTCTCGCCTGTGTGCTGCCGCGTGTGGATCTTCAGGTGGTCCCTCGTTGTGAAACTCTTCCCGCACTGTGGACAGCAGAAGGGTTTCTCTCCCGTGTGAATGCGAATATGCCTCTTCAGATGGCCAGACGAGGTGAACCACTTCCCACAGGCGAAGCAGCAGAAGGGCTTATCTCCCGTGTGTATGATCATGTGAGCTTTCAGATTCTCCCGGCGGTTGAAGCTCTTCCCACACTCAGAGCAGGAAAACGGTTTCTCTGCCGTGTGGATCCTCAAGTGAGTCTTCAGGTTCCGTTTCAGACTAAAATATTTACCACACTCTGTGCAGCCGTAGGGTTTTTCTCCCGTGTGGATACGCATGTGAGACCTCAAGCTGTCCCTCACTGTGAAACATTTACCACACTCTGAACACAACAGAGACTTCTTCACTGTGCACATGCCTTCGTGCCGAGTCAGACCTTTCTTGGTGGCAAAAATCTTCCTGCATACAGAGCAGGTCAGTGAAGTGTCTGCAGGACCAGCACTCTTCTCACTGACCTCAGGTTTTTCAACAGGATCTGGATCCAAGCTGCTGGCTGCTTCTGATCGCCCACTCTCTCCTCTGACCTTTTGACTGGAGTCGCAGGCTGGAGATAACGGCTCTCTTTGAACATGAGCTTCTTCTTCTCCATTGTTATTGTCACCAGCGTCGCCGATCTTCACAACGACAATATTGAATGGAAGCTCAGCCTCCTCTTCCTCCACTTTAATGTGTATAGTTTCTGGTTCCTGCTGGTCCAGGCTCGGGCTTGAATCCTGCAGCTCATGGCTCAGCTCATCGTCCTCTTCATTCAGCAGCTCATCTGCGGGGACACAAACCCACATGTGACGCAGCTGCTGGAGAACAACATGAAGCTTGATGGGACACAGACATGACAGCGCAGAATCTGGCACCTGGCTGTAAGGGAAACTAGACGCCTGAAAGATGCTCTAGTTTCCCTCTTGTTTTCCGCAGAAACCCATCAGAATGTGACCAAAATCAATTCACTAAAATAAAGTTATAAAAAAACTTACTACTCATACAGCCCTAGGACAAACTGAGGTTAAATCAAGTGCGTGAAACACAAGGTTGGACGAGGCCCTTCACAAAGAGTTTCTTCAGAAACGACTCTGGCTCAGGTGAACAGAGCCGGCGCTGCATCTTCTGCAAGCATCCACATACGTTTGGGTCAGAATACAAACATGTATTTTCTGTCGTGTGGTTGTCCAGCTTTGCTCTAGTTCTGGAAAACAGCTTTCTAAAGTTGCACACCAAGAACTGTTGAACGCTGCACCAGTTTATCACAAGCCAGGGTCACACCCAACAATGGTCCTGACTTAAATCACATCTCCGCTGCAAGGAGGCAGCAGTCTGCAAACCACAGGCAGCACTTCAGCTCAATCTCACCATGAGAATGGGTCTTGAGTTGAGGTGGAGTGTCCGAAGTGCCTATACATGGAAAGGTCTGGTCTTTACAGCGGCCCACCCGAACGCCCCAACACATCCACTGCTGAAGTGAGAACTTGCTTGGTGGCACTCAGGACGTTGCTCATCATCACCAGGAGCCATTACAGGTCTTGGTGAAGAGGAGCCCCTCAAGCTGAGCTGCATGTCAAGTGAAGGCTGGACTCACACTCACAGGGATCAGTAGCAACCAACATAACCGGTCAGAAGTTCAGGGCTGACTAGTAGCCATCAGAAACAGTGCACTCGTGTAGGCATGGCTGGAGGCAGCCCATTGAACTTCAGAGGGGCCGTTATGGAGGTCACCCGGGGTCATCCAGATGTGCCACAAGTCGGAGCATTCTTTCAGTGAAAACACCGATTGTAGCAGATGAAAATAGGTTTTAACGCTGAGCCGTTTGCTTGATTTACAGGAGCAGAAGTCAAAACTAGACGAACAAACGGTCCGGAGCTCGCCGAGGTTACCGCAGGTTCGACCACAACAGACAACGGCCATAGCCCCGGGCCCCTTGCAAGCCGGCACAAACGGAAACCTCGATGTTCAGAACTAAACAACATCAACGATCACAGACATAAGAGCAGGCTATGCATCGGATGGTTTTGTCTGACCTAAAACACAGTTCCATCTTTGATTAAATACGCTGGAACGAACCTCTTTGGTCTGACTGGACCACAGCCTTCCGGGTCGGGCTCGGAACTTCCCTAAGTTCTTCGTCCTTCCCTGGCAGTTGTTCCTCCATCATCGGAATAGAAAGTTGCTGATCAAGAATCTGATCTCGGCTTCGCTGGAGCGTCTTTGTCCATTTACTTCCGCCGGTGTCACACGTTTAGGTTTCGACTGCTACAGCGAGGAGAACATAGTTCCGCACGTTGGTTCCCGCTCCACGGCCTCTTCTCAGAGTCCCACTTCCTCAGTCGCCACCTGCTTCAGCAGCCATTGAGAGAGCACCGTTCGTCACTGAGATTCAACTGACTGCACTCCCGCCGCACATTATATTAGGAGGCGATCAAGTGTCATACACCAGTTGTCCAGGAAGTGTCGCTGTTGGTAACAGCTGAAGAGGGTCCCGTGTAGTTCAGACAAATAACAGAGTCCCTGCCTCTGTTTCATGGTTGCTGGATCACACGCGGACTCGTGTGCACCTTTGGGTTGCTGTGTCCGTCATCATCTCTCACACACATGATCGTATTTCTATCCTTGTTCGGACTTCTCATTGGCACAACCCTTTCCCCAGCCTCTCCACCTAAGCCTAACCATCCAAAACACATGGCCAACCTTAACCAGGACTCTGAACCAAGTTGAAATGATGATCCAGTTGTTCTTAAGGTTAACTAAGCCAAATGTCCTCACAAGAATAAATAAAAATCACACACGCGCACATACACTCATAGGGGAAATGCTGCTGTTTGTATCAACTCCGTTTAGCAGTTCTGCAGAACAGGAGATGAATATGGGATGTCACTGATGGTGCTGCTGACGGTGACACGGAGTCACACACTGCACGGCTTCGTTTTTTTTCCATATTCAGTTCTGAACCAGAGTGAGCACAGGCCGCACACAGATGAAAGTTGGTTCGTTTCAACACTGAAGTCGCTTGGATGTAAAGCCATGCAGGTCAGTCAGACTAACTCAACACACAAGCCTTCAGGTCGAAGAGAAATTCACCAACTTCATCACCGTTGTTGCTTTCCATTGGTTAGCGGTACCAGCGCGCTCCATTACTCTGCCAGTGGACCAGCTGAGAAAACTGTAGGAAGAGTGTTGAAAAATCAGGGGGCTTCATGGACGAGCCTGCTGGGAGCACTTGCTTGTCTACAGGATGAACACAATACTGCAGTGTAAGTACACACTGCAGCTCTTCTTTCTCCTGTCTGACCTGTGGTACACATTTGTTTTGACTGATTGATATTTATTCTTTCAGTCCATTAAATGCATCAAACAAAAACCATGATCTGCTGTGGAGCGAAACATTTCATGTGAAACAGGAACCATGGTCAGATAAGGGGTGTACATGGGTGACGTAAAAACACACGTGTCAATTAAAATCTACATTTCAAAATGCTTTCATTCTCATTATAGTGATGTAAGAAGCAATTGCGAGACTAACAGCGGCTCTTTTCTCACTGATGAAAATGAAAGATGGTATAAGCCAAATATTCAACATCTAGGAAGCTATGATACTTTTTTACATTCACTTTCCACCAAGTGTGAGATGGAAGGATTTAGGCGTATGATCACTAAAGTTCAGCGGTAGAACAGACTCCATTCTCACCAGGAGAGCAGTGGCTTCACTCTCTGCTGTGAGTCCTCTTGTGGACGTTCAAATGGCTTGACGAAGTGAAACATTTCCCACACTCCGTGCAGGAGTAAGGTTTCTCCCCGGTGTGAGTCCGAATGTGGTACCTCAGTCCTGCGATCTGACTGAAGGATTTGCCACAGTCCGAGCAGGAATAAGGTTTCTCCCCAGTGTGACTTCTCATGTGACACTTCAGATCTCCGAGGTCCCGAAACCGTTTTGCACACTTGGAGCAGGGGAATGGTTTTTCCCCCGTGTGAATTCTCACGTGAGTCTTCAGACGTTCTCTCCGGTTAAAACATTTCCCACACTGCAAGCAGTTGAAAGGTTTTTCCCCCGTGTGACTGCTCATGTGACTTTTCAGACGTTCACTCCGGTTAAAACATTTACCGCAGCGAGTGCAGCAGAAACTTTTGTCCCCCATATGACTTGCCATGTGACGCTTCAAGTTCCCTTTCTTAAGGAAGCATTTGTCACACTCCGGGCAGCATAACGGTTTCTCGCCGATGTGAATTCTCATGTGACTCTTCAGATGTTCTCGCTGATTAAAGCATTTATCACACAGCGAGCAGCTGAAAGGTTTTTCTCCTGTGTGAATTCTCATGTGAGTTTGAAGATGTCTCCTGTGACTGAAAAACTTCCCACAAACTGAGCAATTCAGTGACTCTCCTCTGCATGTTTTTTTGTGCTGAGTCAGCCCAGACTTGGAGGAACAGCGTTTCCCACAGCCAGAGCAGCTCAGGGATTTCTCACTATCTTTCTTTTCTGCACCTTTGGCAGGATTCCCTGAGGATGTCTTGCTGGCTTTTCTCCAGTCATCACTGTCATCAGTGTCAGACCCTGAGGAGACCGACCTCAGGAGGTCGGCCCGTATAAGTGCAACTGGTTCTGGTCCTCCAAGGTCGTCCACATCAGCTTCTATTTTCATGTGTTGAGTGGAGCTGCTGATTGGAGGCTCCTCCTCTCTCTGACCAAGCTGCAAAGACTGAGCATCATCTTTGTCATGTTCAGTCTTTACAACAATAGTGAAGGGTAGCTTGGTGACATCTTCCTCCTCCTCTTCCTCTTTAACATGTGACGGTTCAGGTTCCTCCTGCTCCAGACTGGAGAGCCACACCTGCTGCTCTTCTTTCACCAGTAGCTGCTGGACTTCTGCAGAGACACGACGACTTCAAGTCACCAAACTGCGGCAGTTTCTGTGTCTAGCGACCTGGATACTTCTGACATTGGTCATTTTTTTGTCACGTCAAGCTTCTTGGACACAACTGTAACAAAATCTTGGACTTCAACTCTCGCTTCTGATCTAAGGAATGTAGTTTAGACATCGCTAAGACGAACCTGCTGCGTCCGTCCGGTCCGCGGTTTTCCGGACCGCATCCAGAACTCGGCGCTGAAAGTCGTCGTCTAGATATTTCTTCATCATTCCCGATCCACCAGAACCTCCGCTGCCTCATTCACTTAGTAGAGAGCCTGCAGCTCTCAGAGCGTCTTTGTCCATCCACTTCCGCCAGTGCACCACTTTCAGATTCCTGCCGCGTCAGAAAAGAAGACAATGGTTCCGCCCTCAAAAGATACCTGCACAAAATAGCTTCACCTGCATGAATGTACGATCGCATTCTAGCGATTACGTATCTATATTTGACCGCCGGTCAAATTGTCGTACTGTTTGCCACGCGTGTTGACATTTAAAGTGCAGCTCAACATTCATCCAGTCGATGTCGCTTTTAAACATTTGGATGTAGGAAGACGGGGTTTGTCTTGAATATAATTTCAGTACTTATGTTTTACCCAAAAACCTGTATTAGAGTGGGGCTGATGACAGCGCAAGATCTAGACTCTGACGTTTGAGGTGAATCGGGAGGGGGTTCATCGATTCTTTGTTGACCGATGAGCCCATGGAGTTGCTGCGGGATGGTGGGAGACGCTCAAGCAGGCAGCAGAGTTATGGACTTCTGGAGGTGACTAAAGTAAAGGAGATTTAGGTGTCCTCTTTATAGCTCAGGGTCACGTGGACACTTCACAGTCTGATGGACTGATGACTGACTCCGCTTTGTTTCCTTGAAAATTCAGATGTTTTTCGCCCGGTTCCAGCACAGACTGGTGAATTGCAACCTCTGAACAAGAACGGTCTGGATTACAGGAACTCTAGTGAGTTCTGATGTCATCCAGCAGAGGACGCCACAACGTCGCCTATTTCTGATATCTATCCTCCCTTCTGTCCATTTTGATCGCAAGCGTCACGAGAAGAGACTCAGATTACGACGTCATGGGCATGTTGTCTGCCTGTCTGAGATGAGAACAGCTCGGATGCTCAAAGGCTGTCTCTTTTATTCGCTTGTCACCAGCGGTGCCTTTAATTTGAAGGCGCATCGGAAGCAAACGTGTTTTCCGGTCCGCCTCATCACCCGACTCCTCCATTTTGTTCCTGCACAATGAACAGAGTCCTCTGATGTCTGATGCAGCGGTGGGTGGAAATGTCGAGGTTCCAGCGCGCGAAAGGTTCCCTCAACCCGCGGCCGACAGCAGGTGTGTGTGGGCACGAGCGCGCGCGTTTGTTTAGGGGATCGTAAATGAAACAGTACCGTATTGTGTCAGCTCCAATCAGATGGATCTCCGATTCATGGAAGTTCCGTTCGGGGAATGTTGATCCAAACCCAGCGACACTGAGCGCGTCTCTCGAAAGACGCTGCTTCATGTTGCGTGTCGGTGGTGACGGTGACGGAGTGAAACAAGAGACCGGAGCTTAGAGATTTCGGACTGGTTTCATCTTCCATCCAATAAGACTTCACTTCACTCTTTCTGTTTTATTCTGTGACCCAAGAAGAAATGAGGCGACTAATTTCTTCTATCAGTGGTGTCACAGCAGGTCCTACACCTTCACCTGTCTTCATTCTCTGGTCGCACCACCATCCATCATCAACTTCACTGTGGTCCTCCCCTCCTCCATCTCCAACATCTTTGGTCCAACTCTGTCTCTTGTCTCCACATATATGTGTCCTCCCTCTCTTCGTCTCCAGACTAGTCCCTCTGACACACTCAGCTCTGATCTTCTCTTTAATATTAACTCTCACTGACTGCCTCAGCATCTTCCTCTCTTGATTCTGACTCCTTGGTCTCTGAACATCAAGACACTGACTCCACTGGCCTGTAAAGATCTGATGCCACAGCTGTATCCACCCTGCTGATACTGTCCATCACTTTGGATGATGTGACTGAACATCTCCAGCTCCTCCCTCTTCCCCGCTACATAATTTCATCTGCCAGTGTTCTGTCCATCACTGTCTATCACTACTGCAGCCAGACTCTCCTCATACATGTCCTGCACCACCATCACGAACTGCAGTTACGCACATCAGAGACTGTGTCCCAGGAATGCAGTCGTCACAGCCTGCTGAAGACTGCAGGAGATTTGTTTTGAATTTTCAAGTCACATTTAGAGCTAAACAACAGATGAACTCCATTATAAAACTCAGTTGTCCAGTGAAAATATGATTGTTCGTAAATATTAATTTAGTATAGTTTAGAAATGAACTCACTTTCTGATCTAATTTAAATGCTCTTCTTCAGTAGCCACTAGAGTTGTAGAAGTAGAAGGGTGAGAGGTGGCAAACACCTTCACCTCATGTGGACTCTCAGTCTGCCCAGCACGACTTATGAACACGAACAGATGGAAACAAGTATTTGTTAATTTCTACAGTGAAAGAAGAACGGCAGTTGAACTCCAGTCTAGACCAGAGGAAACCAGAACCTCCGGATATCAAGGAGGAAGAGGAGGGGGAAGATGTTCCTTCTCTCCATGTGAAGACTGAAGATGATGAAGTTCAAATCTCACAACACATGAAAACAGTAACTGAGGGAGACAATGGTGGAAAACCAGAAGCGGCCAGCTATCCAGTTCCAGGTCCCCACTCGGACCTCCAGAGGTCACACTCTTCTGACTCTGATACTGACGACAGTGAAGACTGGGACGAGTCCACCAACACTCAGTCGGGTTTCAACTCTGCAACTGTCCAGAGAGATGATGAGAAACCACTCAACTGCTCTGGGTGTGGGACAAGACGTTTCAAGAGAAGAGCGACTCCAGAGCTGAAAATGGAACATCATGACAATCACTTCAGCGGTCACAGAGGAAGAAGACCATCTAGCTGCTTTCGCTGTGGTGAGTGTTCGCATCACACAGTTCAACTTGTGAAGATGTAACCTATCAATCACATGATCTTTTACTGCCTCTCTCCAACTAGCCGAAACATATGTTGTGTGTGTGCGTTGCCAAGTTTGGGATGCTGCATTGGTCTTTACTCACCTCTCTCTATTCCTGTCCTGTCCTGTCTGAAGATGAAGGCAGCTGAATAGTGTTAAGGTGTCGCATAATGCACAACATTAAGACATGAGTGGAGTAACTATCTTTCACTTCTGCAGGTGTAGAAGAAGAGCAGCAAGAGTGGAGCTACAGTCTCGACCAAGAGGAATCTCTGCATGCTAAAGAAGAAGGGGACGACATCACCAAGTTCCCTCTTATGTCTGGCCATGTGAAGAGTGAGGATGATGAAGATGAAACTCAGTCCTCACAATTTCATCAGAGAAAGGAGGAGCCTCCAACCAGCAGTTCTGCTCAACACGTGAAAACAGAAGGAAACAACCGTGGAGGACCAGAACCATCCAGCTTCTTTGATCCAGATCTGCACTCTGACCTCCAGAGGTCACTGTTTTATAATTCTGACAGCAATGACAGTGAAGACTGGTGGGAAACCATTAAACCACAGCTTGGTTCCACCTCCATTAGAGAGAAGAGCGATAGCGATAAGTCACTGTGCTGTTCTGGCTGCGGGAAAACATCTGCTTCAAATGCTGAATTTGCTCAGCATAAGAACTCATGCAATGTCTCTCCAGCAAAGCCTTTCTGTTGCTCACAATGTGGAAAGTGTTTCAGACAGAAAGGAGTTTTGAAGGATCACATGAGGATTCATACAGGAGAAAAACCTTATATCTGCTCTCAGTGTGGTAAATGTTTCAATCAGAGAACAAACCTAAACACACACATGATTCTTCACACGGCGGAGAAGCGTTTCAGTTGCTCTCTGTGTGGGAAATTCTTTAAGTGGAAAGGAAATCTGAATACTCACATGAGGACACACACTGAAGAAAAACCATTTGGCTGCTCACACTGTGGCGAGTATTTTAGGTCGAGACTGACACTGAAGACCCATATTAGGATACACACAGGAGAAAAACCATTTAGCTGCTCTCTTTGTGGAAAGTGCTTCAATCAGAAAGACACTCTAAAAAGACACATGCGAATCCACACCGGAGAAAAATCATTCAGCTGTTCTCAGTGTGGAAAAAGTTTTTATGACAAGGGCCATCTGAACACTCATATGAGGGTTCACACAGGAGAAAAACCTTTTAGGTGCTCTGAATGTGGAAAGTGTTTTAAACAGCTTGGGGATTTGAAGCATCACATAAGAACGCACACAGGAGAAAAACCTTATTGCTGCACAGAGTGTGGGAAGTGTTTTAGCCACCCCAGTGGCCTAAAGTGTCACATGAGAATTCACACGGGAGAGAAACCTTACCCATGCTTGGAGTGTGGGAAATGTTTTTCTTCATTAAGCACCATGAAGCGGCACAAGAGATGTCATGTCAGCGAAACCGTCTAAAGCTCAGTGACTCTAGATCTTTGGACCTGCTGAAGATGAATATCTGGACTCGTTGTGTGTGGTTATAACATTGTAAAAACTAAGAAACACAAACTTTATTCAACTTTCAAAATTGATGGAAGTCTGCCATGTTCATGAATGTATTTCAGTTACTTAAATAAAAAAAATTATAAACCATTGTTAATTTCTACATTTCGACTGATGTCAGTGCCTGTGACCAGGAAGTGCATTCTGCTTGTTTCACAAGGAATGTGGGGGTTCTAAGGTCACATTCCTCTGCAGCATGTCTTTGAAAGGAGTATGTGATCATCATCTAATCCAACTCTGAACCTTTCTGGATGGAGTTTGCATGGTCTCCCTGTGCCTGCGTGGGTGTTCTCTGGGTACTCCGGTTTCCTCCCAGAGCCCAAAGACCTGCTCACTAGGTTAAATGCTCACTAGGTTAAATATTATAGGTTATACACTCACACACACGATAGTGTTTCAAATGAAGCTACTCACCTTTAAGTAACTGCTATTGTTCCCTGTGTCATCTGAAGGGACAGCAGGTGGAGAACAGCACCCAGGCCAGTCACCAGGTTGTCATTATTTTCATTTGAGTCGCTCTCCTTGTGGCAGCTGACTCTTATCAACTCTTACATCAGTGGTCCTTGAAAGCTCATTGGTCGGTGTCCTCAGGATCCTAGTGTGTCGGTGAGAAGCTAATTCTTTGTATGAATGACTTTTATTCTTCAAATGCTCTGTTGTCAATCACAGTTTTAATTCATAGAATTATAGTTGACATAGAAGCAGATTCAAACTGTGTTTCATGAAGTGATAGCTCAGGGTTTTTCTTTACACAGAAGAACATGTCTGACAATGTCTGAGCAGATATTGGATTCAATAACACCGGAGTTGGAGTTTTTGTGTACCATGTATCCCATAGTCAATGACGATGTAATGAACAGTCCTTTGGGCTCTTCTGTCCAGACAGGGGTTTCTGGTTGTACACAGCAGAGCCTAAATCTTTGGCCAAAAAGATCACAGCCTCTGCAGGTAGTAGTCAATTCTTTCATTCCACTCAAGTTCACCAGAAATACAAAAAAATCAACAACTTATGAACGATACATTTACGTTTGTGCACAAATTACGAGGCACCCTCTCATCATTGATAGATGAAGAAAACAAGATGAGAGTTGAACAGTACTTGAGTGTGGCCACAAGGTGATGCACTGCAAAAAGTAATTGACAGCAAACTGAGCTCCTAATGGCGTCGTCACGTAGCAGGGAAGTGAGTGCAGAAAGGATCAATGCTTTGGATGAATATACCTCACACATTTGAACAAAACATTTTAGAGAGGACAAAGCTCCCATCCTGACGACATTCCATCTATTTTCACGGCAGTGTGAAGAGATGGTCTAAGTTATGACTTTCGATAGGTTTAGGCTTGGCAATGATAAAACATTTCCCTCATCTTGAGCTGCTAATGTTTTTTCTCTTGTGTGGATTTTCATGTGAGACTTGAGATAATCTCGCCGTTTAAAGCGCCGTCCGCACTGAGAGCAACTAAAAGGCTTTTCTCCTGTGTGAATTCTCAAGTGAGTCTTCAGATTTTCCCTTTGATTAAAACATTTGCCACACTGGGTGCAAGAGAATGGTTTTTCCCCTGTGTGAATCCTGATGTGAGTCTTAAGGTACTCTCTCTGATTGAACGATTTACAACACAGACAGCACCTGTATGGTTTTTCTCCAGTGTGAATTCTCATGTGCGTCTTTAGTGTTTCTCTCTGATTAAAAGATTTCCCACACTGCGAGCAGCTAAACGGTTTCTCTCCGGTGTGGATCCTCATGTGTCTCTTTAGGGATCCTCTTAGAGTGAAACGTTTCCCACATACTGAACAGGCCAAAGACTCTCCAGGGCAGGCTAGCTTGTGTTTCGTCAGTCCCCTCTTGGAGGAACACACCTTCCCACAGCCAGAGCAGCTCAGCGATTGTTCATCAACTCTCATGTCGCGGGTTGAGTTGGGAGCTGACTGACTGTCGCTGGTTTCCCTCCAGTCTTCACTGTCATCAGTGTCAGATTCAGCAGAGAGCGATCTCTGGTGGTCAGAGTGCAGACCTAGCAGTGAGTCACTAGATGGTTCTGGTCCTCCACTGTTATCTGCTTTCAAGCACTGAGTTGAGCTGGTGGTCTGATGAAGCTGGAAAGGCGGAGCTTCACCTGCATCCTCTTCACTCTTCACCACAACAATGTTGAAAGGGTAGGTTGAGATCTCCTCCTCCTCCTGTTCCTCTTTAATGTCAGAAGGTTCGGAGTCCTCCTGCTCCTCTTTCACTGCAGAGAAACAAAAACTCTTGGTTCAGTCACAGCAGCATATATTAGTTACTGGCTGCCCCCCAATGTTAGAAGAGTGTAATTACAAAATGAAGAGTTGGACGGGCCGATTGCTGTTGTGATTGGAGCCCTGTGTTTTTGCATCAGTTTGTAAACAGAATAACTCCAAAAAAGGCACACATACTTCAAACAATCTTTCTGGGTTTTAAATCGACTATCTAAGAGTAACTGGACCTTGGTGGTGTTCTATAGGTCCCTTTGGATACTAGAACACTTGACAGTTTCCCCAGCCAGCTTGTTTCAGTCACCTGATCATGTGAACAGCTCAGGACATTTAGATTTTAAAACACAACATACAATCAGATCATTCTCAATCACTGGAGATCATTTTACTCTATTTAACATGAAATATATTACTGATATATGTGCTGGACAACGATTCAGGTGAACAAGAACGGAGTGTGTAGCTCTTTCCTTCCTAGAATAAGTCACTCTTTTTAGCGTGAGAACCAGCTACTGTCAACTCGTGACTGGAACCTTGTCAGACGTGTTGGTCTTCATTGACGCCACCAGCTGTCGCTCTCTGACCGCACGAGGGGCGGAAGCACACATCGGTGAGAGTGAGAACAATTCGACTCTTCAAATGATTTGTGTTCACTGAGGCCTGTAAAGTTTCATACATTTATATATGACATCCTATTCCAACCCCCACCAGTGGAACAAAATAGAACAACAATTTGCCCCAAAAGCGTCGCCTTTAGACGAACCTGCCGGGTCCGTCTGATCCGTAGCTCTGCGAACAATCTCCACAACTTGACGCTGAAAGTCGTTGTCAAGGTATTCCGTCATATTCCGAACCACCCGAAACTGGTTGCGCTGCAGTACAATTGATTACTTCCGGTGTCCCGCGCTCCCGTCCCGTCGAAGGAGCGAGCAATGGTTCCGCTGAGGGAACCGTTTGGTTCCAAAATAAGTAGACATTTGTATCTTGATATATTATCCGCGCTCTTCCTTTTGTAAAGAGAAAATCTTGTTGTAAAACGATTGAATTTACAGATCGCACAGGTAGGTAGAATTGGAGTATAAACAGTGAAAACAACGGTCAGTTGTGATCATTTATTCACTGTGTCACGACAACAAATGTGTGTTCATTCAGATAGTGACGCGGTTTTCTGGACCACATCCTGAACACTGCACTGGCCTTCCAGGAACCTCGTTTCTCCATCACTGTTGGGCAATCTGATCAAAGAACACTGTTGATGAAAGTCGACATTCCATATTCCGTCCTTAATTCGTTTATATACAGCAATTCATCTCTTGTCCAGCAAACGTCGCTGCTGTGCCTTTCATGTAGCTGTTTCGTTTATATATATGGTTCATAACTTTCACCTGCTTCTGTTTTCGATGGTGTTTGTTTGTGTTCAAAATAACTTGAAACGTTATGGAGGGATTTTCAGTACATGTGTGAAGTGGGACGAGGAAGTAACGATTCGATTTTGGGAATGATCCAGATCGCTGTCTGTCTTTTGATGATGGCTCCTCAGACCGGTTGGTTTCTAATGTGGCCCCTTAGGAACTTTAATTGCCCTCCTCTGGATTCGATGTTCTTTTTTGTCCCACAGTGGGGAAACTCAATAAATTAGATTAGAAAATCTATCATAGAGTATTATGATTTTCCTTTTCTGTTCATTTCCACAATCATTGGGATTAAAAAAAAGTTTCTCACAGAATAATGAAAAAATTATGATGGATGGGATAACAAATCAAACAGAAGATAACTGACAAACATAGAAGACTTTCCATTGAGCCTGTCCACCTGCGTAGAAGAAGTACACACTGCTGACCAGACATGTTTACATGATTTACGCATAGCCCACCATTCAATATGTGTCACAAACTATGGCAACAGTGATGGAGTAAAGTAGGCCCAAACTCAAACACAGTAGACTGGGCCTGAACTATGCCTCCAGGTTGCTTGGTCCGATTAGTTTCCGCATCCTGAGTAACAGTTTTTACACTGTGTGTGTTCTCATATGTCTAACCATTGACCTTCTCTGTTTGAATCCTTTACCACATTCAGAGCAACCAAATGGTTTTTCTCCAGTGTGAATTCTCATGTGACTTTTCAGCTCCCCATTTCGAACAAAGCATTTATCACATTGTTGGCAACTGAAGGGTTTCTCCCCTGTGTGAACAGTCATGTGACTCTTCAGCTGTCCACTCCGATTGAAGCGCTGACCACATTCTGAACAAAGGAAGGGTTTCTCTCCTGTGTGAGTTCTTATGTGACTCTTCAGATTTGCATTCCGATTAAACAGTTTACCACAGATAGAGCAAGAGAATGGTTTCGTTCCCGTGTGGACTCGCATGTGACTTCTCAGATCTCCACTCTGATTAAAGCATTTATCACACTGAGAGCACTGAAAGGGTTTCTCTCCTGTGTGCCTCAGCATGTGTCTGTTCAGATCTGATCGTCCATTAAATGTTTTACAACACTCTGAGCATGAGAACGGTTTCTCTCCCGTGTGAATTCTCATGTGACGCTCCAGTCCTCTCTCCTCTCCAAAACATTTCTCACAAACCGAGCAGTTGAACAGGTTCTCTCCTGTGTGAATTTTCATGTGAGTGTTCAGTTGTCCCTTCTGCTTGTAACATTTCCCACATTCTGAGCAAGAGAAAGGCCTCTCTCCGGTGTGAACTCGTGAGTGTCGATCCAGATCTGGTCGCTGGTTGAACGTTTTGCTGCATTCTGAGCAAGAGTATGGTTTCTGCCCAGTGTGCATTCGAACGTGTTTAATCAGATTTGATCGATGATTGAATGTTTTACAACATTCAGAGCAAGCGTACGGTTTTTCTCCAGCATGAATTTTCTCATGAATAATGAGATGTTTTCTCGTCTTGCAAGATTTTGCGCAAATAGAGCATCGCAGAGATCCTTCACGACTGCATGCTGACCGATGCAGATTCAGGTCGGACTTGGAAGAGCAACGCTTCCCACATCTGGAGCAGCTCAGCGAGACATTGTCAGCATCATCTCTCATCTGACTGACTACTGGATTCTCCACAGACTTTGAACACAACTGAGTGTTGCTGGTGTCCCTCCAGTCTTCACTGTCATCAATGTCAGATCCAGATGAGAGCGGCCTCTGGTGGTCAGAGTGTATTTCTGGATCTAAATAACTGGCTGGTTCTGCTCCTTCACTGTCGTCTCCATCAGCTTCTGTTTTCAGGTGTTGAGTTGAGCTGCTGGTTGGAGGCTCATCCTCTCGCTGACGCAGCTGTGAGAGTGACGGTTTCTCTTCATCCTCTTCAATCTTCACTACAATGCTATTGAAGGAGAACCCAGAAACATCTTCCTCGTCCTCCTCAGTACAGGGATGTTCTGGTTCCTCCTGGTTCAGACTTGGGCACCATTCTTGAGGCTCTTCTTTCACCAGTAGCTGCTGGACATCTGCAAAGACACAAAACCTGATAGTGATAATCCAAACACTTAGAGGTGCAGAGTTGTCCAGGGTGAGGAAGGAGCCATGTTTTGCTCCTTCAAGGATGGTAAACACCAGACTGTCATGACTCATATAAGATTATCCTTCATGTCTGGACTGAGTTAAGAGTGAATTTGTCCTCTTAATCCTAAATGTTAACCTCTTAAGTCCCAGTCCATTCACAGAGGTGGAGACCACGTTAGCCTTGCAGCACCATGGTATTTTGTTTATTTAAATATTGCTCCACTAGCCACATTCAGGGACGCTGCCCGCACCATCTGGTAGTGTTACAACAACATTAGAGCCATTTCAGTGAGAAAAACGATGGAACGAACACAAGCACAACCAGACACAAGGCATGTGCTACAACAGCTCCTGACAGGAGACAGTGGGATAGAACATTCACTCCTAATTTAGAGAATGAATCCAGTGCACATACCACGTTTAGAATAATGCCTCTGGTTTCATATGGCATGGCATCCAACACTGTAGTTACAGTATAGTATAATGCTGTTACAATAATAATCATCCACAAACAAGGAGTTCTTTCTTTGTAGAAACGAATATCTTGCAGTTATACTCCTTCTAGGTAGTTTATATCCCTAATTGTTTCAGATGGTGGAGTTCAAATGCTTTTAGACAGCTCAGACGAAAGAAAACCTCCCGTTGAGAACAATTTGACATAGTTTTCAGAAGCAAAAATCAGTAGCTCGGAGGCGTCAGCTCGAGTTAGTTTGGAAATGAACCAACAGACTCCGCTCAGATAATTCCCAGATCCAGACGGGTAATAAATGTTACTGTTTAAACGAACCAACGGATCGTTTTGGGTGTTCAGAGGCCCTTCGTGCTTTTAGCTTTTATTGGACCCATAGCAGCGGCCCAGGTGCGCGACACGAGCCCGGCCCAACGATGCTTTTGAGCACCGTTTCAGGGTTAGACACAAGCTATCCAACCACGACAGAACAGAGTGTGGAAACAACCGAGCAGGTCTTCTGAGGAAGATGACAGTTGGTTCGTTCAAACTCAGAGACACTCGGGAGAACCCCGCTGGTCCAACTGGACGCAGCCAAGTTACGTCAACAAGTTTGCACTGACCGTCAATCTCTTGCTGTTTCTCCATTGCTGTCGAACCGTCCGAGAATCTGACCGTAAAAAACACCCGATTAAAACCCGATTCTCCACTTCACCGCAGCTCCTTTGTCTGTTTACTTCCGCTTGCGTCACAGCTTTGTGTTCCGACCGCGTCAATGAAATAAAGCTCCACGATTAAAATGATGAAGACGTCTTAACAACACACAATAAAAGAAAACAAGAGACTGTGAAAGTTTCTTGATTTTCGTTTCAGCTTTATAACACGTCACCAACGGGCAGAATCAATGTTGCGATCGGAACCGAATACAGTGACGCCGGCGGAAGTACACACACGAGCTACTGTCATTGAGGGCTCGCTTCTATCGTCAAGATCGTATTTCATGCCCAGGACCGTGATGGATGCACAACGAGAGATGGACGGTCAGAGAACACTGGATGTGGATCAGAAAGCTGCGGCCCAGATAAACGACAGAGGTTCGTCCAGGTGTCACTGAGTTCTTAAGGGAGTGAAAGGTGCTCGTTTATTGTGTTGAAACCATAAAATTGCCCTGCTTATCAGACCCCAGCTCACTTTTTGAGGCTTAAATCGCGTGACTCTAAGAGATAACCAATTGAAACAGAAGCAGGATGCAATGCAGAACATTACATGAAGTCAGTAAGTTAAATCATTGTTTAGAGAGAAACGAACGAATTTGGTTTGGATGGACTTTTATTCAGTCTAAGGTGTGCAGCGACTGTCCACCATTCTGAAAGAGAGTTGTGGGAACAGTTGTGATGCCAGCGTGGTGTGTGTGGCTGCAGGGTGATGAGGGTGCTGACTTCTCATGAGGCTTCTTTTGATAAGAGCTACAATATAATGTCTCGCTTTTTTTGCCAACCAACCCTTCCTGTGAGCTTTACTTGTCCTCCTCAGCCTCGCCACTGCATTATTTTTTATCTCAGTCAAACAGGCAGGAGGTTGTTGATTGTCCCGTGTCCTCATATGAATGAGAGGTAAGTCCACTCAGCCTCGTACAAGACCAGCAGAAGCACGGTGCCTCAAGTCCTTAGTGACTGGAGCATGTCAATGGCACTCATCAACGCAAAAATTGAAGGCTGAAACCTTTGGTTTCGCTGTTCTCTGGCGAACCCTGGTCAGAAGTCAAGAAGAAGCAGAGCGGCAGCTCAGGTTCCGACCATCTTTAAGAGTTTGAAATGTTGTTTTTCACCTGGAAAAAGAAAAGAAAACACAACAGTAACAGTTAAAATAAGGAGAAAAAACATTAAATCGTCAACAAAATCAGAGAAGGTCAAGAGAGAATGGCATCAGGTTTTGACTGTTGAGTTTGAAAAGGGTATGTGCTCCTGAGTTTGGGTGGTAAGGCGTTCCAGGGATGGAGAGAGTTTGGTGAGGCAGAGCAGGATGTCGTCAGTGTGTCAGTGGAATTGAATGTTGAATTTGAGGAAGATATTGCCAAGGGGAAGGAGGTAGGTTATGAAGAGTAGGGACTCCATCCGTTGTTTAAGGCAGTGACTCTTAACCACAGGGCCGAGGCCCATGTTTGGGCCGCGAGCGCCACCTTGTGGGCCGCTAAAAGTTTTTTTGCATTGCACCTTTGTGCCGTGAGTTTGAATACATTAGCCACGTATGGTGGCAGTAGTTTGTCACTGAATTGACTTGACAGGTGCAAATCTGTGATATTTAACAAAGATGGAGGAGTTCTTGAAAAGAAAAAATGATAAAGTGATGTCGTCCCCCATAAGTAGAAACTGCTCATGAAAGTACCTGTTGAAACAGTTTAAAAAAAAATAGAACATTGTATGGTGACACTTTCAATTACACTTACTTATATCTTCCATGGAGTTTAAATAATTTTATGTAATGATATTTAGACATTGATTAATTACATTTATTTTATTCAGAATTTAATTTAGTTTTCCAATTTTCTCAACAGTTTTCATCAAGTGTATTTTTTTCTTTAGTAAATTTGATGAATATGACTTGCACCTGTTTCTGCTGCTGGATGGACTTTTCGAAGACAATTTCACAAGGTTTTGTTTTTTTTTCCGTGTAAGTAGATTAAATATGGTTATTGATCACAAATTAAATCAAGAGTAATAAATTATTCTGGGAAAGGTGGGCATCATCAAATGTTGAATTTGAAGAAGATATTGCCAAGGTTGTGATGAGAGTCGCAGCCTACAATGGCACACAAGTATAAAAGTGCAGAAAGTCCAGGTCTCGATCGAGCAGCCTGTAGCTTGTTGGCAAACCATTTCTGGAGGATTTGGCTGGATACAGGTCTCCTCCTTTCCCTGCTCACATGTTCACACTGAACCTGCAACCAAGTGAAATCGCAAGAACTTTTTAGCAGTTTGATTGTTTTTTGATGTGATTGTGTTTATGTCAAAGCAGATGTCCACAAGCTGCTGGTTAAAGAAGAGGGGCCGCCAGAGAAGAGGGATTGGATCCTCAGGCGGCACCGGAGAGAACCATGCCAAATTAAAGAGGAGGAGCAGGAGGAGGACATCACCAAGGACTGCTCAAATTCTTTACTGACAGAGGGTGAGAGTGGAGGTCTGTCCTCACAACTTCATCGGCAAGAGAGGGACCCTTCACAATGCTCCTCAACTCAACACCTGAAGAGAGAAGTTCACGGAGGACCAGAACCAGCCTCAGACTCAAATCCACATCTAAACTCTGGACACCAGAGGTCGCTGTCTTCTGAATCTGACACTGATGACAGTGAAGACTGGAGGGAAACCTGCACCCCTGTGTGTTCAACCTCTGCAGAAAACTCAACCACCTGTGATAAAACAGGGGTTGGTCAATCTCTCACATGCATAGGCTGTGGGAGAGTTTGTTCCTCCAAGAGAGGACTGAATCTGCACAGAAACGCCTGCAGCGGAGGGTCTTTTACTTGCACAGTTTGTGGAAAATGTTTCACTCAACGAGCTTCGCTGAAAACTCACATGAGAATCCATACTGGAGAGAAACCCTTTGAGTGTTCTTTCTGCGGTAAATGTTTCAATCAGAGAGAATATTTGAAGACTCACGTGAGAATTCACACTGGAGAGAAACCCTTCGAATGCTCCTTCTGTGGTAAATGTTTTAACCAGAGAGAAAATCTGAAGACGCACATGAGGATTCACACGGGGGAGAAACCTTTCCGCTGCTCTCACTGTGGCGTATGCTTCAGTTGGAGGGAAACGCTAAAGTATCACACTAGAAGCCACACTGGAGAAAAACCATACACCTGCCTAGAATGTGGGAAAAGTTTTACTGCATCAAGTCATCTAAAGAGACACGAGAGAAGTCACACATAAGAATAATTTTGAAGCGGCATTTGTTAGTACGATGTGAGTCCCATGTTCTTAAAATTTGGGACTTCAGTCGGATTTCTGACACAGCAATGTCTCACCTGGGATCCTTTGTGTTAGCTAAAATAAATCAAGTGTATTAATTGCACATCATGATGTTGCAAGACAGTTGAAGCTGCTTATTGGAGTAAACATTTCACACCAAGGGAAGAGGGCGTCTTTTTCTGGTTGTGTGTATGGTGGCACTTCAGACGGTACAGGGTTGGCACTGGGAGCCACGCATGCGTCATGATGCTCTAGTTCAAATCTAGATCGGTGGCATAGTGGTCAACCTAATGGATTTTTCACAATATCAAACGAATGTACACACATCCACATTCAATATGCGCCATTTGAAAAAGGCCTTTATTTTGAAATGACACATGAAATTGAGTTCTAACTTCCTGGGTGTCTTTCACTTGACCAGTGAGTTGGATTTTCTAAAACAATAAGATATATTTCCGTGCCCTGTATTTTCAAATCAGCTTTGTTTTGGCATCACCATAATACTCACATTACACGAGCACTGCAGATTTTTCGTTTTGGGTTGAGCTTGACTCCGGTATTGTTTTAGATGGTTAGATTTAGGAGGGGATGCTGGGGAAAGCATTATGTCAGTGACTGTCCTCACTAAGATAGGAAGACAAACGTGTCAGTGTGCAGATAAAAGTCCAGCTGCCTGCAACACCCAATCACGTTGTCCCTCAGGGATAGAAACCGCTTATAAAGTAGATGTGTGTTTTTAATATTCACAAGTTGAACTCGTGGCAAAAATCAGCTAATAATGAAACAAGGGACTGAAAAACACAATCTCATGTTCTCAAATCTTTTCCACCTGTGACAATAGACTCCTGGAGAAAATAACATCCACAGAATCTATGATTTTCACAAGGTTTGGACTTTGGTTGAATTGAGTGAAGCAGATCATTCGTTGTTTTTCTTTTTTTTCACTAATCCATTCGTTCGTTGTTGCAACCCACTGTTTGTTTGTTTTTTCATTATTAGAACTTCCGGTTCGACTTAACTGCGGAACCTTAATTAATTATCGAGGTCGGAACATTAAGATGTGACACAAGCGGAAGTGGAAGTAAAAGTAAACGCTGTTCAGTGCACTGTTTTTCATTCAGTAGTGCTGCGGACGGTTGGGCACTGATGGAGAAGCAACAGAAGTTGGACGACCATGGCGAAGTTCCGGTGATGGTCCTCACAGCTTTGGTCCAGTCCGGGCGAAGAGGTTCGTTCAGCCGTCACGTTATTTGCACCGACATGTCTCCTTTTACAGACGGACCTCAGTACATGAACTTAATGGGTCAGAGCCGCTAGAAGTCGAATATTGTGTCGGGGCGTCTGACACATTTGGATGACGAAAGTGATCTCTTTGTGTTGTAAAAGGAAGTGTTCGCATAAAAACCCATGAAATTCGGAGGTGTTTCGCGTCACTGCCCTGGGGTCAGGATAGAAACGCCACTGTTCTTCAGGATTCCGGTCACGATCACTGAAACGCTACAGTGGTCAGGAAGGTCCACTTTCTTGCCTTCGCTAACACTTGTGTGTTCAGACAGTCAGAAGTGCTACTACCGCCTTAACATTCCAACACAACATCCAAAGTCCATCTAGTTCCATCTTATAGTAAGTCTAGGGTTTTGTGTGTTAGCAGATGTTCAGCAGCCACCGGTGAAAGAAGAGGCTCAGGACTGGAGCTCCAGCCTGGACCAGGAAGAACCAGTACCTCCACACATCAAACAGGAAGAGGAGGAGGAAGATGTTTCTGGCTTCTCCTTCAATAATGTTGTGAAGAGTGAAAAGACAGATGAAAAATCGTCGCTCTCACAGCTTCATCAGGGAGAGGAGGAGCCTCCTACCAAAAGCTCCACTCAACACTTGAAACTAGGAGATGATGGAGCAGAACCAGGCAGCTACGTCACTCCACCTGTACTCTCCGTCCAGCAGAGGTCTCGCACATCTGGGTCCGACACTGATGACAGTGAAGACTGGAGGGACACCAGCAACACTGTGTTGTGTTCAAAGCCTGTGGGGAATCCTGAAGTCAGTCAGAAGAGAGAAGATGCCAAAAATGTCTCGCTGAGCTGCTCCAGGTGTGGGAAGTGTTGCTCTTCCAAGTCTGACCTGAATCTGCACGATTCAGCCTGCAGTCATGAAGGATCTCTGTGTTGCTCTGTCTGTGCCAAATCCTTCACGACCAGAGAACATCTCAGCATTCATAAGAGGAGCCACAGAAGGCAGAGCATCTTCTCCCGCTGTACGCTGATCGACGCTGTTTACGCCTTCCCGATTTTATATGACACATCGTGCCCATTCTACCGCGACCGACAGAAGAAGGATCTGGCCTGGAGGAAAGTGAGCGAAATCGTCAACATTTCTGGTGAGTGGGGACTTTTATCTGCTGTATTTGTCTGGGTTTATTGACCCAGGTGTTGAAGGAGTTCCTATGTTCATTCAGCGGAGACATGCAGGAAGAAGTGGAAGAGTTTGAGGGACATTTACCTGAGAGAGAAGAGGAAGGAGACTGAGCGGAGGAGCGGGTCAGCACCAGCGACTGGGAGTAAATGGCGGCACTCTGCAGACCTGAACTTCCTCGACCCCTTTCTCTCCCCACGGGAGGCGTCTGGAAATATAGATCGGGCAGTCCAGGAGGCTGAGGTCCCAGCAGCTGCAACAGCATCACCATCATCATCTGCAGCCGCAGAAGACGAGACAGCAGGTATGATGATGAGGTCCGCTCTGCTGGCTCACTGTGTGGATGTGTTCTTCCCTCTGAGGAAGGACGCTGTGATATTTCTGAAACACGCCCTGGTTAAACACCAGGCGGTGCTAACATCTGTGGTCCACCCCCTTTGCTGTAGCTATTTGGTGTCATGTTCTCAGTTGTCAGATGTTTGTTTATTGCCGTTGTTTTCAGGAGACCTGAGGAGGAGCTGCTCCAAGAGGTTGAGAGAAAAGTCACCGCAGGTGGAGAGGCCATGTTTTGAAGCCCGTCGCCGCTGCCATTCGCCAGCCTCACAGCTTCCTTCGAGTCTGTCGGAGGATAAAATGTTTCTATTGAGCCTGCTTCCTTCACTGCAGAGAGTGGCGCCACAGAGAAGGGAGCATGTGAAATTTCAAATACACAAATTAATCTACGAATCCAGCTCAGTGCAGCTGAATCCGGATCATTCCGAAGCCTAGGTTTAATCGAGTCCCTTTATGTTCTGTGCTGGGATCGGACTGACTCTGTTCGATCTACCTTCATTCCTCCGCCAGGCAAGGTTCTTTCACAGACAAGTCAAGACAGGCACGCAGGAATAAAAGCTGTGAAATTGAAAAGTGTTGTGGAACTGGTACATGCTTTACACCAAGGGCTCTTAATCTTTTTTGATCTTGTGGCCCACCTTTCCCAGAACAAATGGGCTCGGGGCCCATTCAAGTAGTAGAACTGATTCATCACTCTTCGTTTCATTCACGATCAATAACCATATTTAATCTACTTACATGTAAACAAAGCAAAACCTTGTGAAATGACATGAAACAATGTGACCATCGCAAAGACATTTGCCATCAAAAAGTCCAACCAGTAGCAGAACCAAGTGCACGTCATATTCATCAAATTGACTAAAGAAAAAATAACCACTTGTATGCAAACTGCATACTTGGATTCAAACTGTTGAGAAAATTGGAAACACGGATTAAATTCTGGATAAGATAAATATAATAAAACCATGTCTAAATTTCATAAAATAAAAATAATTGCTCTCCAAAGAAGATATATGAAAAATGTAAAGAAAAGTTTCGCCGTAAAAGGTTCCAATTAATTTTCAGTACTGTTTCTACAGGTGCTTTCCTGAACAGTTTTTACTGTTAGGGGGGCGACATCACTTTCTTTATAAATTTTTTTTTTTTTTCAAGAATGTTGTTCCATTGAACGCCATCCATCAGATTTGCAGCTGTCAAGTCAATTCAGTGACACACTACTGCCACCATACGTGGCTAATGTATTAAAACTGAGTGTTTCGCGGCCCTCACGACCCAAAGGTGTAAAACAATGGGCCAACCATGGTTGGCCAACCGGGGGATCACTGCTTTACACCAAGAGCTCTGCAGCAACGAGGTGACTCCTCAAAATCCAGTGCTGTAGGCATTCACTGCCGTGAACTGGGCGATTACAGATAGCTGCTTCAGGAACGTCATGAACTGTGGACACACACTTGAAGCTGACAGAATTGTATCGCACATCAGCTGGAGAAACTTCGCTGCGGCACGGTGACCGGTCTTCACCTGCTTCCTGTAATCGGCCAGCTGGTGAAGGCACACAGGGCTTCACCACATGTTCTACTGAGGCGATGTATGTGTGCTGAACCTGTTCTGTGTGCATGACTGAAGCGGAGCTTTACTGACGGTGCCATTGAAACCCAAGTTTGTGCTGGTTCTTCCTCCGTATGAGACACAAGAACCAGGACCAATAATCCAAACTGTTTCCTCATTTCCTCAGAGCAAAGGAGTAATTCTTCCAATGCAAGATAAAGGTTTGGAGGGATACACTGACTGAACTAGAGAACAGAAACTAAAGAATTAGCAGACTGCAAGCACGAATGAGCAGTGTGCCCAGATGCTAGACGGTGCTTACAGGAAGTGAAGAGACAAGGCGGCTGTTGAAACATCGCACACTTCAGTCTGCTTAAATCAAAAGATTTATTGAACAAATGCACAGATGTGGTGTGCTAATATTTCTGTCAGCAGGGTTTAATAAGTCCCTGGGATCTGTGGAGATGACTGCAGGGATGGAACCAGGAGAGCAGGACGAGTGTCCCAGAGACCCACCAGTGGGGAGATCTGATCTACCAAAGCAACATTTACAGAAATACTGACCCCTGACCAGCAGCTCACAAACATTCTCTGGTTTTGTGTATTACATTTTCTTAATTATAATTAGATATATTCATGGAAAACATATCATTGATATTAATGAGGACTTTAGTGGGCAATAATTCAGTCTCCGTTTTAATCGATGTTCAGAATCTTCAGGAAAGTTGACATTGATTTGCACATGAATAAAATGGGTCGGTCTCTGGAACATCGGCATGACACTCTCGACAAGGAGCCAGAAGAGCCACCTCACTGGCACAGATGCGCAGCCTTCCACAGAAGGATCAACCCATCCGTCACACTCATGTGGAACAACAGTGCTAAAAGAGCTGCTCTCAGTGGCCGTAGCGTAGAAAATGAATAAATATGACAACATTCATTTCATTCATTGGATCCACCCTGATAACACATCAGCTACACAGCTGTGATGAAATCCTCCATGACACTTTCAACTCTGGGTGTAAAGGCATGTGTGTCACTGTACACCGGTACCAGCTCTGCATGGTTTGGAGTGTAGGTGTAAAATTATTGCCCTTAGATGTTCTGCATTAGGTGGCATGTCAAGTTCTCTCACTTATGTGCATGAGTTCTCATGTGTTTCTTCAGGTTGCCTCGCAATGCAAAACATTTTCCACACTGAGCACAAGTGAAAGGTTTTTCTCCAGTGTGAGATCTCATGTGAACCTTCAACTGCCCTCTTACCGTGAAACATCTAGCACATTGGGAACAAGTAAAGGGCTTCTCACCAGTGTGAATTCTCACATGCTCCTTCAGATTTGTTACCTGGGCAAAACATTTGCCACACTTTGAGCAGATGAAAGGTTTTTCTCCAGTGTGAATTCTCATGTGCCGCTTCAGTTGGTTTCTAAGTGTAAAACAATTACCACACTGAGAGCAATGGAAAGGTTTTTCTCCAGAATGAATTCCTATGTGATCCTTCAGATGCCCTCTTTGAGTAAAACTTTTACCACACTGAGAACATACAAAAGGTTTTTGCCCAGTGTGAATTCTCATGTGATCCTTTAGTTGTCCTCTTTGTGTAAAACTTTAATCACACTGCGAGCAGATGAAAGGTTTTTCTCCAGCATGGATTCTCATGTGGCCCCTCAGCTGTCCTCGTTGTGTAAAGCATTTACCACACAGAGAGCAGGCGAAAGGTTTTTCTCCAGTGTGAATTCGAACGTGTATCTTCAAATACTGCCTATTAGCAAAGTGTTTGCCACAAAACGAACAAGTCAAAGATTCTCCAGAGCAGGACTGCATGTGTTGAGTCAGTCCAGACTTTGAGGAACATTTTCTGCCACATCCAGGGCAGCCCAGCGACTTGTGGCCATCATCAATTTTCTTCTCCGTCACATGTACTTTAGAATTCTCCACAGAATTTGAAGCAGAATGAGACGTGCTGGTCTCTCTGCAGTCCCTGCTGTCATCAGTGTCAGACTCAGAGAATGGTGACCTCTGCTGCTCAGAGTGGAGATGTGTATCCAAGTAAGGAGTTGGCTCTGGTCCACAACAATCGTCTACTCCAGCTTCTGTTTTTATGTGGTGACTCAAGCTGCAGATCAGAGGCGTGTTCTCATCTTCATCTTCTTGGATCTTAACATTACCGATAGTGAGGGAGATCTTTGGGAAATCTTCTTCCTCCTCTTTTACTTGGTCTTTTTCTTCTTCAATGAAAAGAGATTCATGCCCCTCCAGGTACAGGCTGCTGCTTCGCTCCAGCTTTTCGGGGGAAACCTCTTCTTTCATCTGCAGCTGGTGAACACCTGCACACACAGACTCTCTTCAGTCACTAAATATGCAAACTAAACTATACTTGTGTTGGTGAAGTATCAGTAGACGACCCATGACACATGCTGAATAGGCACTTTAATGATGTAAAGCATGTAAAATTGAAGTCGCGCATATTAATGGACGCCTCTGACTAGCGGCCATGTCCGCAATGAAAGTGTAGGATGAGGCACAGGCCACTGAGAGACTAGATGGAGTTGAACCAAGTCTGACACTGAACAGTATTGTTCTCACTGCACAATTCACATTTTCATCCTCATTGATGACATCACATTTTCATGACTGTTTCTTTAAGTGGCTAGCATAGTGAGTCCTAACAGAAGAATGAATATGAAAGCAAAACCTGCTAAAAACTCACTTTTATTGCTTTGCATTTGTGTAACATCCTCCTAACATGTCCATAGTTCTTGGTGTCATATACATAATCTCAATTAATTGCACTAAAGATAAGTTAACCCGCAATTCATGGCAGCAGAGTGGCCAATAATGTTTCCAATGTTCTGCTGTTAGCATGTTGTTCAGCCTCTTCAGTGCCTCTGAAGTTATTCTAAAGAATTTTCTTGACAGTATCTGTTCTGTTGGCTTGTTGGAATTATTATTATTATTATTATTATTATCAAAGAGTCAGAGAGTGGAATGCAAAGAACATCAAAACAGGTGAAACCAAAGGCTCTTTCTGCTTGTGAATGACTCCAGCAGCGTCACACTGACAGCACGCCTTTAGATTATTTAATTCGTTTTTGAAAAGTTTTTAAAATGCAATGTGGTACAGCGACTAATCAAGCTAATAACCAAGACATAGA
Organism: Synchiropus splendidus; assembly: GCF_027744825.2. Classification (NCBI taxonomy): domain Eukaryota; kingdom Metazoa; phylum Chordata; class Actinopteri; order Syngnathiformes; family Callionymidae; genus Synchiropus; species Synchiropus splendidus. The sequence continues at coordinate 18,403,103 of NC_071340.1, forward strand.
AATTCGATCAGAGAAGATAGACAGATAGATAAACCAAATACTTGTTACGGTCAGTTATATTTTTGTGACACTGTTGAACCATTCGTTCCTAGGACCTATTGCGATATCAAAGTTAACACTACATGTGTGTGGTGTTGACACAAGCCGCGGAATCCCGTGCGTCCGCAAGAATAAAACCCGGCGTCGACGGTCCCTCATCAGCTACCTGCTGCTCTGGACTCCATCTTCATCAGTGTTCCGCCTCTCCTCTCTCGAGTCAGCCGTCGTCAGATGCCAACCGTTGCTGTTTCAAAGGAACCTGAGCCGCAGAGGGACAGGACTCCGAGGACCTGTTTCTGCGGTCCGGGGAGAAAATGGAGCCGCTGTTCTTCTTTGTCAAACAGATCAGGGGCTGTATGGAGCTTTGCTGCCCCCCACTGGTCTGTTCGTGTGGGAGCGCCGGGGTTCCTCTTGTCCCTCATGTTTCACAATTTTCTGAGCAGTGAGATTACGTTTTTCATCATCATTTTTTTCCACTTACTTTTGGCCGTAAAAACAGTATACTCTACTGAAGAAAATCACATTTCTGGGGGCTGTCGGGCAGGGTATCCTACCATCGAGAGATACTTGATTCTTCAACTTTTCATGTGAGTTTTCAGACTCCCCTTTTTAATGAAATATTGGCCACATTCCAAGCAGGTGAACAGTTTCTCTTCTGAGTGGAATCTCAGGTGGATTTTCTGACTTGTCATATGTCTCATCAGATCTCCCTTGCGAGTGAAACATTTACCACATTTTGAGCAGCGGAAAGGTTATTCTCCAGAGTGAATCCTCATGTGGGTCTTTAGATTTCCTCCTTCAATAAAACCAATTCCACACTGTGGGCAGCAGAAAGGTTTTTCTCCTGTGTGAATTCTTCCATGTCTTTTCGGATCTTCTTTCCGGTTAAAACATTTACCACAATGCGAGCAGCAGAACGGTTTTTCTCCCGTGTGAATCTTCATGTGTCTTCTCAGGTCTCCTCGCCAATTAAAACCATTCCAACATTTTAAACAACTGAAAAGTTTCTCTCCTGTGTGCATCCAACAGTTCCCACAAATCTAACAGGTCAAAGAATTTTGCCCGACACGTGTTTTTTTCTGCAGAGTAGGACCAGATTTAGAGGAACACATTTTACCACATCCACTGATCAGATAGTTAACAGCATCATCTCTGCTTCCATTTGGTCTTTACACTTTATCTGAACTGTGTCTGCTTACTTTCCCACCAGTCTTCACTTTTATCGGTGTCAGATTCAGAGGACAATAAGCTGGTTGGATCTGGTCCTTCATATTCGTGACCCTAAGTGTCTGTTTTCATGTGTCGAATTGAGCTGTTAGTCAAAGGCTGCTCCTCCTCTCTATGAGGAAGTTGTGAGCAAGACGGTTTATCTTCCTCCTCCTTTTTCTCTTTAATGTATGGAGGTTCTGGCTGACCCTGGTCCAGAGTGGAGCTCAACTTCTGAGTCTCCTCTTTCCCCAGCTGCTGCTGAACACCTGCAAGGTCACAATAAAGCTGTCAGTTGCTTGACACAAATGAACGTCAAGGATAAGACAACAATCCTGAACTCAACTTTTGACGTCACTGGCTCACAAATGTACTTCAAACAACCACACATAAAATCAGTTTCCAAATCTTCACATTCTTCTACTCGAAATAAATGAATAAAAATAAGAAAAAAATCTACTACAGTTCCGCCAAGACGCAGGGTGGAACACTGATCAGTGAAACAATCGGATCTGAGAATACAAAACTGTGAAAACTGTGAACAGTTTGGTGTTATTTCTTTCACATGTTGATGCTCCTTGATGCACCATGTCGATGTGTCATTCTAAATGAGCGTATCCAAACTGACCTTGAACGGCAGCAACAATCCCTTTCAAGGATATGAGAGCAGATTTTGCCCTCCTTAAAACCAGGAGGAGTCCTTTCCACAGTCGGCTGGAAAGTTTAAGAAACATTTGTTTTAACAGTTTCATTTGAAGTCAGATGATCCTGACGACACTGTGAAGGTTCTTCAGTCACTCCTGAACTCAAGTCAGAATCAAGAAGACAGCGCCTTGGCATATCAAGAAACAGAATCCAAACCTCCATGGCCCTGAGAGAAAAAAGCCAAAATCTATCAGCCCTCAAAACCAAATAGAAGGTTTTAAAATCAAAACCGATTCTGTATTTTACATGTGGAGCTCATTTGAGGTAGAATAAAATATTCTTTCATTCACGAGGAAGATCATGAGGAGGAGCATCCACTTTGTCTTCACCTTGATATATTGATAAGCAATGAAGTGTTAAGTTTAGAACACATGAAGACCAGAATCAGAGTGACGTCACTCAGCAGCACCCATCGCGTGCATGTTCCAACGTTCCACCTCTCCTGTGTCATAGCGTTTCATGAAACACGAACCTTTCTGCTCGGTCTGGACTGCAACTTTCCGAACCTCGCCCAGAACTAGCTGATCAATCTCTTGTTTCTCTCTCTGCATCTCTTGTTGTTGCCACTCGCAACCGAAAGCCAATTTGGATGCTTTATTCAACTTGCACCGTGCACTTTGACTGTTTACTTCCGCTGGTGTCACACTTTCACCTTCCAGATGTTGGTGATGGGGACAGTGGTTCCGTGCCATCTGAACTCAGGACTGGAGGACTGATCAAGGAATTAAAAGTTCATGTCTGACCTACTGATCTCCTCAGTCAGTGATGGCGGGGCTCACTGATGGGGAGCTGCTGACAAATGCAGTGCAACAGTTGTCCAACTGTTGCGCTGTTAAATCTCTCTCATTTCCCACCAATTAGTTTAATAGCAGCAGCTGAGCTCAACATTTCTGTAGTCCCCTCCGCAGTGATCACAGAATTGGAACTCCACTGATTGTGTGGAGCAGCTCCCATGACATGGATAACTGGCCAGCGATTTTGGCTCTGAACTACAGTCCTAAAGTTGAAGAACGTCGGGGGCGAGAATCCCAAAGCGACTGAACACCCTGTGTCCCGCAGTAAGGAGACCGTCCGGGGAGGCAGGGAGAGGGAGGGAGGAGCTGAGAAACTGTTGCCAGTTCAAGTTCATGGAATCACAACAGTCCGACCTAGGTGAAGAAAGCTCAACAGGCCGCATTGATGATGAGTGAGGAGAGATAACGCTAGATGACACCTGAGTGAGAACTGTTTTGTCTGGGGAAATGCAGCCTGATGAAAAGAGGGTAAACAGAGACAGTCTTGGCTTGTGAGGAGGGACATGACGCAAGCTGGTCAAATGTCCAACACCGAACACATTCTGACTAACAACAAACACACACCACCAACCAATTGGGACTCACCAATTAACCTCTGCATGCCTTTGGATCGTAAGTAGAAACTGTAGTGTCTGGTGGAAACCCATGGTAGCACAAAGAGAACAAACAATCTCTTCACAAAATGACCCAGGTTCATCCCAAACCAGAGCTCCATCAAGCTGGAATTACACTCAAACACCTGGGGAATTTGTGTCATGTTTTATTCATTGTCACATCAGATGATGTGTTTCAGAGATCTCTCCTGCACTGTGGATTCTAAATGCCACAGGGCTTCACCTGTGAGTGCATCACACGGCAGAGGAGCAGGTGACCCTTGTAAGGGCAATGAATTACGTATAAAATGACTGATTACGTACAACAGGTCATGACACTGACAGCCACATTTCTCCACAGACGCCGTTCTCTGAGCAATTTCCAAAACAACATCACTTGTCTCAAGTCTCTCCCATCACTGAGCTGTGGAAACACTCCCTGATATGTGAGTTTGTTCATGTTTCTTCAGATAATCTCGCTGATTAAAATGTTTGCCACACTTTGAGCAATTAAATGGTTTCTCTCCGCTATGAATTCTCATGTGTCTCTTCAGATCTCCTCTGTTGTTAAAACACTTATGACATTCCGAGCAGCTGAAAGGTTTCTCTCCCGTGTGGCTGGCCTTGTGTCGCCTCAGATGTTCGCTACGATTAAAACATTTACCACATAGTGAACAGTGAAATGGTTTTTCTCCGACATGAGTTCTCATGTGTCTCTTGAGATGTCCTTTGTCATTAAAACATTTTCCACATTCTGAGCAACAAAACGTCTTCTCACCGGTGTGAATGACCTTGTGTCGATTAAGAACTCTTCTCTGATTAAAACATTTCCCACATTCAGAGCAGGAGAAGGGCTTTTCCCCTGTGTGAATGATCGCATGATTCCTCAGATCTCCGCTATCATTAAAACATTTTCCACATTCCGAGCAGCAGTACGGTTTCTCTCCAGTGTGTGTTCTCATGTGTTTATTCAGATCGCCTCGCTGAACAAAACATTTTTGACACACTGAACAGCTGAAAGGTTTCTCGCCAGTGTGACTTCTCATGTGAGTCTTCAGATTGCATTTCTTCGTGAAGCTTTTCCCGCACAACAAACAGGTAGAAGATTTTTCCCCACTGCATGTTTTTCTGTGTTGACAGAGTCCAGACTTGGAGATGAATGTTTTCCCACACTCAGTGCAGCTCAGAGATGGGTCACCTTCTCTCGCCTCACTGACAGAAGAGGAAGGATAGGTTCTGGTTCCCTGCCAATGTTCACTGTCATCAGTGTCAGATCCGGAAGAGAGTGACCTCTTCTGGTCAGATTGTAGACCAGGATGGGAGCAGGTAACTGGTTCTGGTCCTTTGCATGTGTCTCCAATAGGCTCAGTTTTCATGAGTTGAGTTGAGCTGTTGGTCTGTGGCTCTAAAGACTCAGCACCCTCTTCAACATCTTCATCCTTGACTACAACAATATTGAAGAGGGACTCTGCAGCGTCTTCATCCTCCTGTTCCTCTTTAACACTTGGACATTCAGGGTCCAGTTTGGAACTGCACTCCTGTGGCTCTTCTTTCACACCTGCAGACACACGGCGATCAGTTTTAAAGCCTCAAGTTTTTGACATACAAGAGAGAAGACTCTCATTGAAATCATAGAGAACGAATTCTCTGAAAGTGAAGTGAGTGAGTTTATCAGTCTCTGTTAGCGTGGATGTCCGCAAATAAGAAGATACCATTTAGACTGTGAAGAACTCAAGCAAATTACACGAGCTAATGTGTCGTCTGCGACCCATTTCTTCGGTAATCCACAGTCAAGCACGGTTGCGAGAGCTCGGCTCAATGACGTCTTTTTTACACACAAATAATAACCGAACGATTTCATATCGATGACTCATTAGGAGCTGCATGTCTTAAGCTCCATTGAAGAAGACAACCGTCCAGAACAAGCTCTCCCTTAACGGTTAACACTGAGTTGGTTTGACACAGTGACTCCTGGACGCGCCTCTCTTCTGCGGATCGACCGCAGCTTCCCGAACCGCATCCAGACCTTTGCGCTGTTTCTCCATCGCTGCCGAACCCTCAGGAGCGCAAGGACGAGAAGGTGCACATTTGGAAGCAAAAACCGAGTTCAACAGAACTTCCTGGTCTGTTTACTTCCGCTGATGTCACGCTGTCACGAGTCCCTGACGCGTCAGAGGAAGATAACTTAGTTCCGCTCTGATGATAGAACGGTTTTCTTTTCATTGCTCTGACCCATGTTTGCGTTACAAATATAAACATGAGAGCTTTTGCTACTTTTCACCGTCGTGGGATGATGTTGCTCATCTGGATGGCGCTGTTGACCAATAAAATGACGCACATCAATTACCTGTTCAGTTGAAATAGAATTTCAGAATATAAAATGATGCTGAACTGCACAAAGAAGGAAAGAAGCATTTGTATTTTACGAAGTGATTCTTGGGTCTTGGCTATCAAAGACTGAGGTTATGCATGTGACCCAGCAAATGTTTACCGGCACTGCAGCGACCCCGTCTGTTCAGTCAGGCCTGTGCTTCTCGTCCACACGTCTGACCAGGACAAAATTTCCCGCGCCACTCTGCCGCTCCCTTCGCTGCCGACCTGGCCGGGCTTTGGTTACTTTGGTTGCACTTCACACCTCATACTGTCAACCAACCTGTTCGGGATCAAACATCCCCGACTCTGAGAAATGATGAGGAACACTCCATGACTCGTGACCTGAGGAATTATAATTCTGTATTTTGTTGCTCATCAGGTGAAACACTTCTGACATGCTCTGTCTTCAGTCTAAACTTCCTGAAGGAAGTGAGGGGCCATCGCGCCTAAAGAACATGATGGAAAAAATCAAACATATTTACTTAAGTAGCAAGGGCAAATGTATCTAACAAGAATAAATGTTTTTGTGAAGTGTAAATATGCCATGAAAATATTTCATTTCATATGCTTTTTATTGTATATAAATCAAAATAAAACTCTGAACCAGACGTTTGAGATTGACAAAAAGGCAAATTGTATCAAAAATATATTTTCATTTTCTTGCAATGTATTTTGAGGAACAGGAAATATGCACAGAAATGACAAATGAAAATATGATTTTTTTTTTTGTTTGTTTTAAAACAAAAACATGCTATATTTACTGTTGAACTAGTTGGCTGGAAAAAAAAAGGCCAAAAATGACTATGATCAGTTAGTTGTCTGACCTCAAGAGGAATGCGACCAGAGACAAGGAAGTCTGGGAATAGGAAGTAATAGTCATAAAGCCAGAGCTTGGTGGATCAATAGTTTCCGATGCAGGAACATCAAGGGGGTAAAAGAAAGAAGCAAGAAGGAAATGTGGGGAAAGTGTTGCCAGTCGGCAACTCAGAGGGTCCCAAACAAACCCTGAGTCGCTGTATCAGACATCAGTTGTCAAACATCCACTTGTTTTGTCTTCCGCTTGTTCACACAAGTCTGTCACTAACGCTTGACTGAGCCACTCATTGAGAACCAACACATGATTTCAGGGTCACACAGAGGCTGCCACGAGACATTTTCCAACCCTGCTGGTCTTCAATCATTGTCAGCAGAGGAGAGGCACTTGGGACCTGGGAGTCAAGCATTTCTTCATGGTCATAAAGGTTTATTGTGCTAAATGGGGGGAAGGGTGGTTCAATCAAGGCAGGGAGTCGTATGACTTCCCCACTTTCTGTCAAGAAGGAGTTTATGATCAGATCGGATTTTTGTTCCAGCCCTGAAAGCACAAACAGGTGAACCATTCAGGTGTCAGCTGAAACAAACAGCACCAGACTGACGATCAACCGATTACAGTCCTCAGACACCTGATGGTGAATAGATGTCCTCTTGGACATCTAAGGGGTGGAGACGTCCCCAAGCCCTGCCCAAGGAACCTGGGTATATAGGTGACTCTGAATCCAGCCTCTCCTTCCCTCAGTTTTGGGGTTACCCTCGCTGCATCTCCTGGGACTTCTTCCTACTTTTTGCTGCATGCGTGGCACATCTCCACAGAATGAACTTCTGTAATGCTTCTGTAGAAAATAAAAAAATAAAACCTGAATTTCATCAGCCATCCTTACTATCTCATGATGCGATGCAATAGCTACATTGCCTCTGCGTAGATATTATCAAGTCAGCCCATACATTTCTGGTGGCGTTGGATGGATCATTGGAGCCGGAACAAACAGAGATTTTAGTATTTTAAAGTTACTTGATGCTGTTCCTAGTCAGACGAATAATGTAGAAACATTCTATTTTCTTCTTATGCCTTTTGAAAATATTGTAGTCTCACTAAAGGTAAAAAAAATGTTTTTTAGTTACTTTTAGTTTCCAAATCAATTGACATCATTAGTTTTCATGAATCTGTATTTTGAGGGTGAAACAATCAAACGTGCGAGTGATAAAATTAGATCAGACCTAGACTGACAGATATAGAGTTTGAGGGCGCTTTCACACTGCGGGTTCTGTCTCAGAATCAGAATCAGGTCAGACATTTGAACACAATTTATGTGAATGTCGTTTAGCGCCTGTAGCAGAGTCCTGCATCATGACTGTAGGAATGATCCTGAACCCTCGAGCACATTTCTGAAAGCGTTTCACAAGTAAGTAAAAAAAATTAAAATATTGTACCTGGTTTGAAAAAAACACAACTTGCACAACTCATATGAGCAGGAATAGTTGTGTCACTCATTACATTAGATGGTCCTTCAACTATAACTGAAAACTAAAAGTGATTGTTTCTTCTGTTTGGTATTTTTTGGTAGTCAGAAAAAAAAGATGTTTTTAACATTACGCTACCAATTATGTCAAGTAACTTTGAAATCTTTAAAACCTAGGATGGCGACGTTACACTTTTTTGTAATGTAGGATATAGAGTTAAGAAACTCGGCCATTGGGGAAGTGCCACACACTACCTCCCCCCCTCCCACGCAGTGTTCTGGTGAATACAATGAGTGATCAGCCCAACCCTGGTGAGTGTCTTCACCTCAGCTCTGCTCCTTGATGTGTTGCCTTTCATGCGCAGTTGTACTTCCTGTGACAACAGTCGGAGCTGGCGGTGATGATGATTCATGGACTGCACCATCAGCTGAATGTTCGGGGAACACCTTTCTTGATCAGGTTCTAGTTCTGAGATGTGGCGGGACACTTGGCAAGCTCAAGAGACAAAAAACTGTGACTAGATATTGACTCAGCCTGTTGAGGTTCCCAGTCTGCAGACAGGACACAGACAGGAGCGGCTGGAGGAGGCGAGGTGAGACCCACCTCACAGGTGAGACGAGACAGATGCCCCGGCACCTGAACAGACACAAGCCAGCAGGGGTTCCACAGATCCTCCTTTGATGTGTATGGAGTCCTCAGCTGGCTCGACGCTTTGAGCCCATTGTCCCCATGACTGTGGGCTGAGTCTGGAGAGAGTAAAAGAGACAGCGAGAGAGAGAGAGTGAGAGAGAGAGAGTGAGAGAGAGAAAGGGCCCGCCACTCTGCCAGGACAGTAGTATTTCCTCTGTGTCTTCTGCTCGTGGATCCTGGTGAAGATGGAGACCAAGAGATCAGGTACACACATACACACGCACACACAACGTGAACCATAGATCACTGTCGATGCTGTGAGTCAGGAACTTTGATAGAGTACTCTTCCAATAGTTATAGGATGCATGTGTAACAGTGAATAATCTGTTAAATTCACTAAAGTGGGGTAGCAATGCCACCTATTGGTAATACTTGAAGAGAGTCCGTTTTGCGTCTTTAATTGATGAATGCCAATGTTGTAGATCAGCAGAAGAGAAAATAAATACGCTGCAAGCAAGGCAGGTTCCTTAAAGACGAGAAAGGCGCCAAATGACAGATGTTCGACTGTGTGTATAAGACTTTTGATTTATTGAACAGTCTATAAATGTCGGAACACACTGGAGATGTCCGCACTGCGGGAGAGCGATTCAACTAATGCGAAATGGTCATCTGGAAGGAAGCGAACGCGAGGGAACTAAACACACGTCGAAGCCGACACATACAGTGGTTTTATTCACTTGTTGAGCGATGACGACCGAGCATTGTCGTTTTGCTGCATCTGAGAGGTTTGGTGAAGAGAACTGAAAGAAAAACCGACGGTGGGAGGAGGTAGGCAAGATTGAGAAAGTGGAGGAGAAGGTGCCTAACACGGAAGGCTCTGACAGAGTTCACGTGGCAGATCTCAGAGAGTCGCTTCTGGAGAGCTGTAGCAGGACGTGTGGGTTCCTGAGGCGCCAGAGATCGATTCCTCATCCGTTTGGGCATCTGTTGCGACAGAGGGGCTGCGGGGCAACGGCGATCCCTGAACAGGTTAAACGCAAACCTCAAGAACTAAACATTAGAGAGAGTTTAATAACATGTATTATTGAGCAAATCACCAACAATTAATAATTATTCGTTAAACCACTATACAGTATGCGCTGAGAAATAAAATAGTCCTGCATTCCTTATGTCCCGTTTCCTCACTACCGTTACAATTAAAATCTTCTTGTTACGTTCAAGATCATCGGTTCTTTCTGTAATTTATACAAGAGACTGATCACATGTGTCTGTTTCTTCTTTTTTTATTTTCATTTCGTGATGACGTCTGTGGGTCATTGTGCACAACATAGAAGCATTTTCATGATTTGCCATGTTGTTCAGTGACCGTGTTTGTGTCCCGACAGGAGTCCAGCAGTTTCTGGTGAAGGAAGAAAACCTTTATTCTGAGCTGCAGGCGTGCAATTTCTATATGGTCCCAGGGGCTCAAGAACATGGTCTCTTTAAAGAAGATAAAAAGGACTACGATTCAGCCAAAATGCCATTCACTCCTGCTTGTGTGACAATTGAAGATAGTGAAGGTGAGACTCCATCCAGCAGCCTGAATCGACCCATGAAGGTAGAAGCTGATGGATACCACCATGGAAGCGGAGCAGCCTGTTCCAACTACTTTTATGGACTGCTGTACCGTGACCACCAGAGGTCACTCTCCCAGGATAATGACACAGATGACAGTGAAGACTTGACAGACCCCAGTGAACCTCAGCCAGATTCTGAGGCTCATTCCAGTGATGGTGTCCACATATTGCTGAGAACCTCTGCGGGTGGAGGAAGTGTTCTGTTGCCGACTGGGCCGATTGAAACTTGTTCGCTGTGTGGGAGATGCTTTGCAAAGAAAGAAGAGCTGGAGGATCACTTGAGAAATCACCCTGAAGTGAAGCTCTTCCCCTGCTCTCTGTGTGGAAAAGTTTTCAAAACGGGTTTCAAACTGAAGGGACACATGAAAACTCACACTGGAGAAAAACCTTACAGCTGCTCTCAGTGTGGTAAAAGATTTGCAGTGAAAGGGTCCCTCTCTGCACACATGAGCGTTCACTCTGACGACAGACCTTACACGTGCTCTCAGTGTGGCAGTAGTTTCAAACGGCGAAAAAACCTGAAGCTTCACATTTCAAGTCACACTGGTGAAAAACCTTTCCAGTGTCCTCATTGTGATAAATGTTATGCTAACAAACCGTACCTCACTAGACACATGAAGAAGCATACAGAAGGCAAAACTCACGTTTGCCCTGAGTGTGGTAAATCATATTATCTACCAGACCAACTTAAAATTCACATGCGCACACACACTGGAGAAAGTCCTTTTGCCTGCTCGCTGTGTGGAAAAAGTTATGTTTCGAAATATGCCCTTCAGGTTCACATCCGAAATCACACAGGAGAAAAACCTTTCTCCTGCCCTCAGTGTGGGAGAAATTTTGTGGCATTGTGGTATATGAAAAAACACATGAAAATTCACACAAGAGAAAAACCTGCTCAAGTTGTCAGTGTGAACAACAGTTAGCTCAATAAAGAAGACAGTACTGCTCAGCTACACATCATTTCACTGTTTAGCCTCATGAAGACAAATCTGTCTTTCTTGGTTCTAGACTGGGCTTCAAGCTCTAAAAGATGACATACAAATCTTCGTTCATTGGGAAATGACTGTGGTGGTTCTGATGCTGTGTGGAAAATACATTTTATATATTGTGTTTTGTTTATCATGTACCAGTTAACTGTTCAGTTTTGAAAACTTTTATTTTCGAATAAAACTATCCTCCAATACGATGATGAATCCATTGTTTACTTTGATGAATATGCTCAATGATCAAATAAAAACCAACAAAAACAGTATTAAATACATGTGCATGTAGGGTATTTGAAGCAAAACAAAAGCGTCTACGAGTTCTCCTGACATAGGGAGTAGTCTGCATCTCACGTGCACTTATTGCTGAGTATTAGCTGCTGTGGCTGCTTTGGTTTAGTTGTAGTTTATCCAATTACATTTCTCCAAATGTAATGTGCAGCGTATACAACACGTGTGTTTGCAAGTGTTGGGTGGGGGGAGGGGGCTGCAGGAAACTGTAGCTGTGTGGGCAGAAAGGGAGCTGTTCAGGGTGTTTATGCTCTCCGCACCCCAACCCCTCCATGTTGGCCCTTGCTTTGTAGCCTTTGATTGGACACCCTTGGCTTCCTTGCTTGGATGATATCTTTGTCCTGGTCCGTGGGTTTTGATGGAGAGCATGATCTCGGTTCTTGCCCCCTTTGCAGTTCTAACTCCAGAGACTGCTGGACCATGGGGTGAAACCAATGACACATGTACTCACCAATTCATTTGGTCATTTTTGCTCCTCTTTTATTGGAGTATTGGATTGATTATTCTCAGAGAGATAAAGGAGACACCAAAATGTAAAACCTGAATTGATTTATTCACCCACCCCCGAAGTACTAAAACCCCTCCCCCCTTCCGGAAGTAATAAACCTCTCCCCCTTTTTTATATCAACAGGAAATTAAAATAATAACCCTCCCCCTTGTTTTATGACAGGAAATTAAAATAATAACCCTCCCCCTTGTTTTATGACAGGAAGGAAAATAATAAACCCTCCCCCCTTGTTTTATGACAGGAAGGAAAATAATGAAGGTCGAGGGGGTAGCTACATCCTGTGAGATGCATAGCAGGGGTCAGCTGCATCTTCACAGCCTCAACAAATGGTTAGGCACGGTAGGAGGTCAGGAAGGGTCTGCGGGAGGGAGGGGTTGATGTGGCTCCGTGGGATTACCTTAAGGATGTGGGGGGAAAAAAAGGATGAAATTGAGATATTGAAAATAAAACCTTAAAGTTTCAGCATTAGTCAATGTTCAACTGTTTCTGCATTGTAGACTAAATAATCAAAACGTGTTAGTAGCTACAATATTATTTCTGGTATAAACATTTTAGAAGTTATTTAGCATCTTATGAAACAGTTTTTCATTCTTGAAATATTTCTTAAAGATAAAACAGTAGAAAGAAAACACTTTTTTTAGTCTTCACTAATAGTTCAAATGACACAGATACCGACTCATGCGGCATTTTTTCAAAAAGTGTTTAAAACAGATAATTTCTACTTGTTTGAGAAATACTTTTAGTTTTCAGAAAATAAGGTTGAGTGAACAAGGATAAAACAGAAGAAAGAAATACTTTTAGTTTTCAGAAAATAAGGTTGAGTGAACAGGGATAAAACAAAAGGAAGAAATGCTTTTAGTTTTCAGCATTAGTTCTCAGACACTGAAACAGAGTCCGTGATAGCCGGTTAATTTGCTGAGGAGATGTGAGTTCTTTCCCGGACATTTGAATCTTCAAAAGAGACAATCTGAAGACAGAGAGGTCTGTCTGAAGACAAACCTCATTGGTTTGTCTGAAGGCAAACCTCGCTGTCTTCAGACAACATTGTTCAGACAAAGTGCACACACACAGGTCACCCACCTGTAGACCCCTCCTTTTCAAATTGCATCATTTGACAGAGGGGAAAAGTTCACACCTCTGAGCTACCTAGCAAACGCTGGGCTCTTCCAACACTGTTTTATCCAAAATCAACAAAGGTATCACCGAGCCCCTGCCCACGCAAATGGAGTATTTAGATAACCCTGATCAGACCACATTTTACAACGGTTCAAGGGTAACCTTTGCTGTTGACCAGGCCTTCCAGAACTACAGCCAACTCCTTTTCAAACGGACTCCAGTCTCGCTATGGATGCATACATATATATATAAGTATTAAAAAAAACGTTATGTCATGTTTATCACATATCACATCTCTTTTCAGGTAAATATATTTAATCATTTATAAGCTGCTGTTAATGTCGCATGATATTATGTACTAGATGCATTGTCTCTTATAATATTAGATATTATCGAGTCAGCCAATAACTTTCTGGTGGCATAAGAAGGACCGCTGGAGCTTGAAAAAAAACGAGATTGTATTATTTTAAAGTTACATGATGCTGTTTCAAGTCAGACGATAAAATATAGAAACATTCTATTTTCATCAGTCGTTGCTTGACTGAGTCATGCTTTTTGAAAAAAATCTAGTCACACTAAAGGTAAAAAAAGACTTCACTACTTTTAGTTTGTACTGTACCCTGTAATTTAGGGGTAAAACAATCAAACGTGCGAGCAGTAGAAAATTACTTCATCATCAGCTGTGATATTTATCAGACGAGACTGAGCAATACAACGTTTGAGCCTTCGAGAAGTTACTACTCAACACTAATACACACATACTGCACACAAGCACTCACACACAAACACTCACTGGCATCAACAAGAAATATCTGTTAGGTCTCCTGCTGGTCCAGAACTCAAACATCAATCATTGTTTCTCTGAATGAGCACCTTTGAACACATGTGTAACTTGTTGAATCAGCCAGGTTCTGTCTAAACTGAGGATACCACGTATTGTTGTACTTGTTCTTTACAAACAATACAATACAAGGGACCTGCCATGATGTATGGTTTAGAGACCTCTACACAGGCAGACAAGCGGAGTCACAAATGTCTGAATTGATGGCCAGGTTTTCATAGGAGGAGGGAGCATCTAAGATCAAGATGGAGGTCGCCAATTTGTGATGGCTACTAGTGAGGAAAGGGTAAAATGAAGTCATACATCGAAGATTTTACTAGCTACTCACAAACATTCAGCATAAATATTTGCCTGCATTCAATGTTTAATTTTCAACTTTTATCATAATTATCTTTTGCAGGAGATAACTATTGCATCATTTATGTTTAAACCACATCATAGTGAGAATATATTACAACAGCATTAGATTTAACTCTTTCAAAATTCAAAAATAGATCCAACAAGTCCAACATTTCCCCGCTGCGGGACAAATAAGGGGCACTCTGTGCTCAAGATTCAAGATTGTGATTCTATCACTTTCCCCCTCTTATGGGCAGAACGGCAAATTTTGCCACCGTTTTTAAAAAGTGCATCAAGGCTGATTTTAGGAGCGAGATACTAGTCATTGGCTGTATATGTTGAACGAAGGCGGCCTGAGTGTGATCGAGGACATCTTGCCATAGGATTGGAGATTGTGTCACCAAGCGTTATCAAGGTGTGTTCACAAACATGCTTTTATGTGTTTGCAGACATTCACTCAGTTAAAATTCAATTTGAGTGAAAAATGAGATATAATCACACTATTGCTTTCAAAATCTTTGTTAGCTTTGTTATATATATATATATATATATATATTTTGTGTGTTGTTTTTCTCAGGTGTTCTTTCTATGGAGTTTCTATTCTCTCCCTTCTCAATGAACAGAGTTGTTCTTTGAAGTTGATTCTCATATTTATTTTTTCTGATATTTTCTATGTGCATATTCCGTCTTATGCAGTTACACTTTAAAACTTAACTGACTGATGGATGGATAGGTAGATGCAAGTTCATAAAAAGGAATAAAAGCCTTCTGCAGGATTCAGCGCCTCATTGAGAGACTACTAGCGTAAAAAAAAAATGCTTCCACGCAATTCGTACACCTTGTGAATGTAAACAAATAGAAGATAAAATACTCTTCAGCTTGAAGATATGTAAAGAAAATATAGGTTTAGGACGATTAAAAATGAGAAAACTGAACGTATGTCAGAAACTACAATGTCAACCCTGTGATTTGTTGTTTGTCAGTTAGAATTGACAGTGAGTAGTAAAAAAAAACAATGGCTGGATGGAAACGTTTGGAATTGCTGTGTGTGTGTTAACTTTGTTGTGTGCTAGAAGACCTATTCTGAGCTGCAGCCATGCAGCTTCAGTCTGCTCCAGGAAGCGCAACAACCCGGTCTGTTTAAAGAGAACAGTGATTCTACCAAAATGCCATTCACTCCTGCTTATTGAAGACAGTAAAGTTGAGACTCCATCCAGCACCGTGGGTCGACCCATGAAGCTAGAAGCTGAGGGAGACCGCCTTACGCCGTTATCCATGAATGAACTTCTTCACTGTGCCCACCAGAGGTCACTCTCCCCTTAATATGGCAGTGATGACAGCGAAGCCTTGACAGACTCCAGTGACTCTCAGCCGGGTTTTCATTCCAGCGAGGCTGAATCACAAAGCACCTATGTGGAGGACGTGTTCTGTTGGAGGCTGGGCCGACTGAGAATGGAAAAGTCCTTTCTATAAATAACTGTAAATTATATTTATCCTCTGGAGAGATTATGTCTCCGGTCTGGCCTGGGAACACCTCGGGATCCCCCCGGGAAGAGCTGGAGGAGGTTTGTTCGGACCCCGGATAAGCGGCAGAAGAAGAAGGTATATTTATCCTTGAAACACGGACGATTTAAATCGGACGTAACAAAATGAAATGAGCGAAAAACAAATGTGGAGCTATTAATATGGTGTGGAATTGCTGGTCATTTAGTGACGCTCAAGTTGCTGTGTCTTGCTTTCTAATTAATCATCTGTTCACTATACTCGTGCTCTCAAGTGTTGTTTTGTATAATGACCAGTAGTTGGCAGTGTTCCTAATTAATAATGTTGAGTGTGTGAAAACCAGTGAGAAGAATGATTCCTCAGGGTGCTAATTCCTCCGGAAAATATTGTTTTAAGTGTGACCAACGGGCAGGATACACACGCAAGGACTGCTGTGAAGACCTCCTCTGCTAACAATCTAACTGTCGAAACAAAGTAGCATATACAAAAAATCCATCCCAGTTTACACATTATTGAAATGTATGTGCTTCAACTATGGTTTAAAACGCTGCAAAGTGACAAAGCTGTGATTACATAATTTCATAAGGATGTTGGAGTTGGGTGGGGCCATGAAGTGGACGCGGAAGGGAATATGTTCCCAAAAACTATCGTGGAAAAGAGCGTGGAGGCGGGCTGGGAGCGCGGACGTGACAGTGCTTAACCGAATCTTAACCTGACCTCAGTTCGCCCAAGACGAAGTTGTATTTTACGCGAAGGAGAAAGCGGAACTATTCTACTTGGCGGACGCGACTCGGAGCATAAAAGGCGAGACACCAGCGGAAGTAAACAGACAAAGGAGTTTCGGTGAACTCGACTTTGGTCCTAAAGCAACAAGATTTCTTGTTCCTATCGGGGTCTTGGATGGTTCGGTAGTGGTGGAGAAACACCAAGAGATGGACGAACCGAACAAAGTTCTGAAAGAGTTCCGGGAAGCAGCGGTACAGTCGGACCTCAGAGGTTTGTTCGGGTGTCTCTGTGTTTGAACAATCGCACGGCTTCTTTTTTTATCAGAGGAAAGGTTCTGATAGATCTTTGGTCAGTTGATTCACATTAGACCCGCTGAACCCACGTATTTAACGACTCGGCTGATGTGCTCGGCGCAGAATCGTAGCAGTCCAGGCGCTCTGTAGAACGACTTTAGTGTCTCCGCCGTAATCAATAATGTGTTTTACAGTGGTCCCAAATTAAAGGTCCCCGCTGTGGTAGTGGTGGAGATGACGAAAAGAACATGGTTGTTTTCGGATCACCATTTCTTTCATTGTTAATGATTCAAACATCGTCTTGTAAAGTCGCGGGGTCAAGTGGTGGCCATCGTTTCCTCTGGGTCACACCATGCCATGTCTTGGCCCCACTGGTCTCGTGTCCGGGTTTTGGTTGACGTCATTACGTCGCTACACATTTACTAGCTAGTAATTAATAATTTATTAGCTAGTTCAATATGAGCCTGAGCTCCAAAGCCGCTCAAGTGGCCTCATGGATATTTTCCTGTGACTCATACCTGGTGTGGTAGAAAAAAGATGCATGTTTGTGTGGACAACTCTCATTCCTAGTGTGTTGTGCCACTCAAGCATCTGCCTGTGTTGCTCTATGTTGCTGAAGGTTGGTGTTGCTCTCGAACAGTGGTGGGATTAATGACATGATTGTGACGACACTTGGGGTTGACTGGGGTCGTTTCTCTGCAGGCCTCCAACAGCAGGTGAAGGAGGAGCAGCGATCTGCGAGCGCCAGTCCTGACAATGAGGAACCAGAAGCTCCCTTTGTTAAAGAGGAAGAAGAGGAGGAGGACGTCACCAGCATCCCTCCTTTTGATATTGTCGTGGTGAAGATTGGAGACTGTGAGGATGATGCTGACAGCACAGAGGATCCTCCGACATGCAGGTCAACTCCGGCCAGTGACCACCGGAGGTCCTTGTCCTCTGAATCCGACATTGATGACACTGAAACTTTGCTGGGAACAAGCAACACCCAGAATCCAGATGCATGTCCGACGATGGATGATGACAAATCACTGAGCTGCTCTGCTTGTGGGAGAAAATGTACGTCCAAGTCTGGACTGACTCAGCACAAAAAAATTTGCAAGGGAGACTCTCTGACCTGCCTGCTCTGTGCCAAAACCTTCTCTCGGAAAGGAAACCTCACCACTCACATGAAAACTCATGGTGGACAGACGACATTTAGGTGCCCAGTGGGGGGCGATTGTCCCTCTATGATGGTATGTCTAAAGGTCCATGGAAGACCCCCACCTGAGGAGAGACTGTACTACTGTTCAGAGTGCGGGAAATGTTTTGATTCAACAGCAAAACTGACGGCTCACAACAGAGTCCATACTGGGGAGAAACCTTTTGGTTGTCCGGAATGTGGAGCGTGTTTCAATCAGAGAGGAAGTCTGTACCGACACAAGAGAATACACACAGGAGAGAAACCCTTCTGCTGTTTAGAGTGTGGCAAATGTTTCAAGCGGCGAGAACAGCTGAAGAGACATGAGTCCAGTCACACTGGAGAGAAACCGTTCTGCTGTTTAGATTGTGGCAAATGCTTCAATCGCAGAGAAGATCTGAAGAGACACTTGCGAGTACACACTGGAGAAAAGCCATTCTGCTGCTCAGAATGCGGGAAATGTTTCACCAATAGACGGAATTATAAGAAACACTGCAGAGCTCATGGAGGGGAGAAATGGATTCAAGGTTAGGGTTGGGACTGAGGAGACTGAGTGAGTGTGAGTCTGAATGCTCATAGACCATCTGAGGGAGTCATGTCTCATGCCTCTTATGTGGGTCTCAGATAAGACTGACTTTCATATTACCAAGCCAACAGCCAAACAAAATCATTCTTGTGAGGAAGGACAAATACTGAGTATAAAAAAATGCTCGAATGTGTTCTAAGATGGGAGACATCATCTCATCTCTCCCTCCTCAGTGAAGGACAAGCAGCTGGTGAGACCTTCTGATGATTTACACGAGGGGTTTTACCTGAGTCATGTAGATGATCTCACCGTATTGGAGTGAGACTGTATCCAAAATAACCATTTATAGTTTCCTGTAATTACGTTTATTATAATAATCAAATAGAAGATGTGCCACAATAAAGATGCCAAAGGTCACAGTCATTCAGTGTCGCCTGGAAGCTTCTTCTCTTTCAGTGAGCATCTCTCATCAGGAACCGTGGCGACACGTGAGCAAAGGTGAATCTGTCCACAAGTATTCCAGATGTCTTTGGAAGCAAGCTTGGAAAGGTGTTCCTGCAGTGTCTGTAGGAAGTTGTCGCTGGATTCCCACCAGTAACCAGTGTGAGGCGCTGGTTCCTTCCAGGCTATAATGAGGTTACTGCAGTCTTGAAGGTTGAGCAGTCCAGCTAGAATCAAATCATTATTATATATTGTGTACTTTTCCATCGAGTCGTGGTGAAGTCTAAATACATGGGTTTTCAGTTGGCATCAGAAGAGTCGAAGAGTTGGATACTGATGTGGACGAAGACTTCCATTTGGGGGCCAAGACAGCAAGCGCCTGTGAGCTCCCTGATGTACATCGATACTGATCTGTCAGTGGCTCGGTAGGCTGGTGTAGTGGAGGGAGTAGAGGTCTGATGGAACCAGCGGGCAGACCTGCCAAGAGAGGGTTGCTCAAGTCGTCATCCTGTCTCACCTGCAGCTGCTGAACTGGGACCTGAACACATCCTCAGCAACATCTGGTTCATGATGTGATATGCCATGGCATTTTCTTCAAGGTTTGTGCACAAAAAACAAACTCCTCACGGAACGATGATCCAAGAGACACTTTGTAGCATTCAGCATAATTTTTACATCAAAAATTAATAGTTAACTTTCCGAGTGCAAAGCCACCTGAAATGCCTCACTTCACTTATGAACAGCGCCACCTACATCACACAAAGGTGGCAATAGCCGATCTTTTAGTTATTCTTTTATCATTTTTAATTATTGATAATGTAAACCTGATCCTAAATAACTAATAGCAATAATAATACAAACATTGTAGCACCTCAGTTTGGAGTTGAGCTCCAGCTTGAGGCTTTAAAAGTGATCAGCATGTTCCTGCAGGTGTGAAAGAGTGGAGTTCCGGGCTTGACACTGACCTGTTTCCCTCGGAACCCCTGTCATTGTTATAATGCAGATCTTTAGACAGGCTTGAGGTCTTTTCAGCTCCATTATCTCAGGCAATGTTTCCAGATGAAGTACCCAAGTATCTGGACCTTCTGTGTCTTCATTGTTGAAAGAGTATCAGAGCTAGCTTATCCGGGTAAACAAAGAAGTGCTTTAGCTCTGTGGAAATGCTGTGGTGAGGACGCTTGTCTCCTGATTCCGATCCAAGGGATCAACATTAACTCAACCAAATGGAGATTAAATTGGTTAGATCAAAATGTTTTACCATTTGATGGAATTCTAAGAGTCAAAGGGACTGTGGAAATTATCATCATTTCAGTGGCGGCCCCTCGCCAATAAATCCAATAAATTTTATTTGACATACTCAGAACACGGCAACCAGTTATCTCATATTATTCTCTTCTTAACTCGTGGTACGTATTTTTCTTCCATGATTGTTCATAGTTGAGGTGATTTACAAACCTGCTACTGTCAGTCACAAAAACACAAACACAAATTTAATAAAACTCATGAGGTGACTCCAGGCGACCTCGCTGCTGACTGGATGAACATACAGACACACACTTTTCACTCAAAAATATTTCTTTATTTTGGACAGAAATTCTTAATTGAATGAAATGCATGGGAAAGAACGGTATATTTAAAAGAAAAAAGCTTTCATTCAATAAAAAGAAGGAATAAAAGAACTATTCGACGACAAACAATGATTCCACTCGACCCATGATCTTGCCACATTGTTATCAAAGCAGCGTAGGGTAGTAATACACTCACTATCATGCAACAGACAAATCAGTTCCAGACATTATGCGCAGACCGTTTCATCAACAAGCCTCAGGTTCTTGGACAAAAACACCAAAAAGCGGAGTCATATGTCAGGGCCAAGTTATCATTCTAAAACTCAAGAAAAAAAAACCCAAAGCTTGTGTACTGTACACTTGTTCCCTGAATCAGTGAGAGATTCTTCACACTCTGAGCAGGAGAAGTGTCCCACCCAGAGTGAATTGTCAAAAAAAGTATCCATGTGTGCGTGGTTATATGCTGAGAAAAGAAAAGTGAAGTGTGGCCGAGTACAGGTTGCTAAAGGGCGGTATAAGGAGGTGTCAGTGCAGAGAAGAATAAAGCTTCCTGTCTGACAAGCTCATCGCTATGTGTGTTGCCTCTTTCTATATCCACCACAGCGTCGCACAGCTTACCGAGACGAGGCAGCAGCTCTGTGGCCACATCGCACCAGCAGGGCAACCACTCCATACACATCTGAGGAGGATTAAGGACAGAGGGCTGCTTTCACAGCAGCAGATTGAAAGCAAATGATTGAAGCTGGAACTTCATTATTCTGGCCTTGTGTCGTTGCTGCTGCTCCACTGGCGTAATTCATCTGCCTCTTGAGCTCAGTAACATAAATGATTCTGTTTCTGTGTCTTAATTTGCGCTTCATGATTAAATCCCAATGACATCACACGTTTGTGTGTGTGCATTTAAGCATATCTATCCTTGTGTTGATCCAATTTTGGGGAACACACCTCCTCCCTGGGGAAAGGGTTATGGCAGTGAGAGGACCCCACCATGATAGAGATGCAAACCTGTATGTTTGTGTTAGTATGCAACAAGGCGGAACAGGGAAAACAATGGACAGGCCATTCTTCGTCCCACACCTTGAATTGAGACTAAAATAAGCCAAATATTTTAAACAATACTAGCATGGAAGGATTCACACAGATAGCAGCTGTGATATCATCACACACTGCCTCCATGGCATCCAGGGAGCCAGAGTCATCTCTGTGTCAGGCTGGCACTTACCATTTCCAGGCTCAGGAACGTCCTTTTTTTCTCCCCAGTGTGGACGTCCCATTGGGGTGAAGGAATGGGCTGTAGGGTGGATGGACCTCCATCAGCACTGAGGCTGAAGCCGGAAGCTGTTGGCAGATAAGGTGAACAAAAAAATACTGTTGCTCTTACTACTGTAAACTGACTTGAGACCTGCCTGCTGACTCTCTGTTCTGTCTCCACACTTTTCATTCAAAGAGGTTTTATTTTTTTAGCACAGAAATCAGGAGCGTTGAGACACAACAACAGCTGACACAAAATGAAGGGAAAAAAGGAGCTCTCTCAAAAGGGCCCTCCATTGGTCCTCCTGCAACATTACCTGAATAAACAATAGCATCGCACACACAGAAACATGCAATACACGCAGGTATGAAAGTCCAATATCAAGCGAAAGCCAACTTTGTTACACACATAAACTATACCAAATACGGAGACTGTAAAACGCAAGCTGACCGTTACTTCAGGCTCTTGGAAACATGAACGCTAACATACAACAAGAAATTGAACAAAAAGAAATGACCGAGTGAGGGCATGGACATCGTTATAAAAATCATGAAAATACAGAGGGGCATTGTCAATTTACAGGAGAATGGTTTCTATGTTTCAATGAAATAGGGGGAATCAGTGATACATTTTCTAAACTCAGAGCAGGAATATTGTTCGTAACCAGAGAGTATCATCTCGCATTGGTACTGGTATCATCAGGTTTTTTTCCTACTATGAACATGAAGGTTTTATCCCAGTATGGCGTGTCATGTGTTTCTTCAAATACCCTGACTGGGTGAAACTTTCTCCACACAGAGAGCAGATGAATGGTTTTTCCCCTCTGTGGATTCTCATGTGCCTCTCCAAGTTTGCCTTTGTTAGAAGTGTTTTTCCACATTCAGAGCGAGTAATTTTTTTTTCTCCAGTGTGAGTTCTCATGTGAGTTTTTACAGACTGTGGGTCTGAATAACATTCACCGCAGTGAGAGCAGAGAAAAGGTTTTGTTCCAGTGTGTACTATCATGTGTTTCCCTAGGTTCCAATTGTTTGAAAAACATTTGCCACATTCAGGGCAACTGTAGGATTTTTCTCCAGTGTGAATTCTCATGTGCACCCTCAGTGACTTCTTGGAACCAGAACAGAAACCGCACTGAGAGCAGATGTATGGTCTTTCTCCCGTGTGAGTTCTCATATGTGACTTGAAGGTCCCTTTCCATGCAAAACATTTCCCACATTGAGTGCAGGCGTATGGGTTTTCTCCAGTGTGAATTCTCAGGTGTTCCTTGAAGTAATGACTCATTGCAAAAGCCTTTCCACAGTGAGAGCATCTGAACCGTTTTCCTCCGTAATGGATTGTCATGTGATCGTCCAGATCCTCTTTCTTTATAAAATATTTCCCACAAACCGAGCAACACAGAAGTGCTTCCCACTGAAGCAGCCAGTGATGAGTCAGCCCAGCTTTCGACGCATCATCTCTCTCTTTGCCATTGCTTTCCCCCTGGTGGTCAGAGTGGAGAGGTGCATCCAAGGCTGGTCCTGGTCCGTCATCTTTAATGAGTTGATCTTCTTGTTCCTTTTCCGGAACAACTGCAGGGATGGACACACAGAGACATGTTTGTATTTCTAACTTTTTGGGGACCTCTCATAGCCATAACCCCTTCCCCAGCATCTCCCCCTAAACCTAACCATCCAAAACACATGGCTAACCTTAACCAAAATGAAACCCAGTTATAATGACCCAGTTATTTTGAAGTCTTCTTCCTCAAATTGAGTCTTGGATTTGTAGAGTCCAGCCAAATGATCCCAACATTGTCATAAGGTCATACACACACATGCACTCCAAAAAGTGTAAACAAAAAGAAAATACAATGTAAATGTCACTTTGTTATCAACACCAGGGTTTAAAAACAATAGATGGAGGGGTTGTGTCTCGTGTGTCCCGACTAGAATCTTGTGGTAACATCAATGAAAAATAAGCCGTGCAACATGTCGGACTATTCAGTGTTGCAGCAGTGATATATTGGCAAGGTGGCTCGCCATGTCGGAGGAATTGCGGTTAATATTATTTTTGCATCACTGGTTTTCACATTTGTTTCATACGTTAAATCATTTAGTCATGCTTAACAGCTGCAATTCAGCATTCTAAAGTGTACGTTGTTTAAATGTGATTAAGTGATTAAAGTTGAAGATGCAACAAGACTACAGCCTTGAAATAAACCAATCTGATCCCAAATTAAAACAATCAAAACCCCATCTGTGTCGTTATAAACAGCAAGGTCGGACAGGATCTGGAGACACTCGATGGGTGACCATCCTCCAGATTCCAGTTCTTCATTCTTCAGCAGCTAGATGAATGCTAAGATGACCCTGGCAACGTATTGATGATTTTACAATTCGCTGCTGCTAAAATGAGAATGAAGATGATGGTCACATGAGTGGATCCAAGCGGTGACCATTTCACTGTAATGTAGCATCAAGTGGCGCACTCAGTGCACGAGGAAGAGGATTGAGGCATTTTTCAGGCGAAAATAAACATCTAACGCATGGGCAGATTTTTCTTCCAACCAGTGAAGCACATATACAGTTGAACCACTCAAGTGTCTGATAGTTGATTGGTTAGAAGTTAGAGGTTAAAGCTTCAAAATAACCGGGTCATTATAACTGGGTTTCAGTTTGGTTCAGAGTCCCGGTTAAGGTTAGGAATTTGTTTTGGATGATTAACATAAGAATCACAGAGCGCTTTTGCCATGTACTTACACAACATCTGTTTCATGGACTCCTCGCCCTGACTCCTCAGGGTTCCATAAAACATTGGTGGTCTTCACCCCTCCTGACCCACAAGTGCTCCTCATCTCCTCCTCTCTTACGGAGGTTCCAGCATACACACGTTTCTATTGCTATCCCTGTGGGGACAGATTTCTCATGGCTATAACCCTTTCCCCAGCCTCTCCTCCTAAAGCATCCAAAACAAATGGTCAATCTTAAGAACCAAACTTAAACCTAATTGTAATGACCCAGTCATCTTGAAGTCTCCATCCTAAAATTGAGGTTTGGACCTGTGGGGACCGACAAAAGGTCTCCACAAAAACATAAATTCACACAAGGAGAGTGTGTATGTGAAGCATGTATGACATAAACTGGCAATAAAAACAATGTATGCAAAATATGTGGTTAAGGTTAGCTATGTGTTTTGGAGAGCAATACAAACGTGTGTGTGTGTGAGAGAGAGAGAGTACGAGGCGTTAAGCGTCAGTAGAAGCATTCACAAGAAGGATGTATCTTGATTTACTCTACATCTTCCTCTTCAAGTATCAGTCCCACCTTTCATCATGTGAGTTCGGCAGGTTTCCACATCCCTTCAACCCATAAGTCTCGCCGCCTTTAATATCAAAAGTAGGTCTAGGAAGTGTGTGTGTGTGTTTCTGTGTTGGAACCGTGTCACACACACACACACACACACACTCAGACTGTGTTGGAACGATGGTTTAACCGGAGTATGCACTACGGTGTGGGAGGTCGCCTCCCAATCTATGGAGCCAGCATCAAGCCAACAACCATATGTGTAGACCATAAGTGTAGTGTGAAGTATGAATAAAATGCTTCACCCTCCACATATGGGGTGAAGCATTATATATGTGAAGAATGAATAATACAAAAAATTATAAAAAAATAAAAAATGAATAAATAACAAACATGAATAAAATGAAAATGAATCAAGAATTGAAAATGAATAAAAAAAAAAAATTAGAAACGAATCACAAATCAAACACGTATAAAAAAAATTTAAAAACGAATAAAAAAAATAAAAAACGCATCAAAAAACGAATTAAAAATTTAAAATGAATCAAAAATAAAAATCTAATCAAACAGGAATAAAAACAAATCAAAAAACGAATAAAAACAGGAAAATCAATAAAAAATCAAAAAAACAAAAAAAAAGCAAATAAAAAAGGAATCAAAAAACGAATAAAAAACATGAAAACGAATCAAAAATGAAAAACCAATCAAAAATGAATCAAAATTTAAGAATTCAAAAATTAAACAATAAATAATCAAAGATGAATAAACGAATAAAAAACGAATTAAAAATTGAAAATGAATCAAAAATTAAAAACAAATCAAAAATCAAACATAAATTCAAAAAAGGATTTAAAAAAGGGGGGTTTTAAAACGAAAAGAACAAACAAGTGATATCAAGTGAAAATATTGTGGATGTGAAAAAAGAGATCAAATAGATATAAAAAGCGTTTGCAGTCAGACGGCATGGAATGCCTGTGAGCGCCTGTGCAGAGTAGCAGAAATGCAGGGCAGTCTATGTGTGCACTATACACTATGGTGTGGGAGGTCGCCTCCCACTCTGTGGTGCCAGCATCAAGCCAACAACCATATGTGTAGACCATAAGTGTAAGGTGAAGTATGAATAAAATGCTTCATCCTACACATATGAGGTGAAGCATTCTATATGTGAAGAATCAATTTTAAAAAATCTGATAAATAATAAACTAAACTATTTATTTTAAAGATGTCAAAAATAAACAATGAATCATGCAAAGCATGAAAAAAGTGAATAAAATATCAAACATGAATAAAATAAAAAATGTCAAAAATTAAAAATGAATCGTTCTCATGTGAAGCATGAAAAAAGTGAATAAAAAAATCTAACATGAATAAAATAAAAAATGTCAAAAATAAAAAATGAATCGTGCTCATGTGAAGCATGAAAAAAGTGAATAAAAATGAATAAAAATCCAACATGAATAAAATCAAGTGAATAAAATAAACAATAGTGAAAAAGTCATAAAATAATTTTAAAAAACAACATGAATAAAATTAAAACTGTCAAAAATATGATCATCCACATCTGCGTATGCTGTATTCGCATTCCATCTTTGCATCTTTCCTGTTTCTTTTATTCTAAAATAAATGGATAAAAATTACGTTTGTCTTAATCACATTACTCTGGAGTGTATTATAATCAATCTAATAGCCTCTGATCAGTAAAGAACATTAAATGATGACAAAAGTAGAGACTTCAGATAAATGGATTGATTACGCTAAATGTTAATGAATCTCCTCTGTTTAATTAATTAATTAGTTAAACTGTTAATCAAGATATCCATGTCCCGTGATCGAACCATGCATCACTTTCACTCCAGGGGAGAGGCTGGGGAAAGGGTTATGTTAATGTATGTCAGTGACAGTCCTCACTAAGATGGGAAGACAAGTGTGTGTGTGTAAGCATCTTCTCCTGCTTCCTCCACCTTCTCAATTTTTTGGTTCACCTTTCATTACTTTAGTCATGTTTGGGTTTTTGATTTATTATTCGTTTCCAGCTTTTATTCATGTTTGATTTTTTTAATTAGTCTTTAAGTATTTAATTCATTTTTTTGTTTTTGCCATTTATGTTTTTTGACTTTATTATTTTATTTTATTTTTTTAATTTTTGACTATTTTATTCATGTTTAGTTTTTTTATTTATCATTTTTGATTATAATTTGTATTTTTTAATTCGTTTTCTTTTTTTGATTCATGTTTAATTTTTGACATTGTTACAAGTTTTGATTCGTTATACATTTTTTGATTCATGTTTGATTACTTTATTTATGATTGGGTTTTGGGCATTTTATAAAATGTTTATTCATATTAGATTTTTTTTTAAATTTGTTACTCGTTTGAAATGCCAATGTGTGTAACCACTTTGGGGCAGGGAGCGAGTCTTCTACTTCTGTTTTGATGTGTCGAGTCCAGCTGATGTTCGAAGGATCCTCACCATCAGTATTATCATCTTCAATCTTCAAATCAACTAAAGTGAAGGAGAGCGTGGAAGAACCTTCTTCTTCCTCTTTTATTTGGTCCTTCTCTTCTTTAATGAGACTGGGTTCTTGTCCCTCCTGACTCAGAAGGGAGCTGCACTCCAGCTGCTCAATGGAAACATCTTTCAACTGCAGCTGCTGGACATCTGCAGACACAAACACACTTGAGTCACTCATGTTGGGGCTGTAGCAGTCAATAAACAATGACAACAGGACAAGGTGAAAATCAAAACGCTGGACATTCCAGGTTTCAGGTTTGTCATTATCCTATCTTGTTTCAAAAATTTGACATAGAAATATTGTTTAGGCAATGAGAGCTGTTGTTAGTGAAATCTTCCATAAGGGAAAGCATTGTGAAAAGCGTTTTCATCACACAAGACAATGGACTGACAGTGTGTATGGCAAATAGAATATGACAAAATTGTAATTTATTTACATTATTTGTAATATTTCTTGAATATCATCTAAGAAATTAGTCCAGACAGGTCCATAGTTAAAGTAAACTGTCAAGAGACATGAGATACAGCAGACAGACGGCTCAATTTAACCTCTAAATAAAGCCGACAGAGCAGTCTGAAGAAAACGTGAAACATTGAATTTACTGACCTCTACACTTAGTTAGCGGGCCATATCGAACAGATTCACCATGCTGCAGTCTGGTGTCACGCCAACTGAGAGGAAGAAGAATGTCTGCTGGGGTTGAACAGAGAGAGACTGTCTTGATAGTTGCTCACCCAACATTTTTTTCATAGCTCGTCCTTTCGTATGGCAGATTTTTACTTTAATTAAATTTACATTTATCAATATGCAGTGACAAATGACATACAGACATTACAATTGTGATCAATTAAGATTGTAAAAATATGAAAAAACAAATAATGAACAAATAACTTCCCAATGAAAATGACATGCCATCGCTTCCTCAGCTTGCCTCACATCAATAGCTCACAGAATGAATGAAAGCCACAAAAGGTTTTAGCTTAACACAACAAAATGTTTCAACAAGATAAACCAAAGCCATATGATCAGTAAACATACCCATAAAACACCTAAAAGCTTCCAGTGAGATCAGACAGCCGCCTGAGCAAGAACTTATGCTCCTACCATCTGTGCTCTCCAGAGAAAGTGAGGTCATCCAGTCTGCAGTTGTTCACTTAATGCACAAGTAAGAAGAAAAAAACGCATCACTCTTTTTCAAACTCCAGATGTCGTAATTTTAAGTGTTTTTTCAAGCTTCCTTTCTCCGTAAAACATTCACTGCAATGGGAGCAGATAAATGGTTTTTCCCCTGCATGTCTTCTCATGTGCGCCTTCAAACTCCCTAACTGCGTTAAACCTTTCCCACACTGAGGGCAGATGAAAGGTTTTTCTCCTGTGTGGAGTCTCATGTGCCTCCTCAGACTCCCTTTCTCAGTGAAACATTTACCACATTGAGAGCAGATGAAAGGCTTTTCTAAAGTATGTCTTCTCATGTGAGCATTCTGGCTTCCCAACTGCGTAAAACCTTTACCACAATGAGGGCAGATGAAAGGTCTTTCTCCAGTGTGAATTCTCATGTGGGCCTTCAGACTCGCTTCCTGGGTAAAACCCTTCCCACACTGAAGGCATAAGAAAGGTTTTTCTCCGGTATGGATGATCAAGTGTGCCTTCAGGTTCTTCCGCTCCAAAAAACTTTTACCACACTCAGAACAGACGAAAGGTTTTTCTCCTGTATGAATTTTCTCATGTACTTTCAGATTATTGCGCCGTGTAAAACATTCACCACATTGCAAGCAGATGAAAGGTTTTTCTCCAGTATGTGTTTTCATGTGTGCCATTAAGCTCCCTTTCTGGGTAAAAGAAGCGCCACACTGGGAGCAGATGAAAGGCTTGTCCCCGCTGTGAATTCGCATGTGTGCCACCAGGTTTCCCTTCTGAGTGAAACCCTTCCCACACTGAGGGCAGATGAAAGGTTTTTGTCCAGTGTGAATTATCTTGTGTTTCTTCAGGCTGCCTCTGTCCATAAAACGTTTATCACACTGAGGACAGATGAAAGGTTTTTCTCTAGCGTGACTTTTCATGTGTTCCTCCAGTGCATCAGTCTCGGCGAAACACTTGTTACACTGAGAGCAGATGCAAGTCTTTTCACCAGCATGAAGTCTCATGTGAACCTCTAGCTGCTCTCTTTTTTCAAAACATTTTCCACAAAACAAACAAGTCAAAGGCCCTCTACAGCAGGATTTTATATGCTTTGACAGTCCAGTCACTGAAGAAGATTTGCTGCCACATCCAGAGCTGATCAATGCGTTGTGATCAGAGTCATCTTTCTCCTCACTGATGGGGCAGTTTGGGCTCTTCACAGAGTTTGAACCTGACTGAGGGTTGCTGGTCTCCCTCCAGTCTTCACTGTCATCCGTGTCAGAGTCAGAAGCAAGTGACCTCTGGTGGCCAGGGTTGGCGGCTTCTGTTGTCTGAGTCATGCTGCTCATTGGAGGGTCTTCATCATCTTTATACTTCACTTTATCATAAGTGAATGAGAGCTGGGAGCCATCAACTTCTTCCTCTTTTATTTCATCCTTTTCTTCTTTAATGAGACCAAGTTCTGGTTCCACCTGACTCAGGCTGGAGCTGCATGACTGCTGCTCCGCGGAAACGTCTTCCTTCACCAGCAGCTGCTGGACATCTGCAGACACACACACTTGAGTTACTGAACAATTGTGCTTATGCTGTACCAGTGAAGGACTTTGGTCAGACAAAGTAACAAGGAAAAGGATTACCAAGATCCCTCAGTACTGCATGGAGCGCAGAACCACAGATTGCAGAACAATTACAACCAGGCGCAGCAGGTTGGTGATGCCTGTCAAAACCAACCATCAATGGTTTGTTTCATGCCATTTGCTTTTCTCCAGGGCTATGTGTTGTTTGGTATCAGACAGCATGCCTGCTTCAGTGGTCAACACACTATGCTCCATTTCGTTCAGACATTTTTGATGCAGTCAGGAGAAATGTGCAAGTGCAGAGTGCTTCAGCACCCACCACCATGACAACACTGTCGGAGGGCCGGTCCTCGTATGCGCACGTTTAGTATTGTTGTCTTAATTGACTTGAGTAGACAGAATGTGCTCACGACAAACTGACAGTGGACCCCAGCAGGGGTCGCCAGGAGGCTTCAGAGAATATCGTTGACTCACGAAAACATAATGAAAATCATTAGGAAATAAGACAAATTGGAATAATAATCATTTTCAGGAGGCTTTTATTTTGTAATGCAATGTGGATTTACAGTTCTCAATTTGAGTTGTTTGATTCTAGTCCATGAGTCTTTAGCCGTAACGAAGTACTTTAACTTTCCTTCGACATAACGCTTTTCTCGATCAAAGAAATGAATCCTTTTTTTTCCTCAAATGTCGGACTGACAGCCCAAAGTAAGCATAACAACGAGGTTCCATCTGAGCACTCAGCATCCCAAACTTCTGATCCTAGAATCGCTACTGACCCCTGCTATCCATGATATCCACCCGAACTCCAGTCACATCATTCAACCAGAGACGAGGGCTAAAGCTCGAGGCTTCAACCGGCGGCCGTCACTTCCTAAACTGTCAATGGGTGTTCTACCTTCTTTCTTCACAGACATCTCGTCCCGAGGATCCAGCCCAGGGCCCATGAGCGTCTGTTGTGGAACCTTTAGCGGAAACGCCTCTTCTTCGTTTGCCTGCTGATAAGGCCCAGTTCAATACCGCCACCTGCTGTCGAATGTGTGTACCTCACCGAGAAAAGAAATATAGGTCCGCTGGGACCCGGATTCAACAACAGGGCCCAAATCATAAACAAAAAGCGCCGCGGTGTAAAGACTAAACTGGTTCTCTCTTCGCTCTTTCTGCCACTCGCACATGGTATTATACAAGAATACACAACATAAGTCCTCTGGTGTTTTTTTGTTTGCACAGGATTTAACTGTAACAAACTTTAGAATGTTCCAAGGGAGAAATGTGCTTCAAAATAAATTAAGACTTCCATTGATTTATGACGCCTCATTCGACATCCGAGTGATAATATAATACTCAAACTATGATTCTGGAACAACATGCGTGCAGATGTTGCCTGTTCAGCACACCACACACACAGGTCTGATCATCCTGCATTGGCCCCCAAACCCATCAGATGACAGAGCTCCATTGATGGGCTATGAATCGAGGGCTGTTTGAAACCTCGTCCTTCTGTGGATGCTTTATTACAACTGTATTAATGAGGTTCAAATGAAGAGTAGCCGAGCACAAATGATTAGACCCAAACACGTGTAACGGCCGCATTTGTTTAAATGCATTGAACTATTGCAGTACGACACGCTTGACTGAGAGGAGAAGTAAAAAAGGTCAAATTCGAAGTCAGGTTTGTCAGCAATTCTGAAATGTTGGTGTTCAATGAAGATGCTTGGATTTTATATGTTGAACATCCTGCGTGGAAGTGTTGCTGAGCACTGATCTCATATACATCATCCAGAAAACAGTCAAATGAGTTCAGTGAGGCAGATCTATATCAGAGGTTTGCACTCCAGCCTTGGACAGCTTCAGTTCCCACTGTCACCCCTCTCAAACCATCATTAAGTATCCAGAGCCACGTATGAGCTGTGACCCTCTTCTGTTCTTCATCCTGTCCACAGCTGCACGTGTCGAGACTTTCCTGATCTCAATCCAGACTAGAGAGAAGGGACCGTTTTGGGCCCCGAAGTGTAATAATCAGTGCTTGAATTGACTCCAAGTGAATTAAAATTGACTGAGACCTGATTTCTCAAATGATTTACAGAATCTTCAGCCCAATTACGACCAGAGAAGAGTGAGAGGTGAGAGTCACGGCTCTTCTACCATTAAACATGTCGCAGGAGAGTACAGATCGTACAGGTAGTTCAGAGGTCAAAACATCCAGACTGAATTTCTTTTATTGGGGCAAATATCAGAGGCAACAGACATCAAGTATAAAATAGTTTCATTTCACAAAAACAATACTGAAACACAGGAACTAAAAGTCAGTCTAGACCAACAGATTCAAGTGACCAATCATCTGGAGTCTGAAAGTCCTTGAGGCTGACACAATTCAAGACTTGATTCAGAGTGTCTTGGACTTCATTTATCTCTTCCAGGGAATGCTGGACGCTTGAGTGCTGTAGCTTCATTCATGGTGCTCACGCCATCTGAGTGGCAGGAGCACTCTCCAATATGTGAACTCTCTCATGCTTCTTGAGATTTTTTTTCTGATTATAGCCTTTACTGCATTTCAGGCATTGAAAAAGTTTCTCCCCCGTGTGAATCACCATGTGTCTCCTGAGCTGCTCCTCCAGATGAAAGCATTTGTCACATTCAGAGCAGCAGAACGGTTTCTCTACAGTGTGAATCTTCAGGTGCCTCCGAAGATGTTCTTTCTGGCTGAAGGTCTTTCCACACTCTGAACAGCTGAAGGGTTTCTCTCCTGTGTGGACCTTCATGTGGGCCTTCAAGCCTCCACTGCAAGTGAAATACTTGCCGCACTGTTGGCAGGAGAACGGTTTCTCCCCCGTGTGGATTCTCATGTGGCCCTTCAGATGTTCTCTTTGGTTGAAGCTTTTGCCACATTGAGAGCAGCTGAATGGTTTATCACCCGTGTGGATTCTAACGTGAGTTTCAAGATTTCCTTTCTGTGTGAAACCTTTTCCACAAAATGAACAGCGCAGATAGTTTTCTCCACTGCAGAATTTTATGTGCTGAGTCAGTCCAGACTTGCACGTGAAACTTCTCCCACACCCCGAGCAGCTCAGTCGTTTCTCATCACCTCTTCTGGAGTTGGAGCCTGAATGAGTGTTGCTGGGTTGCTTCCACTGATCACTGTCATCAGTGTCAGATCCAGAAGACAGCGACCTCTGCTGGTCGGACTGTAGCTCCGGATCCGGTACCCCACAACAGTCAGCAGTTGTTTTCATGTGATGAATTGAGCCAATGGAGGACTCAGCTTCATTTTCATCGTCTTCAGTCTTCACAACCACAATATTAAAAGGAATCTTGGTGACGGCATCCTCCTCCTGTTCTTCTTTTAAGTGACCAGGTTCTGGTTCCTCCTGGTCCAGAGAGCAATACCACTCCTGCAGCTCTTCTTTCACCAGCAGGGGTCGCACGTCTGTCAGGAGATGATAAATATGGTTGTCAACGAGTCTTGGAGACCTTTAATAATCACTACACAAAATGTATTAAAATTGAATTACAGATGTTGGACATTGATGACTAAAATTATTGATTTGAAATAGAACCTTTCAATACATCTTCAGCACAACTTCCTATACAGGTTGTTCATTTACAGTTCCAATAAAAAAAAAATTTCACTCAAAACTTTTTCTTTCAACCAGTCAGGAACTAAAAGCCCTATCACAACAATCTCCTCTAACACACACACTGCAAAGACCTTACATGACCATTTAAATGACGAATTTAAATAATTTGTAAGCCCATTACAAAACATACATGGCATACAATCACACATTAAAAGGAGGAGCGAAACGAACAGTTCTTATCATTTCTGCCCCTCACACTACTTTGCCGAACAGTGGCTGTGTCTACCTGTGTTTCTGCTTGTCTGAGTTCAACCGTTAGAGAGGGTTGCATTTTAAACCGTCCATTAAATATCGTGATGAATTGTCTCACAAATAAATTATATCTGATCTAATCTAACGCCGTCGAATAATGACTTCACGTCTCCGTATTCACGACCAACACGTTAGTGCTTAAATATTTACATTTCATAGTATTTTTACACTGTTTCCACGCTGTTTACCCCATAAGTAAACACATGTCAGTCTGTTTGTTCGAACAGAGACATCGGTGCGAACCTCTCTGGTCTGACTGGACCGTGGATTTCCGGTCCTCCTTCAGAACTGTGCGCTGACCGTCCATCTCTAGTGCCGCCGTCTCCTCTGAGCCATCTGACATATCAGGTCCTGTGATTAAGATCCCAAGCTCCACTTCCACCAAGCTTGTTTACTTCCGCTGGTGTCACACCTTCAGGTTCCGACGATATCTACGAGACGTCGAACAGTTCCGCCCTCCTCTGAATCTGATCTGTCCTTCACGACGGGTTAACGCATATTTGTTGTCGTTGTTGAGCGACTCAGAAAGATTGCGCTCATCTTGACGTCTTCTGGTTTGAACGGTCCGGGTTTGATCCAATTTTGGGCGGGTAAAACTAAAGTAGCATCGACAACAGGGATCCAAGCACACTCCTAAATACAGTACACTCTTTTTAGGGTGTGACACACAACCCAAGATTTTAATCATGGCTGTAAATACAACTAGAATATGGACACCATCACTACTACAGTCATCCCTGGAGGGAGTCATCCCAAAGGGATCAATAAAGTCAAGTCTCAGTCTAAGTCTAAGTCTAAGTCTAAGTCTAATATAGATTTCCTCTGCAAAAACACCCTGCCTGAAGCATCCTCAGACAGTAGGTCGATGGCTCATGTCTGACTCCACTTTTTACACATTAATATAATAACTATAATATTATATATTATACAACTAGTTGAACCCACTACTCTCACACATAGTCACTGAGCCTTTCTGGGGTTCTGGACTGACTGATCTTCAACCTAGACATCAGTCTCCACATCATCTGAGTGTTGGGTGGCCTTCTGTAAAGCTCACCTGACCAAGTCACCACATCATGTGACCTTGACGTGTAGTTGGCAATCAGGTCATATGTATGCACCTGCAACAACCTCCTCTGCAACCGCGATGGCGCTGTTCCAAGATGTTTCTTCGTGAAGTTTTCCACTGACTTGTAGACAGACAGTGGTGGAACTTTCATGACAAACACAATGACTCGTTGCTTCTTCTCTATCAGAGTACAGTTCTTTTCTGATTCTTGTCACTGCTCTAGACGCATATGCCACTGGACGGCTATCTTGTTGAAGACAGGCTCATAAACCATCGTCAGATGAATCTGCATGTGGGAGGAGTGGTTTCTTTGGGTGTGACCTGGTCTCAGTGGGTGTGATGTTCCCCCTTAAATTCAGCGGGTCCTTCAAAAACACAGGAGTATTGAGCCATCAGCTCCTCTTTCATTGTTATCCGAGGACCTTTTTGTTTCAATAGGGTCACCATCCACATGCTCCTTTCCTTATATCGGCATGTAGAATGCTTCGACACATAAAAAGGTAGGTTTACTTCTGTCTTTGAAGTGACATTTCAGACTGAGCCTTCTGATTTCAGTTATACCTCTATGTGTCTCATGTTTGTAGGCTTGAGTTGAAGTTCTGCGCCTTGTTGCAGTCTGACTTTTTTCCTCACCTGGAAGGACACTGGTTTCTGCTCTTGACTCCAACGTAAAGTCGAGTCTTGTGTTGCAAGTTTTACTAGTCACTCTAGAGCCCCAGGTGCTGGCTTCAACTGGTTAAGGTCAGTTTTATAATAGTTGAATACCATATAAATTAATATGACGTCAGATATAGAGATGACTGTGTCAGCTACACGGAAAAAGTGTCTTCCAATCAGGGAGTTCAACTTTCTACTGAAGTTGATGAGCATCTGTTGAAATGACTGTGGACTATGCAGGAAGGTTTGATTAGAAATTACTCCTTGCAACAATACGAGGGCTTTTATCTTTTTAGGCCATTTAATGCGAAGCCAGTCTTTGAACCAACCCTTTTTCCTCATGTGAGACCAAACCTGTCTGTGAGGCTTTAACCCTGAAGGTGACTCCAGGGGACTTAGATCAGACTGCCTTCGAATCGAATCAGATATGACCAATGATATAATAAACATAATCATGGCAGAACGTGACCATACTGTAGTCATGGCTCACGTTTATATTGTATATATTACATAAATTGTGTAATCAAAATTGTATATATATTTTTAAATATGTTTTTCCCTAAATATGAGGATCTCACACTTACTAACTTTATTTAGGATATATTTACTATCACTAGACAACAAAAACCTTTCTATAAGTATCGCAATATCAGTCCAATAACACCCACAAGGGCCACAACACCATCTATAAAAATAACCAACTATTATATTTTGACGACAGTGCCGGATACCACTGTATTATCATCTACTATTTCACACCAAAATAAAAACCGATGGGGGGGTACAGCACAGGTCAAGTCGCATATAATTTTCGTTGTCAGTCCGTTATTCTTGTATTCTTCTCACAATCAAAGTGTCTGACACTTTGGCCAACGAATTCAGGCAAATAGTTTAAGCAAAAATAATATTTAAACGCGTTAACATCTGAGAATTAAACGTTATGTCCGGAACGTAGTATTTGAGTCGTGGTGGCACGGACGGTTTTCAATGCAACACCTGACATGACACATGCTGCCGTAACTTCCGGTAATGTGTTGCCGTTGTACATAGTTATTTTTAACACGTCTTTATCTCCCAAAAAAGATGGATCTTTTGGGGGGAGAGTTTGGAGATATGACTCAGCAAGAGCTGGCTGCTCCTGTCGACACTGTAGCGGTGAGTTTTAATGAGACAAACGAAAAGAAATGAGGGAACCGCGAGCGCATGTGGTTCACTCGCTGCTAAAAAACACCCAACCATTTCGGTATCAAACATTCACCAACAAATACGAATTTACATATTTACAGTCTGCTGTAAATGTAAACGGAGTCAAACTTGATATGCCAACTTTTTTTACAGGAAAAGTGGAAATTGTTGCCGGCGTTCCTTAAGGTAAATACACTGCGGTCCTTCTACGAATTTGATGTTCAAGTTCAACTCGTAGTTTACATTCAAAGTCAATGTCACATTCTGCATGAGCTGGACTAAGCGAACATACATCGATGCCTAAGAAATAACTACCTCAATGAACGCCAGATTTGTTTTTAAGGTGAAAGGGCTGGTGAAGCAACATATCGACTCGTTCAACTATTTCATAAATGTGGAGGTAAGAACTAACTACGATACAGAATACCATTTTTCTGTGCAGAGTTGGTGCATCACGTGTGGCTGTTCTGCTCTGTAGATAAAGAAAATCATGAAAGCAAACGAGAAGATCACCAGCGATGCTGATCCAATGTGGTACATCAAGTAAGATGGCCCCCTCATTTCTCAGCCGCGTTCTACTCATGACAACAAATCATAAACTCACTCTACTCTGACAGATATCTGAATATTTATGTGGGTATGCCTGATGTGGAAGAGAGTTTTAATGTCACTCGACCTGTGTCTCCTCATGAGGTGGGATTCTCTCTTTTTTATCATATAAATATAAACAAACAAATTAAACATCAACTCCAATGAATGTTTTCTGCAACTCATTTACACGTGCGCCTGCTGTCTCCGTCATAGTGGATGGGTTTTGAATGAATTAATTTTTGATATACTTAAACAGTGTCGCCTCAGAGACATGACTTACTCCGCGCCAATCACTGTTGACATTGAGTACACACGTGGCAGTCAGAGGGTCATACGAAATGCACTGCCAATAGGAAGGTAATGATTTCGTGCATGTTAAATCCATAATTCCAAGTTATTTGAAGCATGAGTGACTTGTGCTCTTCTCAGGATGCCAATCATGCTTCGGAGTTCCAACTGTGTACTCGCTGGCAAAACACCAATGGAGTTTTCCAAACTGAATGAATGTCCTCTGGATCCAGGTTTGACACAGTCTTTTTGAGAAATACATTTAAACTGAATCAACTCTAGTTAAAAACATTCTGCTTTCAGGTGGATATTTTATCGTCAAAGGTCAAGAGAAGGTCATCCTGATTCAGGAGCAGCTCTCCAAGAATCGGATCATTGTGGAGCAGGATAGGAAAGGTGCTGTTGGCGCCTCTGTTACCAGGTACAGTCGGAGGACATGAGAATTACTACTGGGTCAGTAAATGGTTACTGTTTTTGACCAAACTGAAACTGTTGTGTTTTAGTTCAACGCATGAGAAGAAAAGCAGAACCAATATGATCGTCAAACACGGCAGGTTTTACCTCAAGCACAACACGCTGTCGGAGGATGCTCCCATCGCCATCATATTTAAGGTAGCAATAATGGCCGCCAGGAGAGGGCGCTCTAACACTCCGCACTTGGTTACTTGCCTTACAAAATGCATAACCCTTAGTACTGCGTTTAATCTGCAGTAAATGTATTCTTGTGCACTGTTTTACACATCACCTTTCTTTGGTCCACATTCATGCATGTCAACAACAAATCTTTATCCAGCAGAAGTTTGCTCACTCCAACAGGAATAAAGCAGTAATAAACCCTATAGCATGGGACAAACTATGCATTTGCTCTGTTGAAAACATTGTGTCATTTTATATTGGGCCAACGGCCAAACATTAGTTTCCACAGACCCTAATGGTTCACCGTGCCTCCTGACTCTCAACACTTTTCTGCTCCTTAGACACTGCTCCTGGAATTTTATTCATCAATGTGAACTGTGTCTTTAAGCCTGTGTAGAACTTAACTCCACATGCTGTCTCACAGGGCATGGGTGTGGAGAGTGACCAGGAGATAGTTCAGATGATTGGCACTGAGGAGCATGTGATGGCGAGCTTCGCCCCCAGCCTGGAGGAGTGTCAGAAGGCCCAGATCTTCACGCAGACCCAGGTAGGTGATGAGCGGTGTCACGACGGTGTTGACTGTCAGCCAAGAATGAACCACTTTCTTCCTCACCCTTCCAGGCCTTAAGGTATCTGGGCAATAAAGTCCGCAGACAGCGCATGTGGGGAGGACCCAAGAAGACCAAGATGGAGGAGGCCAGGGAGCTGCTGGCCTCACTCATTCTCACTCACGTTCCTGTGAGTGGACGAGTGAATGAACCGGTGAACTCTTGGTTGGTCCCTTTGGTCCTTATCGAACAAATATCTGCAGGTCAAAGAATTTAACTTCCGGGCAAAGTGCATCTACCTGGCTGTGATGGTGCGGCGGGTGATTCTGGCTCAAGGGGACAACAAGGTGGACGACAGGGATTACTATGGGAACAAACGTCTGGAGTTGGCAGGGCAGGTCAGCCTTGGGTTGGATCAACACACCAGC
This sequence comes from Synchiropus splendidus, assembly GCF_027744825.2. NCBI lineage: Eukaryota > Metazoa > Chordata > Actinopteri > Syngnathiformes > Callionymidae > Synchiropus > Synchiropus splendidus. Next base: position 18,442,682 of record NC_071340.1, read on the forward strand.
CTCTCATCAACCTTCTCCCTCTGAAATGTTTGTCGTGTGAATGAATGAATGACTGGATGGATGTCACGTGTTGAGCGAGGTCCCTTTTTGTGTTTTGGGCCCACGAGTATTAAGCCTTTCCGTCAGCCTCATGATTTTCCTCCTGCTTTGTTTTCATCCGCTGTCCCATCATTTGAGTCCGACTTAGTCCTGAGTGTGACGTGTGTGTAAGTGGGTGGACGACTGGATAACCTGGACGATTTTCCATCTCCCAGCTTCTGTCTCTGCTGTTCGAGGATCTGTTCAAGAAGTTTAACGCTGAGTTAAAGAAAATCGCCGACCAGATCATCCCCAAGCAGAGAGCCGCTCAGTTCGATGTGGTAAAGCACATGCGGCAGGACCAGATCACCAACGGAATGGTCAACGCCATTTCCACGGTGAGTGAGTGCAGCTTCGGGGGTCACTCGAGCAAGTGTCTTACTTCAAGCTTCAAATGTCAATACAGTCAAATGCATGTTTTCAAATCTGTTGAATTTTGTTTTAAAACCAGGGAGAACTTTTAAGAATCAACTGAAACTAGAGTTTCCATCACAGTTACCACTAGAGGTGTTGTAGAATGTTGTTTACTCAAGATAGGAATGGGGAGAAACACTTGGAAAATATCTATCCTAACTTGCCATGCAACTGAAAGTGCTTCATGTTTTGGTCTCTTTTGTTTGCTCAGGGAAACTGGTCCTTAAAGAGGTTCAAGATGGACCGTCAGGGCGTCACCCAGGTCTTGTCTCGACTCTCCTACATATCTGCTCTCGGCATGATGACCAGGATCTCGTCCCAGTTTGAGAAGACCAGGAAGGTCAGTGGGCCACGATCTCTGCAGCCCTCGCAGTGGGGCATGCTGTGCCCATCGGACACCCCTGAGGGGGAGGTGAGTTCCCTCTGTCCAGACCTGGACCATATTTAGTTTGTTGTTTTTGGTTGTCACATTCACTTGAGGTAAAACAATGACACAAGCTGGATGTCGTGGTGATTGTTAGTGTTCTGATGCGACTGGCAGAAGTTTCTGTCGTGTTAATGCTCATCATTATCTGGGTCAGATGACATAAATTGCCAAAGTGTTACAATATAATAATACATACAATAATAATACATTTGATGCTTTATGAGGTCAAAGTTGATGTGTTGACCACCAGCATCAGTGGCACGATCTTCATTATTCTTTCATTGGCATGGTCTCCATTTTAAACTGACAAGGTGGTAGAAAGCGTTTTAATGATGCCAGATCTCCGTCAGGTCTGTGCAAAAGTGGACTAGTGAGATAAAGGAACGTATACTAGAATAGCGCTCTGTGAGCTCAAACCCCTGCCAAGCAGCTTCAGTCTGCTCCAACACCCTCTCCTAGTCTCCCTGGGTCCCAATGTTGGAGAGTCCTATAAAAAATTCCTGGATCCAGACGGTGATCCTGATACGTCCTCCTGCTTCTCTTTCATTTCCTGAGCATCCCTCCATAAAGTTGGAAGTCAGACAAACCAACGCCGTTGAGAACACAACCTCCTTGGCGGAGGTTAAACCGATGCAGAGGATTCCAAGTATAACAGTCTCATAGCTCACGGCTTGTAGCCGCGTGCTTGACATATATTTCGTGGTATTTTATGATACAGTTTAGCGATGCCATTATTTTTGGATCACAGGTTGTATATTTACTTGTCATCGTGATTCAGAGACCTCCTTGTTTGTAGGCCTGTGGACTTGTGAAGAACCTGGCCCTGATGACGCACATCACAACAGACATGGAGGATGCTCCTATAATCAAACTGGCCTTCAATCTGGGCGTGGAGGATGTCAACTTGCTCTGTGGCGAGGAGTTGTCCTACCCCAGTGTCTTCATCGTCTTTCTCAACGGTAACTTCAAATGAAGGTTGTTTTTGTGTGGCAGTAGGGACAGTATTGTGCTCCAGCCAGAACTTGACCCATTCCCCACCACTGCAAATGTGCCCTGTCAGTGACAGCTCAGATGCTCCTCTGTCTACCAGTCTATATCGCTCCTCTGCAGGTTACAGGTGGAAGGCAAGAAGTCGGGCAGACGTAGTTAAATCTGTTGTAACGGTCGATCCTTGCGGTGAAAGAACAGCAGTTAAAATGATTTTAAAGCAGCTAAGGTCCTTCAAGTCAGTAAGCGTACATTGTTGCGTTACACCCTTAAATGGCAGCGACGGAATGCTGTGTATTAAAAACGGCATCATCAGAAGCCAATTCAAACGGCTTCAGATTTTGAGCCTCATTGTTTGATGGATTTGAACTCATTCACTCACATTCTTTTCCTAGCATTTACCGCGTGTCAATGTGGGCAGTGCACTATTTTTATTACTCATTATTGGGATAGAGACATGCTTGTTTATAATGTAGGAACAGATCCGTCATATCAAAAGATTTTCTGAACCAAAGTGATTTAGAATTTGAGACTGCTCATCCACTCTTTATATTCCAACTGTCGTCCCACCGATAAGCCTCTTGTCTGGAGATGACAGTGTTTTGGTAGAGAATTTGGGAGCGTAAAGTCACCAGATAACAAACATCATCATGTTCAATATTGTGTGAAATTTCTTCCTCCGTCTGTGGTTCTGACTTCAGGAAACATCCTGGGTGTGATCCGGGATCATCAGAAGCTGGTCGGCACTTTCCGCTTGATGCGGCGAGCGGGATTCATCAATGAGTTTGTGTCCATCTCCACCAACCTGACGGACAGATGCGTCTACATCTCCTCGGACGGAGGACGACTCTGCCGGTGAAGAGTCTCTTGTATTTCCAGTTAGTGGGCTTGTGTTAAGGTCATGGCTTGTTGCCCATGTAGGCCGTACATCATTGTGAAGAAGGGGCAGCCCATGGTGAAGAACAAACACATCGAAGACCTGTCTCAGGGCTACAGGTAACTTTAACACGCAGTGGCAGAGAAAACTGCCCACAAAGTGTCTGACAAAGCTTTTGTTGACCTCAGGTCCTTTGAGGACTTCCTACACGAGGGCCTGGTGGAGTATCTCGACGTGAATGAGGAGAATGATTGTCAGATTGCGCTGTATGAGCACATGATTAACAGGTAGGTTGGACGGGCTCTTCTGTCGGTCTCCATGTCTCTCCTGACTCTTGATTCCTCTTTCTGCAGGGACACAACACACCTGGAGATTGAGCCCTTCACTCTGCTAGGCGTGTGCGCTGGTCTGATCCCTTACCCCCACCACAACCAGTCGCCCAGGAACACCTACCAGTGCGCCATGGGCAAGCAGGCGATGGGTGAGGCTGGGCCGCAGTAACATTAGTCAGCACTTTCTGACATTTTGGCAGAGTCCACCTTCCCCGCTGGAGGAAGTGACTTTCAGAATCCTCATGTGTTGCTGCATGCAAACGCATTTTTACCATCTGTTTGTCAGGTACAATCGGCTACAACCAGAGGAACCGCATCGACACACTGATGTACCTGCTGGCGTATCCCCAGAGGCCCATGGTCAAAACCAAGACCATCGAGCTGATCGACTTTGAGAAACTTCCGGCTGGACAGAACGCCACCGTAGCCGTGATGAGCTACAGCGGCTATGACATCGAGGATGCTTTGGTCTTAAACAAAGCCTCTCTCGACAGAGGTGACAGGCACTGGTCCTGAAGCTCGAATCCAAGCATCATTTGAACAGTGTGGTAACTGTTCCCTCCAGGTTTTGGCCGGTGCCTTGTTTACAAGAATACCAAGTGTACTCTCCGCCGATACACCAACCAGACCTTTGATAAGGTGATGGGACCCATGCTGGACGCCGCCACACGAAAGCCGATCTGGAGGCACAACATCCTGGATGCTGATGGAATCTGTTCACCTGGTGAGGGGTTAGAACTCGTCCCTTATCTCCCCACTTGCTGCATTATTCTTCCTTCATGAGAAACGGGAAGGAAGACAAGGCGGCGCCCGATAAAGCTGTTCAGTTTGTATATGTGGTGAGGATGAATGGATGATTGACAGACATATAAGGTTTTTCGATGTCATTTGATCGACTCGCATCCGAGGGCCAAATGAGACCTGTCAAGTTAGAGAAGGATTTTGCCAAATGTAATTTTATTTGTCTTAACTAAATGCTAGATTACTGTTGTTTGGAAGGGAAAAACGGTGTACCATGTTGGTTGTGAACATCTGAGGCTGAGATTTCCCTGTGCGTACACTTATTTCCTGCTTTCTTCTGTTCGAGAATGTGGTCCCAGACTTGGCTCAGTTTTACACTGCTGCTTTTGTTGCTTTGAAACACAATTGAAATGAGATTTTATATTTCGCATCATCAGGATTAAATGCTGTTACTCACGGACTTCAAGAGACGGTCTGTGTTTTTCTTGCTTGACAGGTGAGCGGGTGGAAAACAAGCAGGTGTTGGTGAACAAGTCCATGCCGACTGTCACTCAGACCCCACTGGAGGGCAGTACCCAGCCAGGACAACCCCAGTACAGAGACGTGCCCATCAGGTGAGTGGACAGTCGCTCGTCACGCCCACATTGCCTCTCCAAGCGGACTGGCAAAGATTTTATTGGGTCTTGCAGCTACAAAGGCTCCACTGACTCGTACATCGAGAAGGTCATGATCTCCTCCAATGCCGAAGATGCCTTTCTCATCAAGATCCTGCTGCGACAGACCAGAAGGCCTGAAATCGGGGACAAATTCAGCAGTCGACACGGACAGAAAGGTGCTGCTCCTCTTACCCTGTTGCTACTGTTAAAGCTGGTCTAACCAAACCCAGTGTGGCTGCAGTCCAGTCGTAGAGGCTGCTGCACCCTGATTCTCATCCAACCAGGGCTCAGCTCATTGGTTCTTTGTGCACGGCCAGACTGTCAGTGCTGTTACACAGAGCCCAGTCTGTGCTGAAACATCAAGCTGAATGATCCAGGCTCTCCTTATGAACGCAACTATCGAAGTACATTTGAGTTTGCTTGCCATTGTGGATGTTTGTGTGTTTACTCTCTTATTCTTTTGTGAACTTTTGCTGACCGGGAGTGTCTCTTGTTTGTCAGGTGTGTGTGGACTCATTGTCCCGCAGGAAGACATGCCCTTCTGTGACACGGGCATCTGTCCAGATATCATCATGAACCCTCATGGATATCCCTCCAGAATGACGGTAGGTCTTGGCCCAGTCGTGAGCTAGCGTGTTCATGTTCTGTCTGCAGCCTTGTCTACAGCACCAGCCGCCATCTTCCTGATGCTGTTTTCAACAGATCACGTTACATTTCCCTGAAGTGTTTTGATGCGCAGTATTTTGAGCTCACTTCTTATGAGCACTGCTCATGTGTCGACTCTAATGTTTGGACATAGCAAGCATAGTAATGGATGCCCTTTCTTCTGGCTTGAGAACCAGCTCCCCAAAATGTCCCCCAAAAGCTACTCTTCCCCCGACGCAACACAGTTTGACACGGCGCCTTCAAATGACACAGTCACTGAATCGCTCTCGTGCTTTGTTCTTAAAGTGACCATGGATGGACACGTGTCTGCAGCCGGTCTCACAGCCCAACAAAGCCGATGTTTTGTCTGAGAAGTATGAGTCTATTGCAGGTGGGAAAGCTGATCGAGCTGCTGGCGGGGAAGGCGGGGGTCCTGGACGGCCGCTTCCATTATGGGACGGCATTCGGAGGGAGTAAGGTGAAGGACGTGTGTGAGGACCTTATCCGCTATGGCTACAACTATCAAGGCAAAGACTTTGTCACCTCCGGAATCACTGGGTAACAGCTGTATTTTGAAAATTTTATTTTGTTACGGTTGTGGATCATGAGAAAGTCAAATGATCTGGTGTCACCCCTGATGAATCATATCAAGTATCAAGACGTCCTCCGTTTGTGGCCAAATACTTCACCCCTTAGGTTCAGTTTTTTCACTGAAATATTCCGGTTTGATGTCACTGTTTCAAAGGCTGTAGCATGATAAGAGAAGGATCTTCAGTAAGATGTTGCCATTGCAGTTTCAGGACTTCGGTTCCCCAAGAATAGAGTTTACATGACGAATGGTATAAACCAAACTTTTGACCTGCTTGTTCTCCAACCTTCATGTTGTTTGTGACAGGGAGCCCCTGGAAGCGTACATTTACTTTGGACCGGTTTACTATCAGAAACTGAAACACATGGTCTTAGACAAGATGCACGCCAGAGCACGTGGACCCAGAGCAGTTCTCACCAGGTACGTGGGGGAATTTACACCTCCCTTTGCAGTACTCTGGTCCTTTATGTGTGCAGTTTGTATGTTACCTGATGGCACTCCGGATTCTTCCTGCTGCCCAAACATTTTGATTTCTGTTTGTTTAAAGGCAGCCCACCGAGGGTCGCTCCAGGGACGGAGGTCTGCGTCTGGGTGAGATGGAACGTGACTGTTTGATCGGCTATGGAGCCAGTATGCTGCTGTTGGAACGGCTCATGATCTCCAGTGACGCTTTCGAGGTGGACGTGTGCGGTCAGTGTGGACTCTTGGGGTACTCCGGCTGGTGAGTGTCACGGAAAACATATCTTCTGAGTTTCTGTACATGGCAGTCAATCACGTTGCTGCTGGGGCTCCCCATCCGAATGTCTTCCAGGTGCCACTACTGCAAATCGTCGTGCCACGTGTCGTCCCTGCGGATCCCGTACGCCTGCAAACTTCTGTTCCAGGAGATGCAGTCCATGAACATCATCCCCCGGCTTAAACTGTCACGATACAATGAGTGAACACTCTGCGACGTTGTTTTTTTTTGTTGATGAAATGAGAGCTAAAATATAATTTATCTTCTGATCAGGAGCGTAGAAAATTTCACAGTAAGACAGGGCCTTCCTTTTTCTATCAATTATGTTCAGGAAAATGCTCTCAGTTTGTGTAAATAATAAATGACCTGCTGCTACTTTGACGTCTTTATTTGTGGTTCGAACATGATTTTGATGTAAATCAACAAGACGAATTTGTGTCTACCGTTTTCAATTACATTCTTCAAATTTCTAGTTGTGAAATTGTTATTTTAACCACTTAATTTCTTGTTTAATGGAGATTGTGTTTAATGAACACCTGTCAGAATAATACACATATTTGATGCACATTTTATTTTATAGCAGGCTGATGGTCTTGACAAGCCACCTTCTTGTAAGGACATTTTGCCCGGTCCTCACAAGGTTTAGGGGGTTAAAACTGCAACAAAAGTAGTTTGTTATAATTGGGTTCAACTTTGAGAGTCCTGGTTAAGGTTTGCCATTTGTTTAGGATGGTTAAGTTAGGGGTGTGAGTGTGTACCTGCTCTCTTAATTTCCATCTCCAGCACGACTTTCTTATAGTAATCGGCATGAGGAGACAAAGGACCACTTCACTGATCTGTTCAAGTCAATAGAGGAATTGTACTGAAGAGTTTAAGTGGGGGTTTTAGAGGGCCGTGCATCTGATGATCAGAAGATTGAAATTGAGACCAGAAACTGGTTTCGTCAAAGCTTATCATCGAGCACCAACCCTGGTCACTCGAGACGCTTCATGAGACGCGGTAATTTGTTGGGAAATCTGGAATGTAGACATCATCCAGATAATAGCCAAATGATTTCAGTGAGGCAGATTTATATCAACTCCTGAGATGAAGTTCATCTTGAGACGAACACATCTCACCAACAGCATAATGCACCATGAAGTGCCAGATGAGGTTCGTCTTTAACCCTGAGGTTTGCGCTCCAGCCTTGGACAGCTTCAGTTCCCACTGACTCGCATCATAAACCATCGTCAAGTATCCAGAGCCTTGGATGAGCCGTGACCCTCTTCAGCTCTTCATCCTGTCCACAGCTGCATGTGTTGAGACTTTCTCTCTCAATCCATACTTGTTTTGGCCCTGAAATTCAAAAGTCAGTGCTTGAATCAACTCCACTGCATTAAAAGCTCAATTGACTCAGACCTGATTTCTGAATTTACTTAGTAGTCGCTCAAATGATTTCCAGAATCTTCAGCCCAAATAAGACCAGACAGGAGTTAGAGGTGGGAGTCACAGCTCTTCTACCATTGAACATGTAGCAGGAGAGTACAGATCATACAGGTAGTTCAAAACATCCAGGCTGAATTTCCTTTATTGGGGCAAGTATCAGAGGCAACAATCATAAAGTATAAAAGAGTTTCATTTCACAAAAACAATACTGAAACACAGTAACTGAAAGTCATTCAACACCAATAGATTCAAGTGACCAATCATCTGGAGTCTGAAAGTCCTTGAGGCCGACACGATTCAAGACTTGATTCAGAGTGTCTTGGACTTCATTTATCTCTTCCAGGGAATGCTGGAAGCTTGAATGCTGTAGCTTGATTTATGGTGCTCACGCCATCTGAGTGGCAGGAGCACTCCCCAATATGTGAACTCTCTCATGCTTCTTGAGATTTTTTTCTGATTGTAGATTTTACTGTATTTTAGGCATTAAAGGGTTTCTCCCCCATCTGTCTCCTGAGCTGCTCCTCCAGATGAAGGTGTTTGCCACATTCAGAGCAGCAGAACGGTTTCTCTATGGTGTGAATCTTCAGGTGCCTGCGAAGATGTTCTTTCTGGCTGAAGGTCTTTCCACACTTTCCAACAGCTGAAGGGTTTCTCTCCTGTGTGGACCTTCAAGCCTCTGCTGCAAGTGAAATACTTGCCGCACTGTTGGCAGGATTCTCATGTGGCCCTTCAGATGTTCTGGTTGGAGCTTATGCCACACTGAGAGCAGCTGAACGGTTTATCACCCGTGTGGATTCCTCCTTTTGAAACAGATCGATTTGAAAAAGCTATTGAATATTTGAGGCTTCCCAGGCGGAGTGTCCCCACACAGTTCGAATCATTTTCCACTCATAACTTTTTCTTTGATCCACCTGGGAACTGAAAACGCATCTGGACATCGGCATGTGGTTGTTGTGGAGTTAGAGAAAATTACCTTTTCTACTATCGTGCTTCTTTTGACCCGCCGCAGATGAGTTCAACCGTTTAGAGAGTGCTGCATTCCAAACAGACGATAAAACATCGTGTCAACGCCGTCGAATAATGACGTCACGTCTCCACATTCAACACGTTTGTGTTTGAATCAGAGCCTCCTCAGTCTTCTGGAATTGGCGTGCTTTTCTCATAGTATTTCTAATCTAATTGATCTAATTTGATCAACAAGTAACCTCCAGTTACCACGTACTTGTTGACTTCCGTTGGTGTCACACCTTCAGGTTCCGACTAGATCAGCGAAACAGTTCCGCGCTCCTTTATCTGACGTCAGGTTAACAGCAAAGACGAGTCCAAATTTTACATGAAACGACAGCGATACGGAACGAATGGGAAATGTAAAAATACCAAAATATATATAATAATAATAATAATAATAATAATAATAATGGTAATGGTGTCACAGCCGTCAGCGACACGTCAGCCTCCACACTGACTCGTCCGGAACATAAAGACGGAGACACAAGTGCAAGTAGAGAAAATGGCTTCTATTTACGAACAGGCCCCGGTTGCTGTCGGTTCCAAACCCGGTGGGATGGCTTCAGTCCAGACTCTCCGGCAGTTCGTCAACGATCGTCTGGCCGCTGCTGCTCGAGAGATCTTTGGAGTGTTCGAGCAGACCGTGTCCGAGTTGGAGGAAGAGGTGGGCCGCCAGCGGAAGCTGCTGGACGTGCTGCTGAAACCTGCGGTTCTTCTGCAGAAGAGAGGTCCGTACCACCGTAACCGGCTTTGAGATGACGCATTTTGTTGTCCGTCAGATGCTCTTAGCAGATCTTGTAAACAAACATGGCGATAATAGACCCAGGGTCTTCGTCATCAACAAGGTTTTTCGTTTTTAAAGAATTAAATAATAATTGCAAAAACCTACCCAAACATCTGGAACTCGTCATCATGCAAAGCGCCGAAGAAAGCCCCGACGTATTCGCGTGTGATGACGTCACACTGAGACTTCCAGGAGACCACGAACCTTCTGATTTATCTATTTATCAATCAACTCTCAAATCCGTCTCTGGGAAACTCTCTTTGCAGTTGTTGTGTCTGCAGGTAGTTTTGACTCAGTTCTGGATCCAGGCTGCATGAGAACTCACTGAATGTTGTTTTATCGTATTTGTTTAGTCTGATGGTCCTCATAGGGCTTATGTGCAGGGTTTCAGTACCAACAGTTGAATGGTAATGGAACAGTCAACAGACACCACCCTCACAAAGCCATGCTCAGGTTTTGGCTGTGGAGCATGTGTTCTGGGTTAGATACAGATTAAAATACAGATAACGTCTTTGTCCACAGGCTTGTGACTTGTGGCGATTGTGCTTCACTACGGCAGGTTGCTGTGGAGAAGGGTGATTTTAGGTCTTGATTTTTTTGTCTCTGCAGATGCCCAACAGCCACTGGTGGCTAAAGATGATGTTCAACCTGAGCAACTGCAGTGGAGCTCCAGTCTGTTCCCGCTGGAACCAGGCATTCCACATGATGCCGTTCAAAAGGAGGAAGATGTGCCTGAGTTGCCATTCAGTCTTGTGTATGTAAAGCGTGAATATGATGAGGATGAACCTCAGTCCTCACAGCTTCTTCAAAGACAGGAGGAGCCTCCAACAAGCAGCTCGGCCAAAGACATGAAAACAGAAGCTGATGGAGAAGACTCTGAAGGACCTGTACCAGCCAGCTACTTGGCGCCACTTCTGCACTCAGACCACCTGAGGTCACTATCCCCGAATTCTGACACAGATGATGGAGAAGAGTGGAAAGAAATAACAACTACGCAGACAGATTCGAACTGTGAGGAAAATATAGACGTTAATCAGAGGAGGGATGTTGATAAGTGTCTGACCTGCACTGGATGTGGGAGAAGTTGTTCTTCATGGTCTGGACTGACACGGCACAAACAGAACTGCACCGGGGAAAAAACGTTTTCTTGTTCATTCTGTGTGAAATGTTTCACCAAGAAAAGGACTCTGTTAAAACACCTTTCGATTCACACAGGAGAGAAACCTTTTGGCTGCTCGGTGTGTGGAAAGTCTTTTACTCAAAAGGGAAACCTGAAGACTCACATGAGAATTCACACCGGAGAGAAGCCATTTTGCTGCACGGTGTGTGGAAAGTGTTTCAGTGAGAGTGGAAACCTCAAGATGCACATGAGAATTCACACTGGGGAAAAGCCCTTCTGCTGCTCGGTGTGTGGAAAATGCTTCAATCAGGCCACACTCCTGAAGACCCACATGAGGAGACACACAGGGGAGAAACCCTTCAGCTGTTCGGTGTGTGGAAAGTGTTTTAGTGAGAGTGGAAACCTCAACATTCACATGAGAACGCACACAGGGGAGAAACCCTTTGGCTGTTCCGTGTGCGGTAAATGTTTTAAGCAGAAAAGTAGTCTTAACACACACATGAAGGTTCACCTGATGAATCAGTGAGTGAACCATCCTGAACGATCTAAGAAGTCTCTCAAGAGAAACCGTGCTACACTCTCACTTTAGTCCATGTGTACCCATGACTTTTGTGAACTTCAGCTTTGAGAGTGCACAATTGTATTGACATTTTGGCTACACTTACGCCTTTGATCGATATTTATTGATTGTGTTCTGTGAACCAAACATGTTTTATTTCAGTCCTTACCTGGTGTACCTTTTAGGGGTTGTGGGAAAGATCAAGTGCCTGTTATCCGGAGTCCACATGAGAATGCCTTAAGACAGCCGCCCCCCCAACCTTTTTTGTGTCAATATCATGATCAAGAAATGATGAGCAGCATTTTTGGTCGTTTTACTTCAGATTTTTTTGTGTGAATACCAAATCTCAAGGTCATCATGTTGCCAATGGTTTGTCACAACTGCCTCAATGCTGTTGGCTTCATCTGGTGCATGCAGGTCTGCACTGACTGAGACTGAGACCAAGATGCTTTCCACTGGTGTTCTGCACGGCAGCCCAAAACAGCTCCACTAAATACACATCTTCGCCAGCACTCTACCGCTGTGTCACTTTGAAAAGATCCTGCTTTCTCTGCTTCTGGATGTGTTTTTTTTTTCATTTGTGTGTTGCAACAAATGCGCTTTTTCTGTCATTCATTTTCGTCAGCATGAAACATGATTTGTCATTGCGTTACCAGTTACCGTCTGATTCTTCTTACTCTAGCCCTGGTGACCAGCTATTTGATTGGTTAAGCCCTGTGTTTCATGCACAGTGTTTTTACTGTAGCAGTATTTGAGCATTTCGGTGTCCATATTGTTATTGTGTGATTTTTGCACCATAAATCAGAGAACCTGTCTACTGTGTGGCTCCTGGGTGAAACCCTCCGCCTGAAGGCCTGAAATCAAGACTTTAAGGTGACTCAGTATCTCTGGAAGCATTAGAACTGGAGCATCACCTGATGCCTGTGAGAAACTACATACTTTGGTATAACCAGTCTCGGCCTCTCTTCCGCTGGGCCTGTGTGTTTGCAGCCTCAGCTGTCAGCCAGGCTGCCCCTGTTCTCAGGGTTCGTCTGTAGGATTCTACTGTACCATGGTGTCTGAAAAGTGCTTTGTTTTCACTTGTTTCTTTGCAACTTCTGCATATTTTCAAATGAGTGTTTTTTGCTGTCATTACTGTGCAGACATACAAATGAAAGTCTCAGTTCTTTTTCTTCTTTCTCACATTGGTAATCAAGTCTTGGAATTTCAAATGAAAATGTTTTCAAACACAACAAGAGATGCTAATTGTAAGCAGCTAGCTTCTTTAAACAACCAACTCCACCGCTGATACTCCAGGTAGAGAAAAACTGGACTAAAAGAAAAATGTTGACTGTTTTCTTTGACTGACCTGCTGTCCAGATGTCCCCCGCCTACTGACCCTCTGCTTGTATTTTGGTTGAACAGCTGACATTTGAGTGAGGGAACCTGGAGGCCTCATGTCTGATGAACAGGCTGTTAAAAACACCAACACAAATTTCCTATACATTTCTGTACAAAAAAACTTACTTTCATGTGTAATGTTTTTCCTTGTATGGACTGTCACGTTTCATTTAGCTGCCTGAAGTTTGACATAATGATCAGGTGCTGTTCAGAAGGAACCATCTGCTGTGATTAATGTTGGACAATAGCAGAGCGTTATGTTGTTCCCACCTGGCTGAGCGCGCCATCGCAGTGAGTGCGACAGTGTTTGTGAGGACAAGAATGTGAAGGAGTGAGGAGCCGGCCGACATGGTTAGTTTTCCAGGGCAGACGAATTGTTTGGTACCATGGAGAACCTGAGGTCTCTAATGCCAACATGGTTTCTTTTTGCCTCTAAGCATAGTTTAAGAAGCACTGGACTGGCTTCAGTGTGTCTCTCCTAAATTGATATAAGGCACAAGAATGTAGTGTGATCTCTCCTTTCAGATGGCCATGTCAGTCCTCTGCTATTTGATGAGCTGCGTCTGACAGTTACCTGTTGCCACGTAAGTCATTCCTCACGCCTCAATGGAACGGTCGACAGCAGAGAAGACAGATGTTGAACAGATAATCTATTTATTCATGAACATTTGTACGCCCACATGACGGTGATTCTCCTGACACTCATGCTCTTCCAGCCTGTCCTGACTGCGCTGACAGAGAATGAAGAGTGGAAGACAGCAGCAGCATAGCACAGACCACAGGGCTGAAGGACAACATGGAGCTTGACTCTGGATGGCACTTCAGATCTCTCCACTCCTAGAGGGAGAATAGTTTCTACGAGTGTGGACTCTCATGTGTCTTGTCAGGTGTCCCCGCCAAGTAAAACACTTTCCACAAACAGAACAAGCAAACGGTTTCTCTCCTGTGTGTATTTTCATATGTTTCTTCAGGTAGCTGGTTAAGCTAAAACACTTCCTGCACTCTGGGCAGGAGATTGTCTTTTCCCCCGTGTGGACTGTCATATGAAACTTCAGGTGGTTGCCACATCGAAATGTTTTGCCACATTCAGAGCAGAAGAAAGGTTTCTCTCCTGTGTGGATTCTCATGTGGTCTTTCACGTGCTTTTGCTGACTAAAACATTTACCACATTCAGAGCAAGTGAAAGGTCTCTCTCCAGAGTGACTTCGCATGTGAATCTTAATTTGCGCTCGTCTTGTGAAACATTTCCCACAAACGGAACAGGTAAACGACCCTCCGCTGCAGGTGCTTTGGTGCTGGGTCAGTCCCGACTTGGAATAGCAAACTTTGCTACATCCAGGGCAGATCAGTGACTTCTGATGGTCTCTCTTCTCAGAGTTTGGACTCGACTGAGGGTTCTTGGCATTCCTCCAGTCTTCACTGTTGTCTGTGTCAGATTCAGAAGAGAGTGTCCCTTGGTGGTCAGAGGGCAGACGTGCGCCTGAGTAGCCGGCTGGACCTCCACAGTCGCCATCTGCTTTGATGTGCCCAGGTGAGCAGCAGGGTGGAGGCTCCTCCTCTCTCTGATGAAGCTGCAAGGACTGAGCTTCATCCTCATCATCCTCATCCTCACTCTTCACCAAAATGTTGACAGAGAACTCTGTCACTTCCTCGTCCTCCTCTTCCTCTTTAATAGGGTGGCCCTGAAGTGCGACAGACAAAAACAGATGTGAGCAGAGACAACGAAGGGTCTCTTGACTGGGAAATGCCCTTTGGAAACAAAGCTCTGGGCTGTTGGTTTATCTTTCCTGTTGTCAACATGGTGTTGACCGGAAACTTGGGTGCTAAAATATTTCTTTGATCTTAGAGATTCATACATGGCCACACTCCAAATCCACCAGCACGCTTTGAAGAGGAGACTAAAGAGGAGGCTATGTAGATATTCCCAGGTCAGGGATGCACTGACGGGGGGCTTGTGTGGCACTGGACGGAGTCTGCAGAGACACAGGTTAACCATAGCCCATTGACAGAACTACACCCACAATGATGCAGAGATCGGTGAGAGAGACTCGTCGGATACATTTTGCCTGCAGTGAAATGTGGTTGTCGCTGCACTGTCATACTTGTGGAGGCTGCTCCTGGTCCAGACTGGAGCTCCACTCCTGTTCTTCTTCTTTCATGGCTGCCATTACACTAAAGGAAAGAGGTCACCTGTGTGTCAAAGCAGCGCAGGAAGTAGGAACACTGAAGACATCTGCAGCACATAATATAATAATTATCACAGCCTCAGCGGAGCACGCCCACAGAACATGGATCTGCAAGGCAGGGAACATTGTAGCACCATGAGGTGCAATTGCAGAGGAGGAATGAATGAATCCATCCATCTGCGAGGTCTTTGTAGCTTCATCGCATCAGCATCGTCGTTTAGAGTGCAGTCATGTAAACCAACAAATGACCTCGTTGTTTTCTCTATTTGGTTTGTTTTACAGCAACATTTACTCCAGATAAAAAATAAGTTACATCCATTCGTCGTGTGTCTAAACCTCCGGCTTGATCCTAATGACGCCTTTTTACACGAATAAACGGAAACATGGATGCACTTCCGCCCGTAATGGAGACGTGGAATCGTCGGAAAACTATTCCACCTGCTGTTGATCAGACTGACGAAGGAAACGTCTGAGCTCGGATCGAATGCGGAACAGATCTGGGAGATTCTCGCGCTGACACGTTTAAAGGAACAAATATAAGCTCAGCGTTTCTGACCTGAACTGAAGCATCATCTGACGAACCTCTGTGGTCTGACTCCACTGAGTCTTGCTGCTCTTCCATCACTGCCGAACTGTCCGAGAGTCTGAGCTGAACGCGGTCACGGTAAGAACCGTATCCTCTGTTGAGAAACCTTGACCGTTCACTTCCGCCGGTGTTATATATTGAGGTTCCGGTTGACGACAACGAGAAATAGTTCCGCTCTATTTAGCTGCAATGAAGGCCATGAGTCAGTACCGGATGCGAACATTTCCCGCACATGTATTTAAAGTGCAATCATTTGTTCCGCATCGATGTTGAGCCTTTAGCGACCTGAGGCAAATCTTTTTCAATAAATATATCTTTTTTCTGCTTCAAAAGTTGCTTCTTTTGTTGCTGTAGAGTGTCGTTGTTTAATAGTGAAACAGGATGCAATGACAGAACCATGTCGGTGACAGGTGTCGATTAATCAAGCGCCCGCCAGATGGCTCTGTTTGTTTTGTAGTGTCTGGTTCTGATTGGGAGCTGGGTTTTGGCCTCCACAAAGGGACCCATGTGTTGCATATCTGAGATGTTTTTCATGTAAGGTTGGCCATTACTGCACCCCTGAGGGACATTGGTAATAGCGAGGTTCTGCTCCCCTGGATTCCTCTGTGTGTATTCCTCCGCGTTCCGTGGCATGTTGTGTCAGACATTCTGATCAGTTTGTGTGAGGTTTACATAGTAAAACCTCATCCTCGGCTCTTCATTCATCACACAGACTGGAACAGCTCCAACTACAAGCCACGATCTTAAAGACACCACAACCATTCTGATGTCCAGGAAGAATATTTATTGCATTTTGGAGTGACTTCACACCAAACTATTTCAAATTCATATTCAAAATGCGCAGTCTGCCTCTCATTCCCTCATTTACACGCCGCACTTCACTCTATGACTATGACAGTAATTCATCAATCCTATAATGTCATATACCATGATGATTTGGTTTTTCCTGACCCTTGCATGATGAAGCTGAAAGTTTTCTTTAATATGCTCTTATTATTACAACAGTTCATGCTGCTGTCTTCATGACTGTTCTTGTAATGCAGCCAAGAGATGTTGCTTATCATACACACTTTGATTAAGCACTATATAGGGTCTGAGCCAGTCTTGTTTACTGGGAGCCTCACAGTCCCGATGTTGACTTCAACTTTGCCTGCGGTCATGTAATTCAGTGCTCCTCTTCTGTATGTTGCTTCATATGAGTCTCAAGATAAACTTTC
Organism: Synchiropus splendidus; assembly: GCF_027744825.2. Classification (NCBI taxonomy): domain Eukaryota; kingdom Metazoa; phylum Chordata; class Actinopteri; order Syngnathiformes; family Callionymidae; genus Synchiropus; species Synchiropus splendidus. The sequence goes on from NC_071340.1 coordinate 18,459,429, forward strand.
TTTGAGAAAGACTTTGCACATTTTGAGCAGCTGAAAGGTTTCTCCTTGGTATGTACTCTCATGTGAGATTTCAGATGTTCCCTTTGCTTAAAGCAGTTGCCACACTGAGGGCAGCTGAACGGTTTCTCTCCAGTGTGAACTCGCATGTGAACCTTCAGATGTTCCATTTGGTTGAAAGAGTTGCCACACTGGGGGCAGCAGAACGGTTTCTCGCCTGTGTGGATTCTCATGTGAGTCTTCAGATGACCACTCTGGTGAAAACATTTCCCACATTCCAAACAGCTATATGGTTTCTCTCCAGTGTGAATCTTCATGTGAACAGACAGAGAACGATGCTGATTAAAACGTTTGCCACATTCAGAACAGCTAAATGGTTTCTCTCCTGTATGAATTCTCATGTGGATTTTTAAGTCACGTTTAGCAATGAAACACTTTCTACATTCAGGGCAGTCAAATGGCTTTATACCGTCATGAATTCTCATGTGTTTCACCAGATTATCCTTTGTAATGAAATAGTTATTACACTTTGTGCAGCAGAATGGTTTTTCTCCCGTATGCCTCCACATATGAATCTTCAGATTGTCTTTATGGTTGAAACGTTTACCACATATTGAGCAAGAGAATGGTTTTTCCCCTGTGTGAGTCCGAATGTGAATGTTGAGATGTCCTCTCTGAGAGAAGGTCTTTCCACAAACTGAGCAGGTCAACGACTCCCCTTTACAGGTGTTCTTGTGCAGAGCGAGTCCCCTCTTGGAGGAACACTGTTTTCCACAGGCAGAGCAGGTCAATGACTCTTTGTTGCAAGTGATTTGGTGCAGGGAGAGTCCTCTTTTGGAAGAAAACAATTTTCTACAAGCGGAACAGGTCAATGAATGGTAATCAGCTTTATGCTTCTTCTCACTGACAGAGTTTTCCCTCCAGTCCTCACTGTCATCAGTATCAGATTCAGATGAGAGTGGCCTATGGTGGTCAGACTTAAGAGGTGGTCCTCTGTCACTGCCCGGTTCTGGTCTTCCCCATTTGTCTCCATCTGTTTTTGAGTGTTGAGTCGAGCTGCTGGTTTGAGGCACCTCAGCTTTCTCTTGAAGCTGTGAAAGTGACGGTTTCTCTTCCTCCTCTTCAGTCTTCACAACAATATTGAAGGGGAGGTTGCTCACTTCTTCTTCCTCTTCTTCCTCCTTAATGTGTGGAGGTTCTGGATCCTCCCGGTCCAGAGTGCAGCGCCACTCCCATGGCTCGTCTTTCACATCTGCAGCGACACAAACAAACTTTAGTCACTGATATTTCCAATGTGTCTCTGAATGTGAAGAGAAGCTGAGGAAACATCACTAGTTATGTACGACATTTCAGTAGATATTTCCACATGAGGAGAACAGATATTTTCCTCAATTATCACAAACTGAAATTTGAAGAGGTGGGAATAACATGTATCAAAAGGACTGACTTACTCCACTAGATAAAGTTTTTGTAAAGTAAAGCTTCAGCCGCCATCCCAGACAAGGAGAGCCCAGCACATGCACACACAGTGCATCATCATGACGCACTCAATGCCAGAGGACATGGAGGCTGATTAGGTCCTCTTCTGAAGAATGGTCAAGGAAGATTAACAACACGGTCAAAATGATTCAAGATTCACTCACATATTAATGTAATCAGCTTCTGTGCTATTACAGTATCCATCAATTTACACTCAGGTTTACTGACAGGAGTCAGGAAATCTAGACAGAAACAATGGGAACAGAAGATATGAAAAAGGGGCCGAAATGGTGAGAACTGTTCTTCTCCCGTCTCACCTTTCAACCTTCAGATGAAGTTGAGGTGAAAGGCTTCTGCTAGACCTCTGTCAGTGTCCACCAGGCAATACCAATTCAACCTAGAAAAGCACCCAGGCAGCGCAAACCTCCACCGAGCAGCTTCCATGCCCTCTGGATCCGGACAGTGATCACATTCACTGATTCGTTTACATACTTCCTGAAAATTTCATCCAAAAACCTCCTTAACACCCCAAGTTATTTTCAACACAGACAGACAAACAACAATCCAACGCCGACGAAAACAGAACCGCCTTGGTGTAGGTAGCAAAGCTATGTCATCACGACGCTGCCTGTCTCATATTTGTTGACCGCTTGGTGGCGCCAAATAACGCACCAAGTAGCATCAGCCACGTCGTGGGCCAGTTGGACGGAGCTCCGTCTCCACGTCTCCTCGAGCCTTCTGAAGACGAGTCGGGACGACACGAACTGATTTCAGCGACCGTAAAACATTAGCTCAGCGGTTCCGACAGACAACGGAGCAACATCGAGATCAATCGGAAACAAACTGATGTGAAACAAACGGCCACACTTCGACGAACTTCTCCGCTCTGACTGGACCAAACCCAGGCCCTTGCTCTTACCGTCCATCTCTGGGTGTTTCTCCATCAGTGTCCGAACTCAATCCTGTTAATTTTTAACCGAACCTCGAAAACAACGACGCCCCTTTGTCTGGCTCTTCTGGCGGTGTCACACTCCTGAAGGTTCCGACCGCGTCAGTGAAAGTAGTTCCACCTCTGCTTCTATTGCTGAACAGACGTTAAGCGCGTTTGTGAGATCATTTCACCGACGCGCTTGGATTTTAAACCACCTCGCTTTTCCCCTGGATGTTACAATTAATGGATCTATTTCCGTTTTGACAGATGTTTGGCAGTTTGGTTTAGTGTAGTGTCTGGTTCTGGGTGGGAGCTAGGCTCTTTCACTCTGTCTACTTTTTCCGCATCAGAATTGTTTATTTGTTTTCTTTCTTTCTATTTTTGGAGACATTTCTGATGGCAGTCTGACATATCTCATTGAAAGATAAACGTTGCTGAGATATTTAGAGATAGCCAACCTCTTCAAGGAGAAGGGACGGTGCTTGAGGGGATTAACAACCATCTATCATTGCAGTGTCTCCAGCAGCTCATAATTCGTTAGGTCTAATGGAGCCACTTACAGATATCCTCAGGACATATCTGTGACATATGCGAAATGTTTTACGTTCAAGTGTTTAAAGCAGTGCCATTGTTTTGTCACTGACATAGACCAATGTCTCTCAATTCTGTCACCCTCTTCAACTGGGGGCCCTCCTGGTGAGTGTGCTTTGACCTCCGAACATGTTTCATTTCAACATCATTCATATCAGGTTCTGCTCCCCTGGTTTCGTCCGTGTGTATTCCTCCCAGTTCAGTGGTGCGTTATGATCACTTTGTGTGGTGATGTTGAAACCTCATTTCTGCTCTTCATTCATCACAGACTTGACCACACAGTTCCAACCAAAAGTCTCTACCTGCCATGGTCTTGAAGACACCACATCCATTCTGATGTCCAGGAGGAATATTTATTGCATCTTACAGTCACTTTAATTCGTATCAAACTATAAATTCATATGAAAATGAGCGGATAAATAATGCATGTCAAGAGTTCACACACAAAGGACCCGTCTGCACCTCATTCCTCTCTGTTTTGTGACTTTCACCCAAAGATAGTTATTTTATCTACTTGATCAGATATGTTTTGAAAAATCTCACCGACAGTTCAAATGATCTCAACAGGACACCAGGTGGCAGAAGAAACCAAGCAACAAAGGCATTGGACTTGCAGTCCAATGGGCAAGATGGCAGTCCTGGGTCTCCAGGATTAGATGGCAACCAAGAAAGACATCAATGTATACTCCACATTCTTTGTCCTATTACCCACGTTTCCAAAAAAACACACCTGAAACTTTTACAGTTATGTAGACGGACAGGCAGTTGGTTATTCATCCCTATAAGAGGTTCCCTGGGGAAATTATGGAGCAGTTAATGACAGACTTATAAACTGAGAGACAAACGGCAGGGTTCTGTAGATATACAAATGTACATTTGAAGAAATATCCCAAACACCTAATGGACAAGAATGATGACTGCAAGTGTCAGGTAGTCACACTAGCCAAGAGCTGCTTGTCTTGCATGCATGGATTGGCCATTGACTGAGGTAAAACCCAATCTTGTTTACTGGGAGCCTCACAGTCCCTATGATGACGTTAACTTAGTGGCTGGTCATGCCGATTATGGTGTTAAAAACTCAATCACAGCTGCTCTTCTGTATGTTGCTTCATATGAGCCTCAAGATAAACTTTCTTTGAGAAACATTTTGCACATTTTGAGCAGCTGAAAGGTTTCTCCCTGGTATGTACTCTCATGTGAGATTTCAGATGTTCCCTTTGCTTAAAGCAGTTGCCACATTGAGGGCAGCTGAACGGTTTCTCTCCAGTGTGAACTCTCATATGCACCTTCAAATGTTCCATTTGGTTGAAAGAGTTGCCACACTGGGGGCAGCTGAACGGTTTCTCACCTGTGTGGATTCGCATATGAGTCTTCAGATGGGAATTCTGGTGAAAACATTTCCCACATTCCGAACAGCTATATGGTTTCTCTCCAGTGTGAATCTTCATGTGAATAGACAGCCGGCCGTGCTGATTAAAACGTTTGCCACATTCAGAACAGCTAAACGGTTTCTCTCCTGTATGAATTCTCATGTGGATCACTAAATCACCTTTCTCAGTGAAACACTTTCCACATTCAGAGCAGTCAAACGGCTTTATACCCATGTGAATTCTCATATGTTTCATCAGATTATCTTTCTTTATGAAATGGCTGTTACACTTTGTGCAGCAGAATGGTTTCTCTCCTGTATGCCTCCTCATGTGAATTGTCAGATAGTCTTTCTGGTTAAAACCTTTGCCACACACTGAGCAAGAGAATGGTTTTTCTCCGGTGTGAATTCTCATGTGAATTTTGAGATGTGCTCGCTGAGTGAAGGTTTTTCCACAAACTGAGCAGGTCAAAGACTCTCCTTTACAGGTGTTCTTGTGCAGAGCGAGTCCTCTCTTGGAGGAACAACGTTTTCCACAAGAGGAGCAGGTGAGTGAATCGTCATCAGCTTCATCCTTCCTCTCACTGACAGAGTTTGAAGCTGACTGAGCACCGCTGCTTTCCCTCCAGTCCTCACTGTCATCAGTATCAGATTCAGATGAGAGCGGTCTCGGATGTTCAGACTTTACAGGAGGTCCTCTGTCACTGCCCAGTTCTGGTCCTCCACAGTCGTCTCCTTCTGTTTTCAAGTGTTCAGTTGAGCTGCTGGTTTGAGGCTCCTCCTCTCTCTGTTGAAGCTGTGAAAGTGACGGTTTCTCTTCCTCCTCTTCAGTCTTCACAACAATATTGAAAGGGAGGTTGGTGACTTCTTCCTCCTCCTCTTCCTCCTTAATGTGTGGAGGTTCTGGACCCTCCTGGTCCAGAGTGCAGTGCCACTCCTGTGGCTCATCTTTCACATCTGCAGGAACACAAACAAACTGGTCACTGTGTCTCTAGATATTCCGACCTTTAACCAATTAGATATTGCTTCAAACTGTTGGGTTAACACATTGCTAGATGATGATATCGTTGTGACCAGCAGGAGGCGCTAAGCTCCATAGCAAACAACAACTGTCTTATTCAGAGGGACTTTGCTTCACCCCGCTAGCTCCCGTTTTTATCAATGTATTTCATGTTACATGTTCCAGAAGTAATCAGCTCAACTGGACAGCAGATGGCAGTAGCGCTATTCTGAAAGAAAGAAAACCTTGGTAAATCCAGTGCCGATCTGTTACAGGAATTGTATGACATGATGAACTGTCCGTTTTCTACTGCCTACACGGCCCTGTCAAGCAAACTTTGTTTGCGTGACGACCAAATAAAAGCAAGAAATAAGAAATCTATGACTCCGTAAAAGTAAAAGAGTGTTGGCAGGGCGGTCACTCATGCCAAAGAACCTCTCTTCTGATGTAAAGCAAACGGCGACATTTCGTCTAACCTCTCCGCTCTGACTCGACCAGACAAAGAAGCTTGCTCTTACCGTGTATCTCTGGGTGTTTCTCCATCAGTGTCGAACCGTCTAAGGTTCTGATTCGAACTCAACCATGTTCATTTGTCACCGCACCTTCAAAACACCGACACTCCTTTGTCTATGGCTTCTGCTGGTGTCACACTATGAAGCTTCCCACCGCGTCAGTGAAAGTAGTTCCGCCCCTGTGTCTGTTAACCGCTGGACTGACGGGATGCGCGTGTGTGAGAGGAGAGTATCATGTTCAACCATTTCCTCTTGAGTGTATAGAGCAGGGCTCTCAAACTGGTCCACAAATCAGGTGCAGCTGAAACAAACAGCACCAGACTCACAATCAACTGGCAACAGTCTTCAGGCACCTGACTGGTGAAAAGGTGACCTGCTGAAACAAAAGCCTTCACCCACTGCGGCCCTTTGAGGACTGACTTGAGACCCCTGGTTTAGATGCTGATTTGTGATTTAGTGGGTTAATCGTTGTGACACAGACTGAACACAAAATAAATAAAATAATATTTTTTTATTTGTGGCAAATAAAATTCTAGGACACCTGTGAGGAAACAATATCAGCAGGGTTGTTTGTATTTGAACATCAACTGGAAACTTTCAGAAAACACATGATTCCGATGGTAACACGAGGCAGAAGGCTGACCTTCAGTGGCTATGAGTCTGGAGGTGCCCATTTGGTTTCTCTTCCTGGTGATGTCCCTCGGGTTAGGCTGGTGTTGCAGCTGCACAGGGCCTGGGACAGTTCAGGGCCAATCCTCTGTCTTCACGGGGACACAGGAGACATGAAGCAAAATGACCTGCTAAGGAGAGCTCGCATGTTCTGATCCTCGTGGGAGGAAGCGGAGAGTTGGGAAGTTGGGAGCTGGGAATCTGGATGAGGAATCCTTATCAAGAGACACACTCAGGTGCAATGGTACTGTGGCAGGGGGATGTGGCAGCGGAGTGAATTTCCTATCCAAGGTGATCATCCGCGCTCTCTGTAAAAAGTCTTCTTTAGATGTTTTTGAACAGTTTGGTCATGATCTGATTCTAAATGATACATTTGAAACGAACTGAACCTTACCTCAAAGGAGTGAATCAGATCAGCGACTCACACAAAGGAATTTCTTGTTTTTACGAGAGGTGGAATCATTTTGAGCAGTTTTGGTGAAAAGAACTGACCAGACCACCTGCAAGCCAGTCGTACTTTGTAATCACACAGAGAAACTACTGGTTCCACACATTGATATTTAAGACATAATTTTAAGTTTCTGAACATGATGACAAATCTGATGGAGTGAAATCAAACAACACAAACAAATACATGATTCTGGAAAAACGGTCCACGTTCATTTCACTTAACTGTTCAAATGAACTGAACTGGTTTATCATCTCCAGGTGAAAACACAATTCAGTGTGAAGACGCTGTTCCTTTTCCAGTTGATACTGATTGGTCAGTGAGTTTCTGCTGTTAATGCAACAGTTGAGTCATCAAAAGCGATGCCAGGAGAGACGTGACATTCCAGGTGGGCTTTCAGAAAGCACTCTCTCTGAGGGGTCTCAACCCATTCCTGCTGTCCGGTCTTGCTCACAAAAACACTAAGGTGAAGGAAGAAGTTCTACTGTTTCTCTGAGTGACGAGCAAAGTGAGCCAGAAGATACGCTTTCTTCGTGAAGCATTTCCCACATACCGAGCAGCTGAACTGTTTCTGTCCAGTGTGGGTTCTCATGTGAGTCTTTAGATGCTGACTCTGGCTAAACGACCGTCCACATTCTGAACAGACAAACGGCTTCTCTCCCGTGTGACTTCTCAGGTGAGCTTTAAGATGCTCGGCCTGTTTAAAGCACTTCCCACACTGTGAACAGATGAATGGTTTCTCTCCTGTGTGAATCCTCATATGAGTCTTCAGATGATTTTTCAGCGGAAAACATTTCCCACATTCTGCACAGCAGAAGGGTTTCTCTCCTGTGTGGCTCTTGGTATGATCTGTCAGATGCCCTCTCCGACTGAAACCCTTCCCACATACTGAACAACAAAATGGTTTTTCTCCTGTGTGACTTTTCATGTGAATTGTCACTTGGAATTTACGTTTATAAGTCTTACCACATTCTGGACAACTGTAGGGTTTCTCTCCGGTATGAATTCTCATATGGGCCATCAGATCATGTTTTTCAATAAAACACTTTCCGCATTCTGTACAGTCAAACGGTTTGATCCCAATATGGATTCTCATGTGCTTCATTAGATGTCCGCTCCGATTAAAGCATTTTCCACAGTGTGTGCAAGAGAATGGCCTTTCGCCAGTGTGAATTCTTGCATGGGTCTTGAGACAACCGCGACTGGTAAAGTTTTTCCCACAGACCAAGCAGGAGAGAGAGTTCCCGTCTGTGCATGTTCTTTTGTGCAGACTCAGTCCAGTCTTTGAAGAACACATTTTCCCACATCCCAAACAAATAAGCGATCTGTGATCATCTCTCTCCTCAGACTGTGGACCTGCCTGAGACATCCTCGCTTCCCTCCAGTCTTCACTGTCATCTGTGTCAGACTCAGTAGACGACGATCTCTGGTGGTCAGAGTGACAGACTGGTCCTCCACACTCCTCTCCATCAGCTTCTATTTTCATGTGTTGAGTCAAGCTGCTTGTTCGAGGCTCGCACTGATCGAGCAGTGTGGCCGCAGCTTCCTCTTTCACATCCTCACTCTTCACTATAACAATGTTCAACTTGGAGACATGCTCCTCCTCCTCTTCCTCTTTCACATGGGGAGTAACAGGTTCCTCCTGTTCCAGACAGCAGCTCCACTCTGCAAAGACATCACAAACATGAACCTGGTTATGTGTATTGTAATTCATGCCACCTCCCCTCTTTGTTTTTACAATCAAATGTATGTGAAATATTCCAAGTGAAATCAGCGTATTAGCTTGGGTGGTAGACACAACAGAAGGCAGTGAGACACACCTGCCACTGCAATCAGATTTGGACTCAAGGAGGTCCTTCACAGTTCGCTGCGAGACAGGATTAGGAAAGGAACTATGCACCACTGCATCAGAATAAAATTCAGAGGTATGAAACCAGTCACCGGTAAACAGGTTTAATGTCAGGTATTTTTCATCTTGTATAAAAGTATGTCTCACAAAAACATTAAGGTGAAGGAAGCTGTGCAGCATGGCCTGTGCACCTGCAGCCTGCTACAGCGTCCTCATCACACAGCATGTCTCCACAGCGCAGAAACAAGCTGCAACTTCAGATAAATTGGAGACTAATGCTGTCCAGACAAAGATATGATGCAGCTTACACGTATCTACTTGAATGGCTGATGATCGGTGAGAGCTCGAGACACCTTGGGTGTTCTTGTGCTCATATGAAAACACAGGTCTAATCCCCCCCAATGAATCTGAAGTTCTGAGCCAATCATGTGTCTCGTCCTAAATGACATTTGTGCCATTTCTGGTGACATTTATTGCGAGTTTTTTTTTCATGGATATGAATGTTAAAAAGCTCATGAAAAAAAAAACAAATATTTTGCAGTTAGAAGAGATGAAGTCTCCCACAGCAGGACGTTCACCCTGACACACAACGGCCTTGAAACAGCAGAGTCGCAACTCTGTGATCTCAGAGTTCCTCAAACAAGTTCAGAACCCGGCATCTGTTGTGAAAGACAGTGACATTTGGACGAACCTCTCATTGCCGACTGGACCGCAGTTTCCCGGAACACCTCCAGAACTGCGTGCTGACCGTCCATGTCTTTTCGTTTCCCAGTCACTGTCAGAGACTCTGTTCTAAATACAATGCTGCTGATTTGGAACGTTGAAGAAACCGACGCTTCTTTAGACTATGTACTTCCGCTATTGTCACACTTTTAGGATCCGGTCACCGTAGTGAAGGAGACTTCCGCCATCCAACCGTGAGGCATTTTATCTTGTTTTATCTCCATAAATAAATGATGGATGTATCGCGATTGACGCAGAAATATGTTTGGTAACAACAAGGGGGTCAAAGCAGAGATGGTGGGAAGAAAATGGACGGACAACGGGTTTGATAATTAAGCTCTGAGAACTATAGTTCCGCGGTCGGAGCCTAATAATGTGACACCAGCGGAAGTAAACACACAAAGGAGCTCAAGGCAATTTGAGGCTCAGTTTTCCTACAGTTTATCGGTGTTCCGATCAATCAGGTTCAGTTCAGCAGTGTCAACACGAGATGGAAGTTCATTGCAAAGTTATGGATGTGGTCCGGAGAGCTACGGTCCAGTCAGACGATAGAGGTTCGTCCGATACTTCGCTGCTCAGTGGCTCTAGTGGGGGGGTTTCTGCCTTTTTGTCCGGTTCGCTGTTGGTGTCGGTAAAGATACTTAGTAGCTACGGAGCTTAAACAGGAAATGATCCGTGAGGAGTTTCTTCTGGTTGATCTCGTGAAACTTTGCCAAGAGAGGAGAGTGTTTCCTCCACACGGAACCAAGGTCCAGATCTCGGTCGAGTCCCACGGATTTTTAAAAATTGCGCCCCGAGGACACAAACTGCCCCACAAAACTTCATTGAAATTTATTGAGACAGTACGTAACGATATAAATGTAGTCAGCCTGATGAAAAAGGTCAAAATGACACGTGAGGTGTCGAGACGAAGCTGTCACTCGCGATGTCCTGTTCATGTAATGTTGTTGAGAGGTGATATGTTGGTTTTTAAAAGATGTTTCATGCAGACATTCTGGTCCATTCAGCAGAGAGTCGTATGTTGACGTTGCGAGAGAATCTCAAGTCTGTTTGTGTCCCTGCAGCACAGCTGTTGGGCCAGGAAGAAGCAGGACCTACGTACATTAAAGAGGAAGAGGCGGAGGGTGCCGTCACAAAGTTCCCTTTCCCTGTTGGAATGGACAGTGAAGATGACAACGAAGTGAGAGGGGAGGAGCCTCCAACCAGCAGCTCTAACACAAGAAACAACTGTGGAGGACCAGAATCAACTACATATTTAAATCCACTTCTGCTCTTCGACCACCAGGGGCCGCTCTCACCTGAGCTCAAAACAGAGATCAGTGACTGTTTGAACGAGGCTCAGCCAGTCTCCAATTTAGAGATCAATGAGACAAGAGATGAAATAGAGTCTTTGTCTTGTTTGTTTTGTGGGAAAAGATTTGGTCAGAGACGGAACCTTGAAGTGCACACAAGAATACATACTGGAGAGAAACTGTTTGACTGCATGGAGTGTGGGAAATGTTTCAATCGCAGTGACCATCTGAAGACCCACATGAAAATCCACACAGGAGAAAAAACCTTTCGCTGCTCTGAGTGTGGAAAATGTTTTTATCAGTGTGGGGGTCTCACGACTCACATGAGGATTCACACCGGAGAAAAACCTTTTAGTTGCTCAGCCTGTGCCAAGCGCTTCAATCGGATCGATCACCTGAAGAGACACATGAAAATACACACCGGGGAGAGACCATTCTGCTGTTCAGAATGTGGTAAATGTTTCACTGAGAAAGGGGATATGAAGAAACACATGAGACGACGACATTAGACCCAGAGCTCGTCTTGTATAGTCACATTCATGTATCCATATAAAATAAATCTTTACTTCTGCATTCATCACATTATACTAAATGATTCAGTGTTAATGTTATACTTTTCTATGCGTTCTTAAGTCAAATTATTCTAACTGCCAAAGGGATGTCATTAGAATCTCTCTCTGTGGAACTGCTCTGAGCAGACCCTGTTTATCTGAGAGCCGTCTGTGATAGTTCAAGACGAGTCAGCGGCACAAGCTTGTGACAAACTAATAAACAAGTTTCTGCTGAACACTGTTTCCCACAACACTGCCAATGTTTGAATGCATCAATCCACATCTAGTTTGTGCTCAACACACATTCCAGAACTGGAGATACTGCGTCAAAAGCTGCTCACCCTGGAAGTTGTGGTTTTATTTCTGACGTCCCATGGTTGTCTTACACGTCTTTGTCTGACAGAATGTAAAATGAGGTCTTCCAGGTGCCAATAAATCTATAGATCAGAAGGACATCAGACCCATTTCAGTCTTCTGGTATTTGCCTGTTTTCATTCTCTTCTACAAGCAGCATCGAGTTCAAATGGGAGCAAATCACACCGTCAGCCTCCCAAAATCTAGCGTTATACCACCGGGATCGGCCAAAAGCAGATTCCAGAGATGCTGTCCCAGATTCTTGTTCAGCTTGTTTCTCAGCTATACGACTTTTGCAGACGTTGGAGACACGCTTGTTTCTTTTCCATATTCTGGAGTTGGACAGCAGTGGAGAACACCCAACAGCCACTCTACTTTCTGAGAGAGCTCAGGTGCAACACCAGGAAGCCAAGCTGCTGGTGATGTTCTCAAGAGCCTCTTGGTGAGTCACAGTTGGGGTGTACAGCAGCAGAGTGTATAGCACTGCTTTGGCTGCTCTCTGCCCTCACTGGACAGTGTTGCCTGTTCTCACTGCCACAGCTGAGCTACGAACCAAGGACCCTCCTCACCCTCACCTGCCACCCTCTGGCTGCTCTCACAGTTGTCAGTTCTTCTTCACCACTGTGCATCGGTGTAATCTGGATACACCAAGTGTGTAATGTATGTCATTATTCCCTTGTTACACATGTGATGTGTTGTATATCACAAATACACCTTTCTGTGCAATAACTGAACACAATTATATGCTCTAACTGTTCACTACGTTTTGTCCTCTATCTCCTTTGTATTTCTATTTTATTATTAAACTGGGCATTATTAAACGGGACATCACCCCCTAATGCAGCACAACGACAATACAGGTTTTCTGGCTTTCTGGCGTATACATCTCTAGTATTTCATTTCCAGTGCGTGGTACTTGTTCATACTGCCTTATGGGGACCAAATCTTGATTCAACACTCCGTGTGGGGACCTCATGCCATGGGACCTTAAAACGCGTCGGTCGTGTAACTGCGACGTCCGTAATGGAAACTTCAGAAAGTCGCTACAGTGCAGTGAGAGGGACAGGAAAACGGAACTATGTCTCGCTGTCGGAACATAAAAATGCAACACCGAAGGAAGTAAACATTCGGCAGTGATGGAGAGACAACAGGAGACTGACGATCACGGCCAAACTCTGAGCGGTGTCCGGAACGCCGCGGTTCAGTCCGACCAGAGAGGTTTGTTCTTGCGTCACTTCGTTCCAACACAAATGGCGCTGTACTGTTTAGATATTCAGAGTCCATCGTCGCTGAAACGTGACGTAGCGGAAGAAGTTCAGAGGAGAAACGATCCAGCCGAGAGAAAGGCCTGAGAAGAAAAAATGGAAGAAAAGGTGTAGCTAAGGTGTTAAAATTTCCTTTCACCGCCCCAATTTTGTTTGGAGAACCGATGATGTATGTCTTCAGTGTCTCTTTATCACATCGTTATGGTCTGTGATTCAACAGAAAATCCACACATCAAGGAGGAAGCGGAAGAAAAGGATGTGACCAGCCTTCCCTTCCCTCGCATCCTTGTGAAGAGTGAAGATGTGGAAGATGAAGCTCAAGTCCTGCTGCTCCACCAGAGACAGCAGGAGCCTCCACCCAGTTTGACTCAAAACGTGAAAGTAGAAGCAGATGGTGACAACTGTGGAGGACTAGAACCAGCCAGCTACTCCGATCCAGAGCTACAGTTCGACCACCAGAGGTCGCACTCGTCCGATTCTGACACTGAGGACAGTGAAGACTGGAGGGAAAACAGCAACAGTCAGTCAAGTTCAAATTCTGGAAGGGAGAAGAGGGATCATCAGAAACTCCTGACCTGCCGTGGATGTGGAAAGAGATGTTCCTCCAAGGCTGGGCTGACTCAGCACAGGAAAGTATGCACTGGGGATGATTTTACCTGCTCAGCGTGTGGAAAGTGTTTCGCCAGCAGAGTGCAATTCAAGTTTCACCTCAGAGTTCACACTGGAGGGAAACCCTTCAGCTGCTCGGAATGTGGAAAGTCTTACGGTCAGCAAAAGCATCTCAAGGAGCACATGCGAATACACACAGGAGAAAAACCCTACAGCTGCTCGGAGTGTGGCCAAAGTTTTAGGTGTGGCAACCAGATGAAGTATCACATGAGCATTCACACTGGAGAAAAACTATCCTGCTCACACTGTGGAAAATGTTTCACTTTAACAAGTAATTTGAAGAAACACATGAGAATACACACAGGAGAAAAACCCTTTGCCTGCTCAGTTTGTGGAAAATGCTTCAGAGAAAGCGGTCATCTCAAGTATCACGTGAGAATTCATGCCAAAGAAAAACAACTGACATGCTCAGAGTGTGGAAAAGGTTTCACGTTCAAAAACAGACTGAAGAAACACTTGCAAACACATACAGGACAAAAAACGTTCACCTGTCCAGAATGTGAGAAATGCTTCGCTCAGAGAGGACATCTTGACTTGCACATGAGGATACACTCGAGGGAGATGCGACTCGCCTGCTCTGAATGTGGGAAATGTTTCACCAAGAAAGCTAATCTGGGGAGACACGAGAGAAGCCACTCGCAGGACAGTGTGTCGTCCACCCACTAGGCTGTGAGTCCACAGACAAAAATAAACTTCACTTATGCTAATACGGACCCGGAGACTCAAGAATCTGTATATGTTTGAACTGGTTTCTTAAGTCTGTTTGTCCTGACTTTAAATAAAGAGAAGCCTGCAGATGTTTGCATTGGCTAACCTGATATCGTTGGCTAACTAGATATTCGACTAAACAGCTCCTTAATGTGTGTGTGTAAACGAATCCACAGTCGCATCATATCAGCCGCACAAATGAAACCATTCAAGACTGAATAATGCCGCGCATGTCGAACGGTAACATTGGGAGTGTGGATGGTACATGAGTGCGACACACTGAGGACGTGACGGGCCGTTTCAATCTCGTTGAAATAGTTGTAGAGTCCGGTCATTTAAGGCAGAAAGCGGCACGAGCAGGGCAAAGCACGAACTGCAACTTGACCGCGTTCAAGGCTCACGAATTGTATAACCAAACCAAAATGTCATATCGAAAAATTCCGAGAATAGCGCGTGGTGGTAAAAACTACAACCTCTGAAACCTTGATGAGTTTAAGAAAAGCAATGGATTTTTTTGATATACAATGGTGCGCAAGGGGCGAGCAGTCAGTCAGAGCTCTGCAGCATATAGTTGACAGACGACAGCGGAACTACTTGTCGCTGTCGCGGTCGGACCCTGGAAATGTGACACCAGCGGAAGTAAACAGACAAAATAGCCTCGGCTCTGAACAAAGTGCGCGCCGTGTCCAGTCTGTTCGTCAGAGATGGAGGAACAAGTGGTGGCGGGTACGTTTTTGAATTGGTCCTCTCTCTATTGCGCTGGGTCGTTGAAAACTGTCGGAGCGTTTGTCTCGCTTCGCTGCCCATCATGTAGCGTTTCCCTGAGTACATGACACGTAACCCGGGTTTGCATCTTGATGTGGCGGACATCTGGAACTTGTACGTGTCTGCAGCGAAACCTCGAAGTTCCGGTGAGTCAGTGACAGTGATGGGACAGGAAACAGTGATGTGAGCTGAAGGGTGTAGCTGCTCACTTGTGTGAGTGATGATGCTTCCTGTGTGCACGTTTTTTGTTTGTTCAGAGCGTTGCCTTTTGAAGGTCAAAGTTTTCAATACAACACTCGAGTCTGGTTTCTTCTTACCCGGTCATGGCACCAGAATTGTTTGTATTGGTGCCAACTCAGACAATTTTTTTGTGCTGATCCTCCCGATATGAATGCATTCTTCCCACTGAAGCACTGCCACTGAATGCGGTCAGTTTGTATTTTATTTATTTTTAATCCCAACAGAAAATTTGTTGATTACTCACTGGATAATGAAGTTTTTAATGAATGCAGAAATGAACGTTGTTGTTCATGCTGAACATTTCCAAACTGGTGTGAGTCACTGAAGTTCTTTGGTGGACCAGAGATGGACAATAGTTTCAAACCCTCCCTCTGCGTTTTCCATTCAATTCTTTCAACAGCTAAGAAGAAGTGTTGATGTTTGTGTCCCTGCAGACATGAAAGCAGAGCAGCAGGAGTGGGGCCCCAGTCTGGACCAGGAGGAACCAGAACCTCCACTCATCAAAGAGGAAGAGGAGGAGGAAGATGTCACCAAGTTGCCCTTCAACATCGTTGTTGTGAAGAGTGAGGATGATGAAGATCAAGCTCGGTTCTCGCAGCTTCATCAATGTGAGGGAGAGCCTCCAACAAGATTGCCTCAACACATGAAAACCGAAGGAGACGACTGTGAAGCATCCAGCAGCTTGGATCCACTCCTACACTCAGATACTGACATCAGTGAAGACTGGAGAGAAAACAACTCTGTCCTAGACAGTGTCTATAAAGATGATGACAAATCATTGAGCTGCTCTGAATGTGGGAGGAAATGTTCCTCCAAAGCTGGACTGACTCTGCATAAGGGCTCCTGCAGTGGAAAACCTTTATCCTGCTCAGTTTGCGGAAAAATATTCACTCATCGAGGACGTCTTCGAACTCACTCAAGGATTCACACTGGGGAGAGACCGTTCTCTTGCTCTCTGTGTGGTAAGTGTTTTAATCGAAAAGAATATATGAAGACTCACATGAGAAGTCACACAGGTGAGAAACCCTTCTGCTGTTCAGAGTGCAACACCTACTTTACTCAGAGAGAGCATCTGAAGAGACACATGAGAATTCACATTGGAGTGAAACCGTTTGACTGTTCAGAATGTGGCAAGCGTTTCAGTGAGAGGCATGATCTGATGACTCATGTGAGAATTCACACAGGAGAAAAACCTTTCTGCTGTTCCGTGTGCAGTAAATGTTTCAACCAAAAACAACATCTCAAAGTTCACATGAAAAGCCACACCGGAGAGAAGCCGTTTTCCTGCTCAGAATGTGGGAAATGTTTCAATCAGACCCAACATCTGAAGACTCACATGAGACGTCACACAGGTGAGAAACCCTTTGGCTGTGCTGAATGTGGCAAAAGTTTTATTCGAAGAGCACACCTGAATATTCACATGAACAGTCACACAGGAGAGAAACCGTTTAGCTGCACAGATTGTGGTAAATATTTTCAACAGAGAGATCATCTGAAGGCTCACATGAGGATTCACACAGGAGAGAAACCCTTCAACTGCTTGGAATGCGGAAAGTCTTTCAATCAGGCGCAGCACCTGAAGACACACACGAGGATCCACACCGGGGAGAAGGCCTTCAGCTGCGCGATATGTGACAAATGTTTCACCAAGAAAAAGTACCTCCAGGCTCACATGAAACGACACACTGCGGTGGAACCCTGGCTCCAAGCACAAATGTCTATTGAACCTCAAATTTCGCCTGAGAAATAATCAAATATTTGTCATGAACTTGTCAGACGGGTTCTTCTTCCCTTCAAAGGAGTGCACCAAAGAAACATGTTTGAGTTCAATGTAAGCAGTTTGGACGCCTCTTGAACTGGTCTGATGATAGTCAACCTCTCTCATCCTTTAAGAGGCCCTGTGCTGCTGTATTTCACTGAGCTCAAATCTCATGGATGGTTGGGTTTACTACTTGACAGGTTCTGTCTGGCCCAGTAGCCAGTGTGCTGCTCAGTGGTCACCTCGCTCGCCTGCGTTGTGTCATCTGTTGTTTGATGCTGTGGCTCCTGGAGAGTGGCAGCAAGTCACCTTTTCTCTGTTTGTCTTTGAAAGAAGATGACAAAGATCATAACTGGAGCTGGTGATGAGACTGGATATGATGACTCGTCAAGATACTGCCACACACCCCTCCAATCTTAGTTGGAGAAGCCTTTTTTCTCAAAAAATAAAGGAAACACTAAAGTAACACATACATGAAATGTTTTTATTAAATACTACATGATACTGTTCTTTCCATAGTTGAATGTGCTGACAACAAAATCACACAAAAATGATCAATGAAAATGACATGTATCAACCCATGAAAAAACACTGATGAGGCAGCAGATGTTCTCCTGAGGGATCTCCTCCCAGAGTGTTCATGTTGCAGGAACTGCTGACACACTCCTGACACATGAGGTCTAGCATTGTCTTGCATTAGGAGGAACCCAGGGCCAACCGCACCAGCATATGGTCTCACAAGGGGTCTGAGGATCTCATCTCGGTAACTACAAAAACGGTGAACTACAAACATGAACATACAAATCCGTCTTTAAGGCAGGTTTGCATTCACAAAAACAAGTTGACGGACCCTGATGGACTCAGCCTGTTCCTCCGGTCAGAGATTATCTGCCCGGTACAGATGTGTCCACAATGCATAACCTCACTTTCATCACCACAGAAAGCCGTTAATAAGCTGGGGAACTTCTTTCCCACCATGATAGTGAGTTCAACATGCCGGATAGGTGTTCCTCTGCCCAGTAAGTCCTCATCTCCATTATGAGGTGTGATGTGGATGATCTTGTTCCTGACCTCCTACTTTTCATTCTTTCATCAACGTCCTTCCAAAACATTGTTTTTTGTGCCGACTGCAGCACCTAGTAGTAGTAGTTGATTGAGTAGTCAAAACTACTTACCTTTCAGCACTAGGGTTGAAGAATGGTGCCAATGTCTGATGTCCCCTCCCTTCCCTGTTGCCTCATCTCTCTCTCTTCCCCCTTTCATCCCTCCGTCCCGCCAGACCACACACAAAAATGCATACTTTTTCTAGGCTAAAACAATGTTGCTGGTGCAGTGTGCAACCACTAACATTCTTGTCTCTCAGACCTTGTTCCTGTGAGTTGTCAAGGAGGATGCTACAGAACCCGTTCCATTTGCTGGAGAGAGTCATTTGTTCCACAATATTGCTTTAACATTTAGACTTCCTGCATTCTTCCCTCAATGGCAATATTTTGCTGACCTTTTACTTGTTCATATGCCAACACTTACAGATGGTTTAGACTAAGCCTTATGATGATTCATGTTGTTGTCATGCATAAATCTAACTAATTAAGGCGGCAGAGGCTGCGCAGGTTGGATGGATCACTTCCTCACTCAAGCAGTAAATTGCATATAGTATGTTTGCAAACAAAAAATAAATGGTCAAAATTGTTTCACAGCATGTTTGAGACTTTGTTTTATCAGTACAATGTTGGTAAAGTCGATTAAATTGACGTTTAAATCCAACTGCAATTACCATTCAATCGCAGTGTTGCGTGTCGCCAGTAGGTGGCGAAACTAAGACCTGTAAGACTCAAAAAAAGATTAGTTCTTTTTACTGAACGAGATTCACAAGATCCCAGTGAGTTCCAACACGTGTTTTACATTTTACCTCCAATTTTCAAGAAAGCAAGTCCGAACAGATGTGACATGTCAGAACAGTCCCAATCATACAAGTCACATGGAAGTGGTAGTTTATAAGTTTGCACAAATGTAGTGACGTGGACGAAGTTGCCGGTCTTTTCCGGAGCGGTTGTTCCTGCATCATCACCGAATGGATCGACTGATGGGACGTTCTCACTGCTTGCTCAGTTTGTTTACTTCTGATGGTGTCACGCTATTAGATTCCGACCCCGTTGGTTCCGCGCTTCTCTAGGAAATTCTTCAGACTTTAAGGAGGAATATTGTGTTGTCATGTTTATTTATTATCGTATGAAAGATCAGATCAGGCAAACTTTGTAATACATTTTTAATGTTTTCTGATCGAACAAGCACGGAACCTAAAAGATGCTACACCACCGGAAGCACACCGTATAAGCGACTTCCTTGACGGTTCGGTTCGCGTTGTCGTATGCTGCAAGTGTTTTGCAGCAATGAAGAAATATCTAGACGATGATTTTCAGCGTAAAGTTCTGGAGTTGGCTGCGGTCCTATCACGCCAGAGAGGTTCGTCACTCAACAAGACAATGACTTGTTTTTGAGGTTCAGCTTCACTGAATCATCAGGAAGTGGCCACCATTGTTTTCGTGGTGAACGGTAGTCTTTCCTTGTGATGTTGTGGGATATAGAGGGAGAAAGACATGGGACGCTTTTAAAGGAATCGTCACCGTAACCCAATTCAGCGCGACTGTCTCAGTATTGACTGTCATGACATCTATAAGAACTAGAGGGCGATAGATCCTCCACTAAATCATGTCTTCGACCAAAGATATTGAAGATTGTGAACATGAAAATAAAAGCACAAAGGGATTGCGAGTAATAAGTATGAAATAGATGGTTAGGTTGTTCCTGACTGGTCTAGTTAGGTGAGTGTTTAGTTGTTGAATCTCGTTCTTTGCAAAATGACTCCCTGTTCAGGGGAAAGTTTTCAACCAAAATTATACCTACATTTTTGTTTCTGTCCATGATCTGTACATGGTATGAAATTACTGTGGCAGATACAGATGTGTGTGTCAGAGTGATTATTTAATTTAAGTGTCCTGTGTGTGCCCGCAGATGTCCAGCTGCTGCTGGAGAACAGCTCTATTCTGGACGAAGAGGGACAAGAACCTGGTCACATGACAGACGGAAAAGTAGAGTCCACCAGGCTCCTGTTCACTCAAGATGAGGAGGAGCCTCAACACATTAAAACAGAAGCTGATGGAGGCGACTGTGGAGGACCAGGGCCAGACTCTGACGTGGATACACTTCACCACTCTGACCACCAGATGTCACTCTCCTCTGAATCCGACACTGACGACAGTGAAGACTGGAGAGAAAGCACTTACACTCAGTCTGCTTCCAAGTCCGTGAACAATCCAAGGGTTCATTTCAGTACCAAGAGAGATGATCTCAAATCTCTGATGGGGTCTGAATGTGGGAGAGAATGTTCTTCAAAGGCTCAATGCAGAAAATCCTGCTGGGGACCTTTGACTTGTTCAGTTTCTAGAAAAGAGGATGACATGACGTGGCAGGCCGCAAAGAAACCTTTCATGCGCTCTCCCTGTGTTCCCAACTCAGTCTCGGATGGTCCTGCAGGAATGAAAAAATGTTTGGATGATGATTTCCAGCGTAAGGTTCTGGAGATGGTCAGGAAAGCTGCAACCCACCCACACCAGAGAGGTTTGTCTGCGTGTCTTCTGAACTGTCTTTAACCTTCCCTGAGGAGAGGTGTCCCTTTGTCACTGCCACAGTAGATGGTTTGAACTACAGTGGTTAGGTCAGGGTCTTCAAACAGGTCCTCAAAGTGTCTGAAGTCTAGCTCACTCGTCCATCTCTCAAGTCTTTTTTTATATATATATATATATATTCTATCTCATATAGGTTCCAACTGATTCACCACTTGATGAAAGCTTAGGTGTTTAGTCACAGATTGACATTTCCTGGGCCGTCTGACGCATCGAGCAGGATCTGACATGAGAGGACGCGTCTGGACAGGTCCTCCGCTAATAAAGCAAACTCTGAGTCTGTGGCAAAACCAGAGCACGACAGGCTCGTATACCAATACAGATATCAGGGACACAAACTGGTGAAAGTGGGAAGAAGTTTAGTGCCACGGGGGCTGAGCCGGTGGCGACAAACACCCATGTCCCTTTCACTGGTGTTTGACCTGGGTCAGTGGGCCCAAATCCGGTGTTGACTTGCTTGTTCCAGCGACTTTGCTGAGTTGTAGTGGGCTTCTTCTGCTGCTTTAAGTGAGCTGTGTGTATGGTTATTGCACTTCTCCTCAGCATGTCGGGGAGGACTCCTCCTCCTGAAGAAGACTGTCGAGGACCAGTCTCATTCTCTGAACTGTCACCTGATATAATGTGGTTCCAGAGTGGTAGAATGTACTTCCAAGCGCAAAACGACTCTCTGTTCAGAGGATAGACAGACCTTTCAAAATGGACTGAAATGATACTTGTTCCTCCTTACATGACTTGAAATTGCTGAGCCAAGTACAAATGTAGGTGTCGTGTGTCCCTGCAGATGTCCAGCTGCTGCTGGTGAGGAGAGAAGCGGTTCCTATTGGGCAGCAAGACAGCAGCTCCGGTTTGGACCCAGAGCGACGAGAACCTGGTCTCATTAAAGAGGGAAAAGAAGAGTCCGCCAGGCTCCTGTTCACTCCTGTCAGTGTGAAGAATGAAGATGAGGAGGAGCCTCAACATATTAAAACAGAAGATGATGGAGGTGACTCTGAAGGACCAGAACCAGTCTCTGACGTGGATACGCTTCTCCACTCTGGCCACCAGATGTCACTCTCCTCTGAATCCGATACTGACGACAGTGAAGACTGGAGAGAAAGCACTTACACTCAGCCTGCTTTCAAGTCTGTGGACAATCCAAAGGTTCATTTCAGTACTAAGAGAGATGATCTCAAATCTCTTATGGGCTCTGAATGTGGGAGAGAATGTTCTTCAAAGACTGGGTTGACTCGACGCAGAAAATCCTGCTGGGGACCTTTGACTTCTTCAGTTTCTAGAAAAGAGGATGACATGACGTGGCAGGCTGCAAAGAAACCTTTCATGTGCTCTACCTGTGTTCCCGACTCAGTCTCGGAGGGTCCTGCAGGAATGAAAAAATGTTTGGATGATGATTTCCAGCGTAAAGTTCTGGAGATGGTCAGGAAAGCTGCAACCCACCCACACCAGAGAGGTTTGTCTGCGTGTCTTCTGAACTGTCTTTAACCTTCCCTGAGGCTATGCGTCCCTTTGTCACTGCCACAGTAGATGGTTTGAACGACAGCAGTTAGGTCAGGGTCATCAAACAGGTCCTAAAAGAGACTGAAGTCTAGCTCACTCGTCCCTCTCTCTCCTGCAAGTGACATCAGGGGACAACAGTTTTCCCCGAAAAATTATTTTATCTACATATATTTTAGGGGAAAGAGACCTTTCAAAGTGGACCGAAATGATACCTGTTCCTCTTTACATGATTTGAAATTGCAGAGACAAGTACAAATGTAGGTGTCAGAGTGATTGTTTCATTCAAGTGTGTGTCCCTACAGATGTCCAGCGGCTGCAGGTGAAGAGAGAAGCGGTTCCTATTGGGCAGCAGGAGAGCAACTCCAGTCTGGACCCTGAGGGACGAGAACCTGGTCTCATTAAAGAGGGAAAAGCAGAGTCCATCAGGCTCCTGTTCACTCCTGTCAGTGTGAAGACTGAAGATGAGGAGGAGCCTCAACACATTAAAACAGAAGCTGATGGAGGACCAGAACCAGACTCTGATGTGGATACGCTTCTCCACTCTGACCACCAGATGTCACTCTCCTCTGAATCCGACACTGACGACAGTGAAGACTGGAGAGAAAGCAGTTACACTCAGCCTGCTTCCAAATTCATGGACAGTCCAAAGGTTCATTTCAGTACCAAGGGCGATTACCTTGAATCTCTGATGGGCTCTGAATGTGGGAGAGAATGTTCTTCAAAGACTGGGTTGACTCGACGCAGAAAATCCTGCCGGGGACCGTTGACTTCTTCAATTTCTAGAAAAGAGGATGACATGACATGGCAGGCCACAGAGAAACCCTTCATGTGCTCTACCTGTGTTCCTGTCTCAGTCTCGGATGGTCCGGCAGTAATAAAGAAATGTTTGGATGATGATTTCCAGCGTAAGGAGCTGGAGATGGTCCGGAAAGCTGCGGCCCACCCACACCAGAGAGGTTTGTCTGCGTGTCCTCTGAACTGTCTTTCACCTTCCCTGAGGCTATGCGTCCCTTTGTCACTGCCACAGTAGATGGTTTGAACTACAGAGGTTAGGTCAGGGTCTTCAACCTGGTCCTCAAAGGGACTGAAGTTTAGCTCACACGTCCCTCTCTCTCCTGCAAGTGACATCAGGGGACAATAGTTTTCCCCAAAAAATTATTTTATCTACATATATTTTAGGGGAAAGAGATCTTTCAAAATGGACTTAAATGATACCTGTTTCTCTTTACATGATTTGAAATTGCGGAGGCAAGTACAAATGTAGGTGTCAGAGTGATTGTTTCATTCAAGTGTGTGTCCCTACAGATGTCCAGCGACTGCAGGTGAAGAGAGAAGCGGTTCTTATTGGGCAGCAGGAGAGCAGCTCCAGTCTGGACCCAGAGGGACGAGAACCTGGTCTCATTAAAGAGGGAAAAGCAGAGTCCATCAGGCTCCTGTTCACTCCTGTCAGTGTGAAGACTGAAGATGAGGAGGAGCCTCAACACATTAAAACAGAAGCTGATGGAGGCGACTGTGGAGGACCAGAACCAGACTCTGATGTGAATATGCTTCTCCACTCTGACCACCAGATGTCACTCTCCTCTGAATCCAACACTGACAATAAGAGAGGGGTCAGGCTGCAGACATCATCTCTCAGGCCCCTCGACCTCCTCTATCAGGCTCCTGCTGACGGAGCGCGACCTTGCCTCTCAGGCTCCTTCAGCACCGGAAGTGACCCAATATCTGAGCTTTGGCCAGAAACTGACATTTCTCCAAATCGGAGCCAAAAGAGAACAGTAAGCGACTGATTACGCCGTCACATTTATAATCGGTCATATGTGACTTATGTGAAACGTTATTACAGTTTCATGTTTACGATATCATATGTTTGTGCTGGCGAGGAACAATGGCGTAGTTCTGAGTACAGAAAAGTTCCTTTGGTAGTAGTGAAAGCTGTGGAGTTTACTAACAATTGTTAAACGTTTCAGAGATTTGTAAAGAAATTCATTGTAACGTTTTCAGAAAATGTCCACATTTTGGTTTTATTGTTTCCCCACGCAGATGCATCATTCGATCATTTCAAGTGGCTCACAAATTGCAGCAGATCGCTGTCGGACGTGCTGCAAACTTTACCACTGCCCTATTTGCCCCGGATTTAAACCAACTAAATTGTGTAAAATCCAGAGGCACCTGAAAGTTCACGTCAAAAATGCAATTTCGTTTAAAGGTCAGTGTGTATTTGTATATATGTCTAATTAATTATAGTATTAGTGTGTGTGTGTACTTTTACTTCTATCTTTGTGAGGTCCTGTACATTTTTGCTGGTCCTCACTTTGTCAAGCCTCAGTTTGAGGGTTTGCGTGTACGTGTGCATGCGTGTGTGTGGAACTAGGTACTTGCATGCTGCACCATGTGTTGTAAGTAATTAACCAATTTTTTATTTATTTTGTTTGTTTTCAGATAAAAGCATATGCAGGTGCGGTCTTGGGTGCAGGGCTGCAGCACATTTCCATTGCCCTGCATGTGAAAAAACAGTTATTAGAAGAGATGACATGGAAGGACACTTGGTGATTTGTAGGGGGATATTGGAGCAGACAACTTAAACCTCCTCAAGTCCTGCTCGACTACCTTCGACCCCTGCCCTGTCCTACACAGCTCAACTGAAGGACATGTCCTCCTCACCAATTAAAAGTCAGGGAGATTATCCTCACAAAAATCTCATGTTTAAGAAGACGTGTCCCTACTGTAGAATCCAAATGTTCATGTCAGTGAGAAGAAGGACAATGCTGATTACAAACCAATGATCTGCGCTGGCTGTGGGAGAAAATGTTCATCACAGTCCAGACAGACTGGGCACATGAGCCTGTGTGGAGGATCTTTGAATGTTCAGTTTGCAGGAAACATTTTGAGATGAAGAGAATGTGATGGATCACTTGAGCATTTACAATAGGGAGAAGCCCCTTAGCTGCGCTCAATGCGATAGATTTTATGCGAGGATCTTACGCCTCAAAGACCACATGCTCAAGTCACTCAGGTGAAAAACCGTTGAGCCAATGTCTCAAGTAGCACATTAAAAGTCACAATGGAGAAAGGCCGTTCAGGTGCTCTTATTGTGGTAAATGTTTTACACAGACAATCACACTTGAGGACTCCCTCTGGAGAGAAAATTTTTATTTGCCCTCATTGTGGCATAGGTTCTGCCCAGAGGACATAAATTCAGCTGCTCCCAATGACGAAGTGTTACCAAGGGTAGTGTGGTTGAAGGAAAAACGCGGTAATTCAGGAACGTAACAGCTTCCTTTTTTCACAAGTGACTTACCATCTGGGTGTCTGGAGTCAGAACCACAGTGAAGTAGATGATAACGGAGTTTTGGTTCCTGCTTTTGCCTTCAATTGCTAACTTTATGACTTTGTGCAATTGAAAGTATTGAAAGTGAGTATGATGACTTGAATGAGTGAATCTTTAATCATTTGTGCCTATCTATCGGGCGTCTCTTACTTCGTACTTGTGATAGGTGGTCTCAGGATATCACGCTCTCTTGGTTCAAAGGTGAGTTGCTGGTGTTTGATGGTCTGAAGACTTCTGTTTTCGACAGCTGCATTCAGGGATCAAAACATATAGACACATTTGTAACGCTTGTGGGGAAAAACCTTTCATCTGCCCTCACTATAGTAACAGTTTTATATGAACTGCCTGGTACTGACCCCTAAAAGCACCACAGCACTGAACTGCTCTGGCTTGTTTTAAAACGTCAAATGGCATGACATGGCAAACAAAAATACGAAGCTGTACACCTGGCTTGATGCACCATAATAAAATCAAAACAACTTTTCAACAACTGAAATTGAGGACATTTGGCTTTATGCATTGGATCGGGCAGGTTGTTCGGATCCAGTCATTTCAGCCTAGATCGGTCCCAATCGTGAACCAGATGCCGATAATATTTCTGAACCTGGACTACAAGCTAATGAAGAAGGACCACTGCAACATCTGTGGATGTAGCTTCTGACTTGACTCTTTGGCCTCACAACTATCATCAACAAAGATCTTTCCGGTTACAGCACGTGACGCCAATAAATGAAGCTATAAGATCAACAACACAATTTCAAACATGGATAAGAACACCCTACAAGTCCAAGTGCATAGTGGTTCCCGTCTGTATTTGAGGAAGAAAGACTTCAACCATGAGAGTCAAGTGTGGACAAAGACATCCTGCTGTCTATTGAGCAGCAGAAGCTGTCTCTGATAGGTGAACTCTTTTGTGTTTCTTCAGATTACTTTTCGAAATGAAACCTTTACCACACTCTGAACAGCTAAATGGTTTCTCCCCTGTGTGTATTCTCTCGTGTCTCTTCAGGTGGTGCCCACGATTGAAGCTCTTTCCACATTCCAAACAGCAGAAAGGTTTCTCTCCTGTGTGAATCCTGCTGTGGTTCTTCAGGTCCCGTCTGTCCGTGAAACACTTCCCACACTCTGAGCAGTTGAAAGGTTTGACTCCTGTGTGAATCCTCATGTGCCTGTTCAGATGTTCACTCTGATTGAAACACTTTCCACACACCGAGCAGCAAAATGGTTTCTCTCCAGTGTGAATTCTCGCGTGAATCTTCAGGTGTTCGCTCTGATTGAAACACTGACCACACTCCGAGCAGCAAAACGGTTTCTCTCCTGTGTGAATTCTCATGTGTGTCTTCAGATGTCCTCTTTGAGTGAAACATTTTCCACAGAACAAGCAGGACAATGAATTTTCCCCACTGCAACTATTTTTGTGTCGACTCAGTCCTCGCTTGGAGGAATATGTGGTTCCACATCCAGAGCAGGTCAGTGACAGGTCAGAATCTCTCTCCTCACAGACGGAACCAGTCTGAGCGACACCCGTTTCCCCCCAGTCTTCACTGTCGTCAGTGTCTGATGCAGAAGAGAGCGACCTCAGGCACTCAGAGTGAAGATCGGGACGTATCCCTGGTCCTCCACAGTCGACCTCTTCTGTTTTCATGAGCTGTCGTGAGCTGCCGGCTGGAGGCTCATCCTCTCTCTGTGACGCCTCTACATTATCTTCACTCTTCACAACGACAATGTTAAAGGGGAGGTTTGTGACGTCTTCCTCCTCCTCTTCCTCTTTAATGTGAGGAGGTCCTGGTTCCCCCTGAGCCGGGCCAGAGTGTCGCTGGATGTCTGCCAGAGAAAATACTGCCGTGAGTAATAAACACACAGTCACTGATGGAGTGTTCAGATGTTCCTCAGTGTGCAGCACTGTCAGGAGAGCAGCTCCAGAGATCTTTAGTTCTCCATCCAGACACCTTCCTGAGTTGTGACTTCAGCAGATATTTCAATTAGTGACGGGGCTTGACCAAAATTATCTCATCTATTTCATTATTGATTTTATGTTGATTCATCCCAGTTAAAAAATTCAGACCAGAATGATCAGATTTCAGATGCATCAGCACATTCTCATCGAACTCAGCTTGATCTGTCATCTGGATCAGTTGATATTTTTGAGTGTAATTCATGTATCCATATTCATCTCTTCAGACACAATTCTAATTTGTCTCATGTTTGAAAGTCACCTAGCCGAGTGTAGGTGCAGATTAAGAATATGTTTGTGATTTGTTCCACATGATGGCGGTAAAGCAGAACAACAAATGTAACGTCTGACTCCACTTCAGGCTCGCACCGAAGCACGTGCCGGGGGGGTTACTGTGGGCCAAGCTCGCAACGTTACTTTTGAAGTTGTATTTGAAATGACAAACTGTGACACACTATGAAGCCAATGTCAGTTCGGATATACTGAGCATAAAGTGACATTGGTATCGAATCTCAGTCCAGTTCCAGACCGCCGGCTCCGATGACGACCGTTTTCCGGTCGCATCGGTTTCAAACAGAACGAACGGCGATCTACTGAGATGTAAAACACATATCTGTAGATTTCTTTAAACACTTAAACCACGAACCTCGCTGTGCAGACTGGACCGCAGCTGTTCGGAACACATTCAGAACCTGGCGAGGATCATCCATATCCTGCAGCTCCTCCAGCACTGCCGGTCCGCCCGGGACTCAGGTGGACCTCGTAGTGCGACTTATCACCGAACCTCCATTTCACCGGAGTTCCTTTGTCTGTTTACTTCCGCTGGTGTCACACCTTTATGTTCCGTCCTTAAGGAAGGAAACAGTTCCGCTCTCGAATTGACTCCAGTTGCAACGTGACAACTCTCAGACGTTGGACAGATTTAAATTGGAACATTTTGTATTTCTAACTGTTTTGATCTGAATTTGGAGGAAATAACCGTTTGAATGGATCGTAGCACTGAACTAGTTTTCTGCTTCAAATGTTGAATTTTAAATGTATTGAGCTTGGCGCTCTGAATTCCTCTCGGTGTGCTTATATAACATAGGAAGATCGCTTGCAGACTCAAGGTTGTCTGTGGGTGAGTGGATGCCAGTCTACATGTGACCTGTGATGGACTGGAGACCTGCTCACAGTGTACCCCGCCTCTCACCCCAAGTTGCTGGGACAGACTCCAGCCTGAATGGGTGAACAGTGTAGGTCAAAGTTGGTCCATCTGGTGTCGCAGAAGAGTTGGATTTGTGTGACTAATTGTTTATTGAGCACATGGTTTCTTCGCAGGCAGTGTCTGAAGTGTGAATCAAGAAGGTTAATTTCCGAAATTTGCAGCTAGAGCTGGGAAATGTCATGAATTTGAACCAAACATTCCAAGACAGCTCACAGAAAACCTGAGGGACACTTTTACCCACAAAATATACAGCAGGTCACATGAGAAGATCTGAAGCTGGAGTCTACAGTCGATCGTCTTCCCTCACAGTTACACTTCAAAATGTGTGACAGCCATTTCTCATTTTGGTTCTGAGTTGACTGAAGAGACTTGTCTTGAAAATCAAGTGAAATGAAGCACTGAAACAGAAGAAAGTTTCCAGCTTTCTTTATATATATATATATATATATATATATATATATTTTTTTTTTTTTTTTTTTTTACAGAAGGAAGCCGTGGTAGGAATCCTCCAATTTCTCATCTGTGGAGTCATGGGGGCAGCAGCTTAAGTAAAGAGTCCCAGACTTCCATTCCATACCTCACTAATGCAGCAGGAATCCTCCAAAGCACAGTTAAAAGGAGAAATCTACCTACCATTCAGTGAAGGACTTCCAGATCAGCTCTTCACTATGACAAAACCAACAGACCACAACGGTCAGTCAAAGAGCGAGTCCTGTGTGTGCAGTCAGTGAATCTCTGTTCTAGAAGACTGATTCTGTTGACCGATCTCCAGGAATCAGTTTCTAGAATGATCACCAAAGATCATAGAATAGCTGAGCTGTGAAGTGACAAGAACCTTTCCTTCTGCACCACCAGCTCTGACATCGAGGGGAAGAGAGGGCTTGCGAATCCCTCGCTTTTATGAGAGTCAAATTCTGTCAGTAACACTGATAGCTACTACACAGCAAAGTGGAGAAACAGACTAATTTTTGCAACAGAGAACAGAAAAGCCCACAAAATAAAAATGTGACTAACAGCCTGATCTCTTCATACTGTTACAAAACATTTCAACAGCAGCCGCGGGTATGGAAGCGCTGAAACACTCTCTGACATGTGGCGCATACTAAAACTCAGGTTTTGTCTCCCATGTGACGACTCATGTGTTTTTTCAAATGTCCTCTCTGACTGAAACACTTGCCACATTCTGGGCATGTGAACGGCTTCTCCCTTTTGTGGATCCTCAGATGCGTGGTCAGATTTCCGCTTTGGTTGAAACACTTTCCACAATGCGAACAGCAGAACGGTTTCTCCCCGGTGTGAATTCTGATGTGCTTTTTCAGATCGCCTTTCCGGCTGTAGGATCTTCCACACTGTGAGCAGTCAAAAGGTTTCTCTCCCGTGTGCATGACCATGTGTCTCTTCAAATGTATTCTCTGATTAAAAAGCTTTCCACAATCCGAGCACTCGAACAGTTTCTCTTCTGTTTCAAAACTCAAGCGAGCATCCGAACTCGCTCTCTTGTTCAAAGTTTCTCTGCAGGTTTTGCTGTGCCAACTGAGTCCTCTCTTGGAATAGCATCTTCTGCCACAGCCGGAGCAGGTCAGTGACTTGTCGGCATCCGTTTTCTCAGAGACTGAACCAAACAGAGCCTTACTAGTGCCAACCCAGTTTACAGTGTTGGATTCATATGAGAGTGACCCCTGGTGATCAGATTGAAGATCTGAATCCAAGTTGCTGCACGGGTCTGGCCCACTATAGTCGTCTCCATCAGCCTCTGTTTTCATGTCTTGATTTCGGCTGCTGATTGGAGGCTCCCCTTCTGTCTGAAGATGCTGTGATGACTGAGCATCGTCATCTTCACACTTCACATGGACAATATTGAAAGACATGCCTGTCTCATCCTCTCCTTCTTCTTCTATGGTGTGTAGATGTTCTGGTGTCTCCCAGCCCGACTGGCTGCTGCACTCCTGCTGCTCTTCTGGACTCACCTGGAGCTGCTGCTTGTCTGAAATGACAAAAGAATATCACTTTTTAAAGGGAACCCACAAAGCCCATCTGTCATCCTACAGTTCTAGTGACATGAACCCAGCAGAAAAAGGAGTGTGAAACTACCATGTTCATTGTTTTCATTTTAAAGAAGTGTGGATCATCTCAGTCAGACTCCATTCATGAAAGGGATCTATAATAACAGGTGATTTCCAGAGGCAGACCCGCCAAGCTGAGTCATCTACACCGGATCTCGCGCATACAACTACCGTCCGTCTCTGGACCCAAACCCCGGACGGTGGTACCAACCTCTGTTTTGCAGGAAACCCACGGGTTTCAGCAGCCCGTCCAGCAGCTTCCGCTGGCGGTTCACCTCTTCTTCCAACTCGGACACGGTCTGCTCAAACACTCCGAAGATCTCTCTAGCAGCCGCGGCAAGACGATCGTTGACGAACTGCCGGAGAGTCTGGACTGAAGACATCCCGCCGGGTTTGGAACCGAAGTCCACCGATCCATCACCAGCCTGGGCCGCCATTTCTGTTCCTACTTGCGGTGTCACAGTCTTAACAGTACGGCCGGAACCAGAGATACTGTGTGGGGTTTTTTCTTACCATAGTATTTCTTCCAATGTTTCGCCGTTGTTAACTACTTATTCCTTGTTACTTAACATGATAAATCCTGTTTGAACCTCAGTTATACATACGATTTTAAATAACTGTGGGGAAAACTCGACATCAGGGTGCGGGAAAAACATCTAAGTTGAATATCCACTCAAGTAATGTAGCCATTTTAATTTCGTTTGCTTTGAATCCAAGTTTTCATTTTATTTATTTATTTCATTTTATTTTGTTCATTACAGGTCTTTTGCCGGTTTGTCCCTCAAGAGAGACGAACTCTCACGAAAGCGGAATCATTGTGCCCTCCACGGACGCGATCGGAACATGAATGTGTAACAAAAGCGGAAGTAAACAGACAAAAGAGGCTTGAGAAACTGGGCTTCGATTCTTATACGCCAGATCTGGGTCCCATCAGAATCCCGGTCAGTTCAGCAGTGATGGAGAAACAACGGGAGTTGAATGGTCGGAGCAAAGTTCCGGATGTGGTCCAGAAATCTGCGGTCCAGTCCGACCAAAGAGGTTCGTCCGAGCGTCGCTGTGATTGTGAAAAGTACAGTTAGCTATATGTTGCCTCCCGGGAGCGGTTTGTGGGTCACGTTCTCACCGTAATTGTCATTGTTATTTTGAGTCTCAAAGCATCAGTGACCCGTTTGGTTCGCTTCGTCCTGAGGCGAGATCTTCTCAGGTTCGCGGATGTTCTACCCGTGAGGTGCAGCAACAGCACCTGGTGTGACGTCACTCTTGAACTCATTTCTCATCTGATGCTTGTTATCAACGTCAGGGAGAATCACAATGCTGCTCACTGGACTTGGGGTTTCTGTGATCGATTCGTATACCTGGTTGCATTTTCCACTTCAGTTACGATTGAGACGCAGTCTGATGTGCCTCCAAATGACTCCTCAGCGCCCCCATCTGATGATGTGGGGACCATCGATGTTTACTTCAATATCAGACTCGCCTTGATGTGATGAGGGACTGGACCCCTGCAGCTGATGGAGGAGCCAGTCAGGATGGAGGCCTCAATGAGAACCAAGTGCTTGATCCTGCTGGTGTTGTGTGGCAAGGATCTAGTTGTTGCTGCGCAAGGTTCAAAGGCCAAGTCTTGGGTGAGGTCTTCTCTTAGAAGAGCAGCAGTTCTGTCTTGTGTTGAAAACCCCTGAGTATCTGGAGTTCACCAGTTAGCAAGCTGGTAGGTCGTTGAGGGTTAGAGTCAGAGTCTGAGGCGCAGATGATGATAATGATGAATGGGCATGTACTGTTGTTTACACTACTGCTATTTGCACTGTATTTTCTAGCACAGTCTTCTTCAGTCTCTGTGGGGGTTTTTCACTTTGCTGTGGTTTCTGTCATAGTTTTGACTGTGTCTCAGCATGTGTTGCTTGTGGACTGTCACAGACACTCTGTCGCTTCAGGCAGAAGCTGCGTTATCATCACTTCCTGTCTCACTGTATGGTCTTCATCATAGTGTAAACATTTCCCTCTTCATCAGTCACTCTCCAGCTGCATAACTACAGCCTCCTGTGTATCCGCTACTGGGGAGCAGTTTTTGATCTCCAAAACCTTGATAGACTAGAAAAACATCTGCAAATGTTGCTCAGCTTGAAGTTACAGGCTTGTGTAACGTAGTAACAAAGAAGAACTCAGCTCATGTAGCCAAGTTGCTAATGTTACCTTGCTAGCTTGTTAGTGCGTACAAACATGGCAGAGACAGCACAAGTCCTCCCGACTAGCTGTGGCCGGTCTTGCTCTGCAGACGTGTATCTGTGCAGCACCAATGCTTTTATTATTGATTTATAGAAGGTGTCGGGATTGTGCGCTCCGCATAGTGGAATGTTTTTTTTTTGCCTCTCTAAAGGACAGTGATGGTGAGATGAAGCTCATGACAAGACACAGAATGCTGCCAGGGACATAGGTGACTGTACTGTTCTTGTTCTGAGCTGGTGGGGGCAAAAGCCTATTCAAAAACAGGAGTCTTCGCCTTCACTTCCAGGTCTTTGAAAAGTAAAAATGAAGCTGCTGACTGACTCTAAAATGAAACATAGATATTAGACATGGCTGGGGATTGGAAAATGTATATTGGCAAAAACATAGTAATTGATTTTTAGCATGGGCGCTGCCGCCTCCTTACTCACCATTATGAGCATCCAATAATGTGATTGTGTATGTGTCTCTGTAGATGTCGAGCCTGGCAGTAAAGAACCAAAAGCTCCTGAGAAGGGCTGTAGCCAAGACAAGAAGCAACAAGAAGCCCCTCGGATAAAAGAGGAAGAAGAGGAGGAAGATGTGAGCAAGTTTCCTTTTGATATTGTTGTGGTAAAGATTGGAGATTGTGAAGATGAAGCTCCGCCCTCAAGGCCTCATGAGAGGGAGGAGGAACCTGCAAACTCTCTGAAAACAGAAGCTGATGGAGATGACTGTGGAGGACCAGACACAGTCAGCAGCTTGGATCCCACTGGGGACTCTGAAGAACCGAAGTCCGACCCTGAACCTGGAAGTGATGGCTCTGTGGACCAAAATCCAGAAGCCCCCGTGAATGAGAAGAGAGAGGATGACAAGTCCCTGACCTGCACAGGATGTGGGAAGAGATGTTTCTCAAAGTCAGGACTGACACAGCACAAAATCACATGCAGTGGAGAAGCTTTGTCCTGCTTGTTTTGTGGGAAGTGTTTCACTCAGAAAAGAAACCTTGAGAACCACATGCGCATCCACACGGGAGAAAAACCCTTCACCT
This sequence comes from Synchiropus splendidus, assembly GCF_027744825.2. NCBI lineage: Eukaryota > Metazoa > Chordata > Actinopteri > Syngnathiformes > Callionymidae > Synchiropus > Synchiropus splendidus. Next base: position 18,493,579 of record NC_071340.1, read on the forward strand.
GCTCAGAGTGCAATCAGTGTTTCATCCGAAGAGACCATCTTAAGACACACATGAAGATTCACACAGGAGTGAAACCACACTGCTGCTCAGAGTGTGGGAAGTGCTTCGTTGAGCGAGGAGACTTGAAAATACACATGAGAAGTCACACAGGGGAAAAACCATATGGCTGCTCTGAATGTGGAAAGTGCTTCAGTCGGGGAGGAGCTCTGAAAACTCACATGAGAATCCACACTGGGGAGAAACCCTTTCCCTGCACTGAGTGTAGTCAGAGTTTTACACGTAGAGACCATCTAAATGCTCATCTGCGAGTTCACACTGGAGAAAAGCCTTTCTGCTGCACACAATGTGGGCAGTGTTTCAAGCGCAAACATCACCTGACAGTTCACACTAAAATCCACACATCAGTGAAACCCTCCTGATGCACTGAGCAAGACGGTCCACAGGTTGAAGAGCTTTTATCTGCGCAATAGTTAAAGATGCCATTTTTAAGTGAACTGTTTTATCAAGGAGATCTCTCCAGTATATTGTCTGACCCCTAAGAGTTTTTAATCAGATAAAGATTTCCAGTGTCGTAGACACAAACAGGAATGAGATCACGTGAGGACAATAGAGGAGCACATCTGATTAGCTTATTTTCATACTGTTGTTTTGGCCAGTTTTATCATGACAAACTTCTGGTCAGAGAATATTTTCTTTATTTTTTCCTTGAAATCTTGAGAATGATGGCTGAAAGTTGGTTGTGTTTTGAAGGGAAAACGTTGAGGTCTCTCATGTAACATTGTCAATGACTGTTGTCACCGAGTTGCAGTGAACATCTGGGGAAACCAGCAGGATGCTCTCGTTGATCCAAAATATAAATGAATATTAAACATATGATATTATATTATGATAATTGTTACTTTCAGCTGTGTGGATAGTCTAGTGTGTTACATCATGAGGACATTCAGAATTGCACTCTGTGGATCACGTGACTGAGTCCTGGTTAACAGTGCAGTTGTTTCCAGGAGTCTAGATGTTGAGAGGAGCAGAAAGCAATGCGCACTGGTGAAGGATCCAAAGACAGACCTGTATATTTTCACGAGTCGAAGTGAAAGCATCAACTATAGACTGAGTTTTTCTTGTTCCTCGTCAGCCTCCGACTTGGGCTCATCTGGATTCAGTTAAAATCCAAACTTTATGGACAGAATGAGAGTTTAGAGTCCAGATCTGAGCGGCAACAAGTGCATTCTTCCAGTGGACCATTTATTCCTTTAATATTCTGCCATTGTCTGTTTTTACATTTTATACTTTTAAATTCATGTTTCTCTCAATGTGTCTGACATCAACTGTGTCTTAACATTTTGCTCAATAAAGTCACTTGTTGATGCTGAGTCACCTTTGTGTCGTGAGATGACCCGAACACTTGCTGGTCTGGCCCCTATGGCTCCAATCCAGGGGCCCTATTTGACTCTGGCATGGCTCTATGGTACTATCCTTTCATCCTGTTTTTGAACTTAAAATCATTTTTTAATAATGGGTCATCGCAGTTTTTATATTGGTCTCCTGACATGTTTATAAAACTCAGCATCAGAGAGCCAAGGTCCTGCGTTTTATCTGCCAGGAAGTCACTATTGCAGTCGACCGCAGTGATGAATTGTTGTGTCAGTTATCCAGACGTTTGGGTAACAGATAACACAACTCTGTGGACACCTGGAACTTTAACGGTCACAGCGGTGATTTGGGCAAGATATTTCGGACTTCCACCTAACGGGCAGTGTGGAGGAATTGTCACTTATTTCAAATTATATGTTTTGTTTCTGTGTTTTCTTTTATTTCCTTACCGCATTCTTTTTGACCATAGCAACTCGTTAATATTATCTCTCAGCGGAATGAGCGCTGTCGTGTTTTCCGCAGCCATTTAGAGTTATCCCAAACTAAAGTTCAAGATTCTGAAGTATGAGGTAGTTCAATATCATCTTGAGTTGTCCATCGCGACCCACCGTCCGACCGCGAGTTCATCTTTAACTTCAAGAGACGGTGTTGCTCTTGGAACACGCCGTTCATTTCTCCGCTACTACTTGTCTATTACTGTGTAAGTAGCGCCACCATCTGGACAAGAAATGTGTCTCATTGTCTGTCAACGGTTCGCCAAGACAATGACTCAAGTTCTTTATTTTAAGTTGCTTTCGGAACAAACGCATAGTTTCTTGGTTTTTTTACATCGTATGTTATAATATATTAAATGTATTGAGAATGCAGTTGTTTTGGAGTTTCTGCACTGAATCGATTAAATACGCCAATGTCCTGTTCTTGTTTTACACGCGGAATTCTAGCTTGAAAAAAATGCCGTCAGCTGTCCAACAGAGACAACACGTTTAGCGTTACAGCACATACAGCGGAACCGTTCTCGTGGTCACTGAACAGTCGGAACATCGAAGTGTAACACAGGCTGATGTAAACAGACAAAGAGGTTCGGAAAGTGGAGGTTCTTACACCGGTTTTTATCCGCAAGATCATGTTGTGTGCGGCCTAATTGTGGGTCGGTTCGGTGGTGATGGAGAAGCTAGAGATGAACGGCCTACACGCATCTCCGGGTGAGGTTCTGGACTCTTCGTAACCGAGCATGTTCACAGTTGTTAGCCATGATGCTTTGGCATCCTTTGGTCGAAATGTGATGGGGATATGAGCCTCACACGTGGCGGTCAAAGGCTGATCTGCGTCTCTATGGAGGCTTCTCCCGTGTTGACCGAGCTGAGCCATCCCCGCAGCGGAAGTTGTGTTGGACTGGGCTCGTTGTCAAGATATCTAGTCCAGAACTCATGAGCAGCTGCCGGCTGGTGGTGTGGCTAGAGTGGAGGCAGGTCATCACCAAGGTCTACATTAAGTTTGCAGTAGCTGCAACGTGAGTGCATCTGTGACACAGCTGCTTGCAGTCTCCTTGACTCAGAATAGAATGATTTCTGTTTTTTTGCAAACATATCTTCACACTGAAGTGTGTTTGATGACCAGGAGCCTCTGGTGTGCCGGCAGGTGTGAAGGAGGAGCAGCAGCTGTGGAGCTCCGGTCTGGACCAGGACGAGTCAAAACATCCGCACGTCAAACAGGAAGAGGAGGAGGAAGACGTTTCCCAGCTTCCTTTCAATGTTGTTGTGAAGAGCGAGGATGAAGCTCAGTCCTCACAGATGGCCAGTCAAACCAGCCACTCGACGCGCAGGAAAGCAGATGGAGACGATGGTGGCGGAACGGAACCAAGCAAAAACTTGGTTTCAGATCTGCAGCCTGAGCACCAGAGGTCGCTCTCCTCTGACTCGCACACCGATGACTGCGAGGACTGGAAGGACGCCAGGAGCACCAATTCAGGATCAAACTCGGAGAAGAGTGATGGTAAGAAGGCGTCATCCTGGAGCGTGCTGCCTGATGGGAGCTACATCTTGGCGCCGGTCGGTGTGTGTGTCGGTGAGGGGGGCGGGTACCAGACCGTGCTGGCCATGACAATGTTGGACACTCGACACTCAGGACTGGCACCAAATTCAGTACGATCTCTCCTTCAGTATCCGTTTGAGAGGAGAAGTTTGGTGGAAAAACTGGAGGTGAAAGAACTGGGCCCGGAGCAGTCCGACATCAAGATCAACCAGCAAGCCAGCGAGAGAGGAAAACTCTACACGCGAGGCTTCTCCAAGAACTGGTACAGCAAGAAGGCGTGGCTCGCCGGCTGCAGCCACGCCAACGCTCTCTTCTGCTTTCCATGTTTGCTTTTTAAGACGTCAGGGACAGACACCGCGTGGACGGTCACAGGAGTCCGAGACATGAAGCATCTGTCTGAGAGGATAAAGAAACACGACGGCACCAGGGCTCACATGGTGAACACAGTCAAGCTGGCCCTGCTGGGCAGTGCCAGCATTGCCACCCAGCTGGACGAGCGACACAGGATCGGTGTGAAGAAGCACAACGAAGAGGTGGAGAAGAACCGCCGGACTTTGTCAAAGATAATTGACTGCATGAAATTCTGCGGTGCTTTTGAGCTGGCTTTGCACGGACCAAGAGAGACAGAGTCACCTGATGGCCCCAGCGTTTTCAGGGCCCTGGTGGACCTGGTGTCCTCGCTGGAGGCTGGGTTGGAGGACCACCTGGGGACCTCCAGTGTCTTCGGAGGCACGTCCGAGGCCATGCAGAATGAGCTGTTGGACTGCATGCTGACGGTGCTCCAAAACCACGTCCTGGAGGAGGTGAAACATGCCGACTATCTCGCAATTCAGGTGGAGGAGGCCGCGGACGTTTCCGTGGGCTGCCACCTGGTGCTTGTTCTGCGATACATCGACGCGCGCCACAATGTCCAAGAGCGCTTCTTCGACTTCATCCCTCTTCACAATCCTACTGCGGCCACTGCAGCCACGGCGCTGCTGGAGAGGCTGAGTTCGATCCTCCCTGTCCACCAGCAGAGCAAGCTGATCGCTCAGGCCTACGACGGTGCAGCAGTGATGCAGGGAGCGGCAGGTGGAGTGCAGCTCCAGGTCAAGCAGGTGTACACGGGCGCGCACTACATCCACTGCTACGCCCATCAGCTCACCCTCATCATGCAGCAGGTAACGTCACACATCCCCCGGATCGGTGCCTTCTTCTCGGACCTCGGTGGATTTGCTGACTTCTTCTCGCGCTCCTTCACTAGAACTTCAGTGCTTGATCAGGTGGTCACAGAAAGAATTCCAGGAGCTCCGGCTACAAGTTGGAACTTCCACAATCGTGGTGTTTGCACCGTGTACGAGCACAAGGATGAACTGCTGCGCTGTTTCGCCCTCATCAGAGACTCCAGAACCTTTGACCCGCCGACTGTCAGAGAAGCCGGGAGCTTGATGAGGCTGCTCGGGGATGAGGACTTCACCTTCTCATTGTCCTTGTTTCACAAGATCATGCCACACGCAGAGACGCTGTTCAACCAGCTGCAGATCAGGAGCGTGGACTCTGGCCATATCAGCAGAGTAATCTGCAGGTTCACGGAGAGCTTGGAGCAGATCAGGTAACACGTCAATGATCCTCACCTGAGGAAGATGACAACTGAGAAGTCTTCTCTGCTGTGACTCTCAAATGCCTGTTTCATCAAGGTTGAAGGGAAAATTATTTCTAACCTTCTGTGTGTCCATTGTTGAACTCTGAACCTGGGAACTTGTGTTTCTTCACCAGGGACTCCATTCCCTCTCTGTGTGAGGAGCACAGTGGTTCAGAGCAGCAGCTCACGAAGGGACGGAGGACGTTAGGACGAGAGGAGCGGCAGCAGTTGGCCTCCGAGGTACTGTCTCCGCTACGTTGCCCTTGGTGTCTGAGTAATCACACAGGTGTTCTGTCGTGTGAAGGTATGCGAGTCCATCCTGAGTCATGTAAGAGAGCGGTTCGGCTTCACCAAGCACCTCATCAGTGCCACACTCTTGCAAGGAGACTTGTTTGTGCAGCACAGTGCTCAGTTCCCGGATGCAGCTCTGGAAACTACAATGGAGGCTTACTCCATGTTGAACAAGGCCAAGCTTAAAACAGAGCTGTCGCTCATCTACGAGAATGTGGAGTTTAAGGCCTGCAGCGGGGCGCTGCCCCTCTTCCGCTTCTTCATGGAGAACCACCTCCAGGGCACGTTCAGCGAGACTGTCAGTCTGCTGAGGATACTCATCACCACCCCCATGACGACAGCAGAAGCAGACCGGTGTTTCCCCACTTCGAGGAGGATCAAGACCTTCCTGAGAAATGCCACAACCCGGGACCGCCTGAGAGCTCGGGCCATGCTCTGCATGGAGAAACAGCTGGTCAGGCAAATCCCCGACTTCAACAACCGGGTCATCGAGAGCTTCGCCAGCCAGAAGGACAGACGAGAGGAATTCCTGTATAAGTGAGCACGACTTCACTTGAGCCTTTCAGTGCCATCAACTTGGACGTCATAGCCACATGTTGGGTCCCTACCTTGTACTAGAACAAGGTGGCAGAAATGACAAGATGTAAAACATGTTGCCCGAGAAACCAGTCTGTTTACTACGCAGTTTGAAAATGGGACACATTTGGGTGTGATGAAGACAACAGCAACGATGATGGTACTTCTGCAGCCCTGAGGTTCTCCCAGACATCGCAGATTTAGCTGGCCAAAAAGGAACCGCAGAACTCTCGATCCTGTTCAAACTGCAGAGGGTGAAACCACTAGCTCTAAACTGAAATCAACCTCTGTCATTGCATCGATGTAATGGTCTCTTTCTTCACTTTCGTATCTCAGTATTAATACAACTTACTTCCGAGTACATTCAGGTTCGGGGGAGATCAAAGTGGCAGCAAAAGTCACTCAACAGTTCTTATTGTTGTGCGTGAATAGTACAATCACAGGAATTAAAAAAAATAGGCAAAAATGTCTCAACAAAAGGACGAGGACCAACTAGATTAGAAAAAGGAAGCGGGTCCGACTGGTGTCAGTCCAGGAGACTGGCATGGTCCTGCACCAGCAGCACGTCACTGTAGAAATCATGGTTCACATGGGGACCTCGCCATCGACTGGATCTCTTCAGGATCTTGTGAGGGCTGCACTCTTCCTCTGGTCCCTGAAGACCTGACCTGTGTTTTAGGTTGCCACACCTATCCCCAATCACTTCGACAGCATCCATCTTTTATCTCAAAATGAAGATGAGCTAATGCAGTTGATTCAAAAGCATTTTTTTATTAATTTAACAGAAAACCAAAAATATTTCCTCTGGGATTTTTTTACTGTAAGCAATATAAACGATTGACATTGTTTTTGACTGACAACTCTCAGCATAAATTGCTGATCGTTTTCATCCATCCCACCCAACATATCTCACTTTAGAACTAACCGTCTCCCCTTTATCACCAAATATACCTTTCGTCCACTCGTTTTTAACTCCCACGAGGCTCTGACGCCGCGCTCTGATGCCTGCACTATTTCCGGTTTCACATAAACAAACGTCTGTCTTTTCGAAATAAAACCCACCGCATTTATAATTCTAAATAAATATAGTAATTGATAAATCTCAAGTACGATAATAGGTTAACCGATTTTCAGAAGGGTCACATTAATTTTGTTCTAATAAATCGTCCATGAATCCTCGGTTGCGGTTCCACTGTGACGGGATCAGAGAGAGCAGAACCATTGCTCCAATGACGCGGTCGGTCGCTAAAAGTGTAGCATCAGCGGAAGTATACACAGAAACGAGCCTCTGTGAGCACGAAGGCTGCTTTCTAATCGTCTTCTGATCAACACCTCGCCGGGTTTGACAGTCATGTGGAACACCATGAAACAGACAGTCTGCACTTGGTTCTGCGCCGAAATATTGTCTCCGCTGTCCTGAGCGGAACCTAAAAGTGTGACGCAAGCGGAAGTAAATAAAGACACGTCGATGAAGAAGGGTTTCGGTTCCCATTTGAAGTCGTTTTGGTTGTTTTTGAGTCGGTTGGGTAGCGATGAAGAAACTGTTGGACGACCGGAACAAAGTTCTGGATGAGGACGTCAAAGCTGCGGTCCAGACAGACGAGAGAGGTTCGTTGAAAAGTCGCTGTCAGCAAACACACTGGTTCTGATGGCGTTTGTTGCTTTGGATCAAACACAATCAGGTCATGATCGATCAAAACACCACTGGCGTGCTCGTTTCCTTAGATTAGAAAGAAAAATACGAGTTCACACCGAACCGCAGGTGTTGGGGGGGCACCGGTCCAGTTATGGTTTGTAGCCACAAAGTGGCATTTCGTCATCACCACCCGTGAAGATCGATGGGTTTAAGATGTTGAGCACAGTGTTGAGTGACACTCACGTCTTGCACTTAGACACCTTCATCTTGTTCTAATTTGCCAAGTGTCTCGCTGACGAGTTCCGGGGCCGGCACTGGGGAACAACTGGGACCAACACACAAACAAAAACATGCTTGTATCTGTGTGATGAGGAATAACTGATGTGACCACCATTGTTTACACTCCGACATTGCGATCGTCAAGGTTGGTCACCCTGGTCTTTGTGTTACTGCAGACGGGCAGCAGCTGGTGAGTAAAGAGGAGCAGCAGTGGGGCTCCGGTGTGGACCCGGGGGAACCAGAACCTCTCCATGGGGAGGAGAGAGATATGGTCACCAAGTTCCACCTCAACATTGTCAATGTTAAGAGTGAAGAGGAGGAGGAGCCTCCGACCAGCAGCTCAGCTGGATACATGAAAACAGAAAGTGATGACAGTGGAGGACCAGAACCAGCCAGCTTCTTGGATCCAGAGCTCCACTCTCACGTCCAAAGGTCACTCTCTTCTGACTCTGATACGGATAACAGTGAGGACTGGAAGGACGCCAGCAACACTCAATCAGCCTCAAACTCCAAGAAGAGAGACCACAAGCCTCTCGACTGCTCCAAATGTGGCAGACAGTTCTTGTACCAGAAAAGACTGGCCTGCCACATCAGAACCTGTGGAGAAAAAGTCTTTCCTTGCACAGTTTGTGGCAAACATTTTGCAAAAAAGGGAGTTTTAAAGGAGCATGTGCTGACCCACTCGGAAGAGAGACCATTTTGTTGCTCAAACTGTGGCAAACGTTTCCATGACCGTCAAAATCTGAAGCGGCACAGCAGAGTCCACACAGACGAAAAACCCTTTATGTGCACAGACTGTGGGAGGTGCTTCGCTCGGCGGGAAACACTGAAGAGTCACATGAAGAGTCACACAGGAGAGAAACCTTTCTCCTGCTCAGAGTGTGGGAGATGCTTTGCACTGAGTGAATCACTGAAGAGCCACATGAGAATACACACTGGAGAGAAACCATTTCGTTGCACGCAGTGTGGGAAATGCTTTAGTCAGAGAGGAGCTCTGTCGTCCCACAAGAGGCATCACACTGGCGACCGGCCATACTGCTGCTCAGTGTGTGGGAAGTGTTTCACGCAGAGTGAAGCACTGAAGATTCACATGAGAATACACACAGGTGAGAAACCCTTCAGTTGCTCAGACTGTGGCAAGTGCTTCACTCAGAGTGAATCCCTGAAGTCCCACTTGAGGACTCATACTGGAGAAAAACCGTTTGCTTGCTCCAACTGTGGAAAGAGTTTCAAACAGAAGTCTCACTTGAACAGGCACATGAGGATTCACTCCGAGAAGAAACCGTTCAGCTGCCCCATATGCGGGAAATGTTTCAATCAGGGAGGAGACCTGACCAGTCACACCAGGACTCACACAGGAGAGAAACCATTTACCTGCATCGAGTGCGGGAAATCTTTTACCTCAACCAGCAGGATGAACAGACACAAGAAGAACCATGAAGCAGAGCGAGTGGCTGCCACACCCGAGAAGCTGCAGGCATGATCCATCACCTTCATCTGCTGAGTGCAGAAATCCCCTGTCATTCTTTCACTATGGTGTCTGGAACATCATTTGGTTTGTCCCTCATCACTGCTCGGTTACAGTTGGACTGGAATCACATTCATGCGCTTGGGTGTGGACTGTAGTCCTTGCTGCTGTAGAGAACGACTGTGAAGTTCATTCCTTGTATAAGAGTATCTGGCAATAACAATGACAATCATGATGTAAAGAAGCAGCTGGAGCACATGAGCAGACCAGAGCTGTCAGGTGGCAACAGGTTTTAGTTTCACATGACGGACCAAGCCAGAGAGAATTTTCACGTGTTTATGGACTTGTGTCGAGGGATTAGTTTCCATTGTCGATTAATCTCAAGAGAAGACTTTTTTTCCTGGAGCTTTCTTTCACTCTTCGATGACTTAACGGACTGGGTCCACTCCATCAGGAGAACCTCATGGATGCATTTTTATCCATCCAAAACTTAGAAGACAGAATGGACCGTTCACACCAATAACAGTTGTTATTGGGTTTACGAGTTGAACTGTTTCTGGTAGTCTTGGGGGTCATGTCGTGAGAGACCCCCATGGCAGCATCAGAACTGTCTCACCACAGAAGCAGAGTAACGGTGTGGATAGTGGAATGAAACTTCTGTGTGTGTGTGTGTGTGTGTGTGTGTGTGTGTGTGTGTGTGTGTGTGTGTGTGTGTGTGTGTGTGTGTGTGTGTGTGTGTGTGTGTGTGTGTGTGTGTGTGTGGGCCAACTCCTGACAAAACACTATCCTCGTGGGGACTTTATGTCTTCGTGGGGACATAAGGAGAATTTGAGAAAGACTTCAAAATAACTGGGTTATTATATTAAGGTTTCAGTTTGGTTCAAAGTCCTGGTTAAGGTCAGCCATGTGTTTTGGCTGGTTAGGTTTAGGGCCATGGGAGGTCCCCACAATGTCCCCACAGGGATTGCAATACAAATGTGTGTGTGGGGGCTTGTTTATACTGCGTTTTGGGGACCAATACCTGACAAAACACTTTCCTTGTAGGGACATTAGGGGAAGAAGAGCAATCTCTCCATCATCAAAGTGAGGAGAGGTTGGAACGAAACACTGCTATTGATAGAATCCGGACATGCAGGTGGGACCAGCGAAAGAAAAAATGCTGTGCGAGAATGAAATAAATCAAATTCAAATGGTTCGGTCAGACTCCATAGACACCAACCATCTGTACCCGGAGGACAACTCAGCTGTCTATGGTGTAGCTGGCATCACGCCTGTGGAGTGACACTCTCCCAACAGATCCAGTTGGGCCATCGACCCGTCTCACTGCAGGTAGAAATGCAGGTGTTCCATAAACATTTATTCAGAGAGTTCAATTTGAATTCAAATAAACATGATAATGTGAAGGTTCTTCAGCAACTCAGAAACTCAAACTGGCCCAGCCACCTCTCGAGACCCGGATCGGGAGCAGTCTTTCCACATTTGCATTTCCTCACAGACACTTTCCATCTGACACAGCTAACGGTTCAAAGATCGGAAAACATGCTGCCGCTTGTCTTGACAACAAGCCGAGACGATATAGACTTCACCCAGCTTACACTGACATATCACCCACGTGGGTTCCACTTGTAGTTTCGCTCTTCATTTTTTGCGTGTGCTTTTTCAGTTCAGCAAAAGAACTTGCAGCAGCTGAACTCAGTTTCTGCTGATCATAGCAAAACCGCTGAGTGGACGACAGCAGTCAGGTCGTAAGGTTAGTCTCCCGCTGTGGTCACTACAAGAGGAGGTCAGTCGCGTGGGAAGTCTGTGATGAGTTTAGCATGACTGGAGGAAGCAGCAACACCTGGGAAACAGCACAACAATAGTTTAATTTCTGTTTAAGTTGAAACACAGGAGTGACACGCACACACACTGAAATGATTGACTGATTTACAAACACATTTGCAGCAGGGTCACAGTATCAAGAGTCTCTCACAAACATAGACTCCAATTGTCTGTTTTTTCATAAGGGCCGTAGCAGAACATGTTTCAAACGAGCATTCTGGTAAAGCCAGAAGAGCAAATTCAATGTAATTTACAAAGATCATTCTGCGGTCCATTGGAGTGTGTGACTTACTCCTTCTCAGGGTCTCGCTCTGCAGGTCAGTCTCACCACCAGGTCATCGATCGGCCGGGGCGCACCAGGACGTGTGGCTCCTCATGTGTCTCGCCAGGTTACACGAGCGACTGAAACTCTTCCCGCACTTCGAACAGGAGTACGGTTTCTCTCCTGTGTGAGTTCTCACGTGTTTCGTCAGGTCTCCTTTGGAGCTGAAGGATTTGCCACACTCTGAGCAGCCAAACGGTTTCTCTCCTTTGTGAAGTCTTTCATGCTTCTTCAGGTTCCCCTTCAGGTTGAAACACTTGCCGCAGTCCAGGCAGCAGAACTGTTTTCCTCCTGAGTGAAGCCACCTCAGGGACCTCAGGTTCACGGTGGTGCAGGTCTTCCAGTGCTGAGTGATTCCAGACCTGGAGGAGCATGTCTTCCCGCACCGGGTGCAGGTCAGCGACTGGTTGTCCGGGTCCTCCTTCTCTTCTGCAACAGAGGTCGACTGAATGTCAGCCGTTGCCCTCCAGTCTTCACTGTTGTCGGTGTCAGACTCAGACAGCGACCTCTGGTGGCCAGAGAGCAGAAGAGGAGTCGACTGGAAGAGGCCAACTGGTTCAGGTTCTCCACAGTCGTCTCCATCAGCTTCTGTTTCCAAAGCTGTTTGAGCTGAGCTGGTGGTTGGAGGCTCTTCCACTCTCTGACAAAGCTGTTGTGACCCATCTTTAACATCTTCACCTGCATCTTCTTCAGCTCCATCATCATCATCTCCAACATTCACAACAACAACCTTGAAGGGGAACTTCGGGACATCTTCCTGCTGCTCCTTTTTCAAGCCAGTGGGTGGAGCTTCTGCCTCCTCCTGGTCCAGACCAGAACCAGACTCCTGATGCTCCACTTCCACCACCACGTGTGGAGGATCCGCCTCCTTCTGCGTCTCCGCGGGGCTCTGAAGGGCTAAGACACACAGACTGTCACTCAGCTGTTTCACCAAAACAGTCTCTCTTCTCCGCTCTGCTGAGGCCTGACGGGACCTTCAGGTCTGGACTGGTGTGGAGGTTAGTGTGACGCATCCTCTCACCTCCAGACCTCTGGACCTGAGTCTCTGAATCTTTCCATCACATTATTGCAGTGGGACAAGTGTAGCAAGTGTTTCTGAGGGTCTAAGTGCTGCAGGTCTCACTGACCGAGGTGAGCCTGCAGCTCAACACAGTCAGGTGGCAACACAACTGCAGCTCATATTTCCCATGCCCATTGCAGCACAGACATACCAAATTATCAGTTACTGAAAATAGATTTGTCGTTCTCCATCACTTCTCGTGTGTTCGCTAAAGTTCTGCTCGAACCGAGTGAAACCGTGTTCTGATTTCCCTTCATGAATCCGGGCTTCTGGTCTGTCCAGATAATCTTACACGCAGTCCATTGGAAGTCGGATGAGATGCTCAGAGTTCTGGAAGACGACTGTCTCTCACTCCACGTGCAATCGCATGTGTGTGATGTGTGTGATCCTGTTCCATGTCTCGAAATAAATCAATGAATGGATGTTTGAACCCAGAGAAATTCTACCAATAGTGGGTGCTCAGAACTGTGGGGAGCAAGCGAGCAATTGTCCCGTATAGGCACCTCAATCTAATTTCAAGTATGATTTGACAATAACATGTAGTGCAACCATTCCGTCACTTGAGGGCGCCATTGATTTGAAATTATTGTGAATTACCAAACGAGGACGTGAACTGGCAACCCAGGATTGCGCTTATCAACCTTAAATGGACCACGAAACACGAGCTACCTGCTCCTGGTCGAATCTGATTTATGATGATGGTCCTGCGCATGTGGTGCAGCGACAGCGAGTGGGGGTTGCGATCACCACTGTGTGCAATAACAAACGAATTCATCCCTTCACCTCTCCGCATGTCGTGACGAACTGCAGACAATGTCGAGTCATATGCCAGCCCATCACCTGTGACGTCACGCCAGTGGACGGCAGTGACCCTTCAGTATGGATCAACACAAACATCTTGTCAGTGAGAGATAAGACGTTTCATCCCACGTATACCGTAAGTGTGTATGTGTGGACATGATCACATCTTCATCTGCAGGGGCTCCAGAGACATTAGAGCCGAGCTGGTGCTGTGGCAACGGAACACGAACCTTTGTTCGGCAGTAGAGTCGCGGGTTTCAGCAGCACGTCCAGCAGCTTCCGCTGGCGCGCCACCTCTTCCTCCAACTCGGACACGGTGAGTTCGAACACTCCGAAGATTTCCCGAGCAGCAGCGGCCAGACGATCGTTGACGAACTGCCGGAGAGTCTGGACTGAAGACATCCTGCCGGATTTGGAATCGGGCCTCGAGACCACCGCAGTCTTTTTGTTCATAGCCGCCATTTTCACACCCAGACGCGTCACACTTTTTATGCTCCTACCGCGCCACAGAGACAGACCGTAGTTCCGCAGCGCCCATTTATTCATCTTGATTGACTCTGCGCTTTGTTGTTGTCTTCACACAAATATATACGAATGAGTGGCATCAACACAGTATTCTTTCCTTGTTATTTTTGAAGAGAAATATTCATGAAAAGTTTAAAATGTCGCCATTTTCATTCACTTCAACCATTAAACCACTGAGTTATCAGAGTAAAAGGCAGAGTCTTTTGTGATCCTCCTCCACTCTATTTTAAAATGCACTAGTAGTTGTGGCAGGGATCATTGACCAGCAACACTGGTGGACGTCCTTCCTTCTTTAAAGCCCCTCCACAGGGAACTTGTTGGCATCTGTTTCCACCGCAGGAATCAGACGAACAGCACGTGCAACATTATCTGGTGAATCTCGCTGAGAATCTTCAGGGAAGATCCACCTCCCTCTTCTGCCAGCAACTACTTTTCTGAAGCTTGTGTTTGTACATTCAGGAGCTCAGTGACACAGAGAACTTCAGAGAGCAGTGAGGTTTCCTGTGGAGTTCTGGGCACTTCAACAGGAGGTGCTGAAGTGGTGATATCCTGCAGCAAAAGGAGATGTCACCCTGATGGAGGAGGATGTTCCAGTGATGCAGGAGCAGCTGCTGAGGTGTCACTGGTCATGATGCATCACTGTCACTGTGTGTGTGTGCATTCAGGTGAAGAAAACACAAATGAACAATGATTCGTCTGAACAGTAGGCAGGTGTATATTGATGGATATTGGATTGACATGAGACTTCCACCTGCTTCACCCCCGAATCTGCTGATTTGATGCTTGTCACTCACCCTACTTGTTAGAGAAATGCACACATAGCATTAAAGTACAGTCTCAGAGCAGAAGTCGTCTTACAAATCATGTATGTTACAAATCTTCAGAGAGTAGTGATATTCACCTGAACCCATCTATGTGACTTCTCCACAATATTTACACTCTAGATATGTGAGATTGGAAAGCTCCACACCCCCATCCTCACACTAGTCAAGCTCTTCCGCATCCCTCTCAGACACGTTCTCGATCTTGACCACCACCTCGTTTTCCCTTGTTCTGTCACATTTTGACTCTTCTTCAGTGGCCAGCAGGGACCCCATTGAGTCAGTAGATTTGGAACTCTGATTTGCTATGTGTCCCTCCATGTGAGTTGCAAGACTTCTCTTGTAGGCAAAAGCTCTTCCACATTCTGTGCAGCTGAATGGTTTCTCCCCCGTGTGTGTCCTCATGTGAACCTTCAGACTCCCCGAGTTGATGAAACCTTTCCCACAGGTGACACAATTGAACGGTTTCTCTCCCGTGTGACTCCTCAAGTGATCCCTTAAGGTCGAGACTTGATTGAAACATTTGGCACAGACTGGGCAAATGTACGGTTTCTCTCCAGTGTGATTCCTCATGTGGACCTTCAGACTGGAGATCATGGTGTAGGCTTTCCCACACTCGGTGCAGGAGAACGGTTTCTCTCCCCTATGTGTTCGCATGTGGACCTCCAGTCTTTTCTGCTCGTTGAAACAGTTTCCACACTCAGAGCACCAGAACTGCTCTTCGGGTGAGTGACTCCTCATGTGAATGAGCAGCTTTTCTTTGACTGTAAACGACTTGCCACACTCAGAGCAGCTATGAGGTTTCTCTCCTGTGTGTCGTCTCATGTGGACCTTCAGATTTCTGGATATGCTAAAACATTTCCCGCATACAAGGCATTCGTACGGTTTCTCCCCCGTGTGAGTCCTCAGGTGGACCTTTAGACTTCCCCTGCATGCAAAACTCTTGTCGCACATGAAGCAGCTGTAGGGTTTCTCTCCTGTATGCCTCCTGATGTGGATCTCCAGATCAACGCCACACTTGAATTCTTTCCCACACACTGGGCAGCAGAACTTCTTCTTCTCTACCTGGCAGGCTTTTCTGTGCTGAGTCAGCCCCCTCTTGGAGGAACATCTCCTCCCACAGTCTGAGCAGGTCAGCGACTGGTCGTCAGGGTTGCTGCTGTTCTCATTCACCGTCTTTGAGGCCTTAGACTTCTTCAACTTTTTCTTCTCTCTCCACTCTTCCCTATTCTCTGGGTCAGATTCAAAGAACAGCGATGCCTGCTGGTCAGACTGGACAAGTGGATCAGAAACCGAATAGTCGCTTGGTTCTGCTTCCTCCCAGTCGACATCTTCATGTTCCGTCTTGATGTGTTGAGTCAAGCTGCTGGTCGGCTCCTCCTCACTCTGATGGAGTAGCGAAGACTCGTCTTCATCTTCATCTTCAGTCTTAACCACCACAACTTTGTAGGCCAAACTAGGTTCACTGACATAATTCTCTTCGTCTTTGTTCTCCCTGTTCTCCTGAGTGTGCAACGATTCTGGCTCGTCTTGGTCCACACAGGAGCTCCACTCCTGTGCCTGTGAAGGAAGGTCTTCCCCAGTGTCCAGCACCTGCTGCAGCTCTGCACACACACACATGCACACACATTAGATATGCTGACTCAGATCTGTGTATGACAGTTTCTGCTTTGCTGTCTGAGAGTCTAACACTAAGTATTTAGTTAGAACTTGTTAGAGAGCAGTGAAAGATAATGATATTGGAGAGTTTCAACTGTTCAACAAGACTCGTCATTAGGTAAGATCTGTTGTAGCAAACCACAATGCACTTGAGGGAGAAAGAAAACCCTTCAAACAGCAGAAAGACACCACGAACCGTGGTGACATGAAAGGAACGTATGTGAAAGGATTCAAGGCATGCGGCAGAAGGAAGAGCCTCTGGCGCTGGTCTGACCACCACAGGTCACTGAGGTTACTGAGAAGCTGCACTCAGACTCATGGTCCGCCTCTCGTGGATTAGCGAGCCAGCATCAGAATTCCTCTAACAGAGGCCAGAAAAAAACCTCACTCAGACACTGTCGAGTGTGAACAAGATGAAGAAACCAAAACTCTCTCCCCCCCTCCCCTCGTTCCTCTGAGTCCCTCTTGCCTCCGCTCCCCCCTCTGCTCCAGTTCCGGCCCCAGCTGAGCTTTGGCAGTAAGCACAAGAGCAGGAGACTCCATCTGTGTCCCCCATCTCATCAAATCCGTCTTCAGCCATCTGCTCCGCTCCAGCTCTGCCGGCGTCTGAGAGAACCTGGACAGATTCTGGGTCAGATCTCCTCTCACCTGTGGTCACCGGCTTTGGAGTGACCCACAGAGCGAGAATTTCTCTGTTTGGAGCCTTTGGGCACAGGCATCAGAGCCAAATGAAACCAGCCTCCAAAGTGGAACAGTTTGGAGCCAGATCTGGCGGCATGTAAACACTGCAGCTGGAACTGAGCCTTCTGGTTTTACTTCCTCATCCACACGCAGCTTCTGAACACGGCACAGATCAGTGGTAGAGGCGACTTTTGTATCAGACCGAGACGGAGGCCACTTCCAGGTTCCAAGCGTTTAGTGGAAACAGTGTTGCATGGCATTCTAAAGCCACATCCAATTTCCTCACAGAGAGTCACTCACTTTGAGATCATCCATGTTTGTTTCTGGAGAAAGGGAAGTCCGAGCCTCTTTACTTCATCATCACCCCTGAGACTCCCAACCAACCGGAAAGCCTTGCTGCATTAATGTCTACAACGAACTAGTCCTGAATCTGCTGCCTTCAGTGGCTTCAGGAGCAAAAGGACGCAGAGAGGTCAGCAGGGGAAAATGTAACACAGCTAAGCTCACAAGCTCACAGTGGTTCACATGCAGGAGGCTGTAGGTTCAATTCCTGTTGACGACCCGTCCTCACTCGGTTTTGAAGAGTGAAAGACAGCTGGCAGCACTGAGCTTCAGATCACAGAGAGGACTCGTGCATCAGCTGAGCCTGCGAAGATCATCGCAGACTCTCTGGACCGCTGCCCAGCTTGGATACCCTCCTCCCCTCCCCTTCTGTGCCTGATCCTTCCTCCTCGTCCATCGGGACTCAGTGAAGTACGCCACCCTCCTTCCGCGCCAAGCGCCTCATGTCAGCGCTCTGCCGCAACTCCACCCGAGTCACAGCCTAAATCTGCGGCCAGGGTGATGGTTCACTCAGGGTTCCACGTTCCAACCTTGATGTTTCATTTGAAGCCTCTTCACTTCGAGTCTGCCCTGATGATGTCGTATGACCCAACCTTCACCTGGAGTTCTCATCCTGAACTAGGTGGCGCTGCAGCATTAATGGGCAGGTGATTCTCAGTTCTCTGAGGACACCTGGAAACACCTGAGAGATTGCGGGGCACATCTAAACTGGACTAAAGTCCAGGGATCAGTACAGATGGACTTCAAAAACAATGAGGCAAGAGCACCACAGGTCAGTGGTGTCAGCAACCACAAACCCAGCATCACTCGCTGAAACTGTGTTCACAACATTGATCCAAGACTCCGAAGGGGTGCTCACAAATCATCACCCCTCAGCCAGATCGACTAATCGAGACCAGAACTGACTGATTACCTTTGGCAGTCATTGGTCACTGAAACTGATCTTGAATATAAACACACCACATCACCACTCACATACACTCAGGCACCCGGACCTACATCACGTGGGTCTCGGAACAAAAGGCTCTTGTAATTCATGAAAGGTTGCGACACGACTCCGCATTTTAAACCACAGCCAAAAGTCGTCTGTTTTCAATGGAAACAGCGAGAAGCACCCACACAACAGGTCATTTATGTATAGAGAAGTTCCCGGGCGGCCATGATGTGACGTCACCGGGCTCATCGGAAAGCCAGTGTGCATGACGTAACACAGAAACGTCGCAGCTCAGGACTCACTGAGCGACTCCACACGCATTCGGAAGGGACACCGGTCAGACTTCATGCGTCACGTGACAGCCGGACCGTCCACAAGCCGACCACTAAAATGGCGGATGATCTTCATCTGCAGCGATTGATCAGCTGCGGGCGCGAGCGCGTGTGTTTACCTTTCCTCTGCGTGAACATGGCGGATCACGGCTGTGGTCGGTGGCGAACTCTGGAGGGGATGCACAGGAGAAAGTGCGAGGAGCCAGACAAAGGAGTTGCTGCTGACCGGAAGCTCGTCATCCCGAGTGTTGCCAGTGGCGGCGGTGTCGGAGTCAGCGCCTCCACCTGGCCTGGAGAGAAACGCTGTAGCTCAGAAAAAAGGCCGGCTCTGCGCCCAGATCCGTCAACGATCGTCTGGCCGCTGCTGGTAGAGAAATCTTCCAAGTGTTCGAACACACCGTGTCAGTTAGAGGAAGAGGTGGGCCGCCAGCGGAAGCAGCTGGACGAGCTCCTGAACTCTGCGGTTCTTCAGGACATCACCGGTTTGTGTCCCGGTTGATTCGCTTCTGATTGGTTCGTGTGATCACGTCAACAACAGTTGTAGGTCAGATCATGAGAGACTATCAAATGAAAACAATGAAGTGTTTTTTGTTATAAATAAACACTCTAATCTAAAGGCTCGTTTCGCTGTACTTGTTTCTGACGGAGTTTCATAATGAAAGCAGCTGTGACTCCAGCCTTTTCTGGGTGACTCACTCATCAAGTCGATCAGCAAGTTCATTTTTGGACCTGCACGGCAGTTTGACTCTGATGACCTATGACAGCGAGGACTGGACAGAGTCCAGCGAGAGGAGGGACAGCCAAAAGGATTGTCCTCTCAACTACCTCAAGTGCGGGAGAGTTTGCACGTCCAAGACCAGGCTGACGCAGCGCAGAGTCCTGCAGAGACAAGAAACACACAGGAGAGAAACCATACTCCTGTCCATAGTGTGGCAAGTGTTTTAGCGAGCAAGTAGTGATGAAGAGCCACGTAAGGACACACACTGGGGAGAAATCTTTCCAGTGCTTACATTGTAGAAAATCTTTCTCCAACCGCGGGAATCTGACCCACCACTTTATCTGCCACACAAAAGAGAAACCCTTCCGATGTACAGAATGTGACAGAGGCTTCTCAGAGGAGGGAAGTCTGCAGACTCACATGAGAATACACAATGGAGAAAATCAACAACCGTCACTCAGGACTCTCAAGTCATCTTCAGATCAGTTGACAAAATGAGGCCACTGTTTCTGCACAGCGGGTCCTCCACCTTCATCACACATCATGACTCTCACTCTTCTCTTCTTCCACTGAAACATTCTTGGTGCAACACTGTCTCTCCTCTCCTCATATCCAAACTTCTCCTTATGTCCGACTGTAGTCTGAGACCCTTTGGAAACCAGCGTGAGCTGAAGGAAGGAGAGCATTAGACAACTTGTCAAACTGTTACACTTGGTTGGATCTCACTGCAGAACCAAAGTTTGACTCACGAGTACAGGGTTGGTGGATCTTTTCTCACAGCCTCACCTGCACAACTTCAGAGGTCACATAGACTTCATTTAGCATAACAGTTGAAATAGCACAGGAAAAGTGATACCTTTTAAGCATTAATAAATAATGCTTTATTTCCATCTGTTCATCACCGAACATCCACAGGACGAAGTAAAATCAACTGCATGAGCCAGTGGAGTCGTTTATCTGTTCTTATTGTGGAGACCTCTGACCCATTTTGAGGTGACTCACTTCAGGAGTGAAAATGTATGAGCTGCTTCTTACCTCTAATGACAGGTGGGTCACACCACACCACACACTTCTGCTCCAGTTGTGAGTCGCAGGAGGGACCCCAGGAGTGAAGACTCGGCTGGACCAGCTCACTTTCATGATGATGTCTGTGGTGGTAAAGAAGATGATCACTCTACAGTCACACTTGTGTGTTTTTTTTCTGACCTCTAATTTGTAGTTCAGTAGTTTCACCAATGGTGACAGCATTAGTCTGCATTCAAGATTTCATTTTGTCTGGACTCTTGATACAGAGATCGACCGAAAACGCAACAGCATTTGGTGAGCACGAAGCCTCGGGAAACATCGTCCGGCTCTGGAATCCTTGAACCCATGGGGCGTCACCTCGTCAGCTGGTGGCAGCAGCGACACGCGATGGTTTAAAACTCCACGAAGAAGAAACGCTTCGACAACAGTGACGTGGTGGGGGACAACAGGTTAGCTCCTACTGGCACTGACAGAAGTCCGGTTAGCTGTTGTCCGACCGAGCCAGAAGCCGCGATGACGTCACTCCAGAGCCTGCGACAGCTCATCAACGAGCGGCTGACCGCGACGGTGCAGGAAATCTTCGGACTCTTCCAGCAAACTGTCGTGGAGTTGGAGACGGAGCTGGAGCGTCGGCAGAAGCTGCTGGATGCTCTGCTGCAACCATCGGTCCCCGTACCCAGAATCGGTGCGGCATCTCGCTATATTTTTGATGTGTTATCAAATACATGTCCCCAGATGTCGTGGCGTTTGCTGACGAAAATGCTACCACACTCAGGTTTTCCGTCGTGACAGACCGCCGATCCTTGCCCCTGCAGAAGGAGCTTCCACCTCTGTTTTCAGATCCGCCTTTGACCTAATCTCCTAATATCTGTGTCCTTCAGACCTTCCCCATCAACTGCTGAGGACCCAGGTGACCCAAGAGTCGGCCTGCAGCCGGGTCAACACCGACCCGAGTGTGCCTGGGTTCAGAGATGAGCGAGAAGAGTTGGATGCTACTCAGTGTGCGAAGGAGCCTGGTCCTGACCTGGTCCAGGAACCTGAAGAGGAAAAGGTAAAAGGAGAACCTGGAGAACACTGTATTGGTCAGCTGCAGGAGGAGGAGGAGGATGGTCTGTTCATTCCAAATGTCTCAGTGAGTAGCTCCAGCTCTGTGCTTTTGAACCAGAAGACTGGCAAGGATGAAGTCTCTGCCAGTAGGAGGCAAGGTTGGTCAGCATCAGGGGTCCCCAGTCGTCCGGAAGAAGCTTCGAGCCCCTCGGAAACCTCACCGGAGGCTGACGACGCAGCGTCCACGTCCTCTCTGCTCCCCGATCCTCTGTGCGTGTGTGACTTCTGCGGTCTGAAGTTCCAGACATGGACGCTGCTGCAGGGCCACGTCAAGGCCCACATCAGCGGCTCCCTTGTCAGCTGCTCGTTGTGCGGTGCAGACTTCGGCCTTAAGACTCAACTGCGGCAGCACATGAAGGCGCACAGCACCCACGACCTGCACACCTGCCCACAGAACTGGAAAGTGCAGAGCCACTCCGGAGAGAAGGCCTACGTCTGCTGTGTCTGCGGGAAGATGTACTCGAGCCGCGCAGGGGTCGTGTACCACTGCAGGACCCACACGGGCGAGCGGCCCTTCACCTGTCACATCTGCGGGAAAGCCTTCCGGTGCAAGTCGTACATGACTGCACACATGCGGCTGCACACTGGGGAGAGGCCGTTCGCCTGCAGCCGCTGTTGCAAGCGCTTCAAACGCAGGGCTCATCTGAAACGCCACTGTTTGGTCCACAACAGCACCCCCTCTAGCCCCTGACCCTCGTGTGGTAAACATGCTCCTCACCTCGTGCTGAGGCCTTCATGTTTGAGAAGGTCTGGGTCTGCGACCTGCCCTGTCTAAACAGCAGCCCTGGGCAGAAGGTCCCTGCTGTGGTCCAGTCTGTCCACTCTTGCCACACCAGATGTACCCAGTTCACTTGTTAGTCGAGTTGAATTAAATGTTTATGATGTATGTTTGTCGACTCTAATTTTCATTGATCTTAAATTTGCTTAGTTGGTTTGGACTCATCCACAGCAAACTGAAGGTGAAACAGAGAAATCCCTGGACAGAACGGACTCCACTCTTTATTCCAATTCACTCAGACTCAGCAGATGTTTTCATTTGGTTCAGGTTTCCTCCAAGCCTCAGAAAGTCTTGATGTGGTGGTCGTAGAGGACCACCTGGGTGTAGAGGTCCGACTGTATGGGGATCCGCTGGAAGTCGTCATCAGAACCTCCGGCCTGGAAACAGAACCACCGGAGAGGTGAGTGGGTCCATCGGTGACATCTCACAGCATGCTGGTTCAGGAGGGTGCCAAACTCACCAGGAGGAATTCCAGGTCCAGAATCTTGTTGTCTCGTTTGTTCCTGAAGAGCAGACTCTTGGGGCTGTCGTACATCACCTCATAGTTCGGGCTGCACTGGGACGTGGTGTCTTGTTTGGTCCAGTTGTAGAAGCTGCACTGAACCAGAGCGTCAACAAAACATTCATGGACCGGATCAGCACCAGACAGAACCCACCAGAGGTCGGAGCGAAGCGGCATCAGCTTCTGGTCTCCTCTGAAAATGGGTTCGAGGTCGTGGGTCAGGAGTCGGTGTGCGTAGTCGATGTATCCCGAGATCTCCTGACCGGCCAAGTTGTGGTCCCTGAGAAAGATGATACTCTGCGAAGGGGAGAGAGGACGCGTGTGTGGGGGTTTCTGTGAATGTGTATGTGTGTGCGCACTCTTTCTCTCACGTTCATCTTGCCAATCCGGTGTGCCTCTTCCCGCGCGGCCAGCTCCTTCAGGAAGGTGTCAGTCAGAACTTTTCCGGCGCTCACGTGAGTTCTGCCTCAGGAGGGTGACATCATAAGGGCTGCGTGACGTCAGCAGCAGACCGCGATAGTTCGGGAACTCACTTGCGCTTGACCCTGCTTTTAGCTTTGGGGGCTTGGGCTGCGAGGACGGCCGCTTTGGTCTCCTCGAACTCCTCGTAGCTCAGGATGGTTCCGCGGATACCTTGCTCCACCAGCTTCCGGGCCAGCTGCCGACTCTGCCGTGAAACAGTACCATAGAAGACTGACAGAAGACGGAATCGGTCTTTTACTGCACCACACACAAGACCTTGGAGGATATCGCGGCGCATAGTTCGTGATGAGAACTATCTGGCAGTCACCCACGCGGTCAGCTCACCTTGGTGTAGTACAGGTCCAGGGGCTTGACACGCGAGTCCAGGTAGTCCTGGTAGGTGCGGAACTCGGTCAGGTGCATGTAGAAGCGGATGTCGTCTTTGGACTTCATGTTGTTCCTCTGAAGTACCAGTAGGAGGCTCGAGGCAGCTGCCAATTTAAAGACGACCGTCATTTGTCACAAAGCTTGAATGTTGCCATGACGACCACACCCCGCCCCTCCTAGACGTAGATTGGCTCACCCCCAGACATGTGACCAAGCACTGTCGTTCAACCAAGGCGAGTTCAAGCGACTTTCGTCAACGACGACTGAAGGTCACAGCGAGGCCGGAGGAAAAAAAGATTCTCCCACTTGACATTAGGTGGCGCTCATCAGAACTTGGACAACATTCGAGTCTCTCTGCTGTTTCTAAACTGCAGCGCCATCGCTGGCTCGAGGAAAGTAAACCAACTCAGACGTCATGATGACTCAGGACAGGATCTGCTGAAGGTTTGTTAGACGGTCTTCATGGAGATGGGCGTTGCATCACATGACCCAGTTGAACTGTCCGCTCAAGGTGAAGCAGCCAGTGCTTTTTTGACTTGGCTCCTCGCTTAAATCCTCTCACCTGATTCAGAACTGGAGCTCAAACTAAAGAGACCATCACAAAACTGTTGAAGATAAACCGGTCAGAAAGCCAATATTCAGAGAAACTCCTGGTCAAAATTAATGAATACAGTGCGACGGCAGGCAGGACACCCTCTTCTTCCTCCTAATCATCATCATCACCATCAGCTCTCGTTTAAATAAACATTTATTCAGTGAATTAAATAAATGTTTACACGTGTGTTTCGGCAGCACTGAGCAGGAAACGTCCGGCTGAGGTGTAAACAAAGAGTCCTATGTTGTTTTTCTGGGTCCAGTCGTGGGGTTCTAAAAAGATTTGCTGATAAAAGTCAGACGTCTTTTTTTTTAAGGCAAAAACAGAAACTTCCAATTCAGTTTCATCAGACAACCAACCTCAGAGTCAGACATTTAAAAGACAGTAGTGAGAGTCCGCTGTACAGGTCCTGTATAAAACCGGGAGGGTCCATTGGGCTACCTGTGGCCCAGCAGGTGGAGCCCGTTCAGGGCGGTGCCGAGGTGGGCCCGCAGCTCCAGCTGGGCCAGCAGGGAGAAGTGGTCAGAGGGGATGTGAGGGTGTGGACAGCCGGTGATGTTATTGTCCAGCAGCCACTGGTGGTCCAGTGGGCCCAGCAGACCCAGAACACTCATACGGGTCTTGGAGAAGAAGATGTAGTCGATGACGCCCTGCAGGGAGGAGACACATCTGTCACTCATTGGTCAAGTATACAGAGGTAGAGGAAGCCATCATGAGTCACAGTCGCCGAGTCAGTTGCTCTCTCTCACACACGCAATTACACTCTCAGACCTGACGGCTGGCCAGGTAACAGATTTCCAGTCGAAAGGACTTTGTTTACCGCCTCGGCATGCAGTGCCAAGCTGCTGTGATGCCACCATGACATCGTTGTGACATCGCTCACCCGGGACAGTTCACAGCGGCGCCATCAAAGACGGGGGAAGGTGCTTGATGACCTCATCCGAGTCAGCAAACGAAGCACATAAATACACGTCAGAGTCGGATGTCGGGAACTGAACTTCGACAAGCGCAGAGACGGACCACAGCTCATCCAGAACCACGACCAGAACCCATGGAGCAGCCCAGGATCCCCAGCCAGAGGGCTCACCTTCAGCACCCCAACCGCCCGCCGATGCACGCCGGGCACCGGTCTCGGCACCAGGGTGGCCGGCCCTCCCACCTCAGCAATAGGCACGGTCACAAAAAGAGCCGTCCCGTGCAGAACGGGAACCGACCCACACAGCCGTGGATGACATCGCTGCTCCCCGAGCCGCAACAGATGCACCCAGGGAACCGACCCATGTACATGGGAGCCCAACCCATGCAGCCTGGGACCCAGCCGCTGCTCAGCGGGGCCAGACACCTCAGCTACCCGGCCCTGTACCCCGGAAACCAGCAGGCTCAGTGGCTGCCCCCTCTGCTGCCACGAATTCGACAAATGCACAATCCGAGACACTCAGGCAGTCGGACCAGAAACCCTGCAGGCTTGGCGAAGGAGGTGAAAAAAGAGGGTTTGGAACAGAGGAACACGCCCAGAGCCAAGGTGGCTGAGGAGGAGCCACAGCCCTCCCAGCTGTCACCGCCAGAGGGCAGCAAACCATGTCAGAGTGTGGGCCAACAGGTGGAGGACGTCCAGCAGAGACTGGACAACATCAGCAAGTCCAACAGTGAGAACTTGGGCCTCATCCAAATGTTGGTGGCAATGCAGACCGCCACTCACCAGAAGATTGCCCAGGACACGGCCGACATGCAGAACGACACCGTGTCCATGCAGCAGGACCTTCTGAGGAAGGTGGCCGAGATCAAGCAGGACCAGCTGCTGCGGCAGCAGAAGCTGATGGCCGAGCTGCAGGCCGTGCGGGAGAAGACGTTGCAAATCAGCCTGGACCATGTGCAGGTCTCCGACCAGGAGGTCAGTCTGACGGTGGAAACCATTGAGCCACAGCCTGGGCCGGAGGTCTCGTCCCACACCGACAGACTTGCCTTGATCCAGCCCATGGCCAGCTAATTCCGGGTCCGCTCAGAGAGAAAGACTGAATGCAGCACAAGTCCAAGGACGACAATCGAAGGACATCATCTGCTTTATTGATGACGTTTACCCTGAAGCTCCACTCCTCCTGCACCCCAGAGCCAGGAGTCAGTGCAGGAGCCGACGGAGCAGACAGAGCCCTGAGTTCCAGAGGTCCAACTCTTTGTATGGCTGAGAAAGAACCTAAAGACAACGCAAGCTTCTGGTTGGCTTCTTCTCATGTACGAGGGTTTACTCCGGGAACTCCGGTTACCTCAGCAAAAAAACATGTTTTTCTGTTTGGAATATTGTTGACAAAAAAATAAAGCCACGTTTATCGTCGTCTTGAGTTCATCTGTCTGAGATCAGCTCTGCTATTGTTACTTCATGAGGCTCTCCTCTTCAGTGTGCCGTCCCCTCGTCTTCGGACCCTGGGGCACAAGCACCACCAGAACAGCCGAAACCATCCAGTCGGTGTTCCGCCATCACAGATCCGAGTTGACCAGAGCTCAACCCGCCTGCACACGGACTCAATCAATACAACAACAAACATTTTCATGTTTCACATGTGAAACGCAAGACATTGTTGGAACAGACTGGACAGTGATATGTCAGTCAAACTCAACCACTATTCGTTCCCTGTTCAGTCAGTAAAATTTAGTAAACAGATAACACTCCGCTCTGGCTTGCTCAGTAGCTCGCTCACAGGATTTCAAAATCGTGCAGCGTGAGTGAAACTGACAGGACGGTACCTTGAAGTCATAGGTGTAGTTGGTGTACGGCATCAGGCTGCTGTGGTAGGCACTCTTCAGCTGGAAGCTGTGAGTGATGCTCCCGTCTGGCGGCCTGTTCTTCCCGTTGCAGCTGAAGTTGGTCAAACACTCACTGTAGCGCAGCTCCTTGAAGTCCTTGTGGTTGTCAGCCACACCCCCGTTGCTCAGGTACTCCACCACACCTGTGGGTGGACAACGTCAGTAAAGGTTTGGGGAGCGAGCCACAACGTGACCGAGTACCAGAGTCGGGCAGCGAATTGAGATCAGCACATAGAACGATGGGGATGGAAGAGGGGTCTGAGGTAGGCGAGCCAGTGGCCACAGAGTCCATGGCCCTCTCAGCGATGCTCTTCAGCTCCGACAGGAACATCATGGTCTGGATCAACTTGACGTCCGAGTACTCCGGGTCCCAGTGCATGTGAGCATTGGCGACCAGGATGAGCTGCCTCTCTGGCGGCGGCGTCACTCCTGGGAACACACAGACATGTCTAGATGGAGGCTCTGCCTCTGACTTCACAGACCTGTTGGAGCGGACTGGACGGGCGGACATAATAAACAAGTGTTCCAAGTTTACACAAAGCTTTTGTACCTGTGTTTAACACAAATTCTTTCTTTCTAAACTCCTCCTAGAGAAGGCGTCGGCAGACAGCAGTGACTCACCTCCAGTGAAGATGTCCTTGTTGACCTCCAGCAGGACCGCCACCCCAATGTTGTCTTTGGTCATCACCCTGTTGAGCATGACCTCAGACCCCTCAGAATTGGCCATGGCCACCTGGTTGAACTCCACCGTGTGCTTCTGCACCAACGTGAACCTGCAGGGCAGAGCACGGACCAGTGGGGACCCTCTCAGACGTCAGTCACAGCGAACGCTCACTTCTGGGTCTTGAAAAAAACGGCGCAGCCATCCACGTGCTTCCTCTCCTGCTCTGACACCAGCTTGGCCCGAGACTTGGGGCAGAAGTAGCCGTCATACCCGCGCTCCTTCAGCGTGTCCAGGAACATAGTGTAGTACTGTTCCGTCTCCACTTCCTGCCCATATAAACGCCTTCGTGAGTGGTCACATCCCATGCAGGGGCTTAGCCAGACCCTAAAGGTCGCTGGCCCACCTGCAGACTGATGATGTCAGCGTCACAGTTGGTGATCTCCTCCATGATTCCTTTCTTGCGATACTCCCAGTTGAGTGCCCAGGAGGGGCAGTAACCGTAGAGCTGCCGGGTGGCGTACTTGTCGCAGAGGACATTGTAGCACATGACGGTGAAGGCAGCTGCAGGGGAGCACAATCACACTGGAAAACTCACCCACTCCAACACATGGGTGTCTGGGTCGCACCACATTATCCTTCTGAACTTGGCACCTAGCTACACAAACTACAGACCTGTGGGCGTCATCGGGTCTCGCTCCTTCAGGCTAATCCAGGGCCTCTGGGGCAGCTGCTCAGGGTGAACTGCAGAGCATGGCACTGGTGAGTGTATGTTCTTGTACTTCTATCTTTGTGAGAACCTGTATGAGTTTTTAATCAACAGAGTGAGGACATTTCTGCAAAGTGAGGACATTTTGGCTGGTCCTCACTTTGTCTCACTCTGAGGGTTAAAACTCCAAAATACATAGGTTATTATAATTGGGTTTTAGTTTGGTAAAGAGTAAATGTTAGGTTTAGCCGTTTGTTTAGATGGTTAAGTTTAGGGAGGCTGGGGAAAGCATTATGTCAATGTATGTCAGTGTATGTCAATGTATGTCAATGACGGTCCTCACTAAGATAGACACGTGTGTGTGTGTGTGTGAGCATGTTTTGCCATGCTTGTGACAAGCAACCATTTTGGTTTGTCACATTTTGCTTCGTGTGGACATTTTGGCCTGTCTCACAAGGTTTAGAGGCTTAAAACGTCAGTAAATGCAGTTTATCATAATTAGGTTTACGTTTGGTTTCGGGTTACAAACATAACAAAACAAACGTGTCTGTGCATTAGTGTCTATGTGTGTTTGACCCAAGCCATGTTCACCTGCCAGGTTGTCCAGCATGTAGTTGAGCAGCTTCCTGGTTCCATCTGGCTCCTGGTACAGGTTGAGGATGTCCTGGGACAGAGGGTTCCCTGGACACAGACATACAGTCAGGAGGAAAGGAGTGAGTTTGTTTATACTGCCTCATGGGGACCTTATGTCTTTGTGGCGACAAAGGTCCCCACAGGTCCAAACCTCAATTAGGTTTAAGTTTGGTTCAGAGTCCTGGTTAAGGTGAACCATGTGTTTTAGCTGGTTAGGTTTAAGGGGAGAGGCTGAGAAAGGGTTACGTCAAAGAGAAACCTCACAATGTCCCCACAGGGATAGCAATACAAACGTATGTGTGCGTTTGTGTGTACGCTTGTATAAATATCCTTGTGGGGACAAATTCCTGAAAACACACCACCTTATGGGGACCCCACAGAGTAAAGCCTCAGTTTTAGATTTATAACTGGGTCATTATGACCGGGTTTCAGTTTGGTTCAGAGTCCTAGTTAAGGTAAGCCATGTGTTTTGGATGGTTAGGTTTAGGGGGAGAGGCCGGGGAAAGGGTTACGGCAATGAGAGGTCCTCATGGGAGAGCCAAATATGTGTGTGCATTTACCCTTGAGCCCGAGAGTCTGTAGCTGGAATAACTTCCCGAGTTCATAGGGCAAAACTCTCAGCAGATTGTGGTTCAACAAAAGTTCCCTGTGAAAACAAGAACCACACATCAACCTCGGGGAGGGGTTGGGTCTGAGGGTCAGGGCCAGAACCCACCTGAGAGAGACCATGCGCCCCAGCTCAGCCGGGAGGCTGCGCAGCTTATTGGACGACAGGTTCAGGTAGACCAGGTGAGGCAGTCTGGAGATTTCGGGCGGGATGCGGGTCAGGTTGTTGTCGTTGATGTGCAGCGCCGTCAGGTGGGTCAGCGTCCACAGTGAGCTGCTGAGACTCCGCACGCGACCTGAAACAAAACCAAGCGCGTCATGCTATATTTTGACCACTAGAGGGCGACCTCTCTCCGAAAAACTCTCACTTCAACTGACAGGTGAGTCACGTGAGCCATTGGCCACAAGCACATACTCTCTACTGCCCCCTGCTGATTAAAGAACCGCCATGTAGGCTCTTTGTGACGACTGACTTTCATTTGAATTAAAAGCTCTTAGGTTCCCTGACTCACCTGGCTGTACCCCACCTCTTTCCCCCCTAGGTGTAACCATCAGTCAAGTACTGACCAGAGATCTCCAGCTCGGCCCACTGGCTCTTCTTCCCGCTGGCCACGTCCTCGGCCGACATGATGCTGTAACATCTGCGCGGGTCTGGAGGCTCATATTTCTCCTTGGGCATCCCGGGAAACCTGGAAGCACACCAGACCACATGACTGACCAGATCACTTCAGAGACTCAAACATTTTCGCACCAGACGGACACTCCAGGGCTTAGTGTCCAGCACCACTTCTGAAACGCCTTGCAGGTCGTGCTGTCCCACACATCAACAAATGTGGTGTGTGACAGTCTGTATCAGGTCCCAGTGGCTGGCTCTTGTGTTCAGAAAAGAGAGCTCTTGAGGTCACACATGTGTTACATAATGTGTTTACTCTCTCACAAATATCTGAAGCCAGATCAGCGACCCGCCTGCAGCCCAGTGAGGACTCCCCCTCCCCCAACACACATGGGTCAGTGCACCAGATGGGGACATGCGACAGGACCCTGAAGGAACTGGACAGCAATACAGATACGAAGAGTGCCAACTGAATTGCAAGTCAACAGGCACAAACAAATTACTTTTAGTTTAGTGATCACTTTACTGCTGAGTACATGTTTGCATTTTGAGTTGTAGTTGTAGTCAGTCTTCCCAAGTCACTCCAGTATCGGGATATGTATCGCACCACCCGATACACAACCCGACTGACAATGTTGCTGATGTGGGGGGCTGAACCTCTGACCACAACGACAACAACAACAAACAATAAACCCTCAACAACATCACAAAGAGCAACTGAGAGCCAGACGGGACAGGGATGGGGTATAAACCTAAAGCCTTCTGATAATGATTCAGATCTGGGTGGACCAAACACGAACACTGAGGACAAGAGTAACAACCTTATGAAGGTGTGGACAAACTCATGTCCTGATCCAACTACAAGACAGTGATTAAACTAAAATTCACTCCAGCCAGCGACTACAGCACTTACTTCGATAAACACAGTTTGCCGTGTGAGCCTTCTTCCTTCATTCCTACCTTCCTTCACGGGTGGGCTGTAACGTCAATTCAAAAACCTTTCTTCACTTTGAAGGCAGTTGAACCCGACAGCCTTGGAACAAGCGGGTATGTAGTTGATATTGTTGTTGAGTGCTCGTCTGTAAACAGATAAATAAGATCCAACTTCCGTCTAACCGACAACAGGTGCCAGAAGCGAGGGACGGTTGGGACGAGTGGACGAAGCCGCTGCCACACCTGACGTCAACAAACTTCCGTGATTCGAGTCGACCCGAAGCACGCCGCTGGAGTACAGCTGCAGGCGGCCCTGGGGCGACCGCTGCCCGAGATCGGGCCAGCCCGCGGGGGAGGGAGAGTCTCCGGTGTCGGAGCTGAGGGTTCTCCCCCGAATTACGTTCGAAGAACTTCCACCAAGCTTTTAACACTTTCGCAGCGAAGCTAACGAGCGTTACCGAAGCTAACGAGCGTTACCTTCATTCGGGGGCAGCAGAGGACGAGCTGGTGAGAGTGAGGAGACATGCAGGCACAGCTGAGCAGCCGTCTGCTCCTGAACGTCCCACGAGCGCAGGAAGCACAACAAACGACACTTCCGCTCGCTGCGCGCGCCCCTTCCACGCTCCACATGTCCGTCGTCTGGTGTCTCTGTTGTTCTGTCCCACGAACATACGAGACTATAAAAATAAATAATTAAATAAACAAAACGAAGGTCGGCTGTGTTGACTTTCAAATGATTCAAGAAGGTTCTCTTCGTATCTTTATTACTGGCAAGTAACAGAGATGTAAAGAGCGACTTTCTTCAACGCATTCTGATTCATCAAACCATTGTTAAGGATCGATACAGGCTAAAGTTAATCTATCTATCTATCTATCTATCTATCGACTTCAACTGAAAAGAATAATATTAGTATAAGAGTATGCATTTGAAGATCTGCATAGTTCTGTCATGTCAATCAGCTGACTGTGATGATCTCATGGCGCTCACATCAGTGCACCCCAGTGAGCCAGAACAGAACAAGGCCGACTGGCTCACAGTGTCCTGGCAGGACGGAGACTTCTCTGATCAAAGTCTGGGACCCAGAGGTGGGAACCTGAGGTCTTTGAAACCAAAGACAGATCCTTGTCTTGACACCACCAGTGGTCCTTTGTGATATCATCAGTTCAGGTATAAACAAGCAGCCATGTCTCGGTCCGAACATGGCAACGTGACCTTGGAGCAGGCTGTGAAGATGCGATGGATGAGCTCCTGAACAAGAACTGGAGATGATACGCAGGACAGTATAAAACGGAGGTGGAGGGTCAGCCTCAGGACTGTGATTGGTCATGGCGGATCTGCTGAAAATCAACAGCGAAGTGAATGAATTTCAAACTCATTTCTTTGTCAGAAGTTGCCTGGCAGAGGACAACAGAGTGAAAGAGATCCATGCTGCCACCCAGATCCAGAGCTGGTTTCGAGCCAGCAGGATTCGGTCTTACCTGCGACATCTGCACAGGAAGGCCACCATCATCCAGAAGTTCTGGAGAGGCTTCACAGCCCGGGCACTCTTCAGAGAGATCATCAGGACACAGTATTTCGTCATGAAGATGATTGTCTACAACCAGATGGCCGTCAGGATCCAGAAAACCTGGAAGGGCTACTTTGTGAGGAAGTTTGTCCTCAACTTCTACGTACGCAGGAGCTACCTGGAGGCGCTGGCTGTGAAAAACGAAATTGTGCGCAGAGAGTTGAACCAACTGGAGGAACTTCACATGAGGGAGAAGGAATGTCTGGAGGAGATCAAGGAACGCAAGGCCAAGATCTACAATGCTCACCACATGCACCATCATCTCAGCACTCAAACACAGGCTGGCATCTACAACTCCCCATTCAGAGAGGCCCCCCACAAGATGGAGCTGTTACTAAGGCAGGTGAAGTACAAGACCCCTACCAAGGTGCCCCACAGAGGCCAAGCTGCCCGAACAGCCAGCATCTCCCCGGGCTCATCATGTCTCAAGACTAGTCGCTCCCTGAAGAACGGACTCCCTCCGCCACCAGCAACGATGAAGCAGGGTCCTCGCCCGCAGCCAGGGGAAGTGTGGGAGCAGCGTATCTGCCTGCCCGAGCTGACATCGCAACTCCAGTCCACCTACAGGAGCTTGAGGTGGACCCAGAAAGAGCTTCAACAGCACGAGGCTACGATCCTCAGCGAAGGGAAGGAAACCAAACTTCTGTGCCTCAATGGCAACACTCTGGTTCCGCCAGACCTGACCAGGACCTGCAGATAGTCCAGAGCTCTGGAGAAGCTGCTGAAGATGTTTGTTCTCCCGCACTTTTTTCAGAGGATGACACATTTTAATTCAGTGGTCCAATGTGCTGAGAGGGCTGCCAGGTCGCCTGTGGACCACTGTTCTGCCACGGGGTACAAGGGAGCTAAATGAGTGCTCAGTGTCCAGCCAGCACGCAGGTTCACAAGACGGACAAGGATCCAGTCCAACCTGGAGAAGCATTTCGAGTCCCACACCAAGTGGACCCACAGCTCTGACTAGATGCAAACCTCAGTATCTCCAAGGACAAATCCACTCCGAATTAATCTGTCAATAAAGAAGTTGAACTGCTCTCTGAGAACTCTTTTCAATAAAAACATTTGCAACATCGACAGCTACTTGCAACCTCTAGGGGTCGTCCATAACACACCGCGTCATCTGGTGGAACACTTGCGGTGAAGTCAAATCAACCTGTGTAATGACGATCCGTCAACCAGCACAATAATAAATATACTGTTTAAGAACAACAAGATCGCACGTATGTTCTGAAAAGGAAAAAAAAACTGGACACTCAGTCAGCCGAAGGACAGTTGACAGATGATGTTGAGCGGAACCATTGTTCTCGCCAGTGTTTCCACACGGACAAGCTTCGTCGCGAACATGGCCGCTCATGCGCGGACTGCTTGGAGAGGTCAGTGGTTTGTTTTGTTGGGTTAAACTAGACACATTTATTTCTAAATGTCGTTTTTTTACAAGACGAGTCCTTGTGCTTCACGAGGCAACGTTGTGTATTAGCATGTTGTTCCGATCAGAAATGACGTACCAGTCACGTTCGACTTCACGTCTCCTGTAGTCCTGTTGCGGTGCATTCTTTAGTGTTAAGTGCTAACGGTTATGGCACTGAGGTCGTCTGAAGTTGGTGGCTGAGACCAGTGCTTTATAAACGTCACACTATCACTGCAGTAGCTATCGGACTGTCAATTCTGCTCCTGGACTTCTGTGTTTCTGTCTCTCCAGTCCTAGAACTATGTCCGAGGCAGCTGCTGAGTCCCGGACCTTCACACTGGCCCCTTAGGAACCAACTGGTCAGAGGTCTGTCAGCGCCGAGGTGAGCTCTGGGGCTTGTTTTCTGTGACTCCTGAGTTGTTGCTGCGGTGCAAACTCTCATGAGTGACGTCCTGGATCAGGACAAGAGGGGAGGATCAAGGCTGCGTTCTGGAAAAGACCTTCATCAACTGTTAAACTTAGACTTGATTCCTATTGTAATGAAATAGGATTGTAGAGTGAGAAAGAAGAACCTGGTCCTCGAATTAGAGGTAGAACCTTTCCAGTGTCTCTCTCTTTTTGTCTTTTCCACATCAAAACATTTGAAATGTAATGATTATTTTTCCTTATTGCCGTATTGCGTTGAAATCAGTGACTAGGTTTTCACAACAAACCATTTTAATGTTCCACCTGTGGTGATGCAACCATGGTGGGTTCAGTGAGACGAGCTGTCACAGCTGTGATGATGTGGCCGTGGTGTCCAGCATCTGAGAGTGGCAGAACCTTGTGCTCCTCTGAGGCTTCTTCTGTGGTATCTCAGGCTCAAACAGAAGGAGGAAGAGAAGGCGGTGAAGAAGGAGAAGAGGGTCATCGATGACGCTGGTCGACACAAACCGTATGGCCGGACAGCATGGACGCCGGTGGACGACGTCTACATCAAGAGGTTCTACCCGAGAACCATCCACAGCGCTGCTACTGCCATTGACCTGCTGAAGAGCTACCAGCTGCTGGACTTCACGCCGGCACACCAGCCGCTGTACGTGGACCTGAAGCTGGACATGAAGCTAGAGAAGAAGGTGAGGCACTAGATGGTTTGGTCGGTGCTCAAAAGCAAAGTCAGCATTGCACTACCAACTTAATGTCTCATGAACAGATGAAAGTCCTGACTGTTTCATATTTTCTTCTGATGGAAACTGGAGCTCACATCACTCACTGAAGCATATCCAAGAAGAGTTTTATCTTCTTCCTCCAGAGTTGAAAACACTGGAGGCAGAAAATCTCCAGAGGTGAACATGGAGCTGATCAGGCATCTTCTCTCCTCAGAAAACAGTGGACGCCTTCGTCAGCACCGTCACCCTTCCACACCCATTCTCCAGTGAGGCCAACAGAGTCGCGGTCTTCACTGAGGTCTTGGTTTCATTTCTGGATCAGTGAGGTTCTGCACTCTCACCTGCTCACTGATTGTGCTCCTCTGCAGGATCCCGCTCAGGTGGAAGTCGCTCTACAGAACGGAGCCGCCTTTGCTGGAGGAGCCGACTTGATCCAGCAGGTCAGGCCATTGCTGAATCTCTTCTCTACCTCAGAACACCATCACTCTTCACTTTTGGACTTGGTTCTAGGAAAGGGTTCTAGTAGAAGCAGCAGGTCCATGGTGGTGTCCACCTCCAGGTCAGCCTGTCTGCTGGCACTCATCTGAAAAGTGAGCCACAAAGTGACTGAGGATAATGCAGTGTCAGTCATGTTAAACAAGGTCTTGTTTGAGGTAACACAAGCTCTAGTGTGGCTGTGAGTGGAATCACAAATTATTTCAACATTCCTGAAATGTAGGAAATGTTGATTTTTCAAACAACAACTGCATCAATGTCCGAATACCTTTAATCTCCAAAACATTAAAATGGTCTTGTGACCGGTTAACCTTTAACTGAAGGGGGGAGTCACACAGCTCGGGATCTGCCCGACCCGAGAATCAAGCAGAGTTCTGGTTCTGCTGGTCTTCCCTTCTTGGTCGCTTGAGCTTCAGTGGTTTTTGTTTCTCGGGTCAGAATGTGCAGATCCGACCCACCTGGATCATCTCTATCTCCCTCACACTTGGTGTGTCTCCCTTTACTGCAGATCCTGGATGATGAGGTGGATGCCGACTTCTTTGTGGCTGTTCCCGACATGCTGTCCAAACTCACACCACTGAAGAACAAGCTGAGGAAGAAGTTTCCAAAGAGCAACAGAGGCGAGACACTGGCCATTTGTCTCACTAACCCCCTGTCGTGACCACTCATCATGTTATGTCTCTTGTCTCTCAGGTTCTGTTGGAATCAACATTCCTAAGATGGTGCGGTTGTTCAGGACGGGTCACGAGTACATGGTGGAGGACGGCTGCTACATTCGCACTCAGATCGCCATGGTGCGTTGATGGGCCGACTGAAGAGACGCTCCAGATGACCAAACTTCTCTTGTCCCTACAGCTGGACTTCCCTCAGGACCACATCCTGGAGAACCTTGAGACGGTTCTGACCGACGTGGCTTCACACCGACCAGCACACTTTGGTATATGACTAAGATCTCTACCGCCCCCTGGTGGTCACAGTTCAGCTCCACAACAGCTGCTCTCTCCCTGCAGGTCCGTTCATCCAGCGGGGCGTGATCGCCAGCCACACCAGCGAAGGTCTGTGGTTCAACTGCCAGGAGCTTCTGCCAGAATCAGCCGAGCAGTGACTTCATGTTTCACTATCTCTGTGTCAATAAAGTTTTTGTGTCTGACTCAAGAGGTTGTAAACCTTTGTCTGGAGCTGACCCAGCTGACGGTGGATGAGTTTGTAGCCGCAAAACGGCAAAGAAAAGCAAGAGACGTGGAGCTGGAACACGTCTGCATTGATGACTTCCCGGCTAAAATCGTATCTAGTATCAATGATAAGAGTAATCCACGAGCTTCTCTTTGAAGACCTTTACTTGGTTTGAGTGATCTTTATCGCGTCGTGTGTAAAAGTGGTCCACCGGCGAGGTGTCCCTGCCCCCCACCTCTTGCAGCATACCGGGCCAAGGTGAGGAGTGAGTCCCGTTTGTCAGTAAATCGTTAGGGGGCGCTGTTCACCCTCGGAGCTGACAAAAGACCTGACACCGACGGTAGCACGGACACCGTAGTTATAGTTGAGCGTGCCACTCGACGGTTTGAGGTGAAACACAAGTAACAACGTTAGGACTTCGCAAGACCGCTTCAATGGAACGAAATCCCGGAAGGTGTCCTAGATAGCGCGGGGCTGGTCAAATCAGAAGTATTATTTTGAATGTATTCGAAATGAAATAGAATGAAAATCCATTTACACTAGAACACATAACTCTATTGAAGAATGCATTGAAACGGCCATTGACAAAAATAGAGTATCGACAGTGGGAAAAAAATAGTTAAAGAAAATTCTTGATGTCACCAGAGCAAAATGATGGTAGCAGTCAACAGCTGACGATAAAAATAACCATGAACGTGAGGGCGTAAAAATGGTCAAGAAACATGAGATGACGGTTGCGTTTGATGTATGTGTTTACATGATTTAGCTGTACTTGTGGGGACATTTTTGCTAGTCCCCTCAAGGTTAAGCATCAATTTGAGCATTCGAACTTAAAATAACTGGGACATTAAAATTGGGTTTCAGTTTGGTTCAGAGTCCTGGTTGAGGTTAGCCACGTGTTTTGGATGTTCGAGAGGCTGGGGAAAGGGTTGTGGCAATGTGAGGTCCCCACAAGGACAGAGATTCAAACATGAGAGTGAGAGAGTGTATATATGTGTGTGAGACAGAGAGAGTCCAGTTGTGTTGTGGATGTTGTTAAACGTGAAGCTGTGCTGGAGTGACGTCACCAAACAAGTCCGGCGTCACGAATGAAGACACGAATTCTATCGGCGGACCGTGGGTGGTGGTCCTCCTGGAGGGGGCGGGTCGGGAGCGTTGTGAGGAGGTGCGTGGGGGGCTCGGGTCCCAAATACCCACCAGACTGACTCGGCGGTGCTTCTGGGCTCTCTTCCTCTCCTGCATACTCTGACCCAGATTCTGGACCTGATCCATTGAATCCACCTGCGTGTCCGGTTCTGGACGACAAGTAACACTCGGCAGGTCGGACGGAACCGGACCTGGCCCGGTTCGAGGATCCGCACCGGATCAACTTCTGGATCTGAAGCGCACACCAGCCTCGCTGTCTTCAGACCGACAGCATGACCGCCTGGTTCATCTGAACCGCGGGCAAAACGTTCGCTTCCCTCGGCGACTCGATCTGGACTGACCGCCGGCGAACATGCGCGCACTCCGACTGCTGGTTATGGTGCTGCTCTGGGTCCTGGCGGGGGTGCGGACGACTCACGGTGGGTATATTGTTGAACTCCGAAGCTGGTTTTGGGGAAACACCTTGAATCTGTGCGGGCAGGTAGATGTGATTTAGTGACGTCACGCAACGGCTTCACTCCGCTTGAAACTTTTTCTTGTGGGAAAACGGTGCCAAATGTTTTTATAATTCAGTTTATCGTTGGATATAAGCCTCATTGTCTCTGTAGTTTATTTCTGTTTTTTTTCTGATATAACAAATTCTTCTGTTACGACACCAACAGAAATGAGTGTAGTACACTGATTCTAATATGAACATTGCATGCTAACTGTAGCGTAAATGCATCCCTCTGGAGACTGACCAAGCAAACATTTCAGTTCAGTGTCAGGAGTGAGCGAGTTCTACTGCAGATTAGTTCTAACATGGTTATTCATCTGAAACCTAAAGTTACAGTGAGCTAACTCCAACATGCTAACACGAACATGCTAGCATTGCTAGCAGTTTTTAGCCAGGATTATTCAAGTCAGACTTCAGTTATTTAATTCTTTATTTTAATTAGAGACATTGAAATTAAAGACATTAAATTTAATTCATTTAATTCTCTAACATACGGTTACATTTACATATATATATATATATATATTTTTGTTGTTTCACAGTTTTTAAGAATTTGTGAGGACAGCACTCGGTGAGGTATGAAGTGGTTTTGTGGTCCAACCTGTGCTTCAGACCACCTGTGGCCTGACTGAAGAATATGGAGCAAGAGAACACGTGTTGGACTTTTGTCATGTGAAAGATGTAAACTGAGGAAGAGAGCAATTTGTAAAGAAATGTAATCCGCATAAAATATAGGTACTCAAAACTGAACTCAGTACAAGGATAGTTGTTATGTTGGAATAGTACATACAAACTGGAAGTAAAGACACACACGATGAGTCTATCATGAGTCAGGTACAGCTTGCTCTGCTGGTGAGACTATGAATGGATGGATCTGTTGTGATTGAACTTGAAATATTCTTCTGTCTGCTGCAGGAGCCTGTGTCTACGAGGGAGCGCTGCACGAGGTGGGAGCTGTGTGTGTGTGTGTGTGTGTGTGTGTGAACGTGTACCTGGTTTATCCTTACTTCTAGACAAAGCACCTCCTAGTGACAACCTTCTGCCTTTGTGGGGACTATTTGGCCGGTCCCCACAACGGTATGCCCCAGTTTGAGCATTGAAACTTCATAATTATAGAGATATTAATGGGTTTCAGTTTGGTTCGGAGTCCTGGTTAAGGTTAGCCTGTGTTTTGGATGGTTAGATTTTGGCTGGGGAATGGGTTATAGCATTCAGAGGTCCCCACAACGCTGGAGATATGTGTGTGTGTGCACAATGACGCAGGAGCTCTGATGATGGACCCTAAAATACTTTTGTGTTGACTGTGTGTGAGACCCTGGACTGTCACCATATTTGATTTTCCCTTCACTATTATCGTGCACCAGATCGCCAGTGTCGCCCAGTGATGACTCTAAAATGTATTTACAACACATGCCGTTATATACTGTTGCATGCTGAGTTTAGACCACTCCTCTTCTGATCCTCTGCCATGTGTCTCATTACACTCTGTGAGGTAGCTGTTGTTTCTAACTGGTGCCGTACTCCTGGCCACAGATGGCTTTGGATTAAGGAGCGACGCCGCTCTGATATGGCGAAACTTCCACCCAACAAGCTCCTGGTCTGTGATGCATGATCCAAACTTATTGCAGAAGACAACGCGTCCATCACAAGCTTCCTTGACTGTCTCACAGAAGTTGTCGAATGAATGACATGGATCATCTAAGGGCACAGATCAGAGAGTGAATGTGCCCTTAGATGATCAACTATGTCATTCATTCACACCACATCCTACAACGTCTGTGAGACAGTCAGGGAATGACAACGACAAGGGATGTTCCGAAGCTAAAGTCGGTCTCTGCGAGCCTGGCAACAAATTGAACCACTAGGGGTGAAAGTCACAGCTGGATTGCATTGTTTACAAATCTTCATGCAAGAACACCAGTGGTTATCTCTTGTTCATTGTTGCAAGCATATGTCTCCGTTAGCATGTAGTACTGGTATGAGACCCAGCTTGTATTTTCCATGTTTCTGTCAGTTACGAGGAGTTCAGTCAGCCTTTACAGCTGAAGCTGGTCACGGGTTTCAGATGTTGGTGGAACTTGTGGTTGCAGCACCTAGCCGTGGGAGACTTGTGGGTTCCCAGTGATGACAGAGGTGCTCTGCTCTTTCCGTCTAATAATTACAGGCAAAGCTTATGCTCTCACTCAGGAGGATGTTGTCTCAGTGGGATGTGAAAATGTTTGAGTGGGGAGGTGAAGGGGAAGAGGGCTGCAGAGATTCAGGTGGGACGTCCCGACAGGTCTGGGCAGATTCAGTAAAAAGCCATCCTAGAGTTCAAAGTGAACAAATTCCCACAGAATGGAAAACAAAGCCCACACAGATTGAACTGGTTGTTTCCATGCCAATTCGTATGAACGGAACTCTCCGGATATTTTATTAGGAAGGTCTGGAAATCATCTGGATGTCCCCGAACACAGTGATGGCGCAAGAACCCTAAAAAGGCCCTCAGCTCCACTGGGCCTAAGATTTTGTCTGCGGGTCCAGTTGGCTCACAGAGTGCCTGACCTGTCGGATGTAAGTGGATCGTAAGGGGATCGTTTCTCCTGAGTCAGAAGACCAGCTCTGGCCACACCCTCAGCCCATTGCCTCCCGCTGAACAGCTTCAGCACCCAGGCCCATGACCCAGGCCTGAACCTCGGTCCCCAACTGGTCACCATTCCCGAGTCCAGATGCAGCACGCATGCTCACGATAGTCTTCATCCTGGGGGATTGGCTGCTAGTCA
Organism: Synchiropus splendidus; assembly: GCF_027744825.2. Lineage (NCBI taxonomy): Eukaryota > Metazoa > Chordata > Actinopteri > Syngnathiformes > Callionymidae > Synchiropus > Synchiropus splendidus. Next base: position 18,534,872 of record NC_071340.1, read on the forward strand.
AAGCATGGCTCCACACGCTTCACCACTGTGGGTGTGGTAGGGGTGTCTCATTGTCTGATCCCACTGGTGGTCACCTCCAGACGATCTCTGCATCAGACCAGCAGCTGCACTCGGAAACGTGCCAAAGTCAAATCTTTATTTATACGATTTCCCTTCATTTCCTTTCCTATGCAGCATCTCCCTATTTGTTTATTTGTTTGTCTCCAGTTATTTACATTTAAATCTCCCCTCCCTTCTGCGAGTTTAGACAAACTTATTTTCGATGAACGTTCTTGGAGATATGGTGCATTAAATGATCAGAAAAGTTGTTCCTAAGAAATTTTGACCACCTCTTCGTCGTAGGATTATGGGTAACAGACGTTAGTCTGCCGTGAGAGTCAATCCAGCGCGGTGCTCGGCAAAGACTCGGCAACATGCAGCTCCATGTTTAAATATAGCCTGCAGGCGGAATTCCTCACATCGCTGGTAGACCATCCATCGGGGAATCAAAAGTGTGGAGAACTGGAGCAGAGACAGTAGTTTGGACTCCCCTCACGCCTGTCTAAGGTCACAGCAGAGTTTAACCAAACCTTGGTGTTCCGGTCCGCTCCCTCTAACGGCGCCCCCTGCCTCTGCAGTGCTCACTGGACCAGAACTAAACTGGGCCCCGACTGAGCAGTGCACAAGTGCAGTGAGGTGGGGAATGGCCTGGCCAGATCCCACTGACTGCTAATGGGCAAACAAACAAGCTGGCACCCCAACCCCCCACCAAGCACTACAGGCCATGGGGTGTCGTGTCTGACAGTTTCATTGCTGCAGGTCACAGAGGTCGTGCATCTTTTGTCTCTCACTTCACTCTCAGTGTTTGATTCCCGTCAGCAGCCTTGTCTATCGCCCCCTCGCCGAACCCGCACCTCACCCCTCAGGGCAGCGTCTCTGCACTCGCTTGTCTGAGCTTTCCGGCGCTTGCAGCTACAAGTGTTTATACAGCAAGTCTTTGTCGGCACACGCTGACGAGTCGAACAGCAGGAGGAGCTGCCATGAACGTGACACCTGACATGGTCGAACACACACCTCAGCTCGCCACACCATAGCTTGATCAGTGTCTGACCAAGTTTCGGAAATCTACCTCCACAATCAAGATTCTGCTGCTTGCTAGGTGGAGCGACCTGTGACCCAGTGAAGGAGAACAAGTCTGGGCTGGTTTTACGGTTCTGAGTAAACACTTAAGCCTCATCGGCCAGATTCAGTGGTCGCATGCTTGCCTAGGTTCTGGTCTCTGGAAAGATCCTGGTGTGTGAACGGACGAGACTCGTAAACATCCAGACCGTCCTCATCACCAACTTACTCTGGCGGGATGTTCAGGAGGACACTCACAAATATGTTGTATGAAATGATCTTGTATCTACAAGTCTTAGTTGAATCTGTTGAAATGGAACGCTAAATAAGTGTAAAACTAGTTACAAGCTAGTAAAGCTAACTCAGTGTTGTATGATCCGGAGACGCACCACAATGACGTCACAAGAGGAATCTGCTGTCGGCTGATCCGCGTGGTGTCAGTGTGAACAAGTGCTTCAGCTTCAAAGTCAGGGTGATGCAAGTTCAGAGAATGAGGGACAAGTGGCAGCCTCTGCAGCTGTCGCATTTTGGGGAGTCATCTGACCACATGCATCCTAGGGCCTTAAAGTTCGTCACCAACATACTGACTGCCATTGTTAGACCTAACAAAAAAGCAGAGAAGCAACAGTGCCAAAACTTGCTGTCAGTACAGGATCCGGGAAAGCTATAGTATCGGTTCTGCACAAGCGCTGGAGTGATGACGTCATTAAACTTCTCCCACTGGGAGAAACACATGTGACAGTACTGGACAAAAACAACTATGTGCCGTAATGCAGTGAATGCATTTGTTCACTTACTTTGTAATTTGAATATATTGCTATTGTTAAAAGAATTAACAATAAATATGTCATGGGACAAAAAAACAAAGAAAACTCCCAAGTCGTGCCTCTGGCTAGGATATTGATGATTGATATGACCCACTTCACTATTATTGATGACTTCTTTAACAATAGTAATATATACAAAAAACAAAGCAAGTCAACAAAGCTCTGCTGATTGTGGTGTGTTGACTGCATTGCAGCACTTATTTTTCAGTCACACTGATTGTGATTGTTTTGTGATCTCACAATATTTCAATAAAGTTGTTGCTGCTCCTTCCTTCCTTTCTTGCCTTTCTTGCAGAGTCAGATCTTAATCAGTCTGTGATGGAGGTAGGGGGTGCAAGAGGATAGTTCAGCATCATCTGCACTTAATGTGAGGACACAGTGAGGTTGTGGGGTTGATGCCGCTCCAACAAACCCACCATACTTGTAGGACACAACCAGAATTCACCTGTGGTATGACCTGATGACAGAGAGGCAGCTTGGTGCTGGACCTGCACCAGGTCCTTGGTGGAGGTCCTTGTCCTGGTGTGAAACTGTATGTAGTGCTGTAATTGTGGGCCGTTAACTGTCAGGGTAATTACTGCGGTGACAAATAGGTCAATAACGATCTCTGTGGGAAAAGAAGCCGATGTTTGTGGACCGTAAAAGTTTGTTGGGACGGAACCACAGTGCTGTGAGAAGATGAGGCCGAGCATGTAGGACGAGACTTGCTGAAGCAACACAAACAGCTGAGTCAGCAGTTGCTTGGTGACATCCGTAGTTTTATTGAGGTTTCAATCCCCGCTGGCTGTGGTGGTCATGGTTTGAGTGCACACAGGGGGGTTCTTCTTTGTTGTCAGGAATGCTGCAAGCTTTTTGTGCTGTCCGTCTCTGACCCCAGTCTGCTGGCAGACACTCAGAGCGGATGAAAGGTTGCAGCCTTGAGCTTAAATCATCTCTTCTTTGTGCTGCTGGACCTTCTCCACAGTCTCACAACTGTGAGACGTGAATCAGGAATGTGAATGGTCCCAGTATCTCCTGTGGTGCGTCGCGGTGTCACTGGAGGTGACACTCCAGCTTCGGACCAAGGTTTACTTTAGATGCTCAATGTCTTGGTTGCTTCAGGAATCTGACAGGTTCAAGTTCTCTAGTCGCAACTGAAGCTGCCGGCCTCTGTCCTCTGTCAAACACCTGGTTTGAGCTCTGTAATCAAGAGAGGAGCTGTAAAAACATGGAGTCAGGGAGACGCTCTGTCATTAGCTAAGAGGCATTCTGGAGCATGGTGGGAAACTTGAGAGGAATGTCATCGATGTGGGCGAGATATTCATCCTACCAGTTTCACGGAGATGCTTACAAACTGCCACAGGAAGGTGGCGCCGTCCGGTCTCTGACTTTTGTTGCAGCTGTAGAGATGAGATATCGGATCCGGTTCTATTCTGATCCCTCAACATCTGATCTCCAACCCTCAAACACTAACACTCTGATGAAGTGTAAAAATAAGATAGCTGGTCCACCACACTGTTTCTGGGTCTGTTAAACTTTAACGTTAGGCCCGCACCAGTGCCAAGTCACTTGGGAACCAAGTCACGTAGTCTGGTCGTGCCGGGATCAAAGATCATGGAGGTCACAAGGACCACAACTGAACACAGAGGACTCAAGTGTGTCAAACATTGAAGTGTTCTGTTTCAGACAGCAGGACTCAGTTCCACATTCACCTGTGGAGGAGCTGATCCTCATCCTTCATCGTGGATGGGTCTTCACTCTCATGTGCTGCAGTTTTCTGTTGTGAAAAAAAACCAGTAATAGTTGTCTAAACCCCAACAAAGCAGTGTGTATGTGAGGTGAACTCATGAGGAGGACTACTCTCTCGTCATGGTCCTCGCAGCTCTGTAATTACCTCCTTGTTTCAGCGATCAAAGCGCCGGCGGCCAGGAAGTTTTTCGAGCTGAAAGTGGAGATGAGCCACGTGACCCGAGGCTATGTTTACCCCTCCCCTCCCAAAATGCCTGACTGTTGAAAACGCTACAAAACCACCATGTTCTCAGCCATTGCTTGTACTGCTACAGTCACTGCAAATACTAGTGCTACTGCTAGTACTGCAGGAACAAGTCGTACAATAATTGTACATCTACTGCTACTACTATTATCAATAATATGTGTTATTATTACAACCACAACCAGTTCAACCACATCAATTACTAGTCCAAATATACTTCACAAATACTTCTGAAAGTACTTTTAATGTTACTACTATCATTCACTTCTAAAGTTTTCACACTTCAGCTAATCTATCAAGCACCTCTTTTGAAGCGACTGCAGCTGGTACTAGCTGGTACTACCAAGAAAGCAGACGTTAAATGTCGCGTCAGTCTCTGCACTGACTGTCCTGGTCTGCTGTTGGCCGCAGGAGTTCTGTCTCTGGGCTTTTCCGGGTCAGTGGAGCAAGGTCAAGCTGACCACTTTCATCTGCCCGGATAGTCTCAGCAGGACACCTGAGCCTGTGGTCTGCAGTTCTAGTTTTCATTTTTATTCTGCTCCACTCCCAGCTCCTGCAGCAGCAGCTGCTCTGAGTCTTACTTAAGGGCACTTCCGCTGCTGTTTTGGAGGCGCTGGTACTTCACTCTAACCACAGCAGCTGGTCATAGCGCTGCGTCCTGTAGTCGACCAGCTCATCAAGACATCATTAGAATGACTAACCCGTCTTCTCCTCTCACCACTGGTGCAGATTAACACCCCGAACTGCCTCGTGTATGACTGGCCGGCAGGTTTGTCATACCTGCCGACGATCACCTGACTCTCCCATGACCTTGTCTGCCAGACTGTCCTTGATGCTTTGTGCGGTGACACTGTAGAACCTCAGGAGCACCTGAAAAATGTCTTTGCGTATCAGAGGAATTCAGCTGAGTCATGAGATGATGAAAGCAGCTTTGTTAATGCACGCACACACGTAATGAGGAGCTGCAGATTTGAGCCAGGCCTTATCTTGCACTCACCCCAGCTAATTCCCGTTCTCATCACAGCGCCTGTTTTCCCGCCGCTCCCCTCCCCAAGGCATGTCAGTATGTGGTCACATGACTGACCTGTCCAACCAGTGCTCTCCCCTCATCCAGCGGCCTGTGTCTCGCTGAAAACTGAAATGAATAGATCACATGAGCCCAGATGAATGTTCCACAGCAGCTGTTGTCAACATCAGTGCAAACTTTGTGTTTGTGTCTTTGCCACTGAGTTGTTGGGCTCCGTAATGCTGCCATTAGGGATTTTGTGGTGATCACAGACTCAGAGTAGAGCGGCTTCAAGCAGAGGCAGGTGTGTGTGATGTTGTGATCACTAGGTTCCTCTCCTGCTGCTCCTCGAGACCTGCATGATTTGGTTACACGGTGGAAATAGCTGCTGCCGCTGCCTTCCTCTGACACTGTAAAATAATCCTGGCCAGCACGTCACTAAATGTGGACTGCGACACTTCAAAGTTCCCACTGGACATGAAGGCAGCGCCGCGGTTTCAATCGTGTTGCCATGGAAACTCCATCATGACCGTCAGAGCGCAGAAGTCAAGCGGCAGTTTCATTATTCATGAATGAAGAACGTTGAGTAAACATTCCCCAGACTCAAACTTCAGAACATCATTGGTGACGAAGGCTTTACTTATCTCTCGAAAACTTACATCGCACACATGTCCATCTCAAGCATGTAAGATACCACCAGGTTCTCTGCAGTTCTGAGCCGCACCGTTGCTCTGTCCCGACGCCACAAGTGTCCCGAGAGAGTGCTGCCAACTTATTCCAGGACACAAATGTGGAGTTCCCCGACCCACTCGCTCAGCCTCTCTCCTCCCTCCACTTCACCTTCTGTCCTCCTTCTCCCCCCTCCTCTCAAGGAGCTGCACCTCTTGATGCTCTGGCGTCTCTGGAGTTTATAGTCAGAGTTCTGAGTCTCCTTTATGCAGGAAAGACTGGAACTTTCAGTGGATTTATTTTCAGAATCGCGTGAGAGTGTGAAGGAAGCGGAACTCTTGTGGCTACTTTTAAAGTCGTTCATTATTCAGCAGGGCTGTGGTAATTAAAATCAGAATAACGTAGCATCTCCAACCACTCGCCTGCTTTTTAGCTTTCTGGTGACTTTATCTCTCTATACACATCTTTATCTCTCTATACTCTAAACACACATGCAGTGGGACTATGGTCCTGTGGGAGGACTCTGGTCCCGTGGGAGGACTCTGGTCCTTCATGTGAACTCTGGTCCTGCTGGGCCGCTCTAGTCCTGTGTTGAAGCCTCTGGTTCAGGACAAAATGCAGCAGGAGTCAGCATGTTGTCCTCCTGCCACCATCAATTATTGACTGATGCTTTAGTTCATTGCAGCAGCACAGACACCAGATAACATTGGAGGATTTCTGTCTGACATGGAGGTTTCCATCCTCTCTGCAGCGAAAGGAGTAATGAGATGAGAGGGTGTTCACTCCCGAGTCATCTTGGCAAGGAAGGTCCCCAGACTGCACACACCAACACATACATATATACCCTACGTGTCTGTTGATCACATGTTCATTTATTTTCACATACTTTCAGCACTCACACTTTCATCTCTCACTCATTCACTCATTCTGGCTGTCTCTGAAGAGCGGGTCGGTTCGTCTCATGACTTGCTCAAGGTCATTTGTGCACTGTTGATGAGCTCCAGTGAAACAATGACACCATCCTCTTCCAGCGTGTGGCCAGGATCTGACGCTGCAGATGTTTCTGATGCTCATGATGATGCTGATGCTCGTTTGACGAGTCAAAGCTCACTGTGGTCCTCTGTCATAGAACAACACGTCATGGAGGCCCGATTCCTGCCAGGGCTGCAGCTGTCAAGACAACGTGGTCGTCTGCAGAGCCGTACGCTGCCCAAACCCCAACTGTGACCCCCAGAGGGTGAGACCTGTGTGGGTGTGTGTGTGAGTCTGTCTGCATCCATGTGAGTCTTTGTCTCTGTCTTCGGGTGCTTCAGTGTGTGTCCATGTTTGTTTGGTGCGGTGTGTTTGTGTTTCCTGTGTGTTCAGGTGTGATCAATGTGTTTCTCTTGTGTCAACTCAGAAGGTGTGTCGATGTTTTTTGGTTTGTGTTCATTGTAATGCGTGCTCTGGTGGTATGTATTCATCTGTGTGTTCAGGAGAGGTGTGTAACTCTTGATTTGTGACCAGGGTGAGCTACTGCGGATCCCAGCGGGAGACTGCTGTCCTGTGTGTGTGTCGTCGTCTCAGAACTCGTGTCAGCACGAGGGAGAAACATTCGGGGTGAGTGACGAAGGGCCTCTGATGTTTGTCCATGTCTGCCAGTCCCTGAGGGCCTCAACGTGTCCTGTTGTCGTACCCAGCACGACAGTCAGTGGAGCCCGGCGCCCTGTTCCGTCTGCGTCTGCTCCCGAGGGGAAGTCACGTGTGGGCCACCCCGCTGCCACTCTGTCACCTGTCCTGCCGATCACCAGCTGTTCACCCCCCCTGGAGAGTGTTGCCCCAAGTGTGCACGCAATGGACGTAAGAACACAATCGTGAGACACTGCTGACTACTTTTCCTGTATTCCTGAGACGACAAGACTAAGTTGTGTAGCTTCGAGCACTCTCACTGTCCTGGACACACACACACAGGTTTGTCACACCATGTTTGTGAGGACCTCTCATTGCCATAACCCTTTCCCCAGCCTCTACCTCTAAACCTAACCATCAAAAACACATGGCTAACCCAGTTATTTTGATATTTTAACCCTAAATTGATGCTTAACCTTGTGGGTTCCGGTTTCCCCACAAATTGGACCTCACAAGGATATATATGCTAAAACCCACACACACGCACATAGAGGAACACTCATTCAGAAGTACTTGCACTCACAGCTGCAGTTAAGGAACAACACTCAGGAACCTTCATATTCCCAACACAGTGGCATACACCGGCACAGACATGCTCACTAAGCTTTGTTTTGGACAGACACAGTGGGACGTACACCTGTCTGTGGACACACACACACTGATGCACATGCGAATCAACATAGTATATTAACAGAGACATTCCAAGAAACTCTCAACACAACCCACAAACACACAGATGTGAAGATACCCATGAGCAAGGCCTGACCTACATACACACCACATGTGTGCACATGCACACAATAACGACTCAACCAGTGATGTGATGCAGAAGATTTGAGCACATGCAACTATTTATAGAGACAAACAGCTGCTGCAGTGGTGCAGGTTGTATCAGGTGTGATTTAATCACACAACGACTACTCAAACGCTTGGTGACTCAGCAATGTGTGCCTGTGTGTCTGTCAGGGTCCTGCTCCTGGCAGGGATCCCTGTACAGGGACGGGGACGAGTGGAAGTCTAGCCAGTGCTCCAGGTGTGTGTGCAGTGACGGGGACGTCCAGTGTTCTGTGGTGGAGTGCCCACCCGTTGCCTGCACACCAGTGAGTCCGCACACACGCACCTCAGGTGCCCCACTCCAAGGCTCTGCTGAGAGACTGCAGTCTGACTCGAGGGCAGCATGGCATTGCACTGAGTGAAGTGGGCATCAAACTTGGGACCTCACTGAGTCATTTTCAACTCTTTTTATTCTTCAGCAGGAAAATCTGGTCATCCAGCCCGGGAAGTGTTGTCCACAGTGTGTGTCCGACCCCTGCCTGTCTGCTGGGAAGCAGTACCAGGTGCGCCTGCGCGTGCGCGTGTTAGAGAGAGTATGTTAAAGACTTGAGTGTGTGTCTCACATCAGAATGGACAACAGTGGCAGAAAAACTCCTGCACCACGTGCGTGTGTGACCATGGCCAGTCCAAGTGCCATATCAGCAGCTGCCAACCCATCTCCTGTGAAAAGGTGAGTACATCACACTCACGTTTGTCTTCCTATCTTAGTGAGGACTGCCATTGACATAACCCTTTCCCCAGACTCTCTTCCTAAACCTAACCATCTAAAACAAATGGCTGAACCTAACTTTTACTCTTAACCAAACTAAAACCCAATTATAATAACCTAGCTATTTTGTAGTTTTATTTGAAATTTCTCTCAAATTGAGGCTTGCAAAAACATCCTCACTCTGTTGTCACTCTGTTGCAACTCATATAGGTTGTCACAAATATAGAAGTACAAGAACACACACTATGTTAATCTGACAGTGACGTCGCTTTTCGTTTCTTGTGTCTTCTGGCCTCTTCCGATTTCGGGTCCTCTCTCAGGGTCAGGTGAAGGTCAAGCGTGCGGGTCAGTGCTGCGAGGAGTGTGTGGCAGCCAGAGGCAGCTGTCTCCACGAGGGGGTGGCTCGTTACCATGGTGACATGTGGAACTCCAGCAACTGCAAGTTCTGCAGCTGCACCCGGGGCCACGTTTTGTGCCGGCGGGCCGAGTGTGGACGCGTCCAGTGTCTAGAGGTACTAGCGCGCGCGCGCGTGTGTGTGTATGTGTGTCAGTGTTCGGAGTTATCAAAGTGTGTCGTGTTCATGTGTGTTTTGTCACACGAGTAATGCGGACCGAGGTTCTGGTTGGAATGTTTCGTCACTGACTGTGGGCTCAGGTGCCCAGTCACATGCATGCCACAGAAGCGCAGCAAGGGGGCGCTGTTCATGCAACGTCACGCAAGCTCTCAGCTGTGGCTCAGCTCCCCTGAGCTGGAGAGGTGGACCTGATCTGGGTCTCAGGGATGTGTTCAGTGGTGTGTCTCAGGTGTCTGAGACAACGTTGGAGAAGAGCCGTCGGGGTCGCTGAAGGGTTTGGGCTCTTACCTCAGTCTGTTTTTCAGGGTTCAGAAGTTCGTCTCCTGCCTGGAAAGTGCTGCCCCGAGTGTTTGGCGAAGAGAACTTCATGTGTTCACCGCGGCAAGTCCTACAAGGTGAGCGTCTCTGGCCCAGGTAAATGATCCAAGCCCAGGTAAAAGATCGGACCCAGGCAGCTTCTGTTCCAGGATGCATCTCGTTGGACTGACAGCCCCTGCCAGGCCTGCGAGTGTCACAACGCTGAGGCCACCTGCTACGTGCGCACCTGTCCCACCTGTCCACCAGGCACTCTGACCGTCGCCCACGCTGACCGCTGCTGCCCCGAGTGTCACCCAGGTGAGCCACTCATGTGACCACCAGATCCCAGTACTACTAACATGGACACTGTGCATCCTCCAGTCCAGTGCCACAGAGATTGCTTGTCCTGTTCGGGGTCTCCAGACCACTGTGACTCCTGCAAGGACCCCAAGTCTGTCCTCCATCGGGGCCGCTGTCTGACCTCCTGTCCTGCTGGATTCTTCACCAATGGAACCACATGTGAAGGTACGAGTCCTGTTGATGATGACACACTGTGTGTGTGACCCTTTGCTACTTCTCCTCAGCTTGCCGTGCCTCCTGCTCCTCCTGCTCCAGTGGCCTGGACTGCCAGTCCTGCAGCTCGCAGCGGCCCCTGCTGAGTCCTGATGGCGACCAGTGTGTGAACTCCTGTCCTGCTGATTCCTACCAGCACGACCTCCGACGCTGTCGTCGTGAGTGCTGCTCTGTTGGTATGGTCTGTGCACTCACACCTCTGACCTCTGACCTGTCTCCTCCAGGGTGTCACCACTCGTGTTCCACCTGCTCCGGTCCGAGTCAGCAGGAGTGCACGTCATGCTCCGGTCCTGCTGCCTTGCTCAAAGCAGGGGAGTGTGTGAGCGAGTGTGGCGATGGATTCTACGGTCGAGAGGGCGTGTGTGTCGGTGAGAGCGTCTTCCTCTTTGATGAGCTGCAGAGAGCTCTCCTCTGCTGACTCAAGTGGGAGCACTGACACGTCTGACTCTCAGCCCACATGTAGAGGCTGCTGCTCTGGAGCGTCTCACCTTGGGCGAGACTCTCCCAGCATCTGGTGTGTGAGTGAGAGCGAGTGAATGAAGAAGTTTACATGTCAAACTTGGATGGGTGAACCTCCTGAACTTTCTTCAGAAGAAGTTCTAAAAAGCCTGAAGGATTCCAAGTGTGCTTGATTCCTGAATGGATCATCTTCTCTTACTTCTTCTGTCACATGCAGCCATGAGGCCATGGTTTACCCTCTCCTCTGCTCCTCAGCCTGCGACTCCTCCTGTGCTTCCTGTTTCCCCGACAGCCCTGTGTGCAGCAGCTGCCCTGCAGGGGCTGCGCTGCATCATGGGATGTGTATTTCTCAGTGCCCGACACAGCACTACAGGGACCAGAGCAGCAGATGCAGAGGTGTGCCTTGAGCCTTCAGAAACATGCCTTTCCATTTGCTCAGTCTTAACTTGCTCCTCTGTTCACGCAGCGTGCCACGCCTCCTGCTTGTCCTGTCACGGGCCAGCACCGTCACAGTGCCTCATGTGTGCAGACGATCTTCTCCTCCACCAGGGGGAGTGTGTGGATGCCTGCGGTGACGGACTTTTCACCCTGGACGGCGGCTGCCACAGTAAGTGTCAGGCAGTGGTGTCAGGGCAGTGAGTAGAGGATGTTGACGGTTCTTTGTCGTCCAGACTGTCACCCGTCGTGCCGTTCATGCGTTGGGCCGCGGGCCTCTGACTGTTTGCGCTGCAGCAAAGCAGACGAGGTTTTGCTGCTCTCGCCGTCCTCCAGTCACGGTATCTGTGCGGCAGCATGCCCCGCCCACAGCTTCCTCGACCCCACGCACACCTGCGCAGGTGAGTGTGTCGTATTGATCTGGCTTTATCTTGTTGCTTGATGTTGTGTTTTAATTGAGATTACTGTCTAACTGATGGTGCTACATGCTGATGAGCAGATGACTGATCCAAGTCCAAGTCCCTCCCGCAGACTAGGTTTTCTCTGTGGACCGGACTTGAATCTGTCCATAGAACCACAACTGTGGCTGAGAAACTAGCAGCACATTGACCCTTTGAGCACTGACTGATGAGTTATTGTCCTGAAGAGGAAGGGATGGGGGTTGATCAGCGGTGATAGATTAGTCAGGTCTGCTGCAGCTGATAGCAACGCTCTCTTTGTGTATGAGTTGACATGGAACTGTGTCGACTGTTGAGGGAACACACATACTTGTATTTCTATCCATATGAGGACCTCTCATTACATTGATGCTTACCCCAGCCTACCACCCTTAACATAACCATCCCAAACAAATGGCTAACCTTAACCAGGATTATTTTTATGTTTTTCTCTCTCAAAACAGCCAAAATGTCCTTACGAAGCAAAATAAGATCAGTGTCTAGTCAAAGAACGCTCACACTCTCTGACTCTTTGCTCGTATCACCACTAGAGTGTGACACGTCCTGCTGGACCTGTCTGGGACCGTCAGCTGAAAACTGCACATCCTGTTCCCCCCCTGCCAGCTTGCAGGATGGGCGCTGTGTGCACACCTGCCAACAGGGGGCGTTTGTGCAGGACCAAGAATGTCACAGTGAGTACTTATGCATACCTTTGTTGCCATGGTGACAGACAGTGACGAGGATGACCTTGGACTCTCCCTCCAGAGTGCCACCCCTCCTGCCTCACGTGCTCTGGACCCTCGCAGGCGGACTGCACCTCCTGCCCCCTACAGGCCACCCTGCAGAGCGGCTATTGCAGGAGCAGCTGTCAAGACGGACGCTACCTCAACCCTTCCACCGGGAGCTGTCTCAGTGAGTGTGTGCGCTCTCTCTCCTCATCAGCAGTCCTTCCCTCCTCCCATCCTTCCTTTGTGTCTTCCTCCCCACCTTGCTTCTCTCCATCATCAGTCTATTGTTTTTATCTTTTCAAAGTTTGTCGACTCGTTGAAACAGTACATCAACATTCCTCACAGACGCTTGGTTCTATCTGGCAAGCTCCCTAACTCCTCCATGTTGGAAGTAATTATGCCGCAGACAAGGTGGCTTCCTGGCCAGACGACTAAATCTGACACCTGATCTGCTGCCGAGGCCTGAAGCCAGAACTGTGACTCATGTCTTGGTCCACCTTTTGTTAGTGGACTTGTCTCGGCACGCTGTGAGAGCTGGGAGACCACACACCCGTCACACTTCACTCACACGCATCCTCCCAGGAATCATTTTACACACTTAAGCCTGCATGAGGTGCAATGGAATGTCTCGGATGCCCAGACCTGCCGGATGCTCTCCTTCTCTTCTCTGTGCTGGAGTTCATGGCCCACCGTGTCTGTTGTTCCCCTCATCATCCAGGAGCTTTACCCCTCCTCTCATCTCCCCTGACCCTCCTCCTCACCCTCCTCTCTCCTCCCCTCACACTCCCCTCACCCTCCTATTAGAATCCGAATTCCATGTCGATGGACTGCTGCAAGTCTGTGAGCCAGAGATTAATCACAATGAAATCCATGCACAAACTGGACTATGAACCATGTCATTAGATGACGGTCGCAGAAGACTGATGTCCGCTCTGCTGGTCACCTCTCCTGCCGGATCACTGGTAGTGGCCAGTTATTAATGATGACTCAGACATGATGAATGAAGTAGGCCAGAGCAGGTCAACCAAAGGGTTCAGCATCTCACCTGAGCTTCTTCGTTTTTCGCTGCTATGACGGCGACACTTCAGTCACGGCTGGGCTCCAGAACCTAGTGCAGAGTCTGACCCCTCACAGAGCCGAGCCATCACTCCAGTGTTATTTCTGGTTCTCCAGTTTGGTTCAGTCGTGTGTGTGTGTGTGTGTGTGTGTGTGTGTGTGTGCATCCTCCAGAGTGCAGCTCAGACTGCCAGCGCTGCACGGCCGACCTTCAGACTGGGGTGGGGAGTGTGTGTCTCTGGTGTAAGTCAGCTCGGATGCTGCTGCTCGGTGACCACTGCGTCTCTCAGTGTCCAACGGGAAGATTCCAACTGCATGGCGCCTGCATCAGTGAGTCGCTCATGTGCACGACTCCTCAGAACCCATCGTAACACACAGACATTTTCTCTGCTGACCATGAGTGATCTCAGTGGTCAACAGGTTAGTCGTTGAGCACCTCAGTTAACGTTGATTTTTTCCTAGGATGCCATACATCATGTGACACCTGCAGTGGTGCTGGGCCTCTGTCATGCACTTCCTGTCCCGCCTCCACCTTCCTGTTGCCATCCGGACTGTGCGCTCCCGAGTGTCCTCAGGGTCACTATGAAGAGGGTCAGCGTGTCTGCCGGGGTGAGTCCAGCCTGGCGTTCTGAGCTGCTAAGGCGGTGATGACTCTCTTGAGGTGACAGTGTTTGTTTGTTTATTAGCTTGCGACACTCAGTGTCTCACCTGTGACCCGAGTGGCGCCTGCACTTCCTGTCGGGATCCCAGCAAGGTTCTGCTGTTTGGAGAATGTCAGTACGACAGCTGTGCGCACCAGTACTACCTGAACACCAGCAGCCGCGCCTGCAGAGGTCAGTCCTTGTGGCGACGTGCAGGCATGACTAAAAGCTGTGTGTTTGTGTTGTCACCTTTCATTGGGGTTGTCTCGCGTGTGTGTGACTGACGTCATGCCACATTTCCTGTCACTCAGAGTGCGACTGGAGTTGTAACACCTGTAGGGGCCCTCAGCGCCATGACTGTGTCCAGTGCATGGATGGACTGGTGCTGCAGGATGGCGTTTGCTCCCAGGCCTGTGGGGACGGCTTCTTCTTGGACGGCGACCGGTGTGTCGGTGGGTTTCTGTGTGTCCTGTCCTGTTGCAAGCGTCTCACGTTCTCCCTGTGTGTATCCACAGCCTGTGACGATGGCTGCCTCCAGTGTCTCGGCCCTGCTCGCTGTCAGAGGTGTCGATCTCCTCATGTCGCCCTACGGGGTCACTGTGTCCTCCAGTGTGGGCAGCGCTTCTTCCTGGATGCCGCCACACGAGTGTGCAAAGGTGAGAGAGGAAGTTGGGTGGAGTGTGACTGTTCCGCTGAAACAGTTGTTTATATGAACTCCAGCTTGCTCCACTGACTGCGTTCTCTGCGACGGTGTGGGCCTCTGCCGGGCATGTCGGGAAGGAACCTTCATGATGGAGGGCTACTGCACCCCTGACTGTGGGCATGGATACTACCAGGATGCTCAGACCAGAAGCTGCCTCGGTAAGACGTCAGCCTGAACTTCTTGTGATAGCTAGAGCTACCCACCAGGGGGCGGCCTTGCGCAGACCATGGCAGTCTGAGGTGAACTGGTGTCAGAGACAGTTCTCCTGTGAGTGAGTGGAGTGTTGGCTGCTCTCTCGTGCGCAGGGACCCACTGTGTGAGAAACTAACATCAGCCTTTCCTGCAGTGAATGCTGCCCCGCCTGCTCTGCAAGTTCTGGGGTCTCTTCTGGTCCCTCTGGGCGGGCGGGCTGCCCTGGTTCCAAGTCTGCTCCAGGTCAGCGACCCCGACAGCCCAGTGGAGAGGATGTCCTTCCATCTGGTCCAAGGTCCAAGAAGTGGACATCTTGTTCTGCTCGTGCGGGACCAGGATGGTGAGGTGGGAGCGCAGGCCCGGGACCAGGAGCTGCACAAGGACGACACCTTCACCTGGAACCAGCTGAGTACAGGACAAGTCCAGTTTGTTCACCACAGAGGGAAACCCAGGTGAGTCGACCGGAGCATGAGAGTGATCCAATGAGACATCCCTCTCTGGTTCTGGGGTATTGTGAGTGCAAAGTGGAAGGAGGCAGGCGGGCGGAGGGGGAAGATGACAAAGGCAATGATTATTTGTCTGCAGGACTGACTCGTTTTCTCTTCGAGTTTCCGACACGCAACTTTCCTCTCAGCCGCACATGGTCCAGGTCCAAGTGGTGTCCATGCAGGTGCACGCCCACACACATGTACACACACCACACAAGAGCTAACAATTGTCTCCCCATGTTCAGCCCCCGCGGGTTCTCGCTCTAGCCCCACTCCACCTTGAAGCTCCTGGCACAGCTGTCACTCTCACCAAGTCAGTCCTGCAGGTGGACGACCCTGACAATCCATCAGATGTCCTGCTCATGGTCCTTGAGCCGCCCAATCATGGCCGACTGAGCCGTCTCCACAGCGACCGCGCGCTAAGCCAGTTTAAGCTGGACGAGCTGTTGCGAGAGCAGATCCGCTACATCCACGATGGGTCGTTGGCGCCGGAGGACACTGTGCTGCTGCAGGTCAATGATGGGCACAGCTACCAGAACCTCCTGCTGCTGGTTCAAATCTCGCAGAAGGTAGTGGAGACAGGCCAACACAGCCATTCAAGTGCTTCAACCTCACTCTTTCTGTGGTCGCAGATGTCTGGCGCCTCTCACACCCTCGCTGGTCTGGGCTCTGCCTGGGTGAAGGAGGGTGGCATGGTGCGGTTAGACCGGAAGCAGCTGAACACTGAGGTCATCGGCGTGGCCAGTGAGGATGTGGTGTACAACCTCATCCCTGCACAAGGGCGGCCAAGACATGGTGGGTCTCATGTCTCCATCCCGACTTTAGGAGTGGACAGGCTGTGTGTCATATCTAGTCCTCCTCCTGGTCCAGGTGAGGTGGTGCTGGTGCCCATGCCGGCAGATGGCCCGGCTGAGCGGTGGCGCCCCCTAGTGAGCGACAGCTTCACGTCCACCACCTCCTTCACCCAGCAGGACGTGAACGACGGCAGCGTGTGGTACCGACACTTGGGCGGTGCAGCAACTAGTGACTCCTTCCAGTTCAAGGTCCATCCTGTTTCTTGATGTCTTTTTGTGTGTGTGTGTGTGCTTTATGCGCAACCCCCGATTGTCGGCTCAGGTTTCCACGCCGGCACTGCAGCAGGGCGACGCTCAGACCTTCACCGTTGGAGTTCTTCCACAGATCCCTGGATTCCCTCAGCTGGACCCTGAATGTGACCTGCAGGTCACGGTGAGCACGAGAAAACACTGCAACTGTGTGATTTTACTGTGCGGTGACGCTCGATGTGTGTCCAGGCTCTGGAGGACCGCGTCACAGAGCTCACTCCTTCAGCTCTGTCCTTCATTGACTCAGAAACTCCGAGCCAGAAACTCGTCTACAACATCACTAAACCTCTGCAGCTGGGTCAAGGTGACACGCACGCATGTTTGTCTTCCTATCTTAGTGAGGACCGTCATTTACATATATTGATACAACTTTCCCAGCATCTGGCCCTAAACTTAACCATCTAAAATAAATTGCTAAACTTAACCTTTACTCTTTACCAAACTAAAACCCAATTATAATAACCTAGGTATTTTGTATAGTTTTAACCCTCAGAATGAGACTTGACAAAGTGAAGACCTGCCAAAATGTCCTCACTTTGCAAAAATGTCCTCACTCTCTTGATTAAAAACACATACAGGTTCTCACAAAGATAGAAGTATAAGAACACACACACACACCTACACACACTCCGAGAACACAACTTTCTCTCTCCTCCACCCTCAGGGGCGATCGAGCACCGGGACAGGCCTCACGTGGCTGCCACTGTGTTCACACAGGACGATGTCAACAGAGGGAAGATCATCTACAGACCTCCAGCTGCCCCGTCACACCTGCAGGAGCTCTACCAGTACTCCTTCATCGGTGAACACACAGGCACACACACACACACATATATGCAGGGGCCTAACATCATGTTTGGTCTGCAGGTCTGCCTGAGTCCCTGAGCGTCTACTTCACTGGTAAGATGGAGTCTTCATTTCAGGAGAAACCAGTGACGAATTACTCTTGAGAGGCAGAGTAGAACAGAGCAAGATAACAATTGAGTGAATGAGAGATCTGAAACATCTGATGAAGAGCTTGTGACTTTAGTCCTGCAATGTGTGTGTGTGTGAGTGCTTGTGTGTGTGCATGGTAATGTGCGTGTGTGTTTAGCTATTCTTGTCAGGGACAATTCTGGGGAAACACTTCCTTGTGGACATTTGACTTCGTTAGGCCTCTTTGTCTGGACCTAACAAGGTTTGAGGGTTAAAACTTGAAAATAACCTGGTCTTTTTGTTTCAAGTCCAAACAAGGATATAAATACGAGCTGTGTGTGCGTTTCAGTTTCTGACGGAGAACACACAACTCCAGAAATGGATTTTGCTGTTCTACTTCTGGCAAATCATCAGCAGCCTCCGGTGTTCCAGGTCCTAGACCCGCTTCTGGAGGTGACCCGAGGGGGAGAGGCCGCTATAGGTGAGAGGAACACTCACATTCACACCTACTTCTGTACCAACGGAACAGATGATAGTTCACATCAGGGCTTGACTGGTCGGACCGGGTAACATTTTGGACCAGTGCAGTCCAATTTTTTAATTCGTTCCAGCCGTCCTTGGCACACTGGAGTTTTGATTGGCACCACGAACATCAATTGAAACCTGTTAGCACACAGCTCCCACTCAACAGCCGTTATGAAGTGTAAGGGACAGATGAGATGTTACATGAGTAACGAAGACGTCTAATTTATCATCTTCAACTTAGAACTAGTGTATTTAGCTGGGACTCAGACTCAGTGTTGGTGAATGAAACTTTTTTTAATCCAACAGCTGGTGCACGAACATTTCTAAAGTGGGCTGGAAAGGTGTGGGCCAGCTGTTCCACCTGGTGGCTTCTCCATGTTACCGTGTGTGCAATTGAATACACAAGATGGATGTGTTATTCTTCTTATAAAGTGCCTCATTTAATCTTTTGTTTTTCACATTTCTGTACCGGTATGTATTGTATATTGTATGTTGTTTCTCCCATGTCTCTCCCATCTCAGACTGTTGAAGATGAAGAGATTTAAACAGACATGGGAGTGTAGCTGCAGCTGACTTGCCTGTCCGGATTCTGCTCAGCGGCAATATTTGGTTCATGTTAGCTCCTAAGATTGACCATGTCAACTGAGTTTGATAAAATGAATTTTTGCTTCACCTGTGTGTGTGTGTGTGTGTGTGTGTGTGGTGAGCAGGAGGCCAGCAACTCGCGGTCAGTGACGCCGACACAGCTCCAGACGACTTGGAGTTCGAGCTGGTGGAAGCACCGCTGCATGGCGAGCTGATGAAACGTGATGGACTCACATACACCGGCATGCAGAACGGTGAGCTGTGTGTTTGAAAAAGTGTCCTCTAAACACACCCACTAACAACAGAACTCTTCCAGGCGACATCTTCAGCTTCAGTGACGTCACTCAGAGCCTTTTGGTCTACCGACACTCCGGACTGTCCACACAAGAGGACGCCATCACCTTCTCAGTCAGCGATGGCATCTCCATGGTGACCACAGTGATGCATGTGCAGGTTCTGGGCGCAAACAGCGAAGGTCCGCAGAGAGACCCGGCCGCCACGCTGTCGCTAGAGGTGGCAAAGAAGAGCAGCACGGTGATCCGCCGTGCACACTTGGCCTTCACCGTGAGTGTACTGTGTTAAAATGGACAGCAAGGAGAAGTGCTCAGGGCCTCTGCCTCTCCCTGGCAGGATGACGAGTCTCCAGATGAGAAGATCCGGATCCAGTTGGTGTCAGTTCCAATGTACGGTGTCCTGACGCTGACCAAGGCCAAGCAAGAAGAGCTGCAGCTGCAGGAGTACTACACCTTCACAATGGAGGACGTGACCCAGAACCGGCTCAGGTCAGAGGTCACCACGTGACAGAGTTGACCGTTGTGATTCAGTGGTGAGATGTGGAGGGAGACCAGAGCTGTGAGGGTTCTGAGAGTTTGGTGTCCTCTCCTCTGCAGATATGTCACCTCACTGGACACCGGTAGCCAGCCCATTACGGATGTTTTCCACTTTGTGGTTTATGACAGCGACAACAACCGCTTAGACAACCAGATGTGCACCATTACCATCACCCCGTCGCCACGACAGCCACCAACCGTCACCGTCCGCAGCGGCGTCAAGGTGAGGCGCCCACTGATGATGTCATGCTACACAGTTTCACCTGGGCACTTTTAATTGACCATTTTCTACTGAGGCTAGATTTGATTTTCCAACAGAAAATGAAAATCACTGGAATGCTTTAAAGACGTGTTCTGTACCAACAACGGTTCTGAAAGTGCTGCTTGCTCCAGGTGCAAGAGGGTGGTCGGGTCCAGCTATCCACCAACCACATTATCGTGTCGGACCTGGACACACCCAGGAAGGAGCTGCAGGTCTGGCTCGTCAGCCCACCGAGGTTCGGCTACATCCAGAACACAGGCAAAGGTAAGAAGAGTGTGTGTGCTCCCTCCTCTGTCCCACTCTGATGTTCACATCAAGTCCACGAGATGGTTCTCTCTCTCTTGTGGGGCACCACCTCCAAGCCTCATAAGTGAAGGTCCTGATCCAGTTCTGAGGAGACCGTGGCCCGTCAGCACTCTCCAGACACACTAACACACAGGCAGCTTATGAGTCACGTCACCCCGAGGATGACGCTGTGTCTCCTCAGACCAGTCACCTGGAATGAGGTTCCTTGTTAGTGTCTATGAGATGTGTCACAATCACAAGTCAAGTGTCATCCTGCAGGGGTCTCTGTTGGAGGATCCGAGACTGTCAGACCTGGTGTCCCCTTCTCGGTGGAGGACCTGACCTCAGACCACATCTTCTACGTCCAAGATGGCAAGAAACACGCTGGCACTCAGCAGGATGTGTTCAGCTTCTA
Organism: Synchiropus splendidus; assembly: GCF_027744825.2. Lineage (NCBI taxonomy): Eukaryota > Metazoa > Chordata > Actinopteri > Syngnathiformes > Callionymidae > Synchiropus > Synchiropus splendidus. The sequence continues at coordinate 18,555,159 of NC_071340.1, forward strand.
CATCAGTGACGGACACAGTCAGACAGAGAACTTCAACCTGGAGATTCTCATCCAGGTGAGCCATGCTTCTGCTGGTGTGTTTGTGGCAGCTGAGCCGCAAGGACAAAGAGCCACTGGTGTTGTGTTGACATGTGTGTCTGTGTGTGGCAGCAGAGCCATGAGGACAGAGAGCCGCTGGTGTCGGTCAGCAGCGTGCATGTGGAGGAAAACTCTGGAGTTGTCATCACAAACTCGTCTCTGAACGTCCAGGACCAGGACACACCTGAGAATGAGATCCTGTTCACTGTCGTGAACAAACCTGCTCATGGTGCGTAATGCAAGCATGCACTTACTCTTGAAAGATTCTGATTCTGGGCTCTCAAGTGCCCCTTACTGTCAGCCCCCTGGAGTAGTGACACACTGTGTGTGTTTCTGAATGACCTGACAAGTCACTCTGCCATGGTGTCTGCAGGGAAGCTGCGCAGACGTCAATTCTACTCACAGCCACTGCAGAATGGCCGTGTGCTCTCTCAAGGCTCCACCTTCACCTACCAGGATGTGCTGGACCAGCTGCTAGTCTACACGCCCGAGAGTGTTGGCGGGGGGTCCGACACGCTGGACTTCACGCTGACCGATGGCATCTACACCCACAGAGGCCGTCTGGAGTTCAGCGTGAACAAACGGAGGAGCGAGGCACCGAGGATGACTGTCAACAGAGGCCTGCAGCTGCCGGCAGGTGAGGGGACTGTCCCGAGTGTGATCTGAGCCGATGAGAGGACTGAGCTCTGGTTCTTCCTGCAGGTTCTTCGGCCAAGATCACGGAGCAGAACCTGAAGGGAACAGACCTGGACTCCGACAACCTGAAGCTGGAGTACGTGCTGACCTCTGACCCGCAGAGTGGACGTCTTCTGCTCAGCAAGAGAGGACACTCGGACAACATCTCAGTGAAGGGTCCCATCCAGAGCTTCACCCAGGATGATGTCAACAGAGGTGTGTGTTGCAACTGAAGTCAGGTCATAGGGAGACGGCCTCACCAACTCCACTGTCTGCCCCAGGTCTCCTTCAGTTCAGCCACCAGAAAAGCCAGGAGGGAGGCAGCGTGTCGTTCAAGTTTGACCTGCTGGACCCAGAGGGCAACAAGCTCATGGACCAGTCCTTCTTCATCAGCATTATTGGTATGACCGCCACAGCGCTGTTTGGAACTCACCTCCAAATGAATGACCTTTGACCTCTCCAGAGGACCGTCTGCCCCCCTCCGTGGTGGTCAACAAGGGTCTGGTTCTAGATGAGAACTCAGTGAAGAAGCTGACCACCCTGCAGCTGTCGGCCAGTGACCAGGACAGTGAGCCCGCTGAGCTGCTGTACCGGGTCACCAAGCCGCCGGGCCTGGGTCACCTGGAGCTTGCCACCAGTCCAGGTGAGCACACACACAGGCTGCACATGCTGTATAGGACACACACACACACACACACACACACACAAAAGCACTAGTTTGTGTTCATAGGGAGAATCATTCACTATTCATTATTCAGTTGCATTTGTCATTTACCTCTCCCTCTCCTCTCACACTCGCCTCTTTTTCTCTGTATCTCTCTCCTGTACTCCCGCTCTCTCCCTCCCCCTCTGCCCCTCTCCAGGTAGCAGAATCAACTCCTTCACCCAGGCTGACCTCGCGTCTCGTAGCGTTCAGTACGTTCACACCAGCGAGGAGGAGAAACATGCTGACCAGTTCTCCTTTGTTGTGACCGACGGGACCAATGAGGTGATGGAAAAGTCGCACAGACCGAAGTCTTGACCGATCACATCTGACCATGTCCCCCTCTGCAGGTGGCTCAGACCTTTTACATCACTATCAGGCCCGTGGATGACTCGCTGCCTCTGCTCCACGTTCCCGGGATGCGAGTTCAGGAGGGTGTGCGGAAGACCATCACAGAGTTCGAGCTGAAGGCCACAGACGCAGACACAGAGGTCCAGAACCTTCTTCAAGGTCTTAAATCTCACTGTGAGCTCTTGATGACATCATCACCTCGCGCCCCTACAGGCTGAGTCCATCGTCTTCTCCGTGGTCCAGCCTCCTCGCCATGGAACCATAGAGCGCACCAGCAACGGGCAGCACTACCGTCAGACCAGCACCTTCACCATGGAGGACGTCTACCAGAACCGGGTCAGCTACAACCACGACGGCTCCAACTCCCTCAAGGACCGCTTCAGCTTCTCTGTGACGGACGGAACAAACGCCTTGTTCCTGGTGGAAGAGGGCGGCCGAGAGGTGTGTGTTCAGGAGTCTGTGCGAACAACATCGTGTTTGTGCCTCTACCCCCTGACCAGGTTGTTTGGAATCTGTCCTCCAGACTGTCACAGCAGCTCCTCAGAAGTTCAAGATCGAGATCCTGCCAGTGGATGACGGAACACCGCGCATCATCACCAACCTCGGCCTGCAGTGGCTGGAATATATGGACCACAAGGTGAGCACAGTCCGTTCGGAGTTTGTTCTCAGTCTGACCAAGAAAACGCTCTGTAGGCAACCAACCTGATCAGCAAGAAGGAGCTGCTGACTGTGGACCCGGACACTGACGACGGTCAGCTGGTGTACGAGGTCACCACAGAGCCAAAGCTGGGCTTCCTGGAGAGCAAGCTGAAGCCGGGAACTCGCATCAGCACCTTCACTCAGGGTACGGCTCCTCTACATCAGGCTGTGACTGTGTTCAGCTCCACTGAGTCACAGGCGCTTGTGTTTCAGCCGACATCAACGTGGGTCTGATCCGCTATGTTCTGCATGAGGAGAACCTGCAGGAGACCTCAGACCTCTTCAAGTTCCTGGTCAAGGACAGTAAACCCAACGTTGTGAGTGACAACGTCTTTCACATCCAGTGGTCCCTCATCAGCTTCCAGCACAGCAGGTACGTCTCCACACCACTGACCAGCGAGGCCCGGAAATCTTCAGGAACTGATCTCTGGTTCTTTTGCAGCTACAACGTTAGCGAGAAGTCTGGCATTGTCTCAGTGACGGTGAAACGGACTGGGAACTTGAACCAGTACGCCATCGTCCTGTGCCGCACCGAGCCAGGCAGCGCCACGTCCAGCAGCAGCGTCGGGTCAGCACCGGGTCAGCAGGACTATGTGGAGTACGCTGGGCAGGTCCAGTTCGACGAGCGCGAGCACACGAAGGTGTGCAGTATTGCCATCAACGATGACTCCGTCTTCGAGGGCTTTGAGAGCTTCACGGTAGAGCTCAGCATGCCAGTGTACGCGCTGCTAGGCGCCACAACGCGTGCCACAGTGCACATCAACGACACAGAGGATGAGCCGGCGCTGCAGTTTGACCAGAAGACTTACCATGTGAACGAGAGTGGAGGCTTTGTGCGCGCACCTGTACTGAGGAGAGGTACTGGAACTGAGTCACATGGCCAGTTGAGTCTCTGACATCCGCTTTTCTCTGCTCAGGGGACACGTCCGGCACGGTGTCGGTGCTCTGCTACACTCAGTCCCGGTCAGCCAGGGGCAGCAGCCTTCACGCTCTGGAGTCCGGCTCCGACTTCAAGAGTCGCGGGATGAGCAAGGACAGCCGGGTGGTGTTCGCACCCGGTGTCAGCATGGCCACCTGCGACGTTACGCTCATCGACGACAGCGAGTATGAACTGTCGGAGGAGTTCCAGGTGATGCTGTCTGACGTCTCGGAAAATGCCCGCCTGGGGGACATCACTGGGGCCCGGGTGGTGATCAATGGACCCAATGATGCGTCCACAGTCTCACTTGGGAACCTCACATATACCTTCAGTGAAGATGCGGGTACGTGTGAACGACAGAACCTGATGGGGAGAAAAGGGGTTTCTAATGAAGTGTGTGATTCAGGAACCATCGAAATCTCGGTGCTGCGTTACGGCAGTGACCTCTCCTCGACTGCGTCCGTCTGGTGTGCCACTCGACCAACTGACCCTCAGTCCGCCAGCCCAGGTGTTGACTATGTCCCCAGTTCCAAGAAGATTGAGTTCAAACCGGGAAAAACTCTGGAGGTGAGAAACTGCTGTTGGTCCTGTTCTTCAGGTACAGTGTACTTTGCACCCCTGCTGTCCACTCACATCACTGCATTATACAGATCTGCAGTCTGACTGTACTGGACGACGTCCAGAACCCTGTCATTGAAGGCCCGGAGTCATTCCTGGTCTTTCTCAGTTCTCCTCATGGCGCCGTCCTGCAGGAGCCGCACGAGGCCTCCGTCATCATCAGCGACTCCTTCCTGGACAGTAGGTCCCTCCAGAGAGGCTCCCGCCACGCACCTGTCTCTCCTCAACTGTCTGTCTCTTCTGCGGCCACAGTACCCAGCATGCAGTTTGAGAAGTCCTCGTACACGCTGAAGGAGTCAGACGGCGTTCTTCATGTCCCGGTCATCAGAACTGGCGACATATCGGTCCAGTCGTCGGTCCGTTGCTTCACGCGGACGATGTCAGCGCTGGTGATGGACGACTTTGAGGAGCGGCGGAATGCAGACGAGTCCAGGATCACGTTCCTGAAGGGCGAGAAGGTGAGTCGGCGGCTGAGGGCAGTTCACTGGTCAACTCTGACCACAGTGTGTGTGGTGCAGGTGAAGAATTGCAGCGTCCATGTGCACGATGACTCGGTCTTCGAGCCTCGCGAGGAATTCCAGCTGCATCTGGGGACGCCGCTTGGTGACCACTGGAGCGGCGCCATGGTGGGAGCCAACGACATAGTGACCATCACCATCAGCAACGACGAAGATGGTGAGTTCTGAACCCAGACTGGTTCCTAACTGTCTTCCTGTTTGTTCGCCTCATGTCAACTCCTCCACATCCTACAGCTCCGACCATCCTGTTCCAGCAGTCATCCTATCAGGTCCGTGAGCCGCCAGGCCCAGACGGGGTGGAGATTCTGAATATCCGTGTCAATCGCCACGGCGACCTGGACCGAACGTCCAAGATCCGCTGCAGTACACGAGACGGATCGGCTCAATCTGGGGTGGACTACAATCCAAAGAGCCGAGTGCTCAAGTTCACACCAGGTCAGAACCAAAATATGTTTCTGTTTCCTGATGATTGACTAAGTAAACAGTAACTGAACTATGCTGTGGTTCTGACTCGTGGGCAGGTCTGGACCACATCCTTTTCCCGGTGGAGATTCTGTCCAACGAAGACCGGGAGTGGCATGAGTCCTTCTCTCTGGTCCTCGGACCCGATGATCCAGTGGAGGCGGTACTGGGGGAGATCACCACGGCGACGGTTACCATTCTGGACCAGGAGGCTGCGGGCAGTCTTATCCTCCCAGCCCCCCCCATTGTGAGAAACTCTGATGAGTTAACCAGTCGGTCTGTGACCTCGCCCAGATAAAGACCTCTTTGTCCTCCTCAGGTGGTCTCTCTGGCTGACTATGACCACGTCCAGGAGATGACCAAGGAGGGCAGCAAGAAGACCCCCTCACCCGGCTACCCACTTGTGTGTGTCACCCCGTGTGACCCCCACTATCCCAAGTTCTCGGTGATGAAGGAGCGCTGTGAGGAGGCGGGAATCAACCAGACCCAGGTCCACTTCTCCTGGGAAGTGGCAGCACCAACCGACACCAACGGAGCACGCTCACCTTTTGAAACGGTGACTGACACAACGCCGTACACCGGCGTGAACCACAAGGTGAGGGCAGGGGGGTGAGAGCTGGCTTTTCTGGGGAGGCGGGCTCCTGCTGACCTTGTCTGTGTCTCAGGTTCTGGACAGCATCTACTTCAGCCGACGCTTCCACGTCCGCTGTGTGGCTCAGGCCAGAGACAAGGCTGGTCACCTGGGCACTCCACTGAGGAGCAACATCGCCACCATCGGTACAGAGGGCTCGATCTGTCACACACCAGTCACCACGGGGACAGCTCGGGGATTCCAGGCCCAGTCCTTCATTGCCACACTCAAGTACCTTGATGTCAAGCACAAAGAACATCCCAACCGGATTCACATCTCAGTGCAGGTGCCGCACCAGGACGGCATGCTGCCCCTGGTGTCCACCATGCCACTGCACAACCTCAACTTCCTGTTGTCAGAGTCCATCTACCGACAACAACACGTCTGCTCCAACCTTGTGACTCTGAAGGACCTGACGGGCCTGTCCGGTAACACACATGTTCTTGTATTTCTATCCTTGTAAGGACTTTTGGAGGTTTCTCATTGACTTTCATGCTTTCCCCAGCCTCTCCCCCTAAACCAAACTGAAACCCAATTATGATAAACTTCCCTTAATAACGTTTTAACCCTCTAAAACTTGTGTGGACAGGCCAAAATGTCCTCACAGGAAGGTTACGTGTCAAGACTTGGTACTCAAGTATGGATAACATGCTCCCAACGTGACTTGAGACTTGTCCTGTACAGAGTCGGGCTTCCTGGACGACATGTCGTACGATCGGATCTCTCTCGGACCGGGCTTTGACCGCCCGTACCAGTTCGACGCCCAGGTCCGGGAGCCCAAGACCCTGCTGCTGTACAAGCACCTGAATCTGAAGAGCTGCATCTGGACCTTCGACGCCTTCTACGACATGACAGAGCTCATCGACGTCTGCGGCGGCTCTGTCACTGCCGACTTCCAGGTGCGTGTCTGGTCACCTGCCTGTGCGCAGCCTCTATCAACCTATCATATGTTCTCTTGCGGTCCAGGTCCGGGACTCGGCCCAGTCCTTCCTGACCGTGCAGGTGCCGCTCTACGTGTCCTACATCTATGTGACGGCGCCACGAGGCTGGGCCTCTCTGGAGCACCACACTGAGATGGAGTTCTCCTTCTTCTACGACACTGTTCTGTGGAGGACCGGTGAGTCCAGTTAGTGCCAGCCCGGTCCACTGTCCAGCTCAACCTCTGATGTGCATCTGCAGGGATCCAGACCGACAGCGTGCTGTCAGCTCGACTCCAGATCATCAGAATCTTCATCCGAGAAGACGGTCGACTGGTCATTGAGTTCAAGACTCACGCCAAGTTCAGAGGTGACCTACAGCTCACCAGTCTTCTGTCTTGTGCCAGCTGAGGTTGCAACCACTCTCCTACAGGTCAGTTTGTCCTTGAGCATCACACACTGCCGGGTCACAAGTCCCACCTGATGGCACCGGACCACCTCGGAGGCATCGAGTTCGACCTGCAGCTGCTGTGGAGCGCTCAGACTTTCGACTCGCCGTACCAGCTGTGGCGAGCCACCAGCTCTTACAGCAGGTCCGGACTGTAGTCTGTCCCTCAGAACTGGTAGAGTTAGTCTAACCACGTGTGGTGTTCCACAGGAAGGACTACTCTGGCGAGTACACGGTCTTCCTGGTGCCCTGCACCGTGCAGCCCACGCAGCCGTGGGTCAACCCGGGAGAGAAACAGCTGTCCTGTACAGCGCACGCCCCCGAGAGGTACTGGCTCACCTCGGAGCACTGTCTCCAGGCTCCACTGTGAAACTAACAACTCCTGTATGGACCAGGTTCCTCTTGCCGATCGCGTTCCAGCAGACCAACCGGCCGGTGCCCGTGGTCTACTCCCTCAACACGGAGTTCCAGCTCTGCAACAACGAGAAGGTTTTCCTGATGGATCCAGCCAGCATCGACGTCTCCATGAACGAGATGGACTACAAGGGTGCCTTCTCCATGGGTACGACCCCCACACCGAGTGGCCCGTTCTCACATGTCCTATCTGACAAGAGTGTGTTATGCCCCCTGCAGGTCAGACGCTCTATGGCCGAGTGCTGTGGAATCCCGACCAGAACTTGAACTCTGCCTACCGGTTGCAGCTGGAGAAGGTCTACCTGTGCACCGGCCGGGACGGCTACGTGCCTTTCTTTGACCCCACGGGGACACTGTACAACGAGGGTCCTCAGTACGGCTGCATCCAGCCCAACAAGCACCTGAAGCACCGGTTCCTGCTGCTGGTACTGACCCCACCACCGCACCCACCACACTCTACACTCTAGACTGCACTTCCTGATAGCTGAGGACCACGTGCATGGTGCCAAACCCTTGAGAGAGACTGGTGTTCTTCAGGTTCAGGCTAGAGGAAGGACATAACATGTCTCCTTTGAACTGGTTCAGAACAACATGATCTCACCGAGTTCAGAGAGTTTTTGTTTGATCAACATCTTCCTCAAATATTTGATGAGTCATCATGGATTTTTTTTTGGGGCGTCGCTGTGCCAGGCCGAGTCACACGAGTGCCTGTGGCGAGTCGATCACTCGCTCAAGGTTTCTGGAGCGGCCGTCCATTGTGACTCCAAGTAGCAATCTCTAGAGGCTGCTGACGCTCCTGGCTAGCTGGGACTAGGGTCAGTTCTGCATGTTGATCTCTGCGCTCTTCCTCCGCAGGATCGTAAACAGCCTGACGTTTGTGACCAGTACTTCCACGACGTTCCCTTCGAGGCTGACTTTGCCTCAGACATCCCTGAGCTCCGTCCGGTGACGGCCATGCCTGGCGTGGACGGATTTACCATGAAGGTTGATGCCCTTTACAAGGTCAGTGGACGAGGCATCCGTTCTGCAGTGAGTGTACTCCTCCGTGACCAACCTGTCTGTCTGCTCCAGGTGGAGGCGGGTCACCAGTGGTACCTACAGGTAATTTACGTGATCAGTCCCGAGTCCCGGTCGGGTCCCAGAATCCAGCGCTCTGTCACCTACCAGCTTAGCCGGCCCAGACGCGATCTGGTGGACCGCAGCGGCCGTCTGACTCTGGACGAGTCGCTCATCTATGACAACGAGGGCGACCAGGTGAAGAACGGCACCAACATGAAGTCGCTGCGTCTGGAGGTGGCGCCATCCGCCACCTACCGCGCCCACACCGGGGGCTCTGTGGCCGGGGGCGTGGCCGCCGTCAGTCTGCTGGTCCTGGTCCTGCTGGCCGGTTGCTTCCTGTTCCGCCGCTGCCGGGTCCTGGGCACCAAGGCGACAGCCCAGGCATGCGAAGAGTATCCTCTCAACACCAAGGTGGAGGTCTGCATGGACAAGAGCCTGCAGAAGAACTTCGGCACGGTTCGCAACGTCAACCTCCTGCCCCAGGAGCCCAGAGCCAAAGTCAAGCAGGTCAACCTGCAGGTCAAAGTTCACAACAACCTGAGCGACGGCACCGAGGTGTGAACCACTGGGAGCACTGCGGTCCCACCTTCGGTTTTGAACTTTTTTACATCTCCATATTTGAACTCTTTTGTACCAAGTGTATTTTTCTAGTATGGGACTCGAGCCCTCGCCACCTGCCGAGTCCTTCACCAGTCTATGACCTGCTGCATGAGTTACCTCACTGGAGTAAACCACGTGACCAGCTGAGTCAGGGTCCGAGGCAGAGGAACAGGAAGTGGCGAGGAGTCATGTGACTCTGCAGAAGAGGAAGAACGGTCAGAGTAAAACAATAATAAGCAGGTGAATCCTGAGCGAGCGTCGCACCTCAGGTGCTCATGAGAGGAACTCGAGCATCATTCTAATCAGAATGCAAATGTGATGACTGATGACTTCCTGTTGAGTCCTCAGTGGGCTCAACAGGAAGTCTGCCACTACCTTCGTCCACAGGAGACTGGGATTCTGCTCACGGCACGATAGTGAGGTCACTAGTGTGCGCTACCCAAGTCTCCTGCCGCCAAAGAGATTCACTTTGTCCAAACATACGACCATCTTTCCCTTTGCCGAGGACTGGTGTCCAGGTCAGAACCACAGCCACTGAGAGCTTTCTCTGCTGTCCGTCTGTGGAGTTGTTGGTTTGGTGCTACATTTGCCTTTGTCGAATCACTGGTTCGTGTTCTCTGGTGCCTTTTTAAAATTGAATTCTAATAAACTCACAAATGTGATGGTTGTGTGTGTCCTCTGCTGCCCCACTTGGCTGCCTGTGTGTTTGTATTTAAACTTATCTATCCTAGCGAGAACCTGTTTTGGAGAAAACACATCCTTGTGGGGACATTTTGCCAGAACCCACAAGGTATGGCCTCCATTTGAGCTTGAAGACTAAAATAAATGGGTTTCAGTTTGGTTCAGAGTCCAGGTTAAGGTTATCCAAGTGTTTTGGGTGGTTAGGTTTAGGGGGAGAGGCTGGGGAAAGGGTTATGGACATGAGAGGTTAACCAAATGCACAGAGATACAAATGTGTGTGTGTGCTGAAGCCGCACCTGCAGGCAGCACCTGCTCGGGCGTGGTCCCAGCCTTCCGGTTTGTCAGGAGCTGAGCTCATTTGCGCTGAGCGACAGACTCACCTGTGGTTCTGAGTCAGGAGACGCCTCTGTGCGACCAGGAAACTGCTTGTCAGAGAAGCGTGTGAGAACAGGAGCTCCCTCCACGAGAGGTGCGTTCCACTCCTGAGCCTCCCTGTTGACCTGGACTGCTCCCAGTTCAGCAACTCGTTCAGTCGTTTCAAGTGCTAACGTTGTTGTCTTACTAGAGTTGCATCATCTTCATCGTCTTCATCATCAACATGGCGTCTGTGTGGGTAAGACGCGCGTGTTCTTCCTCCATCATGTGTTCCTTTGTCAACAGTGAGTTTTATTCTCCCTCCCAAGAATGACTTGGAGGGTCTGCTGGAGGCTCCGTCTGCTTCTGTGAGTTCCCTTTCATTCATTCATCCACCTCTGCGGAACTTGCTGGGTCCATGTGTTTCATTCATCTCTGTACCTTAATTCATTCATTCTGTTCATCGCTCTGCATGGGTGACTCTAGTCACTGTAGTATTGAAAGCGATAATCACAGATTCGTTGTAGACGAATGCATGTATTCATGTTGTAGGATGGGGGAAGATCCACCAGGGGGAGCATCAAGCCTCCATCCAACTTCAACCCAGAAGAAGATGCAGCAGACTTGAGGAAGGCCCTCAAGGGGCTCGGTACATTCATTCACTCATCTACTCATGCACTCATTCAATGTCTCCGAATCATCACAGAGGCTTCTTTTTGCAGGGACTGATGAGAAAACCTTGGTGCAGATCCTGACGCAGAGAAGCAACGCTCAGCGGCAGGTCATCTGCCAAGCATACCGCTGTCAGTACGACCAGGTAGGACTCGGCTGGTGTCCTGGTTAAGGTTAGCCATGTGCTTTGGATGGTTGGGTTTAGGGGTAGATGCTGGGGAAAGGGTTATGGCCATGACAGCCCCCTGACAAAAGATAAAACCTGCGTGTGTTTGAACCCAGTCTCTGCTGGACGATGTGAAGGGCGACACTGGAGGAGACCTGGGTGACATGCTGGTGGCGCTGCTGTGTCCCCCTGCAGTGTACGACTGTCATGAGGTCATCAAGGCCATGGAGGTCAGTGGCGTCTCCCGCAGGCATGCATGTTGGCGCGCTGACCTCTGACCTGTGCTGCTCCAGGGGGCGGGGACTGAGGAAGGCGTCCTGATGGAGATCTTCTCCTCCAGAACCAACGCTCAGATCCGTGCGCTCGCCGACGTCCACCTGGAAGGTGACGACTCGTCATTTGGTGTTGTAAGAAAGGGACTCACTCCAGTGTTCCACAGAGACCGGGACGGCCCTGACTCACCGGCTGAAGAAGGAAGTTTCCGGGGAGTTCTCCGACGCCCTGCTCATCCTGGCCCAGGTGGGGAGTCTCATCCTCGCACTCGCCGGAGGTGGATCTCTGACGTCTCGTTGTTGCAGGCGGAGAGAGACGAGTCTGGACACCTGAACACTGAACAGGCGATGGAGGACGCTCAGGTGACTCTGACTCCCTAGATGACTTGAGAAGATGCTGAAACTGACTCACCTGGTTGGTGACTCCGTCTTGAAGGACTTGACTTGTCGTGTTGAATGAGTAAGACACTGTGACCAGGACAACTTGTTGCTGTCCTGGACGTCAAACTAAGAGACATCGAGCAAGTCAGACGACTCTTGTCCAACTAGTTGGAATTCATTGACAAGGCGCCTCCATCAAGTCGTCTAATGCGACTCGGTCTCTCACAGGTCCTCTATGAAGCTGGAGAGAAGAAGTGGGGCACTGACGAGTCCAAGTTCATTGAGATCCTGTGCCGCAGGAGCGTGGCTCAGCTGCGCCGCAGTAAGCGCTGGTCCGACCGGCGTCTCAGCTGCGACTCAACATGTCTCTCTCCGCAGCTCTGCTGGAGTACAAGAACCTCAGCGGGAAGACTCTGCAGGAGAGCATCGAGAGCGAGATGTCAGGCGACCTGCAGGAGTTGCTGGTCAGCGTCGGTCAGTCTGCTTCAGTCTGGACTCCAACCGGCGTCCTGCCCCGACTCACACCGTGTCTGTTTTGCAGTCAAGTGTGTGAAGAACCCGGGGGCGTACTTCGCCGAGCGGCTGCGCCAGAGCATGAAGGTGAGGTCTCCTGCAGCCTGCAGGGGGCACCACCGCAGTTAGAACTGTCTGGCTTTGGTTCTTAGGGTGGCGGAACCTGTGAAGCCAGCCTGATCCGGATCATGGTGAGCCGCTCGGAGGTGGACATGCTGGACATCAGGGCCCAGTTCAAGAGGCTGTATGAGCACTCGCTGCACTCAGCCATTGAGGTTGGTGACTTTGTGTGTTGACGTGGCCGAACGCTGAACTCTCAATGTCTGATCAACCTGCTTTTATTCGCCCGCAGTCCGACCTGAGCGGTGACCTTCAGGACGGCGTGCTGGCGCTGTGCGGCGGAGACGATGACTAACAGACCACGCCCCCAGTGGTCCTTCCTGTCTGTTCACTCATGACATGAAACACCTTGCAGCCGCGTCTCTGACTCTTATGACCTCAGGTGACCCCAACAGGCTGTAACCTCTGACCTCTCCCTCAAGCAACAATTCGATGTTGCTGCAGCGCCCCCTGTTGGCTTGACTACGGAAGGAAAACCTAAATGTTTCTCCAAAGATTATCCACTTGACTTGGTCTTTTGTCGACTCCTCCCCAATCCTGCCTGTCAGATCAGAGCAGGAATCATTTGGCTCCTTGTTGAGCTCATCTGAAGTGATTCACACCCTCACATGTCTTTATTAGCAAACATAATTTAAACCACATGGTGCTGACTGTCGCCCCCTTGCGGCGGCTGCTCTGTCACACATTTATTTACAAAAACTGTACAAACGTCTAGAGAAAAATCAGCTGCGTCTCCTCAGAATAAATACTCGGCCTTATGGCCTGAGGCGACTAGAGAGAGCGGGAAACCTGGGCCCAGTAACTCGACCTGAAGTCGTCCTCCAGCCCATATATATCAAATGTTGAATATCAAAATAGCTGTAATGAAATATAGAGGTGAAATACTCAGTTTCAGAGTTCCATCCTGACGCTTGAAGTTCAGACTGAAGCTGCAGGTGGTAGATTATAGATTACCAGGTTGACCCCTCACACGTGAGTGAAGACGGCCGCCGCCTCTGTGTCTCTGGAGCGAAGAGTCCTCCAGTCGGTGCTCGTCCTGGAGCGTCCTAGTGAGCCGGACTGTGGTTCACGAAGATTATGATGATGATGATGATGATGATGAAGGCCCAGCTACCGGCAGGCGCAGGACTCCACCGTCATGTTGGGGTACACCTTCAGCACCACGTTCTTGTCCTCGTCGAAGAACAGGATGCTGAGTGAGGACATCTTCTCGGGGACACAGCACGGCTCAGGCACGCCGGTGACCACACCCACCGCACGCACAATGCTCTGGATGGTGGCGTGATTGGATGGCTTCAGGGCCTGCGGAAGAAACCACAGCGTTTACAGTCGTCACACACACCTGCAGCTGCACTCACACACACGCCTGCGGGCGACAAACTGTGCCACCAGGTTGCGAGTCATCACCCGGCAGACAAGTGTCCGTGTTGCGCCCGAACAAACACACAAACAAACTAGTGCAGGTTTGTTTGAAAGCCATTCCAAGGTCACGTGTTCAGCTCAGAAGTGCTGTGCTTCTGGTGTTGTGATGCCGTGGCGGGCCTCACCTTGGCCATGGGGAACTGGCAGGAGCCGGCGCAGTAGAAGGCGTCGAAGGACTTGGGGGAGATGATCCACTCGCTCCAGCCGATGTCGGCGAAGTCCACCTTCAGGTAGCGGCGTGCGCAGCTGCGCGGCTGGTCCAGCTGCTTCTTGCGAGCCCTCTTGATCGTCTGCTCGTCAAACTGCAGCAGCGCCATCTTGTGGCGCGGGTTCTTGCGTGTCTTTTTTCGACTCCGGCGGTTCGGCTTGTCAGCAAAGGATTCGTACGGGCCGGCCTCGTCCCAGCCCACAGGCTCGTATGGGTACTCGGGCCCGGGCAGCTCGTTGTTCTGGAGGGGGAGCAGGACGTTGACGGAGCGACGGCGCCGCCACAGTGCCGTGCCGTTCCACGGGTGTCTGTCTCCGGACACTGGGCGGCGCAGAGTGGACACCACACTCTCCGGCTCGGAGATGGCGGAATCATTGGCGTAGACCAGGATGTATGGCATCCGCTCCGACAGGACGTCCTTTCGATCCACTTCGATGGACAAGATCAGCCGGTCCTGGTGCTTGGCCCGGTTCACCAGCCGCGTGATGTCCTTCCACTGCCAGGTGACTCGCTGCGTTGTCGATACGTTGACCCAGAAGTGACCCAAAGTCCTCATCTGCTGGTCCACAGAACTGAAGCAGGACACGACCACGCGGACCTGAGAGTGGCGGCGAGGGACATGGCGGGCACAGGTCCCAGACCCGGAGCAGCCTCCTGTGTAGACGTGGAGTGTGGCGGAGAGGACATCCTCGAACCGGGTCAGAGAGGTCAGGTTGAAAATCTGCAGGTGCCGCTGGTGGACCGAACCTGAACAAACACCAAACACGGAGTCAACGACACGAAAGTCACCAGCGAGCCCTGTCGCGAAAAAACAACCGCAGGCGAACTGAACCCGACAGAACCACGATCTGTCGTCAAACTTCATCTGAAACGTCACGGATCAATTTCCTTTCCATGGAGCGCCAGTGCTCAGCCACCAGGAGGCGATAAAGCCACAGGTTCAGCACTTCAATCTGATTCTCGTTGAAGGTCCAGAATTTTGTCGTCAGCTAATCTGGAGCACAGTCCGGTTCGAGCAGGTGTGTACACCCGCTTCTAATCCCGAGGATGGTTACGTCACGATCGCGTCTGGCGAACGAGCAAGTGTCACCCAGGACGGTGCGGAGTGGACCCGAACAGCCAGTTTCATATCGGTCCACTTCTTAAACTTTGTTCGCGGTGTCTGGCTGCGCGGTTCCGAATACGAACCCCAGTGCGCCTGGAAGCTCCGGACCGTGTTCCCGTCCCTGAAGGAGAAGCCCGCTCGGTTGTACTTGGAGTAGAGCATCCGCATGTGTTCCGTCACGGCGTCCTGCTGCCGCGGCAAGTTCATCCCCGTTCCGAACTCCTGGAAGTCCGTGCTGGATCCCGGGCTCAGGAAAGTCCAGCTGCTCAGCAGCGCGAGCAGCGCGGAGCGGAGCGACATGGTGTCCGTCCGGAGAGGAGAGGAGAGCGGAACCATCACCTGAGTCCGCCCAGGACGAGAGACATCCTCAGCGAGGGAGAGAGCGAGCGAGGGAGGGAGGGAGGGAGAGACGGGGGGAGGGAGGGGGGGGAAGCAGAGGCGCGAGGCAAAGTAGTTCCACCGCGGAGTAATAGTAAGCTGTTGCTTGTTATCCAACTCCACCGGGCGGAGGGGCGAGGGGGGTTATTGGAGAGTCTCGACAGTGGACCTGAATTCGTCTGCTCTGTGACTCATCTGTGATCAGTGACTCGTCTGCTCTGTGATTCATCTGTGACTCATTTGCTCTATGACTCATGTGTGATCAGTGATTGGTCTGTGATCAGTGACTCATCTGCTCCATGATTCATCTGTGATTAGTGATTTGTCTGCTCTGTGACTCATCTGTGATCAGTGACTCATTAGCTCCGTGACTCAGCTGTGATCAGTGGCAGTGGCTCGTTTGCTCTGTGACTCATCTGTGATCAGTGACTCATTTACTCCGTAACTCATCTGTGATCATTGACTAGTCTGCTCTGTGACTCATCTGTGATAAGTGACTTGTTAGCTCTGTGACTCATCTGTGATCAGTGACTCGTCTGCAATCACTGTCTGATCTGTGATCAGTGACTTGTCTGCTCTGTGACTCATCTGTGATCAGTGATTCGTCTGCAATCACTGTCTGATCTGTGATCAGTGACTTGTCTGCTCTGTGACTCAGCTGTGATCTGTAGCAGTGGCTCGGTTGCTCTGTGACTCATCTGTGATCAGTGACTTGTCTGCTTCATGACTCATCTGTGATCAGTGATTCCTCTGTGATCAGTGACTCGTTTGCTCCGTGACTCATCTGTGATCAGTGATTCGTCTGTCATCAGTGACTCGTCTGCTCTGTGACTCATCTGTGATCAGGGATTCATCTGTGATCGGTGACTCATCTGTGATCAGTGACTTGTCTGCTTCATGACTCATCTGTGATCAGTGATTCCTCTGTGATCAGTGACTCATTTGCTCCGTGACTCATCTGTGATCAGGGATTCATCTGTGATCGGTGACTCATCTGTGATCAGTGATTCGTCTGTGATCAGTGACTCGTTTGCTCCGTGACTCATCTGTGATCAGGGATTCATCTGTGATCGGTGACTCATCTGTGATCAGTGACTTGTCTGCTTCATGACTCATCTGTGATCAGTGACTCGTCTGCTCTGTGATTCATCTGTGATCAGTGACTCATCTGTGATCAGTGACTTGTCTGCTCTGTGACTCATCTGTGATCAGTGATTCGTCTGTGATCAGTGACTCATTTGCTCCGTGACTCATCTGTGATCAGTGATTCCTCTGTGATCAGTGATTCGTCTGTCATCAGTGACTCGTCTGCTCTGTGACTCATCTGTGATCAGGGATTCATCTGTGATCGGTGACTCATCTGTGATCAGTGATTCGTCTGTCATCAGTGACTCGTCTGCTCTGTGATTCATCTGTGATCAGTGACTCATCTGTGATCAGTGATTCGTCTGTGATCAGTGACTCGTTTGCTCCGTGACTCATCTGTGATCAGGGATTCATCTGTGATCAGTGACTCATCTGTGATCAGTGACTTGTCTGCTTCATGACTCATCTGTGATCAGTGATTCATCTGTCATCAGTGACTCGTCTGCTCTGTGATTCATCTGTGATCAGTGATTCATCTGTGATCAGTGATTCATCTGTCATCAGTGACTCGTCTGCTCTGTGATTCATCTGTGATCAGTGACTCATCTGTGATCAGTGACTTGTCTGCTCTGTGACTCATCTGTGATCAGTGACTCGTCTGCTCTGTGACTTGTCTGCTCCGTGACTCATCGGTGATCAGTCACTCGTCTGCTCTGTGACTCATCGGTGATCAGTGATTCGTCTGTGATCAGCGACTCATTTGCTCTGTGACTCATCTGTGATCAGTGATTCGCCTGGATGGATGATTCTCAGTGAAACTAACTTCAGGTCAGACCACAAACTCCAAACAAGTGAACGTGGACAAACAAACAAACTGGCTGGTTTATTTACGAGGAAAGGTTCTGCTCCGATGGACACTCCACCCGGCGCCGCCCAGATGTCTGCTCTGATACCAACGAGGAACCTGAGACAGTCTTCTCTAATTACTGGCCCAGAAGATCAGAGGCCGAGCCCTTGGGCCGGAGGAGTCCAGCAGGAGTGGCCCTCAGAGAAAGCTTCTGAAACTCTGAGGTGGTTGTTGTGATGAGGTGGATCATCACGTGGGACCAAGTCCCTCTATGGAGGTCAGGCGGACTGAGATGGCAGCAGAGATCCAACACGCAGTCGTTGGTGTCGACTGGATCAGAACCGAGTCGGCTGAGCAGGACGGTCTTATTTTAGAGGAATTAGAGCGTCTGCAGGCCGAGAGGTCTCATTATGGTTCCGTGGCTCCAGGACCAGTTTGGATCTGCAGACCAGAGTTAAATCTGGAGACGAAGTTTTTCCTGTAATCTGCCTTCTGCAGAAACTACAACCAACTTTAACTCCCTCGCTTCCTGCTCCACTCCGACTATGAGAGAACATCTGAGTGGTGGTGCTGATGATGATGGTGATGAAGATGATGATGGTGATGATAGTGATGACGGTGATGATAGTGATGAAGGTGATGGTGGTGATGATAGTGATGAAGATGATGATGGTGATGATGGTGACGAAGCTGATGTTGGCCCACCACGGTTCTGCTGTGGATCTGGTGTTCCAGATGTTCTGGGTCATCATCACTAACTCACCCTGCAGGAGAATTGGATCGCAGCAACACACATTCTGGACTGATCGGGACCGGAGCAGAACTGGACCTGTGGGAGGCTGTAAATCAGAGTGGGGGCAGGTACTATGGAGTGGACGGGTCCGGAACATTGTGGCATCGTGCCAGAGTGGCTCGTGTTTCACGGACCAAACCGCCGCCAGCACATGATGAACACCAGACATAAAGTGTGTCGTGACTCAGTCGGGCCGTCATCCATCTCCTCGGCAGAACCGACCGGCTGCACCTCAGATGTTCTGCTGGAACCATTTCACAGTCCTGCAGAGGGAAGTACCGGACCTGGCTGGATCAACAGAACCAGAGGACATGTCACTGACCCAAGACCAGGGAAGTCCGGAATGATCCACCACAGCCCAAGCATGACCCGGACCAGCTGCATGCTTGGTCTCTTGGGTTCAGGTCATCACATGTTACTCGTGCACTCCAAAAGAACTGACCGGAACGTGTGGACGTGTGGAGTACATGGCACCTCAGCAAAACCAGCGTCAGCACTCATGCACTTCCATGTCCTGGACCTGTTCACTCAGTGCCGACCTGGAACACCCTCAAAAGGATGTAGACTGACAGGTGTGTCCAAGCTGTCACCTTCAAAACCAGAACCTGCTGTCAGAACCCACAGGGCTCTGAGCCCGGTCCTGGTTCGTGTGAATCGGATGTGACAGAACTTGGGTTCTATTTCTGTCAGAATACCAAGCGTAAATTAACATTCCTGCTCGCCGCCGCGGTCGTCCAGATGTGCAGTATTTTCAACAGCCGTTTATTGGCCCCGTCGGTTCTGTCCACGTCCCTCACGCGCTGCCGCTCCAGGGACCAGCTGCAGTGCGCCGGGTCGACCACACCCGGACATGTGGGCAGTAAAAGAGTGAGAAGCAGGATTTGCTAGAAACAATGAGGGTGCAGTCGCACGCTGCTGTGACTCTGGCCGACACGTGCGCCACCGCTTAGTGCTATTGTTTGCAGACGGATGTGCCGCTGGCAAAGTCAGCAGTGCCGGACTGGCTGGACGAGCAGAACTGGATCGGACTTCTGTCAGGTGCTGTGCAACATGAGGGCGACCTTTGACCTGTGTTGGCAGGAGTGACCGGGTCAGTGGAAAGCGGTGCTAGCCTGAGAAGTCTGGACCGGGCCAGACCACATGTGAGCATCACACGGCAGCAAGCTGGCACAGCGTGTGATGGAAGGTCGCACCCACTCTCACAGGCTGGAGCTCCTTCATGTCAGATGTGAATTCAATGAAGGTTGACAGGCAGGTGTGACACAGAGGAAGCCGAGTCTGTCTGTCCGTCCGTCCGTCCGGCAGCAGCAGCAGGTTCCAATCTGGGTGTTTTTAGAGACATGGGAGACCTGTGCGAGCAGAAGGACCATACCACACGTGGAGCATGGGGGAAGGGCAGTGCACACATGCGTGTGTGTGTGTGTGTTCACCTGCAGCCACACACACACGTTCAACCAGCAACCAGGTGACCCACAGCAAGACGTTGTCCTTCAGCGCCACCTGGTCCTGTCAGAGTGAGGATCAAGCGTTAGTTCACATCTGGTCAGGCGGCTGCCGCCAGTCAGCCTTCTCTCCTCCACCCTTCACTCTTATCTGCGTCTCTTGTACATCACTCTGGAGCAGGATTCACATGAGCGCAGTGCCCCCGGAGGCCGGAAGATTACCACACTCGCCACACTGTGAGCCGTCAGCAGGTGAACCAGGCGGTGGCAGCCGGCCTGCGGCCCTAGCTAGCTGAGGCGCTGTATGAGCACATGGGAACCGGGGCGCGGCAGCATGTCGCGAACATGTTTCTCACGCAAGCACGAGGAGCCGCAGCTGAACTGACGACCTCCAGCCTGTGCTGAACTCCAGCCTCCACTTTAATGGCGTTCCATGGGGTCGGAGCCAAAACCATCCGACATTCCTCACCTGCCTGCTGAGTAACAGCGGTCCAACGTTTCAGGAGCATGCGAGAAGATCAGCAGCACTAGCTGACAAGTCTAGGGATGGAGGTCAGCCAGAAGTCGGCCAGACCGGCAGACCCGCAGAACCGGACTGAAATCAATCTTGAATGAAGAAGTGACCAAGGATCGATCCCCACTTTCAGTTACTCTCATGATCTCTCGTACCTTGCTGACCTCACATGCCCTGTGAGCCAACCTGACGGTGAAGGTGATGGTGATGGTGATGGTGATGGTGATGGTGAAGGTGAAGTTGAAGGTGAAGGTGAAGGTGAAGGTGAAGGTGAAGGTGAAGGTGAAGGTGGTGTTGATGATAATGGTGATGATGGTGGTGATGATGATGATGGACAGCCTCTGCATAAACGCTCAGCAGCAGACGAGACTCATGTTGGAGCGGTTCTGTGGAGCGGGCCAGGCCGTCTGCAGAGTATCATGTGACTGCGTGGGCCTGACTGTAACGAGAGTTCCAGAACTGCTCCGGCTCTCCCACGGTCGCCATAGGTGGAACATCAAGGTTGTGAAATATTTGAGGAGAGAAGTTCAGATCAGAATCCAGCAGAATCAACTGGTCCAGATCTCTTCAGTTCTGGCCACCAGGATATCAGGATGTCACAGGTGGAGATTCTTAGGTTCTGATCGGACGGCAACTGAAGACGTGAAGACACCCACTCTGGCTGCTCTGTGCCAGTCAACTGGGTCAAGTTGGCTCAGGACAGGTCCTGACAGAGTCCGTCAGACGTCTGTGGTTCCGTCTGAGACCAGAGGGGCCAACAGAATGAGGTGTGCAGCGATCCAGAGATGTGGAACTACAGAGGGCGTCGTGCTCCCCAACATGGAAAACAGATGGTATCAGGTTCTGAGCTGGCCTGGGTTCTGGCGTGGTCAACAACCTGACGCCCCCCAGCAGCCTGAAAACACATCAGCTACACCCGGGCGAGATCACCCCCACCTACAGTCACTGGACAGGTGCGGTGACCTCACAGGTCGGTAGGTCAAAGGTCACTGGGTGGCAGTTCGAGCAGGTCCAGGTGTGTGTGTGTGTGAGAGACACGGCTGCTTTGTTTGTCTGGACCGGTCCGTATTACTGGACTCCTGTCCAGCATCTCGGATCATGTGAAGACCTGGACTGTGTTCCAGCATCCTAGGACGCTTGCCTCAGCTTCGCAGCAGAACCTCTAACTGGACTTGACTGACCAGAAGCTTACCAGCATCATGTGACTGGAGGAGAGCACGGTACAAACCCAGGACCTGGTGGAAGGGGAAGTGATTTGGTTGCTCAGCGTGCGTCTTGGCCTCCTGCCAGGAGGAAACCTCTTACACTCAGACGCTGATGTTGTTCAGGGACCAGACACCAGGCGCTCAATATGTGTGCCACGCGGTCCAGTGGCTCAACGCTGGATCCAGAACCAGAGCGAACTGTAGCGTGTCAGCGGACCGGACCAGGCGACCCTGGAAGGAGACGACTCAGCAGAGCTTCTGCCTCTGCCACCCAGGTGTTGCGCAGTGCTTTATTGGGCCTGGAACCGGCGCCTTTGATCGTCGACGCTGCGGGTCTTTGATCCACCACTGAGAGAACTGTTGACAAATTAGTGCAGTGAAATCAAATGCTCGAGTCCTAGTGTGGAGGAAGACCCCCCACCTGCTCACCCCCCACCTGCCTGTACTCAAGCGTGGGGCCTGAACCGTTTGATTGACCTTTAAGTGTTGTCATAAACGCTGCCTGTGTTCCAGAACCCCCTTTTCAAACCAGCGCTGGGGGGCTGTGTCACGGCTCAACCTCAGGCACTTGACCCCCACATAAAGAGAGTTTTGACTTAATGACTCACTAATGACTGAGACCAGGGTCGGCAGCCAAGTGTCAACGACATTGTGGCTCAGGGGCCACGCAGGACATGAGACACACGGCCCCTGACGGGATCGAGAGCCTGCACCGTGCTCCTGCAGGGAAGACCTGCCGCAGGTCTGGGTGCAGGTTTGGACAACCAACCTGAGAGGTCCATCTCTGAGGGTCCGGTTCCAGCATGGAAATGGGGACCTGCGCAGACCAGGACTCCAGACCTCTCAGCAGGCAGCTGCGTCTCCCAGATGTTTGGAATTCCTAGAAGTCTCACAGAATTGTTTGCCGTGCTACATCCGAATCTTTGGGTGTCAGAGATATCAGCACCAAGCTTTTCCCAGGTCAAAGGACTTAACCTCCAGAGGAGTCTGAACCCTCCGAGACCTCGGCTGTTGTGTTGGTATTACCTCATCAGCTAATCACAGCATACCTGCGGATTAACTATCTTTGTGGTCCAGTTGTTACGCTGGACCTTTGGACAGGTCGGCACCTGTAGATCACTTCCAAGTAGCCTAATCAAATGTGATCCCCTCAGGCAGGTCCAGGATGAAGAACACTGGTCGTCATAGGAGCTGGTTCTCAGCAGCAGGACTGACGGGTCATTCAGGGCCAATTTAGCTCACGTGTCCCCTCAGATCCATCATGCAATGTTTCCGGATCTTCAGTCACTCTCCAGTGTGGGTCTGGTCCAGCCTGGTGGGGTCTGGAATGTCTCCTTAGCAAACATCTGAGCATGGACGTGTCACCACAGTCGTCCCTGACGTCAGGCAGGACCAGACAGATCAGGAGTCTTCTAGGTACTTGTGTGTCTCCAGGGTTGTGTGTCTCCAGACTTCTAGGTAGAGACGGTCATTCTGGTCTGGACGTTCATCCTCAGGCCTTGGAGCTGATACCGAGTCGCGGTGCCCGTCTCACACAACAAAACCTTGTGGTGCTGATTAGCAGGTCACGGTCTGACACCTCCTGGCCCAGGAGCTTCCGTGATGGTGAGTCCATGAGGAACCATGAGGAAGATCCACCACCAGGTGACCTGGCCTGGACAGATGTGTATGAGTGTATGGGTTTAGACCAACTCACTTGGCTCCACAAAGAACCAGGACTTGGACTCCAAGCGAGACCTCCAGCCAGATACAAGGCCTGATCCTGGGACAGAGACCTCAATTGGGCCTGGTCGGCTACACGAACAGAACCAGCTGTTCCTCACATTCCTCATGAACCGCATGTACCAGTTTGCCCAAGTCAAACCCTGCGGGTCTGTGACTCATCTGAAGACCTGCTCCTTCCGAACACTCTCTGCCGCCACAGGAACTGGCTCATTTCAGACCCGTCATCCAGTGGACTAGCCAGTCTGGGCTGCAGTGGTCAGTAGCTGCTGTGGTAGCTTTCGGAATTTTCAGCAGTTGGAAATCGTTGAGCATGTCCAGAGGAAGAACCAATCTGTCTTGTGACTCGACTTGAGTCTTTTTTGTGTAGAGCTCAACTCTGGCGATGGCTGGTATCAATCAGGCCCGGACCACTCTGGCCTGCGTCTAACATTCACCGCCGTGTTGTTGCCCAAACGGGAGTTGTCACTACAGTTGTCTCCAGGTTCCACCCACTCACTTCCTGTTGTTCCAGATCTGATCCAGCTCCCAGATCTCACACCAGAGGTGGGAACCACATGACCCGGGATGGTAAACACATTCCGACGCTTCCAGGAATTTACTGCTGAACCACGACTGAGGTTTGTGTTTATATCAGGAATGCCGGTGGCAGACGAACGCCTCACCGCCGACTTGAAAATAGATCCTGGTGCGGCCCACGGGTGCATTTGGGTTCTTATCCTGGGTCCTGGTGTCCGTGAAGAGATTTAGCAAGCACCACTGATGTCACCCTAGAGATGACGAGCAGCTGCTCCGAGTCAGGGTACACGAGTAGAAGACGTCGGGTCGTCAATTCAGCAGATCCCATGTGTTCCGCGAGCAATGGTTTGAGAACCTGCGCCAAAAGGCAGAAGAACGCTTCATTTAGAACTGTGCCGGTCAGAACAGGCGCTCTACTGATCCACCTTCCCATCCAGCCTGTAGGGGGCAGCCATCTCTAACACCCGCGGCCCATCTAAAATAAAAGTTGGGTCCCATCAGGAAGTTCCCGGAACGCCGATCCTCCTTCATCTTATTTTGGGCCGAGCTGGAGCTGCCCACTGGTAGTTAGGAAGCCAGAGGAATGTGCGTCACTGAAATGTTCCGCTCTTGGCCGACCACATTCGCCCGACGCGCCCGCAAGGAGCTCCTGGACCTCTGCTCCTGAAAACCTGAGAGAGAGCGTGGATGTGGTCCCAGGGTCTGTAGGGTCCTTGGGTGAACCCAGGAGGTTACCCTCAAGCCAAACGTCTGTGACGCTTGGCTGGAGCTCCTCAGCGCTGGAGGAGCTGGAGGAAGGAGCTCCAGCAAGACCTGCTGAAGACCACCTTCCCCAGCCTTGGCGTCTAACCTTCTGGGCCGAGCTGGCGACCACATCTGGGACCTCACCATGAGGACCCTGTGACCGCAGCCTGACACCTGCACTGGCTTGGTCCCACAGAATCATCTCTGGAGCCCAGCTCCACTTCTCATTTCCACTCAGATATTTTGGTCCTCCAGAAGGGCCCCCTATAGACGCCTCAGAGTTTTAATAGAATCCTTAAATCACCAGTTTGTGGCGCAGCAGCATGGTGGAGCCTGTCATTTCTCTCCTGGGTTCAGAGTCTGCAGGAGTCAGACAGTGGCTCAGTGGCGCCCCCTCTGGTGCCTGTCTGGAGAAAACAGACTGATGGATCACACGACCTGCACACATTATAAAATTGGTCCAGAATATTTCCAGTCGTGAAGTCGCGACCAGATTACAGGCTGAACAGCTGATAGTCAGTCGGTAATCCCATGTTTTTCAGAAGAAATGAAAACTCCAACCTGCTGATGAGAGTCACATGAACACAATCTCGAGTCACATGACATTCCACACTTAGAGAGGGAGGCAGTCAGATTAGAGTGCCAGGTGAAGGTGATAACCCCTGAACCGATCAATAATTCAGAACCAGAACGTGGCACAACGCTGGTTCGGAATAAAAGCGCTGAGTCATGTGATGGTGGTGACAAGCGAGCTGACTCAGCACCTCGGCATATTTGGGCAGCGGAGTGTTTGAGTTGAGCTGCAGCAGGATTGTAATCCAGCCACACCGCCCCATAATGGGGTTCTCGGAGTCCGGCGAGGGAAAAGTGCCGGGGCAGCACATATTTGGGGGCCGGAGGTTCGCTCGTCTTCCGAGTGAGTGAAGGGTGGCGCAGGTCACGGGGCCACGGCCCCTAAGTAAACACAGGTGCTGAGGAGGTAACTGACGTTCAGTAGCTGCGGCAACAAGCAGCCGACCGAGGCGTGGCGTGTATAACGACGGCTATTATGGGCTAATGACGGGGGCCTAGGTGTGAGCCGCTAGCAGCTGCACGGAGCCTTCGTCTGACAGGGGAACGTCAAACCCATGCAGAAGGGTCGGGGAGAACAGATCCAGGTGGCGGCCTGGGCCCACACCCCACAGTTTGGGTCTGTTGAAGTGACCTCCCGTGACCTTTCAGTGGTCGTGTCCAGCGGTTGACCTCGGAGAGCTCCAAACAGGATCCGGGTCACCGTTTGAGTAGGGAATTTTTCCATGACGTCTGGACTGGGCCTGAACCCGACCCAGTCCAGACCTGCAGAAACCCAGCTGATCTCGGGGATCATAATGGTTGTGCTCAGGTCCTGGAGGATACAGGGGTGAGGCTGCAGCACACTGTCTTAGGTGGGTCCAGCAACAAGGTCAAAGGTCAGCTGCAATGTCACGCATGTGGACGGGCTTTCGGTCACAAAGGCAGAAATGAACGAAGCTGCCGTCTCAGAGAACCCGAGAAGTCCTGGACCCCAGTCTGGATCTGGATCTGCAAACAATTTCCAGCAGGATTCACGACATTCCAGCCGCTTGCCTGTTTTCCTGCCGACAGTAGGAGCTCCGCGGAGGTAACGAGGCTCAACAATCCCGGGCATCTCACCAATTTGGAATCCGATCCAAATGAAACTATCACGAGCCGACTGGATCTCTTGCAGCTGTCGACCCCCCCCGCTCTCCCTCCAGCACCTCAGCATCACGTTAGCTTCCTCCTGCAGTCCGGGATCATATTTCAGTCCAGCGTTTGTTTGGAGCAACACGACCCCCATTCCTCCCCCCTCAACCCGCACCCCCCTCCCGTCAAGCTGTCAGGACGGGGCCACGGCGAGCGTGATGAGCGTCAGTGTTAGCACAGGTGCGGAGGATCGATCAGCTGTCTGTTTGTCCACCTGCAGACTCAGAAGGTCTCTGGGAGAGCATAGGGGGGTTGTGCTGTTGGGGGGAGCGTTAAGTCCTGGGAGGTGCTCGGAACGCTGCAGCGCTCCGGGGGAAGCTTCAGATGGAGCATGTGTGGAGGAGCTCCTTAGGTTTACTCCTGAATCTCACATCTGTGTTTGCTCTCTTCTGGCCGGCGGGCAGAGGTGTCAGGAGAGCCGAGGCCCTCCAAACGCTCCGGAGCCGGCCTCTCCTCCACCGCGCTCCTGTCATGGACCCGGAGCTGCAGGTGCAGCTTAACACACTGAGGAGCCACAGGCAACCTGACCCGGGTTAGAGGTCACAGGAGGCACTCCAATCATCTGGTCACTTCAGCGATCCAGTTCAGGTCTGCTGCAAGGTTCTGCTGGGCTTGAATTACTGGCCAAGGACCAGGCAGAACATCTCTTTCTCACACGCTCACAGAGGGGGATGAGGATGCGGATGAAGAGCTGTGCTCCTGAGGTCTGAAGGGTCAGGGGGAGGAAGTTTAGCACTCATGGTCGGGTTAGAGGTCAGAGGTGAGAAGTCAGCTGCAGACCAACATCCACAACCTGGACATCTGCACACACAGTACCAGCGTCACGCTCATAACCGAGTGTTGAAGCAGCTGCTCTACACTGAGTCTCAGAGTCCACACTCGCCTCACAAGTTTCCACTTCAGTTCTCAGACAGACATGTTGACAGAACCAGTGCCACTGACTCGAGTTAGTGGCGCCATCTAGCGGGCCGAAGGCGAGAGACATCAGCTGGAGCGAATTTGTGTTTCTCCTCTCACGTCAATGTGTGACGTCATGTTAGCAGGAGAATAGCCCTGACATGTATTCAGACTGACTCGGACTCTCATGGTCAGATGTATTACTTCACCCTGTGAGACTCCTCACTGCTGTGCGGGGTTATACTGCCCCCTACCGTCTGCAGCAGCCAGTACACGATTATTAGCGCAAGAGCAAGACGCCTGCCGGGTCATGTGATCTCGCGTGTTGTGAGACAAAGCTGCTGAATTATTGACAGAGAATTATGGAATTCACACGTTCACCAGTCAGTCACCCATGACTGGCATGATCACATGCACCCGCGCACCTGTGCGCCCTGGACCCCTCCCTGAGTGTCGGGGCCGGGGGTCATCAGGGTCGTGTGTGTCCAGATGTTAGCGATGTAAACAAGACGGACAAGAAGCACTTTATTTCTCATCATCAAGTGTCACATGACCACATCCTTCATCACCTTCTAGTGGATCTTCTCCATCATCTTCTTCTTTGTCAGTGTACCTCAAGGTCAGACGCTTCAGGACCTCTGTTAATCTCATGTCTCCACGCTGGAACGTCATCAGATCCTCATCTACTGGATGGAGGAAGCCCTCGTGAACCCTTCTGGTGCCATCTGATCCTCCTGCAGGCCCCCTACCCGGAACCGCTCTGGCTGCAAATGTTGGGGGTCGTGACCCGGACTATTGGGGGACAACTGCCGCCCAAGTCACTCTCCCCGTGGATACCACCAGCTGTCAATGACAGACCAGGACCTACCCTGTATCTGGATCTGGACTACAAGGTAGAGTTACGGTTCATGGACCACAATAAAATGTTGACAATTGGCCACCAGCTGAAGAACCAAAAGCAAACAAATTAACACGCACCTGTCCATTTAAAGGCATGTGACCCCGTCTGACCTGGGTCAGATATACAGGCCCGGTCATCAGGCCTGTAGAATCAGGTCACCGGCCTGTAGCGTGGCTGCACCTAACACAGTCCCAGACCCGGTCTCTCTGGTGTGGGAACACCTGGAGAAGTGACAGTTCCATACATAGGCCTGGTCAGGAGGACCATGTGGTCCGGTCCTCCACCTGGGGGCGGATTGATCCCGTGTCTCTCTGAGTCACGCTATCCGAAGCGGTACTTGGGCCAGTACTTGACAGTCCGCTTGGGCGGTGAGCTGACACGGACCTCAACCCGAGGTCGGTCACGCCTCTGGTCGGCGACAGCGAAGCCGCGCTGCAGCTCGTCACGGTTGGCGAGTCGCGGGAGGAAGTGGGTGGAGACGTGCTGAGGTTTGACCCGTGGGCTGGAACCCATCTTGGCTTTTCCTCGCTTGTTGAGGGCCAGAAACCACTCTCGACCCGTCCGCTGGTTCTGGTGAAGCACTGAGGCATATGTGTTGTAGCCATTCTCCTGGAAACGCTCACGGAACTTACAGTCGTCCGAGAAGCGGCCCTGCAGACAGACCCGGGTCAGAACCAGAACCAGAACCAGAGTCAGAGCAGCATCATTCGTTCCTCTACACAGTGCTGAGGATGGAATCTGACTCTTCTCACACTGTTAAAATTAGCAGAGCTGGGAACGACTGGCTCTGGTTCAGAAGGAAAACAAACGGTTCTGAACCAGAACTTTCACATGTCAGTGACAGTCCTGGGCCCTGGGCACTTGTTCCCAGAGTCTGACCATCATCATTATCACCACCATCTTCATCCTCACCGTGGCCTGTAGGCGTCCTCGTCGGTTCATGGACAGGAACTTGTTGCTGTGGACTCCTCGGATGGCGATGACTCCAGGAGAGAAGGCGATCAGCTCCAGGACACCTACAGTGACATCACCGAATCAGACTCTTGTGGATTCAACTGTCAAGTTCCTGAATAAAATTCAGTATTCAGAGACATTTCAGATTCCTTCCTTCAGTCAGGGATACCCTCCACCCCCTCCTCTCCCAAAGTTGGACTGAGCCGTGACCGTCACCAAGGTCAGCTCACCTCACTTTGTCTTTGAAAAACGCACTTTATCACATACTGTATTAAGTCACTCAGCGAGAATTGCCTGAGATAGCGTGGAGTGAGTCCTGATCAGTTGTCACAAAAATGTTTTTCCCAACTGTTGTTACATTTGCAAGAAAACACGATGGCTATGTCTTACTTCAGTTTGCTCTCCATCTTAACATCTCCACTATTTCTGTAACATTAGCATCTGTTTTAAAAGTGAAACTGCACAAAACACTTTTATTGTTATTAGCTTTGTTTTACATTGTAACTGGGGTATAAAACTGATTACTGACAGAACTATTCACTTCACTGTACAAAGCTTGGTTTTGCTACTTTTGAGCGGCGCCCGAAATAATTGTTGTTACCCCCTGTGCCCCTCCAAATAAATCTCTGGACCCGCCCCTGACCCATGAGTCCCACTAACTCGCTCCCAACTACGCCAGCACAGACGCGCAGCCCAAACTGGCGCTTCATCACGTGACGACCCAGGACCTGACCTGGGTGACTCGTTCACCTCAGCGCAGGGCTCTCAGCGGGCTGTGTGAGAGTTGGTGGCTTGTGGTCGGGAGTCTCGTGTCGCACGCGAAAGCCCTGTCCGAGCAGCTCATGTGGAGAGAGTCACAGCTCTGTCCTGACTCAGGAGTCGGTGATCACCATCGCAACACCATCAATCACAAACGAGTCACGAGCTCAGAGCGGAGCGATAAATAATACATGGCTACTATTTTTACTTTCCAAAAGTCACGTGACCTAAAATGGACCTAAAATTGTCTTAAAACAAGGTTTCGGTTCCGATCCAAGCCACACCAGAGACACCCGAGGCGGCGCAGGGTCAGGGTCAGCGACGGGACCGAAAAGACGCACACGGTTCCGAAGAGCTCGCGTGTTTTCTAGAGCGTGAAATCAGGACTTACTCAGCAGGTTCGGTTCGTGGCTCCCGTTCACGCGTCCATCCGAGTGGATCTGGAGGTGGAAACCGATCCCGACCCGGCAGAAGAGCCTGCAGGTCCGCCGTCCGGACCGAACCTCCAGCAGTCTCCGCTCCACGCACGCGGCGACGGTGATCAGGTGAGCGACAGTGAGCAGGTGGACGGGAAGGTTCATGTCTGACGTGGGTCAGAATCGGTGCAGCATCGCGCTCTCGAGGCTGAGGTCCGAACCACTCAGACGGACTCGCTGCCACAGCGAGGGATATTTATAACGTCAGTGAGTCAGCGGACCCGTCGCAGACCCGAGGCTCGGAGAGGACCAGCACGGAACCCGAACTACATTTTCTAACCAGAACCAGAACCACTTCGAGGTGCAACCTGATTATCACGCTTTGTCTGAACTTCCTACCCAGCTGGATTCGGAACCACGTTTGCGCCCAAGAAGCTCAGAACCAGATTCTAACTGGTGATCAGAACTGGACACATGACAGAACCTGATCAACTGAACCACAACCAACAGCTCTAACCAGAACCCCACTGGAATCAAAACCAGAATATGAGCAGCATTATGCAGAACCTGCTCATCATCCTCTCAGAACCACAGGACCGGAAGGTTCTGAGCACCAGAACTTTCCATCCCCAGACAGTAGAAGCTCAAGTCCAAACAGTTTTGGAGCCTGTCGAAGTGCACCGATCGTTTCTGGACTCTTAGAACCAGGGTGTTTTGGTTCTGGCCCATAAGCAGAACAGAGAGAGATGTCGCTGGTTCTGGACCACCAGTCCTGAGCCATCAGGACTATGCTGCAGCCGCTGGAGGGCTGGGAGGTGACACTCGAGCGGGCTGGTGACTGCAGGCCTGAAGAATGAGGAGAGGAAATATCTGAGCAGTGACCTCAGGTCAGACTGTCAACACCACCATGATGTCACACAGCGTTCACGTTTGTGGGGGACCCACTCTCATTAATACCCTACCCCACTCCTTGGCAGCCCTGAAACTAAATGTAGTATCGGGGTTCACGATAAATGACCTTCACTGTGTCCTCAGCCTCCATAACTGAGTGGGGGACCCTGCCAAGTTGTCTGTGCGGGTGAGCTCCTCCTCACCCGCCTCCGAGGGGCCAGGACTCATGCGTGGGCCCTTCTAGCTTCACTGGTGCCCCACTTGTACCCAGCGAGCAGGTGTGGCATGCTGGTCCTGGGATCGGGGGGGATCCCGCAGGGCCCTGACTCCCAACAGAGTGCCCAGCAGAGGTCTGATGACATGTCGGCACCTGGGTGGCACCTTCTCCCATGGCGCCGCGCAAATGGTCCCTCATGTTTGTGATGGCTTCTCGAGAGAACCACACATCAACTTCCAACAGTGTTGCTCTAGACGGTTTTGCGTGTCTACCTAATCCTCATGGCAGCCACGTGAGGGCGCCATCACACAGCAGTTGAAGCGCAACTGTGACATCAACTAATGGCTTCTGGTACATCATGTCAGAGATAACATTTCTTAAAACCTATTGGCTGTATGGATGAATATTATTTTTAATACGCTTAATTTGCCCTTTTGATCTTTTTTTGTTATATTTTGCTCTTTCACACGTTTATAATTTATACGAGCGGAACTGTTCCGTTTATTTGTTCATGGTGTTGTTCACTCGCATCTATAACAACACAGTGTCATTCTGATACGGACCAACGTCCTGCTAAAGTGACGCGAAGACACTCTGTGTTAAACGCGTCTCTAACAAATATGTCCTCCATCTCACCTGCAGTTTAGCAGACGACGAGAGTGTTGTCCCAGACAGCCGATGACATCACTCCGACAGGCGATTCCCTCGCAGACCCTCCTGTGTGAAAGGGGCCCCTGCTCACACGTGTCTTCAGTCATGTGACCGTACGGGTGGTATGCAAAGCTCACGTCTCTGCCCCTGACTAGTTTTATTCCTCTCCTCCATGTTCTCAGTTTGACTTGATCTTTGACGCCACACGACCTATTTCAAAGTGTTTCAGAAGAGAGAACAGGAAAGACAGGAGGCCGACGGCTGCGTGAAAATAAATCTCTTTATTTCGCTGCGTTCAACATGATGAATAAACTTTGAAGAAACAAATTCACCGACACAAATCTCGATTGAATTTACAAACGTCCCGACACTTCCTGTCACATGCTCTCGGGCTCGAGGCGGCGTTTATACGGCAGTGATCTCGACCGAGATGAACCTGTCTCTACAGCAGCTGTGATATACAGGTGAGCCGACATGCACAACAGCGCCTCCTGGTGGATTTAAGGATGATTGAAAAATAATTCAAAGCATAAGTGATTCAAGTTAACGACCTGACCGGTCACATGACCACATCAACAAAACGGCCCGTGAAAGTGGACGACTCATTGTCAGGTGAAAATAATCTCACATTTTAATCCAGCCATCGAATTGAGATTCCACATCAGTGCAGCACTCGTCATCTTAATCCGGTTCCCCACCGTGACTGATTTGTAGCCGTGATAATCTGATAGTTTTCAGCATCAGGTGGATCAGACTGTGCACTTAATCTGGTTCTTGTTTAGTTCAGACTTCAGAAGAGTGCCTAAATCTGACCAGACCGCAGACTGGATCTGGTCAGAGCCAGACCTGGTATCATCTAGGGACCGTCAGGCGATGGAGCCAGCACAGCCGCCACTCGGAGCGCTGTAACGCGGAGGAGTTGTAAACAAGACTTCCTTCTATAGTTGCATTTATACCATATAAAATACGACTCCTGTACACGTATTTAAATCTGCGACTTGTCAAGTGCTTCATAAATAGATTCTTAAAGTCAAAACGCCTGTTTTCACGCAGACATGACGCATTTGTACAAACAGGAAGTTCAAAGTGAAAACAAGTGCAAGAGGAGGGTTCGTAATCTTCAGTGGTCAGTTTCAGGGCGACGTGCTATAATCCGGGGAGCTCTGCCTCCGACAGAGTCCAGCCGGAGTGGGGGAGTCAGTTGTGCGAGGTCATGTGACGTGACAGGTGATGCCGCTCCCGGAACGACTCATTGCAAATAGGACACTTGAGCTTCTCCTCGCGCCGCCGCTTGACCAGCGGCTCCATGGCGTACTCCTTCTTGTGGTGCGACCTCATGTGGTAGACCAAGTCCGACGTCATGCGGAACGAGGCGTTGCACTTCGCGCACCAATTCTGCGCCGGCAGGCAGAGCGAGGTGAAGGAGGGCGGCAGGAGCGTCAATGCTGATGGGACCTGGAGCTGGATGGGCCCCGAGTTCTTGGGCCAGAAGGCAGTGGCGTAGACAAAGGGGTTCTGCTTGCTCATTCCGCCTGGAACTGGGCAGTTGGCGCCCAGCTCCGCGCCCTGCAGCTTGGCAGCGAGGTGGTCGGCCTGATAGAGTCTGTTGGAGGAGATGGTGTCTCCCACCGGAGGGTGGCAGTCCAGCAGTTTGGGCGGCATCACCAAGGAGGACATCTGCGAGAAGGACGAGCGCGATGGCTGGCTGAAGGCGCTCTTCCTCTCTGCGCCGCCGCCCTGCTGGTTGACGGAGGTGAAAGCACTGCCCATCGGTGGGGTCTGCGGCGGCTGGGTCTCCGAAAGAACCTGCCGCATGTTGAGGTGCTTCTCTGAGGGGCTGCCGCTGGGCCGGTCCTTGTTCTCCGAGTTGGCGCTCTGCAGGGTTTTGCTGCTGCCGTGCTTTGAGTTCTGACCCGACTTCTTCACCTCAGTGAAGGCGCTGCGCTTGGCCTCTCCCATCTCCGTGTTTCCTGGTGAAGACAGGCTCCTGTGGTTCTCCTCCAGCCCGTACACGCCTCTGTAGTTCTGCGCTGAGGTGGCCAACTCATCCTTGGACTTGGGCTGCGTGCCTCGGCACTCCCGGTCTACCTCAGAGAACTTCCTCTTCCCCAAATTCTCGCTGTGGATCTCGGCCTCCTTGTCGTTGGGCGTGCTGGTGCGGTTGTTCTCCAGGTCCCGGGCCAGGTTGTGAAAGTCTGTAGAGGGCTTGCTACAGTCCTGGGAACCACCGAAGCCCTCGGAGCGAGCCGTCTTGGGGCTGGTTCTGGTTGGGGTGGCGCTTCCTCGCTCGGTGCTGGCCTCCTTGCCGGGTTCCTCGTCGCCTCCGCTCATACTCTGCAATCTTTTGGTGCAACGGAACCGTAAATGGGCCAGAAAAGGGAACTCGAACTGGAACCGCTGGCTGCAGTCAGGACACATGTTTTGCGCTGAACCTGTGAGACACAGAACTGAATGATATTCGATTCCCAACACGCAGCAGTGTTCCGGTCCTGACCCGTTCCGCGCTGCTCACCTTTGCTTTTGGCGGGCGCCCGACTGAGCAGCAGCAGGTCGATCAGGTCTTTGCCGTACCAGACCAGGAGCTCCTCGTCCTTCTCAATGCGGCGTAGCGACCGGTAGAAGAGCTGGCCACTCTTCACGTAGGCCTCCAGGTTCTGCTCCTCCTTGTCCCGGGCCGACTGGACCAGACGCAGCCACATCAAGCCCTCGGAGGTGCTGTTGGCGGCCGACGTGTCCACCTTGGGAGGCAAACGTCCAGATTATAATCCAGTGCACCATTTTCTGAAAATCAGCCCTGAATACTGTCAAATACTCGCAAAGAAGAGATTTAAACATCAAAATCTCATTTCATTTTGGTGCACATGAAAGAACTGAAAATTCTGATCTGACCACTGAATGCATCAACAGTCTTGAAATGCTTCGAGAACATTTGTTCATACGGATGTTAATCTCCGATTGAGACTGGGATTACTTTCTGTATCTGCGCGACAAATAATCCGGAAGATTCTTCCCTTTTTTTTTATGTATTTACTTTCACATTTTCTTACGCTGTAATTATTTGGAAAGGCAAAGTCATATGATTTTTAATTAGAAATTATCTCAAGCTACTTCATCGCCTGATAATTGTTTATAGCCCTGATGCAAAGGCACAATAGCATTTGTTTAGTTTCACACAGTCTCAGAGTCATGCAGGGGCCTGTCTCTCCACAGTAAACAAACAAACACCCAGTGAGATGATAAATTGGAAAAACATGCTGAGGGTGATTTTGAATTAATTACGGCATAATCTGATGACTGGATTATTTTACTGCAGTTTCCAAACAGAAGTCTTCAAAAATAATCACAGTGAGCATAATAAATAGATTATATATATGAATGAGATTATAACGAGATTGAGTGACCTTCAGCAGGGTAAACAACCGCCAACAACCCGAAACCGGTTCATACGAGTTCCGCCGTAAACTGAATCTCATCGCGTGACAACATTTCGGCGGAAACGTGCGGGATTGTTCCATGAAATATAGCGAGATAGGACGGCAGCAGGTGAGCGCGCGGTCGCTCCTCACGCGCCAGACTCGAAGCGAGGATGTTCAAATTCAAATTCAGAATTTTAGCTGCTGAAAAACCCAGACAGCGAGTCAGTGCCGTCGGAGTCGCGACACCACGCAGTCTTTCCTCGAAAATACAGAGGATTAACACGCGAATGAAGAAAAGCGCTGAGTGCCTTAAAAATACGGCGATAAATACGCAACAACTTAAACGCGTAGAATCTTCTGAAAGTGAATGTTTAATCCCCCGACACGCGCGCGCGCGCCTACAAACGCCCTCACGCAAATGTCTACCGGATCCAAATATGTACAAAAAAATCGGATTATTTCCTCGCAATATTTTAATTTTCAAAACGCGTTTCCTAAATCACCATTGGTTATGTTTGTTTATCCGACATGGCGGTGTGTGTGTCCGTGTGTGTGTGTGTGTGTGAACATTTCCGGCTGCACGAGCCGATCAAATCTGATACAAATAAATTATATTAATATATTAATTTTTTGGGCGATCCGAAGAGTCCCGATTGGATTGAATGGACCTCCTGCCTGTGGTTCTGCGGCCCAGGGCATGCTCCACAAATCAAGAGTCGAGTTGGTGCCGACACGCGCCGCTCGACCTAACAATTAAAAACTCGGGGTCCAACAGGGTCACGAAGTTGAAGATTCCGATGCTGACGTCACTGACATATTTGATCATTGATCTTTGTGCTTGGGAAACTCGTTCGTTCACAGGCAGTAGGTTGGCAAATGGCTCACACGGTGTCAGCGAGAGTTTTAGTGTCGCAAAAGCAGACGGCCCAAACCGTCGGTCAAGAAGTTGGGCTCGTGCGTGCACGTGAGTTCTTTTGCCAAGTTGAGCGGCTCCGACAGAGGCGGACACTGACCCTGAAGATGTACGGCGCGGTCCTCTTGTCCGAAGACTTGAGCGCGATGAAGGCGATGCTGTCGAAGAGCGACGTGTGGCTCAACACACAAGGGCCGAAGATGGCGTTCTCCGGGATGTCGCAGGTGGTGAAGACGCTGGTGAAGATGTCGGTCAGACACTGCTGCACGACCTTCGAGTCGCCGTCCCACAGCACCTTCTGAGAGCTGGACTCCTCCATGACGGCCTGCAGGGGCACAACGGCATAGTTAATGCGGGGGAACCGAGAGGACGGCGCCGGCCGCGGCGCGGAGCGGAGGGACGGCGGTGAAGCAGCTGTCGTTCAGGGAGTCGCTTCATTCTCATTAACTCTACTCTCGTAATTAGTCGATGAGTCTCCTGGAGTCAGAGGAGACACATCTGTCCGCGGACACACGGACAGATGTGTCTCCTCTGACTCGGCTGGAAACGTCGGTGACAAACGCGAATTACACGGACGCTTCAAGAACAAAAACTAAACAGTAATGCCCAAATAAAAATGAGTAATTCTTGATTTTAGATGTGGAATTAAGTCCAAGAGTCACGATCGTAATCCCACGGAGACTCTCCGTTATTCCTAACCTGCCTCTCCACGGACGGAACAAACGATTTAGCAACAGAGGTGAATCGGAGAATTATTTTCGTAGAACCTGGACTTTTGTTTTGATGCGTTCACGGACCCAGACAGTCATTAAAACGTTCGATCTGTTTGTGCCCAAACATCTGTGGTGTTGCGTTGTCTGGCAACCCAGGCCGAGCTGGAACACAAACTAGCTGCATCGTATTTCTACTTTCCCTTGGTAAAACAAAAACGATTAAGCGAAACGAAGGAATATAAATAAACAAATGTGTTTCGAAGGTGCGGGTTCGGCGCCCAAGTGTGGAATTTTTATCTCTGTCAATGTTCGTTAGGACTTCGCCGGTCCAGTCGGGGTTAGGTCCCTTATTCAAACAACCAAAGGTGAGGTTTTTCTCACACGCGGGTCGTGTACCGGTTCGCTGGATTTGTCCGAGGATGTGAAATTGCGCGCCTACCTGTCCGCGCTGCTCCAGAACCAATAATCCACAAACGTCCGTATTCGGATAAAAAGGAGAAATAAATGAGCGGCGACGGTCCGGAGGTTCTGCTGCGTTGCCGGTCCTGGTGTCAGTACATCCCCGCGGCGAGATGGGTCCTGGTCCGGGAGTGACAGTAGGTGTCAACTCGGCTGATCCTGTTCTGGTCCTGGACTAGCCCGGGAGGCGCAGATGGGTTCGGAGCTCTGGCTGACTGACACTCCGACACACACTTTTTGTTTGCGGCTCCGAATCGACCCAATGAGGCGTGTCAGCGCGTGTCTCCTCCTCTTAACTCTTCAGGGCCCGGCTGTCATTCGCTGGTGTGGGGGTGGGTGGGGGTGTGTGTGTGGGGGGGTGTAAGAACCCTCATTATTATTCTAATTCTAATCAACATTCTTGACTGTTCCGCTCGAATAAAACCGGTTTACTGCGGCTCCGGATCACAGCGGCGTTTTACGACGAGTCTTCCTCCTCTCTCACTTTCACGTCTTCATCTCACGTTCACGGTCACTCTGTCATCCTCGTTGACTTCCAGCCAGCTGCGGGAGCTCCGCTCGCCTCCACGCCGACTCTCGTGCGCGCCCAGCGGCTTCAGGGCGCTGACGCAGGGGGCGCTAGTGCACCGGCCGCGCTCAGGCCTGTGACGTGAAATGAATAGGATTTCGTGTTTCCAGCGGCACTTTGAAATGTCGCACACCGCGGCGACGGTCTTTGTTGTTGATTATTGTCCTTATTAAAAGGGCAATTGAAACCTTCCGTGCGTCGGACTTCACACGGGAGAGAGGTCACTTTGTTTTGGCCATCAAACACAAATGAACTGATGATGTGATCCACAAATGAAATGAGAAAAAGTGACTATGCTTATTTGACTATCAGTGTCTGTAGAGCTGAGTTCACGTTTATTATTGTTGTTCTCTATCTATCTATCTATCTATCTATCTATCTATCTATCTATCTATCTATCTATCTATCTATCTATCTATCTATCTATCTATCTATCTACAAAGGAATCTCTCGATCTACAAAGGAAGTATCAGTGTTGAACTGAGTTCTCAGCATTTCGGCTGATTGTGGTCGTGATGAGGAGAAGGAATGATCGCCATGGTGACGGGAGTGAACGGTTAAACGGAGCGGTGGGAGAGAACAAAGAACACTCACGGACGTGTCAGACCATTGAAGCAGCTGATGCAGGGATGAGGATCAGCAGCTCCAACTCTCATGTCATGTGAGAGAGAAACTGCTGAGATCAGCACCTCCTCCGTGGTCGGAGTGCTCAGGTGTAAGCCGCGGCTCCAGTTTATGGAGGTCAGAGGTCAAGAGTTGTCTCTCTGTGGGATGCAAAGGATAGCGCTCTGGCGTGGGAATAGGTGGGAATGACTCAGTTGTGGTGGCTGGGGAAAGGGAAGCTCCTGAGGATGCCAAGGGCCTGAGATGCAACCAAACAGAGTTTAGGATCTGACATTGTCACGTGGCCGCTAGTTGCCATGGTGACTGATCACCATCTCAGCGTTGCGAGAAACGCACATATTGACGCTGACGTACGTCCATCATTGCCGATCTGCGCAGAGGGAGCGATGACGTCCCGCTGCACGCCCCTCCTCTCACCCCCACTGGACCCCCCTGGCCTCCAGTGGGTCTCTGGGACGTGGATTCCAGCCGACAGAGTCGTTGATTAAATATTTGGAATGTTTGTGTCTTGGTGGCGGCTAGTTGATGGGTAAACACCACGTGTCTGCCTCCTCGCTGTCTCTGGACGCCATGATGGTTATTGCTTCCTACAGTGGGCTTCAGTAAATTAGTTTTCAGAAACGCTGGCGTCTGTTTCATCACCGGAGAAAATTGACTTCCACCAACTTCCTCTGGTGACACTGAGATGATTGACACCTGCGACATCGTCCCTCCAGCGGACTTGATGGCAGAGCTGGGACGTCAGGAGGTCGACAATTGTCTCTGACTAGAAGCTGACCACAGTTTCCACCTTTCCACCGGCCGGACCAAACATATGACCATCTCTGACCATGGCCCTTCCTGTTTTTGAGGATTGTGATTGATGACGAAACGACTGTTGTTACTTCAGATTATGGAGGTGGACGCTCAGCTGTCAAAGATGTCTTTAATCCGCCTGATCGACACGAATATGTTTTCATATTTTTGCTCACTTGTTTTTGTTTCTTGGTGGATGTTTCCAGTCTGGAGCGTCACTTTGTTTTATTTGAGATTTAAATCTTTTAAACCGCGTCACACTTGTCGTGCTCACTGAACAAACAGGATTAAGGCCCGAGGACGGAAATAATCCCACGTTTGCTTCTTTATTCCCGCGCTGAGGATTAAATTAACTTGTCGTCCGGAGTCAGACATCAAGTGGAGTAAAGATGGAGCGAGAGACGAGAGCGGGATCTCACGGGGACCAGAAAGAGGGAATGAATTAATAATGAGCCACTTTAATTCCGGATCCAGCGATTATCCGAACCAGGAGCCGAGCCAGAGAATATTCCGGCGGCATATGGACCCTCAGATGCCATATGTGCCACTTTTCACTGGAACTGGCAGAGACGGACATGACGGTCAGAGGGAACTGCCAAAAACACAGCGCGGGGGGGAGGGAAAGGATGGGGGAGGTAACCTGTAGTGGGTGGATAAGATGGTGAGTCAGGGAAGGAGGGAGGTGAGGAAGAAAGGGATGGGTTGGATGAGAGAATGAGTCGGATGAAAGGGTAGAGGATGAGGATGAGATGGTTGGATGACGATAAAGAAGATGAGGAGGTGCTGGGTGAAGGCGAAGATGGTTGGTGGTTGGATGTTCTGTAGTATTGGTCGGAGGAGATCAAACAGAGTGACCTTCCTGACACTCTGGCTCGGGAGCACTTGGGGATCTCTCAGTCAGTGATGTGGCTGGGGAAAGGGCAATGAGGAGTGCCCTGTCGTCTCAGTTCTGAAAGTTCGGTATCAGTCATGTGACATCTGGACCTTCAGGGTCTTCTGCTGTGAGAACCAGGTCAGAGAACAGCACCGCCTGAAAGAGATCCCGACCTGACCCACTTCCGTCGCTGACATGGTTTGGGATCCATATGGCCTCAGAACATTAGCGACTCAAGAGGGGGTGTGGAGGGGGACACCATCCTGGGACATGCCGGCAGTCACCATGGCTCCTTTAACTTCTGACCCGGCTGACACGGATACAACGTCTGACCATAATCTCTTTGATGTCGCTGAAGTCCTAATGAGTGAGCCCCTCATTGTGTCGCTGGCCCCGTCGCCTCGGGTGCTTCCTTCACCCGGACTTCCCGGCAGGTCAGCCTCATTCCCGTCCAGTGAGGGCAGCAGACAAGGGGGGTTTAAGAGCAGATTTAGCTCAATTCCATGGTCGTGTCTCAGCACCCGCTTCCATCAGGGTAGACGCCGCCACCAGTCCCGCTCGTCCCCCGGCTAGCTGGGGGAAATGGAGTGTAAGGATTTGGAGCGGAACCATGGAAGTCTGCCAGCCATTTAATTAGTCTCACACTCATCGAAGAGACTCTTGGTGGAGTTGAGATCAGAGATCAACACGCCTCCGCTAATCTGGATTATTAGCACAGGAGGCTCGGCCAGGATCTCGCACAGAGACTGTGGCCCCTGATCACCAGTCAGTTCGTCTGAAGAGCCGTCCCAATGTGTTATTCTGTACTCTGCTCCAGGTCTCTCACTGATGCAACCTGAACCAATCCTTCCTCACCCCCACTCCTGTCTACACACACACATGCACACATAGGTTTGTCGCACCATGTTTGTAGAGACCTCTCATTGACATAACCCTTTCTCAGCCTCTGCCCCTAAACCTAACCATCCAAAACACATGGCTCACCTTAACCAGAACTCTGAACCAATCTGAAACCCTGTTTTAATGACCCAGTTATTTTGAGGTCTTCATCCTCAAATTGATGCTTAACCTTGTTAGAAGGGCCTAAACAGTCCTAACTAAACCAAATATTTGCACAAGGAGGTGCCGCCCCCCAACACACACACACACACGCACACACACACACACACACACACACACACACACAGATCAACGTCCACCTCAGCATCGAGAAGATTGACTCTCTGCTGGTCTCTTAAATGTCCCATTAGTCCGGTCGCCTCGGACCACCGCTCATTACTGTCAGGCCACTTTAGGATTAGATGCCGGACCTCCAGGACACGAGAGGACCGGCCGGGAGGGGGTCCGCCCAGAGGCTTTCCAAGCCTCTTATGGTGGCTAGGGGAAAACGGACGCCACATCAGCCGCGCTGGTCGTAATCGCATCAGAAGTAGATGGAGGACGAGTGCTGTGGAGGAGATGGAGCTTGTTAGCACAGACACGGAATACCCGCTGGACCGGAAATGACACCGGATCTGACAGAACCTAAGAGAGCAAAGAGTCGCGTGACATCTCCAAACTTCAACTGCTCGGAGTGGGGTCAGACCAGTGGGCCATGCAGAGATGGACCTGTGATGGTGGAGAGCAGAGCCGGTCGCCATGCGGCTTGGGTGCCACGTGAAGAATGACATGTTAGAAGAGGGTGACCAAGGCACCTAAGTCCACCTGAGTCCAGCTCCTGCAGCTACTTTGGGGCCCAGAAAAGTAGTACCTTGGGAGTGAGAGGAGAGCGAGCAGGCGAGGCTCCCTCCCCCACTCTCCTCACTCCTGGAGGTCGTCAGAACAAATGTGGAGCGGCAAGCTTGTCAGGTCGGGTGAGGAGGAGGATCATCCGCGTGATGTTTAGGAGCAGCAGGTTCTTCTGTCACTCAACTCAGCAGATCCAACGACCCGGACTGGGATGAAACTGCAAACTCTTGTGGACTCCAGAGGCCCGTTTGAGAAGAGCCAGAACATGCCTGGAGGAGTGCTGGAGTGCTCAAGCCTCCCCTGCTGCCGTAGTAACACCCAAACATGATGTGGTTGAGCAGCAATAACTGACTGTGTACAGGTCCAATACCTGGAATGAGGAGCAAACAGCAGTGGTCCTCTCGCGACCCTTGTGTCAGTAAACTAGAAGTCTGTGCTCTTTCATCTCAGTTTAGCCATGCATGGCCATTTCATCAGTGCTTATTTATCAACAACCTTGGCTCCATCTAATGATCATCACATGACCACAGTTGCTGACAGCAATATTCGGTGACAGTGTCACAGGCTTGGTTGAGATCAGTGTCTCCGCTCAGGTGAGACACTCTGCGGGGCAAGACTCTCGGACGCCGGCTCTACGACTTGCCAGGGAAGTTTCTCTGCGGTCTGGAAAAGTACGACGTCCATGACAGGCTGGAACAAACATCAGCAAGATGAACCATGAAGACGGAGGATGGTTCTTCCCGAGCTGCTGACCTGGGGCGCTTTGAACCGGGCTGGTGGATATGGGGGCGAGGGGGGAAGCAGGGGAGGAAGGAGGTGACGAGCTCGGACGGATTATCTGCTGCCAACTTGAGCGACACAAAGAGTTCCGTCTTTCCCAAGTGTTTTGCCCCGCGGGGGTCGGTGCACCGGGACGGTCATTAAGGGATCGGACCCATCACAGCCCAGCAGCACCGCAGCCTGACATGTGAGGCAACAGCTCCGCTCCAGAGACTGCATCTTCTCTGCCTCTTATGTTCAGTCCAACAATCAGGACCCAATTCCTCTGCGCAGTCACGATGCCGAGTTCTCAGAAGACTTGTGAAGGTCCGTCTCCTCTCGTAGACTGATCAGAACCGATTACTTCACTGATCCCGGGAGAAACTGCTTTTGTTATCGTCGCACGTCGCAGCTGCGGTTCTTAATTCGACTTCTGCTGATATATCTACAGTGTTGGGCTCCAGTGTGGTGGAGGTCAGGTGCTCGGTCCCTGGCACCGCAACAATGGGCTGTAATTTCAACTTTGAAGTGCCTCCAATGGGTGGGCGGGTGTGTGCTGAGCTCTGGTGGACACGTCTCCACTCTGACACCCCCATGAGGACGAGACTCGGACCTCAGAGGACTGTAGGTTGTGGAGGTCTGGAAGGTGACCTGGAGTCCCAGCTGCTGAACGTACAGACGGTCATGTGTCATTGACAGCCTCTCCTGCGGCCTGACACTAAGAGATGTTTGTGAATCAAGAGATCCGGACCGGCTCCTGTGTTGGATCACATGACCATTTGATCATCAGGAGATGCCTGTCAATCATCTGTCATTGGTGACGGAAGCACCCGCAGCAACAGAACCCACTCACTCCAGCAGATCAACTGACACCTCGTGGCAGTCCAGCGCCGAGGACGCAGTTTGGACTCGCCAACCCAGGTCTGCAAACTCACAATGGACATTGCCATTGGCGGTGTTGGCGTGGTTTGCAGAGAGCTCAGGAAAGCTTGTCAGAAAACTGGACAGGTTGAACTGAGGTGTGGACTCACACT
Source organism: Synchiropus splendidus (assembly GCF_027744825.2). Lineage (NCBI taxonomy): Eukaryota > Metazoa > Chordata > Actinopteri > Syngnathiformes > Callionymidae > Synchiropus > Synchiropus splendidus. The sequence continues at coordinate 18,598,707 of NC_071340.1, forward strand.
GGAGTCTCACTGACTCCAGTTATGCTTGAGAGGATGTCAATCCTTAACAGAAGGAAACCTGAGAGTTGCGGATCCTCCTCTGTCAGCAGATCAGGTTCAAAGACACATGACGACTGAGGGGACGGTCCCGCAGGAGGAGTCCTGGATTCTTTGTGAACTGCTCCAAAGGAGCTGAGCCAAAAGACAGAGTTCTGGGTTTATCTTTAGGCCTGCCTGTCGCGCGCTGTGTGAGAGATCCAAGAGGTTCCTCCGCTGGGTCAGGGATGTGGTCTGATGTTCTGACCCAAATACCAAAGCAGCACCTCCCAACCATACGGCCGGTCTGTTCTGGTTCTATGGCTCTTCGGTTTCTCGTTTTGGCCCTCCAATCGCAGCAGAAGTGGACCAACGACTCAAACCCCAGACGTCCCTTGACGGCTCAACTGAAGTCAAAAAGGTAATTCTGGAACGTCTTCATCACCCCCGCCTGTCCGCCCCCGAGAGTGTATTAATGCCGACTTCCCTCTAATCCAATTAAAAGCGGGAGCAGAGGTGCTGTCACTGCTGAACATGCTCCTGCTGAAGGAGCCTCCAGACAGATTAGGGCGGAGAAGATCCTTCATTTGCTAATCACGGAGCGTCTTCTCAAGCGTGAAACACAAAGGAGGAATCAGGAACGATTACAGGGACGCGGCGAGAAGCTGGGCTGTGGGTTTATTTCATTACTCTCACCCTCTTCCTGTCTGCCTCAGAGGGCGCCGTCGGACTCCAGCTCAGCAACAAAGGGGCTGTTGGAAGGTTTCACAGTGGCCAGGACGGGGAGAGTCCAGTGAAGAGTGACGCCAGTCCTGGCCCACGCCCAGTCGTTCCCCCATGTTCAGATCAACTCATTCCACCTTCTCCCCAGTAGGGGCCTAAGTATGAACTTCACGGATGAAACCTCGAGCCAATCCATGGCGGGACGAGTCAGAAACCGGCCTGCTGGTGCATCACGCCGAGGATTACCTGCCGTGTCATCTGCTAGGCTCTGAGCGTGACCACCAAAGTGTTTCTTCCCTGTGAAGTTGCTTCAACAAAGACAACAAACAAAGTCCTCTCTTCCAGATCGTCTCCACCAATTATGCGCCGATCAAAGTGTGATTGGTAAACTGCAGTCGTCTTCGTCGCTTCATCACCCGACGCCGCTTCTGTCGTCTCACCTGTCACTTCCCATTTCCTCGACGCCTGTGAGGCCCGTGACCAATCTCTGCTGCTTCCTCACGCTGCTCCTTTTGTTCTGCTGTTGAACTGTGGACACGTCAGCATCTCTCCCCTGAATGAGCCTGTGCAGAAGAATGAACTTTGAAAATTAAAACGCAGCCTCAGACGTCTGGGGTTCATGTCAACCGGACTATCCATGCTTTGATGGTCAGCTCTCCAGGTCCCCACAGGAAACAGGGTTTGTCTCAAACAAACGACACTGTGAGCTCACCGGAGAGGCCGTCTCATTCAGAACAGGGGTCACCACGGGGCCCCAGGCAGCCTGCCTTCGGGTATGGAGGTCAGAAGAACCACTGTCATCACAAAAATAGCCTCAATAAACCAGTGAAGGTGCCGCAGGACAGAGTAGCTCTTCTGTGAACCGGTTCGGCAACAGTGGACCCACACGAGTTTCAATCAAAAGAGCGAAATGACCCTCAGCTCACATGGGCTGAGAGAATCCTGCGACCTTTTATTTACAGTACTCACATTCTGTGGCAGGGACCGAGACAAGTTCCTGCAAATCTCTGAAGAATCCAGGCAGTGTAAAAACAGGGCCTGAGGCGAGAAAGATCTGCGTCACCCCAGGAACACACACTGTCACCAGGCAGGAATCTTCGCTCACTCCATCGTCCTCAGCTCAACGATAAACTGGAGCAAAGAACAAAGTGTGAGACCAGCAACAAGGACCATGACTGTTCACGTCTTGAACAATCGTTCGGTCCCCAACAGTCCATTTTGGCCCTAGATCTGGTCTTCACCAGTTCGGTGTGGTCCTCATCAATATGTCCGAACCTCAACAGTCTGGACTGGTCCTCAATAGTCTGATCCAGTTCTCCACAGTCCAGTCTGGTCTTCAACAGTCTACTCCAGTCCAGTTCCAACAGGTCAGTAGTTTGAGAGGTGTGAGAAGTGTTTCACGTGGAGGGACAAAATCTGCAAAACCGACTGGCTCTCCAGGACCAGAACCAAGTCCAGAACACATAAACCTGTAACACTCCAGACTGGCACGACTCCACATCCTTGTCAACTCGTGTCAGAGTGTGAGGGCGTGTCCACCTGCTCACCTCTTGCAACAACGGAAGGGAGTGTAGAAACCCCCCACCTCACACACACATCCTGACACAGAGTGGTTGCACAACAGTTTGGACTTGACGCAGCTGCAGAGGCTTCCTGCCAACACTCTGATGAGACGCCACGTCCTCACAACCAAGAACTTCTGTGGTGTCAGGAAACTGAGACACTCGAACGCCCCACCAGTCCTCAGTTTCCAACAAACAAACAGATGTCCTGGTGAACTGAGACACACATGACAATCTTCATCCCTGATGTTGACCTTTGACCCCCGCCAGTGTTCATGCAGTAGAAATAATCACAGTTTTCAGTAGATATGTCGGATCAGGCGGGTCCCACTTTAAAAAAAAAACATTTTTCACTTCTGACCAACAGCGAACAAATGCTAGCAATAATGACTTGTTGGTCGTCGCTTCCTCTGCACAAATGTATTTATTTATTTGCGAATAGTCGGTTTATACTCGGACTCGTGCTGGACGTTCCGGGTCCAGTGAGCTCCTGCTGAAGCTGCGAATTCCGAGCACATCGGACGGCACGTGAAGGCAGCATCAGTGGCGAGTGGAGGGAAGTTCTGAACTTTGCTAGCTGGCCCTTTTTTTCCTCTGTTTTCCTCCACAAACTGGGTCACTGGAAGTCCCGGAAGCAGGTGTGGTTCTGGGGTCGGAGTCAGTTATCTGTGAGTCAGAACGTGACGTCGCTGCTGTGATTTCCTTTATTTCGCTGGTCGGTTCTTTTCGAGTCACTTTTGGAGCGACTGCATGTAGCTTCACTTGACGGTTCTGAAACTCAGCTGACCGTACCGCCGGTCCACAATGATGTCGCAGCAAGACGGCGGTGTCCCAGGGTCGACTCGCAAGAGGTTCGTCGGGGTTGTGGTTCTGCTGATCGGACTGTTCGCCGCCTCGGTTTGGACCGAAGAAGCCTCCTGTCAGGGAGCTTATGACCTCTACTTCGTGTTGGACAAGTAAGTTTCTCACTTGTTTGGACCGCTTGGACATGACGTCATCCTGACTCGGCCTACTCGGTTATATGAAGTCTGTTCACCTCGCCCGGGATCAACTCTATGCGTCAGAACCAGACCAGTACCAGTCCCTGCCTCAGTCCGCGAGCCTGACGTGGTGGAGGAGCACGCCCGTGTCACCTGTGCGGTCTTCAGAGTAGAGCAGCTCCAGAACAGCGCCTCTGCTTCCGGTACTCCTTCAGCTGGGAAAGGTTCTGTGGGCTGCTCCCACCTGCGTGTGGAAAAGTGGCAATACGATTGCCTGCGTCCAGCTGGACTACATCTGCTTCTTCTCTGTGTTCCTGAAGTTTGGAGGTCGTGATTTGAGCCCAATTACCGCGTGAGTCTTAGGACCACATGAGCAAAGTGAACAAGAGTTGAGTTAAATTCAAGTGCAAACATGAGAAGATGAATCCATAAATGTTAAATATAAGTTGCAGTGTGTTGCGTTCACTCTTTCATCAGCAGCGTGTTGCGGTCCCTCCGTCACCAGTACTGTGTTGCGTTCACCCTTTCATCAGCAGTGCGTTGTGTTCACCTTTATCAGTACTGTGTTGCGTTCACCCTTTCATCACCTTTGCGTTGTGTCCACCCGTTCTTCAGTGCTGTCTGCTCTGCTTCAGGTCCGGGAGTGTGTCGGCCGACTGGTTTGAGATCTACTCCTTCGTGAGGAATCTGACGGACAGATTCGTGAGGTGAGTTCCAACACTTCATTCATGCGTTCACAAAGCCTCATGTCGTCGTCCGTAAATCAGTTCTGTGGCTCCACTCCTCTGTGGTGGCGCTTCCTTCAGCGACGTCACAGACTTGTGCAGACCACCTAAATATCCGCTCCACGAGACAAAACCAAAGTCTCAGCATTGGTCCGTCCTCACGAGAGCGCTGCTGCCAGAGCGGGACAGACGGCGCCGACCCAGCCAGAACCAAGAGCTCGTCTGAAGAAAATAGCAAAGGCAGCAGGTGGGAGTGGGTGGCGAGCGAGCGCTCTTCTGTGCTGTGAGAATGGACATTTGCAGTGGGGCGGCAGGGATGCGAGGGGGGGTCCGGCGCCAAACTCCCCCTGACTTCCAGCGCTGACAAGCGAAAGAGAAGCAACACAACTCTGGAAGGCGGCGGGACAATCTGCTAAACAATGATCGCTCACCAAGACCACTTCTGTTCCTCCATGTGGACCCACTCACACACTCATGTTTGTATCTCCATCCTTGTGGGGACCTCTCATGGCCATAACCCTTTCCCCAGCCTCTCACCCTAAACCACCCAAAACACATGGCTAACCTTAACCAGGACTCTGACCCAAACAGAAACCCAGTTATTTTGAAGTCTTCAACCTGAAATTGAGACTTAACCTTGTCAGTTCCAGCCAAATGGTCCTCACAAAGACGTCAGGTCCCCACAAGTAAGGATAAACCAGGTACAGTCACACACTCAAAGGATGGGGGCTTATCAACAAAATTGATTTTGTTTCCATCAGTCCAACTTTAATGGTGACTCAACTTGAGTTCAAGTCGTCTTTTTTCTTAGTTCAGAATCAGGAAGTCATCAAACTGGGTTGTTGTGAGTCAGTGGAATGTGTCAATACAGTTTAGTAACAGGATGGTGATATTTGATCATTTCCTGTTCATCACTCGCTATTATGCCCTCACTTCAACTGTGTTTACGTATGAGCGATCCTGAGTAAGTCTCTTTGTCTGTGTGTGTATACCTTGCCTAGCTATTCTTGTGAGGACCAACTCTTGGAAAATCACCTCTTTGTGGTCCCCACAAGGCTAGACCTCCATTTGAGGAGTAAAACTTTATTATAATTGGGTTTCAATTTGGTTCAGTCCTGGTTGAGGTTAGCCATGTGTTTTGTACGGTTAGGTTTAGGGAGAGAGGCTGGGGAAAGGGTTATGGCCATGAGAGGTCCCTACAAGGATAGAGGTACAAGTGTGTGAGTGTGTACATGTGTTTAAAATTAACCATTTATTTGTGCAGCAGGAAGTGTGTTTGTATTGAGTCACCCTGACACACTTCCTCATCACGTCCATGTATTTGTGTGTGTGTGTTCCTTCTCAGTCCCAGCATGAGAGTTTCCTTCATCGTGTTCTCAGCTCAGGCTCAGGTTCTTCTCCCACTGACCGGTGACAGGTGAGCTGTTTCCATGGTGACAACTGTCGCACTGTTAACTGACCGGTCCTCATCTCATTTGTGTTGAAGGTACGAGATAGAAGAAGGTCTGCGGCGACTGCAGGCCGTCTCGCCGGCTGGAGAGACCTACATGCATGAGGGCATCGAAGCGGTACGTCGCTCCTGGATGGTCGGGTCAGGTGCCCATGTTTTGACTGTGTTTCTTCTCCAGGCATGTGCCCAGATAAGGACTCAGCCCAAGTCCTCCAGTATCATTCTGGCGCTGACCGACGGCAAGCTGGCGCCGTATGTGCATGAGCTGACCATGAAGAAGGTGAGTTCAGAGGGAAGTCTGCTGGAGGAGGAGCGAAGCTGGCTGTTGCTCTCCACAGATGCAGCTAGATGTCAGGTTAGCCCACCTAGCTAACCAGCTCCCTCTCTCCATGCCTGCAGGCTGAAGAGGCGCGCACCTTGGGCGCTCGCGTCTACTGTGTCGGCATCAAAGACTTTGATGAGGAGCAGGTGAGTGCTCCGCCCTTCTTCTGTCTTAGCCAAGCATGTGATGCTCCTCAATCAGAGGGTGACACTACCATTTTTCTGCCACCAGCTTTCTGACGTCGCCGACACGAGGGACCAAGTCTTCCCAGTCAAAGATGGCTTCCACGCTCTCAAGGGCATCATCAACTCAGTGAGTGTCTTCCGCAAGGTCTCCATGACTGGCTGAAGGTCACGACTCGTTGAAGGTACCATCGTGGGAGTCAGAGCTGAGCTAGAAGACTGCTCCACTGGAACATTTGAAGTCCTGAGAACCCCAGCCTGCTCCTCTGACGGGCCTCCACCTGTCTGTCTCTGTGTCTCACGCCTCACCTGTCTCAGTTTCTCACACCCCACCTGTCTGTCTCTCACCCACCCCTCCCTCTGTCTCACCCTCCACCTGCCCCCCCACAATCCTAGTTTCTACCCCTCCGTCTCCTGTGACCGGCTTGTCTCGGTGATGTCACATTAGCATGTTGATTTACCGAGCGCCGGCGTGACGGCGACTCGCCTCCTCTTTATATGATAATGTGGAGGACGTGAAAGTGAGACGGGAACACTCGGCATAATTTCACCATAAAGCTGACGGATCCGCCTCTGATGTTCCGATCGCCGTCGTCACTTCGCCGGCCGCGATCTCTAATCTGTCGCCGCGGCGCTGACGGACGCGTTGATTGTTGTTGTTGCAGTGATAATGGAGCGGCGTCCGTTTCTCTTTCCTCAGATACTGAAGCGGTCGTGCACCGAGATCCTGAGCGTGCAGCCGTCCAGCGTGTGTGTCAACGGTGAGTGTGTGTTATCAGCATCAGGACATGCTGTCGCTGCAGCAGTGGGGAGGAGGATCAGCTCCTCTGAGTCTGACGCCATTGTTCTGTCTCCTCTAGAGTCCTTCGACATCACGCTGCGAGGAAACGGCTTCATGCTCGGACGCACCAGCGAGGCTGTCGTCTGCAGCTTCATCGTGGACCAGCAGACCTTCAGTAGGTTCTCTTGCTCACACACGCAGAGTCGGGGCCTCGGGTCCGTCAGAACCTGGCGCTCCTGCGACTCCTCCTCCCTGATCTCGCCGTCTGTTCGCTTCTCCTGAGAAGCGAACGGGATTTGGCAGCGCAGCTTCTCAAACACTCGCTTGGCCAGCAGAGCTGCAGGATCAGCGGCTGCAGACGACAAGTTATTTTTGATCACTGCAGCCGCCACTCGTACACACGTGAGCGTGGAGGAAGTGGCAGTCAGCAGATGTCTTCCTGTTGGCCACACCTTCGCCTACTCAGGACTATTTATTCCTGCACATGATGCCCCCCCTGAAATACACACACACAGATGCACACACAAGGTCAAGTGTGGCTTTAACCTGACACCTCTTCTTGTCTTCTCTCCAGATCACAAGCCCACCTACGTCACAAACAACCGCATGCTGTGTCCGGCTCCTAAACTCTACGAAGTAGGACAGTGAGTAAAGTTGTGGGCCTCCATTCATCTCTCTCTCTCTCTTGCGCTCTCTCGCTCTTGCTGGTCGCACTCTGTGTCAGACAGTACAAACCCTCCGCTGTTAATCCCACAGCACAGCTGCAGTTTAGATGGGACGCCAGATTTTCACCGTCCTCGTGAATCCAATCAAAAATGTACGGCGAGCGGCGGCGCAGCTCCTTGAGCTCTAAAACAGATTAGGCATCATATGATGGAGGAGATTTGGTGACAAGCTTCACCTCAGATTAAAGCCTGTCCTCAACAACATGTTTGTGAGCGCCACAGAGGGTTTCTCTTTGATGGCTTTATTACTCAAAGGTCTGCTCTCAACTGTGGACAAGGCAGTGTTTTCCTGCTGGAGTTTCCTTCTCTGAGTTGATGTGTCATGGCATATTTGGTTTTCTCTGAATCTGAGGGAAAGGAGTTTGCTGTGATGAGAGAAGTAGTTTAAAATCACAACCCCACGGATGAAGTGCCCTTGAAACTGAAAGATCTCTGTGTGTTTCCACGTCTCCGCCGCTAGCAGCTCTTCCGCCCGCGCTTCCTGCTCATGACCTTGGTTTCCGCGACGACCCATGAGTGGTGAGCGATGGCGAGTCGACACATCTGCTGCAGAGTTTTTAGAGGATGTGCGACAGATGTAGTCCTTCCCTTTCCCTCGCTCCAAGTCTAAATAATTCACTGTGCTGACAGTCCCCGCACCCCGGACCACCTGCACCCGCCGCCCGAGACCGGGAACTTCCGTCTCCCTCCATCTGTCTGCTCCATGGCTCTTACACGCCTCAAGTCAAGCGCACGCCAATCTTCCTCCACATGAGGAGTCCTGCCGAGCCGGTCTGACCCGGCGGACCCCACAACTCCCTTTCCCCCCCACAGTTTGTCATGTGGTCTGGGTTTTCATACGGCCGGGCGTCCTGGAATCTCAGTGTCAAGCTTGGGCATCATCTGCACCACCAGCTGCGGTTCAGACCTGCAACTTTGGCATCTGCTGGCATCCCCCTCCTCACCCATGCCATTAGCCCCCACCCCCCACTGAGAGGTTAAGTGGCTGCGCTCTGGCAGCATCATGTCCTCACCTGGTGTTTTCACAATAACGGTGGAAACCCAAGAATAACTGAGGCGCTCGTTGACACCTGCTGGACAAACGGGAGCACTAATGCTCCTCAATAATTAAGCACAGCATCCCCTGGTGGCAACCATGCCATCTGCTGGTGTGGGGGGGTGATTCCCGAACACCCGTGTGGCGTTATTCCGAAGCTCCTCTCTGGAGGCTCTTGTCGGAAGTCCTTAGGATGGAGAAGCAAAGTTGAAATCCTGGTCGAGCTCTTCCTATCTTGAGCTGTGAGAGCAGGGTCATGGGTGCTCATGTGACCCTTTCCTCTTGTCAGGAGATATGTGGGATCACCATAGGTTCGACCTGCAGGGAGACCTGGCAGAAGAATCCAGTTGAGGGGTGGAACTGGACGAGCCAGACGGCAGAACATGTTATCATAACCCCTTCCTGGTGATGGTGGATGAGGTTATGTATAATAGAGGCCTGGTTCAGCTTCGCTATCTGTCAGCGCTGATCCACTTCGCTCCGGTGGCACCCGAGGTCTCCCCACAGCGGATCAGAGCGACGTCAGGAGGCTGGTGAGTGGCGGGAGTGGCATATGCCGCTCCGTCAATTATTCAGCCGCCTCAGTTTTCACGTGTTTAAGAAAGTTTGAGATCCATTAGTGTCAGACCCGTCACCGCCTGCAGCTGCAGCACTTCAGCCGGCGTTACCGTCAGCGCCGGGTCTGGGACACGGTACCAAGAGACCCGAGGGGTTTTTCAGTTCCGTTAGAGTGAGGTTTCACACCCGCGTGGCGTCGGGTTGTTGGCTATGCTTTTTGAGCTGTAGCTGTGTTTCATAGCTTCCACAAGAAAACCGTCCTGTCCAGGCAGAAACCTCCAGAGGACCAGACTCTGTCAGAGTCGACAGGTTCTCATCTGTGTACAAGTGGAGGGCCGCGAGGAAGACGAGCTGAGCCAGAGGCTCAGGATCATGGTGGCGATCGTGGCGCGACATGCACAGTTCCCATCGCTGAAGTTGTTCATTTGGTCCTGGTGATGCCTCCGGCCCAGGTCTGCAGTGACGGGTTCTAATTTCAGTCTCATAATGGAGTTTCAGCCAGGAAGAGCAGATTCTTCCAGTAAATGAGCTAATTAGTCAGGTCCGGACCCGGGCGGTCGCGGTTGGGTTGCGGCGCATCGAGGACGTCCGGTGATGTCGGGGGGGAGGGGAGGCCGTTTGTCGCTCACTCTCCTGATTAACAACCGCGATGCTGCTCCCTCAGATCTGGGTGTCAGCAAAATCAGCCCCCACCCCCTTCGTTAACATGCAAGGGCCTGAAGGAGGTGAGGAGCGCATCCTGCGACAGCAGCCAGCCAGAACATTATGACCACCAGCCTAACAGTGTGACGTTCTGGTCGTCTGTGACTTGAGAAGGCAGAAGTCTGGACGCTGGGAGGGGTCCAGTCTCGACATGGCTTGGTTTGTTGACCAGGTGTTGAGGACTCAGGGAGTCTGTGCCCATCAAGAACCTGGGCATTTCAGAACGTCCACCTCGCCACACCACATGTGAATGTTGTTCTGGTCCTGGTCACCTGGGTCGACTAGGAAAACCGCTGCCATCGGTGAAGTGCTGGTGGGAAGCAAACCTTGCTGCTGGACCCCAAACGATGGTGGACAGGGGTTCCAAGCTCTGGTCTGACATGAGCACCAGGTTCTTCCTGTGTTCCTGACAGGGTCCAGGACTAGTGCCAAATTTGTTTGTATCTGTGGTGGCACCCGAGGAGCACGGCGCTCATGTGAACCGGATCTCCACGCTCAGCGTGTAACCGTAACTTCCAAACGTGCTTGTTCGGCTGGCGTTCCTTAATCCCGTTAATCTGAGCTCGATATGTCTGAAATGCCGTCACAAACCCCCGGCGTTGGACTCGCTCGGCACTCGAACATCTTGAGATGAAAGGAACAAATCTGCTTAGGCAAAGTCAGAAACAATGTCCCAAATTTTGATCGCCACCATGTTGTTTTTGGACGCTGCGATGTCGCCTTAGAGTTTGATGATGGACGAGATGGCATACATATTTCTGTGGCCCTTTTGACGTCAGACTTAAACAATAACTGATAGGTTGTAATATTTTTTTTGGTGTTTCTCTTTTAGTCCCCACCAACACTTCAGCAGTAACAATAACATATTCTTGTTTTAAGACTAAAATTTTCTACTTTTCATTGGCCATTTTTGTGTTTTTCTTGTTACTCATCGGAATATTGGAAATAAATTTTGAAATAAATTTCCTTTTTATATTGATCCTCTAGTCCTGTGTGATTTATATTCAAATTAAGTACATTTAAAATGAAGTATTTCAATAGGCTTCATGACGTATTTACACTTCTTAATGTCCTTAATTACATTTCATCTTCTTAGGTTCATTTTGTTCTTCTTACTTAACTTCATTTTGTCCACTTGAGGCCACCGTATTCTGTGACCGCCGCTCATGACACGGTGAGCCTGTGTATATTGGGCTAAGATGAACAAGGAAGAGGTTTTTTCACAGTCGCCACTCTTACTTTTTTCCCTCAATTTCTTCACCTGACTAGTGTGTAGTCGCTGAAACCTGCACTGCAATGATTTTGTTATAATTTTTCTCTCTCCTGTGCGGACCTCCGCTGTATCATCCCTCCCTCCCACTTTACGTATATTTTGACCAAACATGAGTGACTCTTAAACATCAGCCAGCTCTGATGGTCCACTTCATATAGGCATCTCTTCGAGTTTCTGTTCATTCCATTGTGTATGTTGCGGTGTCACTGGGCGGACAGTGATCTTAAGCATTAGAATTTCCGTATTGTGTGTGTATGCGACCAGCTCCCGCAACCAGTCACACCGCTGCGCCGAGATGTGGAAAAGGCCGGCCGGTCAAAACACACCGGCGAACTGTCGATGGGTTACGCCAAGCTGCTTGAAGGAGGTCTGCGCTCTCTGAGCACTCTCCCCTCTGACAGGACATGAGAGGGGCAGCGGGTCTCTGTGGCCCCGCAGGAGCCTGAGAGGACCCTGGGGCACTGCCTCGGGCTGAGTCTTCAGCAAACAGACTGGCGGCGTGATGACCAGGCCTCCCGCTCGCCCGGCCGCCCGCCACTGCGCTTGGCTCTCGTTAGCGCTGCCGTAATTGGATGGGGCAGAACGGACATATGGAAATTGCGGTGCCGTTCATCATTAGAGTTTTAATTGTAGCGGGTTTTCGGCTTGTCTGACTAGATGAGACGAGCCGAGCGGCCTCGTTACTGTGGTGCCGCTAACAAGTCTCCTGTCACGGACAAACCAGTCGAGTCGTCACTTTTGACGCTTTGAACTGAGATCTGACATCATCACTCGCTCATTGTTCACGTCTGGTGTTGGTCCTGGGGAGAATAGAGACTGGATCCCCTGCTGAACACTCGCCCGCTCGTCCTCTCTGGAGAGGCTCTGTGAAATGTGAACAAGTGATTTAAAAAAATTTTTTTTCTACTTTTTGTTTTAAAACTTGTCACTTTCTTCCAGGACCATGGACGTTCTCATCAGCTTGAACAACGGGAAGTCCTTCTTATCCAGCACCCACATCATCACCGCCACCACCTGTGTGAGTCACACACTCACAGTCTCACACTTGATGTTCCTCTTGTCTGGTCGAACGTGGCCCTGATCACATGACCTGGTGTGTGTTGCAGAGCGACGGGCTGGTGGTTTTGATTGTGATTCTGGTTCTGCTGCTGCTGGTCGCTCTAGCCCTCATGTGGTGGTTCTGGCCACTCTGCTGCACTGTGGTGAGTCCCCGCTTTGAACAGGAGGTCATGTGACCCACCAGGTCCTGTCAGACCCTTGTACCTCAGTAGAATCACTGGTGACCCCTGAAGCACCCTGGGAGGTCAGGTCAGTTGGCAGATCTGCACCGGGTCTTCTAAGTTCTGTTCTGTGCCTGTGTGTCGGAAGTCCCGGTGGTCATAATGTTTCAGCTGGTTATTCAGGCCCACCCCCCACCCCCCCACTCCCCTCAGCCTCGGTGGAAGCGCTGGGATGAGGGGACACAGATGGTGCTTTCGCCCAGATCTGATAGATTCTCTGCCGCCCCTGCAATCCTGAACGTCACCTGGCTTTGTGGACCTGTGGGGGGCGCTGGGGGGTCCAGGACGAGATGGAAGCATATTTTGGAAAACCAACAAAGGCATTAAAATGTAAACCCCCTGCAGCAAGTCTGGCCGCCGCCGTGTTTGTCTTCTGCAGCGAGCTGCTGTTGCCTCCCATCCAGGGACGCAGCAGAAGAGGAGGCCATGTGTGGCTGGTTAATATTTAAACCCCCAGTCTGCCAGCACACACACACACACACGCACACTCGCTCGCGCTCACGTGGACCGCTGCCAGCCGAGAGGTCACACGCGCTGCTTTGTATATCGTGTGTTTGGAAAAGAAAGTGAAAAATGTTTATTTCATTGACGGCCTCAAGTCCAGAACCTGTGACAGATCCGGAGCCAGACGAGGCCCAGTTCTGACTAGAAGTCACGTCTGCAGATTGAGGACCTCATTCTAGAGGGGACCAGCTGTGGTGTTCCACATTCCCCCAACAACCGCCATTCTTACCTTTCCGCCCTGAAGGTCATGTGACATTAGATGTGAATGTTGCTGTCCTATGTTGGTCCGCTGTGAGGTCCGGCTATGAAGTGGTCATGTTGCATCATGAAGTGGTTGTATTTGGGCTATGAAGTGGTTATGTAGGCTATGAAGCAGTTATGTTGGGCTATGAAGCGGTTATGTTGCATCATGAAGTGGTTATGTTGGCTATGAAGCAGTTATGTTGGGCTATGAAGTGGTTATGTTGGCTATGAAGCAGTTATGTTGGGCTATGAAGCGGTTATGTTGCATCATGAAGTGGTTATGTTGGCTATGAAGCAATTATGTTGGGCTATGAAGTGGTTATGTTGGCTATGAAGCAGTTATGTTGGGCTATGAAGCGGTTATGTTGCATCATGAAGTGGTTATGTTGGCTATGAAGCAATTATGTTGGGCTATGAAGTGGTTATGTTGGCTATGAAGCAGTTATGTTGGGCTATGAAGCGGTTATGTTGCATCATGAAGTGGTTATGTTGGCTATGAAGCAATTATGTTGGGCTATGAAGTGGTTATGTTGCATCATAAAGTGGTTATGTTTGGGCTATGAAGTGTTTATGTCGCGCTATGAAGTGGTGATGTTGGGTTTAAGTGTGAGATTGCTCCCCACACACTCTCAGGGTGGCGGAGGTCAAACCGTCCCACGTCAGAGCATATGTGTGGGTTGGCATGCTGCGCTGTGATTGGTGCTCGCCGTGACGTCAGCTGTCCAGTCTGGTGGCCGAGCTCTTACATCATCAGGTGTCTGGGAATCAGGCAACGGAGTGACTTTACTTATCCCACAATATGTCCTGAAAATCTGCTTCGAAGGGGATCATCCCCAAATCATGTTAATCAGCTGGCGTGACAGTGAGAGATTAATTAACCCTAATTGATTATCCTCCATTATTGAGATGGCCGTGGCAAGCGAGGCCGTGGGCGCCGCGTGATGCCGGCAGCTGCTGCGTCCATGATATCCCATAAAGCTTCATCTGTTTGAGTCTCTGTGGAAGGTTGGAACGCATGAAAGATGTCATTCCTGACCTGAAGTTGGATGAAGCAGTGAACGTGGCCATGGTGAGAGAGTGAGTGGTCATCTGCATGAAGAGGAAGTGATGTGCCAGGGTGAGCATTTATCAAAAGGAACCCCAAGAGAAGAGCAAATGCCATGAACACATGAAATGGTAAATTATGTCCTACATAATCTATGTGGGTGGAATGAGACATGCATGAGTGAAATGGTTAATGGACTGGATGAATGGTTGATGTTTTGATCAGGAACGGCGGGTGACTTTCCTTTCAGTATGAAATCGTGAACTTGTATCCACAGTGACCCAAGACAGTGGTGTTAAAGCATCACATGGACTTGTTTAGAAAATACAGCAGCAAAGGTGTTGTGGAGGTGTTTCCATGGCGACAGGCTGCTGAACCGGACCTCGCGGCAGAGTGTGTGACACCTGACGAGCAGTGCCGTCGGCCCGTCTTTGCCTCCTGCCGCACATCTGAGCTCCACCAGCTGACATCTTGTCCTTGAGTGGGATCACATTGTGAACAACCTGCTCCTCAGGTGCCATGTCACTCACCAATCGCGGCTGGTGTCAGCGGTCACTCCTGTGTGTGCGTGTGTCCCGGGACCTCTGCCTGAGCCGCGTCTCCACAGAACTGCGACTCGAGCGCTGAACCCCGTCCAATTAACTAAGAGCAAATCGTGGCTCTGTCAACAAGTTGGTTCATCTTTGTGGGTTTACAAACAGAATCTTGTAATTCGGCAGCGTGAGCTCGGGGGTCACCTGTCAGCCTGCGCCGGCGTCAGCTTGCCTGACAGCCATTGTTTGTGTGCGTCCCTGACGGACCGGTGCTGACACTCTCTCTGCTTTTTGTGTTTATCCAGGTCATCAAAGACCCGCCGCCGCCGCCGCCCCCTTCGCGCCCCCCCCCACCTGTGAGTACCCTCTGATGTTGTCGCACAACACATGAATAATTGTGAGTCTGAGATCCAGAGAGGACTTCATCATCCGACACGTCAACATGTCAGCGCTGCTGCAAACACTGTCTTCATCCGCCACACCTGTCTCCCTCTCACTTGCAATCGGCCTTGGCTGTCTCCCTCTCTGCCTGTCTCTCCAGGCCTCCCATCAAACTACAAACACACAACTCTGCTCCACAGTCTCACACATGTTGACACTGACCCACAAACTGGTCTGTTCCTAGGAGCCAGAACCGCTGCCCAAGAAGAAGTGGCCGACCGTGGACGCGTCCTACTACGGAGGGCGAGGAGCCGGCGGGATCAAGCGCATGGAGGTCAGTATTGGTACTGGTTTCACTTTGATGTTGAAGTCATTACTGTGACTTGTCAGTGGTACAGGTTTCACTCGACCTGGTCAGTTGAGGTCCGGTCCAGGGTGGATCCTGGACTGGACCCAGGGTTTCCATCAGGATTTTTTTTTAAACTGACAAAATAAAAAAAAGATTAAAAAAACATGGACCGCAGCCAGTCAAGAAGCGTTAGAGAAACATTGAAGCAGGGCGATAGTTTTGACATTTACTCAGTTGGTGACAATAAAACACTAGTTTTAAGTTCAGTCTCTCTCCAGTCTTCGGCCGTCTGCAGAATGTGGGTCTTCAGTTGCGCTGGACTTCAGTCATTATGAGGTTTGTTTTGGGATTTTTTCGTGAAAAACACGTCGAAAGCCACCGTTCCTTCCCACCTCCATGATGCGTTGTTTGCTTCAGTGTTTCCACTTCATTTAAATGTGTTAGATCACGTGACAGTTCATCTTGAGGGAGAGAATGTTTTTCTCAAAGAGTTGCGACTCTCACTTAAGCTGCGGCGGTGCGTCTCACACGAGCGGGGACCCTGAGACCTGTGGTCCACAATGAAGCCCTGACCCAGTGGAGGTCCTGGGGCGGACCTCCTCGGGCCGGTCTTTCCCCGAGGCTCGCGACACAGACAGCGAAGAGACGGACGAGCGTGACACCTGACACCAGCTGTCACGGCATCACCGGCAAAACTGCCGACGTGGACTCTTCTCTGGAAGTTTGTGTCCAGCGACCTCGTCAGCGTCCTGACGACTCTGACTTGACAGGCCAGTCCAAGCTGATGGATCCGTCTCTGTCGAGTGAAGGATGACAAACCACCCGCTCCGTGCCCCTCCTCCTGACTCACTGGGCCGAAGCGGCGCTCACTTGTGTCACTTGTGAAGGTCCTCCTGTCATCATCGCTGCATGCTTTATTCCTGTCGCCCCTGCTTGTTGGTGATCCCCCAAATCTGTTCGATATCCTCGCCGTGTGTGTGGGGACCAATTCTTGGAAACACTCCTGCTTGTGAGGACATCTTTGGCAGTCCCCACAAGGTTAAGTCTGAATTTGAGGATGAAGTGAGAGAGGGGATTGGTTTGGCTATTCTTGTGAGGACCAATGCTGGGAAAAATGCCTTGTGAGGACGTTTGGCTTAGTTCGGAGTGTTTTACCAGTCCCCACAAGGTTAAGCCTCAATTTGAGGATGAAGACTTCAAAATAACTGGGCCTCATAACTGGGTTTCAGTTTGATTCAGAGTCCTGTTTTGGATGGTTCGGTTTAGGGGTAGAGGTATATGACAATGAGAGGTCCCCACAAGGATGGCAGTACAAGTGTGTATGTGTGAGGTGTAGACCAGGAGGCACTAGTGTCAAGAGTCTTGCCGTGTTGTTGACGCCAGTCCTCGTGGCGACTGAATCTGAATCTGAGTCGTGTCACCTGTGCAGGTGCGCTGGGGCGAGAAGGGCTCGACGGAGGAGGGGGCCCGGCTGGAGAAGGCCAAGAACGCTGTGGTGTCCATGCCTGAGGAGTCTGAGGAGCCCATGCTCCGCCGACCCAGATCCACACCAGCCCCTGCTGCAGCCCACGGCCAGAACAAATGGTACACACCTATCAAGGTGAGTGACCCCTGTTGATGACATCCTCATCTTCATCCTAGTAGTCATCCTCATCCTCATCCTCCTCTCCACTCTGCTGTTTCAGGGTCGTCTGGATGCCGTCTGGGCTCTGCTGCGGCGTCAGTACGACAGAGTGTCTGTGATGAGACCCACGTCTGCAGACCAGGTGCGTGTGCGTGCGTGTCTTCACGGTACTTGTCCAGCTTCACACCAGAACCAGAACCCCATGTCTGCAGTCATGGTTTTAGAACTGAATTCTTAGGAGTCATCTGGAGCCGTTTTTAGCTCCAACACAAATGAACCGGATCAAAGTTGGACCTGTCCGGTTGATTCTGGTTGGGGAGTGGGGGAAAGGCGGAGAGTCCTCCCTTTGATGGCGGACAGGAAGTCTCGGGGGTCGTGAATATTCATGGTGTGTGAGATACAAGGACTCGTACAGGTGTAAGGAGGTAGGTTGTTGTCGGCATCTGTTCCGCACAGAGAGCCGTGCGTCCACATCCCTCCCGCCCCCCCACACCACTCTGACCACTGGCCCTCCGGCCCCCCCACCAACAGACCGCTGGAACCGAAGCGCACCAGCGAGCTTAGCGAGAGAGAGAGATGTGTGTTTTATTTTTCGGTCTCACATCAAGTGCCTGAGGGCGTTCGACACCAAAGGTAGAGTGGGGGGGGCACAGCTGCGGCCCCCCCTCGCCCCGGGCACAAATAAAGAGATCTGATGTGGGCTGACTGAGGAGCGGGTGAGAGGGGGAGTCGGCAGCCACTTCAGAGCCAAGTTGGCACGGCAACATCTGCCGCCAAGTTCAGCCCTGATCCACCGGGACACAGGTGGGGGGTGAGGGTGGTGGAAGGGGGATATTGTTTTCTCACCCTCTCTGAAGCATCTGTCTGAAACCTGTCCAACATACACACACACACACGTTCGTATTTCTATCTTCTTTAGGAGGTGTCTCATTGCCATCTCTCTTTAATCCTGAACATCCAAAACAAATAGCTAACCTTAACCAGGAGTCTGAACCAAACTGAAACCCAGTTATAATGACCTACTTATCTTGAAGTCTTCATCCCAAGGTTGAGGCTTTGCCTCGTGGGGACAGGCAAAATTGTACCTACAAAGGCATAAGGACCCCACGAGGACTTCTTAATCCCCGGAATTGGTCCTCACAAGAATATCTTAAGCCAATCTCTCTCTTTCTTGCGCTGTCTTTCTCACTCTCTCACACACACATAGACACACACCATTGTCTTCCTATCTTAGTGAGGACCATTATTGAGATAACCTCGAACTATCTAAAACAAATGGCTAAAGTTAACCTTTATTTACTCTGAAACGCAATTATAATAACAGCTATTTTGGAGTTTTAACCCTCAAAATGAGGCTTAGCAAAGTGAGAACTTGCCAAAATGTCCTTACTCTGTTGATTAAAAACTCATTTAGGTTCTCACAAACATGGAATACACACACAGATCTGTTTTGTTTTTCTATGATTGTGGGGACATTGTAAGGTTTCTCATTGCCATAACCTTTTCCCCAGCTTCTCCTCCTAAACTTAACCGTCCAAAACACATGGCTAACCTTAACCAGGACTCTGAACCAAAGTGAAACCCGGTTATGGGGCCCAGTTATTTTGAAGTCTTCATCCTCAAATTGAGGTTTGGACCTGTCAGGACCGGCAAGAGGTCCCCATGAGTTCATAAGGTCCCCACAAGGATAGTGCTTTGTCAAGAATTGGTCAAAGCAGTATAAACAAGCCCACACAGAAACACACACATTTGTCTTCCAATCTTAGTGAGGACTGTCAATGACATACAATGTCCTCACTTTGCAAAAATGTCCTCACTCTGTTGATTAAAAACTCATACAGGTCCTCACAAAGAAAAAAGTACAAGAATACACACACAGGTGCCACTTCTTTCAACTGGTGTTCACACACTTGCTGCATCACATTTGATAGTAGCCCGCTCACAGTCACCACTTCTACCTGGGACACACACACACCCACTGATGTGGGAGTGGGAGTGTGTGACTCGAGCGCCCCCTATCTTCAGGCCCGTCTTGGTCCGGTGCCGCTCTGGACCTCATTAGTGGCCGCGGCGTCTCGTTAGCGGCAGGAGCGTGCTGACAGCTCGGCCGGGCCCAGACTTGACAGCTCCGGCCGCCGCGGCCTCCGTGAGGTGAGGGAAAGTAGGGCAGATGTCTGTGGCTGGTTGGAAATTTGATAATGACCACCATGTTACCCCCCTCCCTCACCCGTCCGACGCACGCGTGGCGACCTGGCTGCTAACACGATTACCGCTCTGCAAACCAGGAGGCTAATTGTTGATGTGAGCAAAGCAGAGCGGCGGCCTCGAGAGGGGACGTCGGGTCAGGACGAGAGGAGGGGACGAGCGGCGGTGGCTGACATGTCAGGTCCATGAACTTACTCCAATCAGACGGAGAAGACCAGTTCTCCATGAGCTAGCGACAGCTAAGACACCAAAACACACCTAGCATTTGGAACGGCATCAACACACACGCACTGAGTACACACTCTCACACGTTTGTCTCGCTATCCCTGTGATGTCCTCTCCCCCTAAACCTAACCATCCAAAGCACATGGCTAACCTGAACCAGGACCAAACTAAAACCCAGTTATTATAAACTACTTTTATTGAGGTTTTAAAAAGCCTTGTGAGCACAGGCCAAAATGTCCTCACAAGGAGGTGGCTTGTCATGACCTGGTACTCTTCATTATGGCAAAACATGCCCACACTCACACTCTCACACAGAGAACACACGGCAGAGTGGAGTCTGAGTCTTTCTGTTCAGAAATAATATTTCTCTCTGGATGGTTTTTGTTGTCCATAATTGTTGTACAGACAAGATAATAAAGCCAAAATGGCTTTATAAAAAAAAAACAAAAACAAAAAACATTTCTGTCAAGAATGAGATTATGATTTAAAATGTGCAAGATTTTCAGCATTTTCAATAGTAGTTTAGGATGTATTTCAGTGTAGGTGATGTAATTCATGTATTTCCAGAGAGGCGCTTGTGAATATGGATTTCAGCTTTTGTTTCAGAGGGATTCCTCGCCTGAGGAGGAACGCTCCCCGTCTTGGTGGTAAACAAGCAGACAAACAAACCTTCATGCGTTCATCGGTGTGTTTGATTGAATCTGCTCCGAAGCGGAGAATGAAAAAAAAGGTTTTGTTCCTGCTGCAAACACGGCGCGCTAATCCCGCTCAACAAGCTTTAATACCGCCGCAGATGAACTCTGGTCTTGCCGCGGTCCCTGGGGAGCGAAGAATCTGTCGGTGTCTCTTTAATTTGTTGGCAGATTTAACGTCGTTTATGGCGGCGCCGCCGACCTCCGCCGACCTGTGCTCGCTCACTTCGGGATTAGGTTCTTGTTTGGGCCGTAAATCTGTCCTGGACAGGTTCCCGGCTGGAATGTTGTTTTGGGGGTTGCTCTCTTCCTCTCCATTAGTGTTTGGGTGGCCCGGACTGGTACCTGCACCCCCGTGGCCCCCGCCTCCCCACGTGCCTGATCCGATGTGAACTGATGTCCTGCCGGTGCCTTTTTTCCCAGAACCCCTCAGACCGGTCGCGGCAGCGGCCGTTTCTTCATCACACATTAAAATCACTGCCGCGCCGTTCGGCGGCAGCCACGAGGATCCAGGCTTTAATTAAATTACATTATTGTTAACGTCAGCCGGGGCGGGCCGCGCCCCCCCCGCACCCTCACGTACTGAAGGACGGGGGTGGGGGGATCACTGGTTCCCGCAGTAATCTATTCTAATGCCCCCCGCTCGCCCATTGAATTAACAGGCGCAGCACTGTTATGCGGCGAATATGTTCACAGTGAATATTGGATGAGCTGCGTTTGTATACATGAGCACTGCACGGCAGCTAATGTGGCGCGAAGGCCGCTGGTGTGAGAGCCACTTCCTGTTTCCTGGAGAACGTGCAGGGTGGCTGTGAGATGCTCCTACCAGGCTCTGAGAGTTAAAGAAGGTGAGGACCTCCCCGGCGGCCCCCAACGCTATTAAGAGCCGAGCAGCCAAGTGAAACTAATAAGGCCATTCAGCAGCTCCCAGACCCGGGTCTGATCCAGCTGCTCCCCACTGATCTGCTTGATCATCGCGTCGTCTGTACTGAGACAGTCAGTTTCTCGTTCACTTGGACCTGGAGTCTAGGGCCTTCACCCCTCCCGAACATGTAGCTCTGCTTCTTCTTCCTGGTGAAATGTGGTGGAGCTGCTCAGGTGCTGCAGCTCTCTTTCTAGCAGATGGATGTCCACAAATCCAAGTCAGGCTGTGGTCCGGTGAAGGTCTCCACCGTCAGGTCTTTATTCCTCGGCTTCTCCGTCCTCTTCTTCACGGGGTCCAAGTCATGATACCCTGACAATCTAGTTCCTCCCAGTGCTGGAGAACATGGCGCAGCTGACCTCCAGTCTGTTGTCACCTGCCGCTCGCCCCATGCCGCTGGACGTCCGGCTCCTCTGGCGCCAGCAGCGCCCGTCGTCGACAGATGTAGTGTTGTTCTCCCGCTGCTGCCGCCTCACATGGTCTCATGAATAAGTGACACTCCTTCATAATGGATGCAGAGATGCAGATGTGACAGTCGCTGGCACAAAGGCACTGATTTGAAATCCAGCTGAAGTGGATCCAGATGTGCGTGTCAGTGCCGCTAACAAGTCTCAGCTTCCAAATCTTTCCGGGATACCGGAGCGTCGAGTCACCGTGACTGTTCAGCTGCTGGGAAGCTGAGAAGAAGTTTCCTCGCGGTTCTGATCCGGACCAGCTGACTGGCTCCTGTTTCTCACAAGTCTCCTAAAGTCATGTGACCTAAACGCCGACTCACGAGCGGGTCGATCCGTTGCTGGGCCGAGCTCCTCTCGATCAAAAATAATTTGTGGTGTTAGCCTGCTGCCGAGCGGCACACAGTCGCACACAAATCGGAAAACAAAAGTCTCAGTGTTGTCAAGTCGTCTTCCTCCGAGTCCGGCACTGTCGATCACAGATGTACTGAGTTCTCCTCGACTCAGTGGTGTTAACCCGTCAGCTGTCCACACACGCACGCACACACAGTATTTCCATACTGAGCTCGAGTCTCACTCTTCTCTCACTCAAAACTGGGCCAGCTGTCTCTCTGAAAAACCCACCAACACACACAATCATGTTTGTATCTCTATCCTTGTGAGGACCTCTCATTGCCATAACCCTTTCCCCAGTTTTCATCCGAAACCTAACCCCCCAAAACACGTGGCTAATCTTCACCATGGCTCATTATAATTGGGTTTCAGCTTGCTATTTTGACATTTGGATTTGTGGGGTCAGGTCAAATGGTCCCCACAAGTGAGAATCAACCTAACTGGTTCAGTCTCTCGCTCAAGTTGCGTCCTTGTCATTTTTATTTGTAGCTTTCCTTGTTGACATTGTTGTCATGGCTGCTGTCGTGTCTGAAGTTGTGGCGAGCTAGTGTCCTGTACAAGATGCTTGTGTGTTCCTGGGAACTTCCTCTGCAGGAGCAGCACTTGTTGTTGGTCTTTGGAGGCCTATGAGATGTTCCCCGGCCAGAGCAAGCGTTGACACTGGTGGAATGAGGAGTTGAGGTTCTCCGTGGGTTGCTAAGCGGAGGTTGTGGTGCTGAGATCTGCAGTGAGAGCCTCAGTCTCCTGGTGAGCTAGAGCTAGCCGCCTCGCCGTCAGGTCCGGCGCCGCCGCTTCAGTGTCCCACCGGCCAATCTGGTATAATGAGACGCAGGCTGCGGGCAGCGAGGACGTCCCAGCCACCAACATATGCAAATAAATTATCATAATCTCGCAGCGCTCGGCGCGGCAGCGGCGCTCGACCTGGTGTTGACCCGGCGCTGTGATTAAACAGTGTAATCAGCGTTAGTGTGGCGCTCACACGCCGCAGAGCAGACGCTGACGTGGAAGCAGATGTATGGAAATATGTCGGGCACAGATGTTGGATCACACGCTGCCAACCGCGGCGCCAACAGTCGATCTCATCCCCCCAAATTTCACCTATCACTCGTTGGTCCCCTGGAGGTGATGGACGGTTCTAAAGTAGCAACTGCAGCGAGGTGTCTCACGGCCGACAGGTTGGAGTGCACAAAGAGAAAACCTAGCTTCTTAAATCCAAAATAAGCCTAAAGCTTCTCAGCCCAGCCAGAACCCGGTTTCCTCCAGAACCTGGGCTCAGTTTGAAAGAGTGCCTCATTTAAACTCTAGGTTTTGAGGAAGTTCTTGCTTAGAGCCTCGGAGACTCACTCCCACGCTCATGTGTTCCAGTGTCCCAATGTAGCTGGGGGATCAAAACATCTGGTTCTATTTGAAAACCCATGAATCCAACTTTTGTTCCCCCTGAAGTTTGCGCTTTTGAGGTGGATTTTTGTCCCAACTGTTCTGGCTGTGGGTGCGTGTTGGCTAATGTGCTAGATAGGCTAGCGAGCCGCCCCCTGCTGGCCAGTGCGTGCAGATGTCAGTGATATTTAGCGCTGGGGTGAGTCAACGCCACAGTGAGTGCCCCCTGCAGGCAAGATGTTGTTCTGCGTTAGCGTTCAGTGGCGGTGCCCGAGGTTCCCTGGCGTTAGCATGAGGCAGCGAGTTTACGGTGGAGTCGCCCTGAAACCAACGCAGAGCTTATGCTTCCTCTGCGGTCTGTGCCGGTCACCCCTGGCATCGGCCTGTAATCTGAGAGTACAGATGAGGCCGGCGGGCGGCGAGGACGTTGATGTGAGCCGGCAGTTGGAGGAGGCGCCGCAAAAGTGCCGGCGCGAAACACTCGAGTCGCTCTGAGCTTGTTTGTGGTGTTGAAGATCGGTCGATCCTCTTTTGCTGATCCAGTCTAAGTGCTCATCTGTTGCCGGGTGGAGCCAAGTCGAGACAAATTCTCACAAATGTAGTCCTGGGTCCGTCCTAGGTAGGTCTGGTGGGAACGTCAGAGAGAAGAAAAGGTCCTGGACTCCACTAGACTTCTGGACCAGACCCGGGAGCGAAAACTGGAGTGTGCATGTGTGTGTGAGCTGGCGTGTTGTCGTCATGGTGACAGAAGACCACCACGTCACATGACTGCTGCCCGCCCCAGCCCTGCAGCGGCAGCTTGTTTGGGGGCTCAGTGTTCGTCTGAACTCCAACATGGCCACCACCGCCACCATGTAGCTGCAGCTGTTTCCTGCCGGGGGTACCCTCCCCCTCCCGCCCCCTCCTCGCCGCTGCCACCGCGGCGCCGCCAGTCTCTGCGGCTTTGTAAGCGTAAGTGCACATCATTGGCAGCTAAAAGCTGCGGGCAGCACTGCGCGGTTTGTTCCAGAGAAATGCCAACGGTTCTGGCGAGGACGCGGCGCACAGACGGCACAGATGGCACTAATGGGCCGGCTGAGTCCAAGCGAACGGCAGAACCGCGCCGCTGCTCCATCCAAATAACTCTAGTGTGAAGGAGAGCGCAGCCAAGGCGGCGCTGCGCTCCCTCTTGTCGGCGCCGCGGCATCAAGAATTAAAAGTGATAAAATAATGATAAGGGGGGCCCGAGGGGAGGTGGAGGGCGGCGCCGGCAGAACCAACACTGGATGGGTTGTTCTCTGAAGTGGGACCCGGCTCTCTCAGCGTCATTCTGCCAGCCGGCTGATGGGCGGCCCGCGAGCTGACAGATGGGTCTGCGACACTGTACTGAAGTCCACCTGCTGCCCAGTCCAACAGATGTTTCCACCAGAACCGTCCAGAACTTAGGACCTGAAAATGATGGAGCAGGTGCCCCACGTCCACTTGGAGGTGCCGATCGTCATCATAGACTTTGTGTTGAGTGTCAGAGGTCAAAGGTCACCTCTCAGCTGTAGCCTGTGATCAGCAGTGGAAGGTGGCTGGTTCAAATCCCATTTGTAAACAAGATGAACAAAGTTGCTCCGCATTGGTCGCAAAGTCGAGTGAGAGTGTTTTTGTGATGTTGGGCCCCCAGACATCCAAAACACACTATTGTTGTCGTGGTCCAGCGCCACTCACTTCTCCTCACTGTTGATGGGAGAAGTTATCTGAAGATGTTTGTGTCGCTGTGGCAACATGGGCTAATGTTGCTTTGAATCCCCAAACCTCTGCATGATTTAGTGCTGCAGCACCAGGCCTTGTGTTCATGTGGTCCTGACAGTCTATTTGACGTCTCTGATGGCTGGGGATTGCGTGGGAGGGTGGGGGGTTCAGGTGGACCGCCGCCCCGCCAACATGGCCGTGTTTCAGCGATCTCGCGCTGCCAAGTCCAGACTCGAGGCATCGGTGCAGGTCTGACCGTATTGTGCTGCACCTGCTACTACACCCCCCGCACCCCACCTCACGCCTGTTTCCTCCTCTGCACCGCAAAACCCGTCAAATCCACTGAACTTAGCGGTTCTGGAGGCCGCGGCCAAGACGACATCTGAGGAGCCGCATTTGTTGACTGAGGGAGATTAGATGGAGGCTCTCACACACACACACACACACACACACGCTCTCTCTCTCTCTTTCTCTCTCTCTCTCACACACACACACTTTTCTGTATCTCTGTCCTTGTCGGGATCTCTCATTGCCATAACCCTTTCCCCAGCCTCTCCCACTAAACCTAACCATCCAAATCACATGGCTAACCTGAACCAGGACTCTGAACCAAACTGTTTGTAATGACCCAGTTATGTTGAAGTCTTCATCCTCAAATTGAGCCTTAACCTCGTGGAGGTTGGCAAAAATGTCTTCACAAAAGCATAATGGCTCCTCAGGGAGGTGTTTTGTCAAGAATTGGTCCTCACATGGACAGATAAACAAGCACGCGCGCACCGACAGTCCAGTGGCCGGCTGCTGGGTTTGTTGTTCTGAACTCTCATGGTTCTTCAGTCAGGCAACGCCACACTGTTGCATGTCCTTGCACACTTGTCACTGCTAACAAGACAGTCAAAGCAGAAGCTGGTTTCCTGTGTCAGAGCGCCCTCTTGGTGTCAGTGAAGACCTTGTGTCACTCGGAATCTTCCTTGTTTCCAGGGTCGCTGTATGAACTTCAGTCGAGTCCAGCACCAGTGACGCCCTCGCGCCTCTCCTCCCTCGCTGCTGATGTCACTCTCTTCCTCCTCTGAGTCTGTGCTGGAGACGCGACAGAACCGCAGGACTAGTGTACCGGTCCCAACTCTCACCAGTGCCCGCCGCGTGCCGGCGGCAGCGCCTGCCGTGGCCTCTCGCACGCCTGACGCCTCGTGCCCCTGCGGGACACCTCTCCTCATGTGGACTCGGGTCAGGAGTTATTGGAGCGTTATTCCACCGCGGGACCAGTTCTGACCGCCGGCGCCACGTTTGAGGGATTGATGGCTTTCAGAAGTTGACATGGTGCCCGGCGTCCCACAAGCTGCTCGCCAAAGCGGAGAAGATAGCGGCCGGTTGATAGGTCCGGGTGCCGCGCCCTGGACGCTCCCGGCGCTCGGGCCACGTCGGCACTGTAATTTCAAAGTTTAATTAAAATAATTTAAAGCAACAGCGAGCAGCCGGACGCCCGATGACCCGGTACGGACGCGACGTAGCGGGTTCGACGGACGGATGAGCATTGTTCACTCCCAGAAATAATGTCGCCCCCGAAATCAGGCTGCCTCCCCTATATGTTGAAGCCCAAAGATGGGGTGCGGGGGGAGCGGCGGCGTCACTTCGGATCTCGACTTCAGACGTGAGCCGGAGATTCGAGTGGAAACCTGACAAAGCGCCACTGCTTTGACGGGAAACGGTATGGACAATGACCGGTGGCGGGGTCAGTGGGACGTCTGCGAGCGGCCGTGTCACATGACACCAAAAATAAGTTCAACAACCATCAAGTTTGAGGGGCGGGCACGAAGGCGGGGCGGGGCGGGGCGGGTGGCGCAGACGAACCGTCCTTTGTTGTCACCAGATTTTCCTGGAAAGCCGCCGGAGGAGCAGAAACGTCACTGAGGCGGGATCCCCCACACGTGGCTGCTGTCGAGTCGCACTCCAGACGTTTGCGAACAAACGCAAGGCCCATTCTTCGAACACACAATGCAACGTGAGTGTGTTTACTCCTTTCAATTCTCTTGTCGTCTCACCACATACTCAGCAGAGAAAGGGTTTTGTACTGAGTCGTTGTCACGTTGCTGACTCACCTGCGCTTGTCCTGCACCTGTGTCGTCGCTCCCTCTGCACCTGTGTGACGTTTTTGTACTTTTATATCCAACATGTCTTTTTAATAAACACGAAAATACACTGTTGTGTTGGGTTTCTGGGGGTGTGTGAGAGCGTGTGTGTGTGAGTGTGTGTGCTGAAGGCCATCTTTAATTGGACCCAGGCAGATTTATCGGCCCCGACAGGGAACGTGATTATTCAGATTGTGGACAGAAGAATGGACAGTGTGCGGCCACACCACAGGCAACACACACTCACGCACGCATTTGTAGCGCCGTCCTTGTGGGGACCTCTCATTGCCATAACCCTTTCCCCAGCCTCCCCTCCTAAACCTAACCATCTAAAACACATAGCTAACCTTAACCAGGACTCTGAACCAAACTGAAACCCAGTTATATTGATCCAGCTATTTTGACTTCATCCTCAAATTGAGTTTTAACCATTTCTAGTGTGTTTCTAAGAATTGGTCCCCACAAGGTCATCTGTACGGACGCACTGGCACACATCACGGCTGCATCATTATTTCATACCTGCGGGTTCTTCATCCTCTTCTTCCTCATTACCATCCCCCACCACTCAGAACTATTCCCCCGTTGTATAGTCCAGAACTTTGACCCAAGTCCAGAGTTGCCCAACTGAGTCCAGCAGTCTGTTCCTGTCAGTGGATCATGTGAGCGGTCATGAGGTCTCACCCGTTCACCCTCTGATCCATTCATCCCTTCACCTTCCTCCTGCTGCGGCTCTGGCTCTGAACAGTGGTCGCAACTTCTTGCATGTGGGACTCGAACCGCCGACACTCCATCATGGTTAATACCTTGTGCGGTAACGAGGCGCCATCACTCACACTAACGACGATTAGCTGCCTCGTTAATTGAGTGGGCTCTTCAGAACCGGCGGCTCTTTAACGAGCGGCTCCGTTAACGAGGCGCCGCCAAACTCCATCTTCATTTGCACTTTGTGGAGCGGCGGCCATCAATCTGGCGCAGGAGTCGGTCAGTGTCCGTCAGAAGTGGATGTTCATCACTCAGAGTCTGTGAGGACCAGGCCCACCCGGGTCCAGTCTCACCCACCGGTGAGACCGGCCGGCGCCGACCCAAGGTTCCGCTGTCAGAGCGCAGATCTACGGGTCCCCAGACCAGTCGGCAGGTCAAATCTCAGAACATGCATGTTGAGTGGCTGGTGTCCCCCAAAATTCCAACTTGACCTCTCTGACCTGGACCTCAGGTGGGACCATCAGTCAGCTAACCCGCAAGCACAAGATGAGAATCACCTCCTCTGAAAGTTCTGCAACTGCTACTGATACTACTGCTGTAGTACAACTGCCTCTACCGTATTACTGCGCCACCTGCTGCTGGTACTGCCAGTGTACTGCTGCACTAGAAGTTTGTCAATGAGGGTCAAAGGTCACGGGTGCATCTGACACGTGCGGACTGTGTCTCCCCCTGCTGGTGGGCTTTGACACTGAGCCGGTGTGACAGGAGGACTTGGGTGGACTATGCCCCCCCATTCCTCCACCCCACAGACTCAGGCAGCCGCTGCATGAAAGATTGAAGCTAGCAGCTGCCGTCCGTCCAGTGGTCCCTCGAGCCGCTCAACGCGAGACCCGGGTCGCTCCAGAGACGCCAGAACATCTGGAGCCGTGAAAAAGCTTTTAAGACTTCGGTGTATAGGTCCGGGACAGGAGATGGTTCTGACACCGCTGTGTCTGGGGGCGTCGCTCCTCCAGGCCGTGAACCCCGACTCTCATCAGGTCTCCACCCTGCTCCAGTCTCTGATGGTGTCCGTCCACAAAGGCCCAGCCTCATCCCACCGTTCTCAGTAACTCCTGCAGACGGCAGCGGGGTCGTGTGCTCGACTGGGCCTCCTCTGGGACGCCGGCTAATTCACGGCAGCTCGCCACGGTGGGAGCGGCGATGGCGGTCGTGGCTGATTCTGAGTGACAGGCTGAAAGTAAGAGCGGCTGAACCTGAAGCTCCGCTGGGGCCCAGGCCTCCGGTGTCGCGCTGTAAAGTGAGCACTCGAGTGCCGCGCCGTGTCACTGACGGATCCGAGCACCGTGAATCATTGATGAGTGCTCGCCGAGCGAGTCGCCGCGGTGAGGGACGACATGGCGGCGAGCGTGTCAACGAGCTCGTCTGCAATTAACTGCCTTTATTATTCAGGAGCGACGTCATCCATGAGCAACAGGCTAATTAGCCTAGCAGCTAGTGTAAAGTCAGGGCTCCCACATGTTCCCCACCTGCAGTGGACCCTGGCACCGACACACACAACCGTCCCCTGGACACCGTGGAGCACAGCCTCCTTCCTTCTGATTCTCACTGAAGGCAGGAAATGAGTCTTCAAAAAGGCCTTCCTTTGCTTCGATGACTGTTCCTCACACTCTGGGCACCAGGTCACCTGGCATGCTGCTCACCTGACATGTTTTCTGAAGCTGGTTGAGAAGCCGAGGGTTTGCAGCTGTCAACACAGCCACAGAAGCTGCCTTCAGTCACCACACAGATGGAACACAGCATTTACAGTGTTTCCTTTGCTCCGTCATTCCAAATCTTCAGCAGCTACTATGTAGACTGCAGGGAAATGAAGGAGGAGGCGGGTCCAAACTGGACTGGTGGCGTGTAGAGACTATGAGCTGCTGAGACCGACAAAATCAGAACCACAGTCCAGTCTGGTTTTAAGTGTGAATACCACTGTCAGACATTCTGACCAGCCTCAGCCTCCACTAGCTTAGAATCCGTGCTAACGGCTCTGTGGCAGTAATACTGATACCGGATACGCGAACCTGGTCCGGAAGTCTCTTGGGTCGGGGACCGTGTGTGGACGCCCGATGACGTGTGCAGACGGGAAGTTCAGGATCCATGTGACCAGGCAGAAGATGTGGGAGAAACAAAACCTCCACTTGCCTCCTGTCATTTCACGGGTGGGTGGGTGGGCGGTGGCACTAGAATTCCCGGAGCTCACCTGGACCGCAGCGGCCAACTGTGGCGTGACGTGATGAGTCCAACTCATCCAATTAAGTTTCCAATTAGCCGCCCACTGAACGACCCGCCGCCACAAACCTAGCCGTGTTGTGGCGCGTCGGTCATCGTCTTTGACCTTTTCTGTTTCCAGAACTCCTGCGGGACTATGACTCCGGACCGGCGCCGTTCGAAGGTCATCCTGCTGCTAATGAGCGACTGCACAGTCGTGTAAAGTCCCTTCAAGTCCTGGTCCGTGTGGCTGCTGTTGTTCTGGGCCGAGTGGCCCGTTTCAGTCCACATGTTTGTATCTGATACCAGAAGAAATCCCAGCTGTCAATCAAACCACATATGTGCCAGGGTGTGAGTGACAGCTGACCGAGGGGGGCGTGGTCTTAATCTTAATCCATCTAATGGTCCTGTAATCCGGGTCAAGTCCCGCAGCAGAACAATAACACAAATGAAAGTGCTGATCCACCTTCTCTTAGTAATCTGGACAGCATCTCCATGGCAACGGGAAGGGAGTGGGGGGGTCATGTGATGGAGGTGGGCCTGCTCCACCTCGTGGAGGAAAAGAGAACTGCGGGTAAGAAACCAACATGCACCGACGGTCGCAAAGTTCTGGTCGACATGAACGGCAGAGGAGGTGTTTGGACTGTGTAGCAGGGTGTAGTCATGTGACCCTCAGAAGCATCACAGCACCAACAAGTGGTCCGCCACTCAGAGTGTGGTGCTTTCAAACCTCCATGACCTCCTCCGTCTCGGGGTTAGCTGGTGTAGCTCACAGTAGCCGGGCCTCCTGGCTTGCACGTATCGCTCCTCGGATCATTGTGCCACCATCCCGAGTCAGACCTCTAGTCAACATGACTTGTAAAAAGTCGCCATGTTCGCAGGTTAGTTTGAGTAGACCAGTGAAAACTCCGTCAACAACTGGAGTCTCTTGAGAGGGAGGTTCTCCTCCTCGCCAGCAGGTGGCGTGTGACCGCAGTGGCGACACACAGAGCCCTCCTCCTGTGGGAGACGCTCTGAGGTGAGCGGAGCCCGTCCCACCTGAGTCGCCCCTCCCCCCCGCCACACACACAGCAGACGTCTTATCAGACGTGACTGATGGCTGTAATCTGGACTCCGGCGCTCGTTAAGCAAATTACCTGAATCATTGCAGGATTAGTCTCATTAGCAGCTGATTAGCATCAAATTAGAATAATGAGTGTTTCACTTCTGATGTCTTCCAGTTGTTGCAGCAGCTGGATCCCAGCCTCCCCTGCGCTGAGCCCCGGGACCGGGCCGCTGGGGCTGTGACTCGGGGGGAGGCTGGCGTCTTCACGTGAGTCGGCCGAGTCGGGACGGAACCTGTGACTCGAGAGCGGCTCGTGTCCAGTGAATAGTGAGGCAGGTCACGACAGCACAAACTGCCTTCCTGAAGTTAGGAGTCCTTTCATGCGTGGATGAAAGGAAGCGCTGCGAGGAGACGATCAAACCTCACCTTCACTCCGCCTTCTCAGCACTGCCACTGCTCACTGGCGCCTTCTTGAGGGACCAACTCTTTGTGTAAATCTCCTCTTTTCTCAACTCCAGAAAGGGTTCAGCCTCCTCTTGTCCTTCACCCACTCGTCCTGGCCAGCATCACTTCAGTCCACTACTTTCTCCTGTTCCCTCACTCCTCTCCTCATGTCCCCTCGCTCCTCTTGTTCCTCACTCCTCCTGTACCCCTCTCCTCTCCTCACGTTCCCTCTCTCCTCTTGTTCTTCCCCTTGTTTCCTCTTGTTCCATCTCTCCTCTTGTTCCCCCTCTCCTCTCCTCATGTTCCCTCGCTACCTTTCTTCCTCACTCCTCTTGTCCCGTCCCTCCTCTTGTTCGCCATCTCCTCTCCTCATGTTCCCTCTTCTCCTCTCCTCATGTTCCCCCTACTCCTCTCCTCTTGTTCCCTCTCTCCTTTCCTCATGTTCCCTCGCTCCTCTCCTCATGTTCCCCCTTCTCCTCTCCTCTTGTTCCCTCACTCCTCTCCTCATGTTTCCTTTCTCCTCTCCTCATGTCCCCTCGCTCCTCTAGTTCCTCACTCCTCTTGTACCCCTCTCCTCTCCTCATGTTCCCTCCTTCCTTTCCTCGTTTCCTTTCTCCTCTCCTCTTGTTCCCCCTCACCTCTCCTCACGTTCACTCTCTCCTCTTGTTCTTCCCCTTGTTTCCTCTTGTTCTCTCTCTCCTCTCCTCGTGTTCCCCCTACTCCTCTCCTCTTGTTCCCTCTCTCCTCTCCTTTTGTTCCCTCACTCCTCTCCTCATGTTCCCCCTTCTCCTCTCCTCTTGTTCCCTCTCTCCTCTCCTCATGTTCCCCCTTCTCCTCTCCTCTTGTTCCCTCGCTCCTCTCCTCATGTTCCCCCTTCTCCTCTCCTCATGTTCCCTCCTTCCTTTCCTCGTTTCCTTTCTCCTCTCCTCTTGTTCCCCCTCACCTCTCCTCACGTTCACTCTCTCCTCTTGTTCTTCCCCTTGTTTCCTCTTGTTCTCTCTCTCCTCTCCTCATGTTCCCCCTACTCCTCTCCTCTTGTTCCCTCTCTCCTCTCCTTTTGTTCCCTCACTCCTCTCCTCATGTTCCCCCTTCTCCTCTCCTCTTGTTCCCTCTCTCCTCTCCTCATGTTCCCCCTTCTCCTCTCCTCTTGTTCCCTCGCTCCTCTCCTCATGTTCCCCCTTCTCCTCTCCTCTTGTTCCCTCGCTCCTCTCCTCATGTTCCCCCTTCTCCTCTCCTCTTGTTCCCTCTCTCCTCTCCTCATGTTCCCCCTTCTCCTCTCCTCTTGTTCCCTCTCTCCTCTCCTCATGTTCCCTCGCTCCTCTCCTGGTGTGGAGGAAGTGGAGCAGTGACGTGGAGCAGCAGGATTAGGAGTTGTGGAACAGCTGGACAACAATAGCTTTTTCCTGATGAAACAAAGAGCCTACTCTCAGCCTACATTTCACTTAATCTGGGGGATTATCTGATAATGTGGCACAGAAGACGACCCGCGAACACGGCTCCTCTGCAGATGTCCAGGACGATAATGTCGACAGATTTTTCCTGACTTTCTTCATATGGCTGGAATTACTTGATGGAGTGTTGGCGTGCAGGCAACTTCCTCGTCCAGAGGGCGGAGTCTGCGGAGGCCTAGAGAGGTGAGCGAGTCCCAGTCAGGCCTGGACCGACTAGAGGTCACCCCTCTCATGTGTTATGTCCCTTTCCCCGGTCGCTGCGACCCCACTCCGTGAGAGAAAGTCGTGGTAAGGACGCGGTGTCGGCGCCTAATTGCTGTTGATGAATAAAACAGCGGCGGCTGGCAGCTCGCCGTCGCTCACACAGATGAATGGGGCGACACAATCTGCGGCTGCGCCCGAGACGCCGTGGCGAGTCATCAGGACCGCAGCCGAGCGCATCGCTCACCCTTAATCGCTTGGATCTCGCTCGCTCAGCCAGACCCCGCAACTCTGATTTACTCCCACCTGTCAGTCACACCGAGCCGCAGCACCTGGGCCTGGAGACACCAAGCGCTTCACATGTCTGCGTTGACGTTGTGTAGTCAGCTGGTGCCTGCGTTGCAGTGCAGGTGCCGAGTCCAACCTGTGGCAGCAGGCGACGCGGCTGAACGGCCGTGCGGCGCAGCAGCCTCCTGACAGCCGTCGCCGAGGGCTGCAGCCGATAACTGATGTGTGAATATTGCAATTAGCGCAGCAAAGTACTTCCTGGGATCAAATTAAAAAATTCATTAACGTGTGCACTTAATTAAGAAACACTTTTGGCTTTACATGATAAATTATGACACCCATTAAAGCTGTAATGGCCTCCTCCGCTCCAGGGCCCGCGGCGCTGCGCCCGCTCTCTCCAAGGACTTCCGTATTTATGAAAGACTTTTATGAGGAATAATGTTTCCCTGCCGGAGCGCCGCGCTGCTGTAATTGAACAAGAGACCTGAAGCACCACACCACCGTCATGTGACAAGCGGGTCGGAGTAGTGTAACGCCCTGCGGGGTCCAGAGAGTCGCCGGAGTTAGACCTGATGTTGGTCCAGAGGACCACGTGAGGCAGAGCTGTGCTGTTCCCAGCCATGACATCACCTCTGCTGGATACAGACTGCTGACAGTCCTGACCTCCGTCCTGATCCTGACCCTGGTACTAGTTGTGATCTTGACCCCAGTTCCAACCCCAGTTCTGATCCTGCCCCTGTTTTTTCACCCCAGTCTTGCACTGGACTATGGTCCCGATCCTGATCCTGACTCCAGTCCTAGTCCTGATCCTGACCCTGGTACTAGTTGTGATCTTGACCCTGGTACAAGTTGTGATCCTAACCCCAGTTCTGATCCTGACCCTGTTTTTTCACCCCAGTCCTGCCCTGGACTATGGTCCTGATCCTGACTCCAGTCCTAGTCCTGATCCTGACCCTGGTACTAGTCGGGATCCTTACCCTGGTTCTGACCCCAGTTCCGACCCCAGTCCTGATCCTGACCCTGGTACTAGTTGTGATCTTGACCCCAGTTCCAACCCCAGTTCCAACCCCAGTTCTGATCCTGCCCCTGTTTTTTCACCCCAGTCTTGCACTGGACTATGGTCCCGATCCTGATCCTGACTCCAGTCCTAGTCCTGATCCTGACCCTGGTACTAGTTGTGATCTTGACCCTGGTACAAGTTGTGATCCTAACCCCAGTTCCAACCCCAGTTCTGATCCTGACCCCATTTTTTCACCCCAGTCCTGCCCTGGACTATGGTCCTGCTCCTGACCCTGGTACTAGTCGGGATCCTTACCCTGGTTCTGACCCCAGTTCCGACCCCAGTTCTGATCCTGACCCTGTTTTTTCACCCCAGTCCTGCCCTGGACTATGGTCCTGATCCTGGTACTAGTCGGGATCCTGACCTTGGTTCTTACCCAAGTCCCGACCCCAGTTCTGATCCCAACATTGGTACTAGACGTAATCCTGATCCTGGGTTTTCACCCCAGTCCTCTCTCGGAGTCTGGTCCCGGTCCTGATCCTGACACTGGCATTGGTTGTGATCCTGACCCTTGTTTTTCACCCCAGTCCTTCCCCGGACTCTGGACCTGATTCTGATCCTGACCCTGACCCTGACCCTGACTCCAGTCCAAGTCCTGATCCTGACCCTGGATTTTCACCCCAGTGCTGCCCCGGACTCTGGTCCTGATCCCGATCCTGGTCCTGACTCCAGTCCTAGACCTGATCCTGACTGGGGTCCTGACTCCAGTCCCAGTCATGACTCAGTCTCGTTTCAGACTCCTTGTCACCACTCGACTGACTCCTGGACTCAACATGTTCCCTCTTGAATCACGGGATCTGTCAGGGAGGAAGTGACATCAGCGCAGGACGCCAGATGGAGAGGTCAAGGTTCAACAGTTTCCTTATGTCACTCCGGAACATGAAAGATGGTGGTCGTACTCCGCGAACGTCAGCCGCCGCCTTCTTCATCTTTGACGCGGTAATTGGCAGAAGGTCTGACAAAATGGCCGCCGGACAAGTCGCAAGCGAGCGCGCGCGGTTGATTTGGCTCACCTCAGCAGACATGATTAAAAACAAGAGTCCGTCCGCCGCCACTCGCCGACGGACTGTATTTCATAATGCTGCCGACAATATGCTTGCCTGTTCCTCGCCGCCCCCCCGCCGGGAGCAGATG
The DNA here is from genome assembly GCF_027744825.2 of Synchiropus splendidus. Classification (NCBI taxonomy): domain Eukaryota; kingdom Metazoa; phylum Chordata; class Actinopteri; order Syngnathiformes; family Callionymidae; genus Synchiropus; species Synchiropus splendidus. Next base: position 18,634,389 of record NC_071340.1, read on the forward strand.
GGTCCTCTTACTTTATCTCCGCGTCACGTCTGATGACTTCTTTGTGCAGAGAGCCACCTGCCGCTCGCCGCGCCAGCGTCTAATTATTTATGTTGATAACTCGCAGCAGGACTCGTTACCGCTCACGTGGCGTCTTAATAAAGACGGTCCGTCCGTGCGCGCTGGCGCCGCGTTCAAGGGGAACATCTATCACCGTCCAGCAGCGGCCCGTGCGCCCACACCGCCGACTCTGACCTCCGTTTGTTCCTGCGCCGCCGTAATTAGACTGAAGCACATTAAAAAGTCAAATCAGAGAATTCATTAACTGGAAGACGACGAGCAGCTGCCGGGACTCGACTCATCACAGTGGTCACGTCGTCTTCGACCACAGACGGTCACGGAACAGGCTTTCTCCCCCTGCTGGCCGAGAGCTGAAGCTTCAGACTTGAGTCAAGGAAAAAATGTGGCGTCTCTAGTCGAGTGGCTCAAGTCCATCGGTCACCGTACAACACGAGTCGCACAGATTTTAATGGCTGACTGTCACCAACTGACTCGACTTTAACAACACAACTCAACAAACAGACAGTTTTTGGTGATGAAAATGTGATCGACGAATCGAGCGGGACCCAAGTGCCGTGATGAGGAACTCACAGCAGGCAAGATATGGAGAGAGTACAATATTTAATTTTACACACAAAAGAAATACTCGAAAAATCCAAAAAGAAAGCGCCACTGAACAGGGAGCTCAAACAAATGTAAGTCTGTAAATAGAGAGACAAAACACAACAGAACAGCAATAACAAAATCACAAACGCAGTCTTCATAACGAAGTCATGGGCGACAGGAAATACAAGATAAAATCAAACCTGGAAACACGTGGAAACAGGAGAGGACGGAACAAAACACTGGCTCAGGCACCAGGGATAATCTAGAAGTAATACAACAATGAAGCGAGCGATAGTTTGGACGAACGAGGAGAGCCAATATACCAAGGAACGAAAGGAGTCGATCTGACACACTTTGCTCCGGGTCCGGGTGCTTAAGAGCTCTTGACAATGATGACTCCAGCTGTGTGACAGTAACCCTGAGGAAAGGGAGAAACACAAAATGGAAGTTACAGAACCAAAATAAAAGCGAATCGTGACAGAAAGCGACCTTCAGTCTGCTGTCGAGTTCATGAGGGAAGCCCAACATCACGAGTGAAGCTCGCTGTTAAGTGCGGTATCGGTGCCGCCGCCGGGAGGCTCTTAATAGCGACTGGCTGGGCCCTGATCCCCGAGCACCACGGCATCATAATTACACCGGGTCCTGATGTGGGGGGAAATATGTCGCTGATGACACTTGATGTATTCTAATTACACATTCCTCGCTAAGCTCATCCGCACGTCCCGGGACCGAGACAAAAGCTCTGGCATTAGCCTGCTGGGGTGGGGCGGCCATTGTGGCACTCCCATTACTGGTGCAGATTTAGAGCGGGCTAAGAGCCCGCACGCCCTCGCCGGGGGACCAGACAAGGCCGCAGCATAAATCGTTAATAGCCTGCAGGATTAAAGAATATGCTGACTTTAATTACATGTAGCTGAGGAGCGGCTGACCCGGCCCGTCTGGACCGCGCCGGCGGACAGGCCGCGAATCTTTCCGTCAGACTTTTCTGTACTGGGAGCGAGGTGCTGCCCCAGCACCTTCGGCATCTTCAGACCTCGGCACGAGTCGGAGGCGTGGTGAGACGTCTCAATGTCACCGGGCAGCGCCGGTGGAAGAGGCCAGCCTGATTTGCGGCTCTCATCTCTGCCTTTGAATTATAAAGTCTCCCAATTAACAGATTGAGGCCGGAGTGCCGGGAACGCGGGCGCGGCGCGGGCGGAGATGGAATCACAAGTTTGGGAGGAAGGACAATAATCCAGTAAATTATGGAAACGACTTGGCTCCAGTCTTTGAAGAGATTATGTCATTAGTATGCAAATGTCTGGCGCAAGTATTTCATCTCTATTTATCCTTCAAGAAAGAGAAGCGTCGCTGCTTTACGGCCCTCTAATTAATTTCAGGCGCATCAATCAGACACTTAAAACTTGAGTCTCAACTCACCTGCCCTGGCCGGTACAGTCTCAGAGGTCGTCCATCTACTGCGACGACTAACACTCCAAGTCCGACCTGCTGAAGCAGAGCCAGTCAGAGGGTCCGTGCTGCAACTGCACTGGGTCTCGGGCAAGGCTGCGTCACTGCAGGAGAGTCTGGGTCAGAAGTCCGGTCCGGGTCTCGCTGTCTGGCTGCCGACAGGCGGGGTCGGGGCCGTCAGAGCAGCAGATGTGAAGGAGACTTCCTGCCCGCGACAGATTTACGTGCTGTTGGGGAAATTACACTCTGCGCCACGTTGATGTCGCTCTTGCTTATCATACGCTGCAATAAAGCAGGGAGTCGTGGCGAGATTGAGGCGTAAATTAAAGCGGCGCCGACGAGCTCGTCGGATTACCATCTCCTAGCTCCGTTTGTTGGAGTCACTTTGTCTTCTACTGCTGACCTTTGACCTGTCAGTCATCTTCTCATGCCTGCCAGTCATCCATCCAACACAGAAGGCTACTGTTGTGGGTCTTGTTCTCCAGACCACGGAGTCTGGATTTCTATTCAGAAGCACCTCTGCTGCTTGTTTAAGCTGAGTGTGTCTGCAGCCACTGCGGCTCAATGGTGCATCAGACTCCTGATATACACTGTCTTGGATACTCTTCAGTCTTGACTACACTACACTAGAGAAAGGTCCCCACACACACATTTGTGGGGACCTCTCATTGCCATAACACATGTCAAACCTTAACCAGGACTCTGAACCAAACTGAAACCCAGTAATTTTCAAGGCTTCATCCTCAAATTGAGGCTTAACCTTGTAGGGTCCGGTAAAATAGTCCTGACGAAGCCAAATGTCCTCACAGGAATAGATAAACCATTTCCACCCCCCACACACACTTTACTCTTCCTCCATCCGCAGAGGTTCCTACGCCAGAGTGGGTGTGCCTTGTGTGTCCCCCCTGAGTGTTCTCCGGACGGTCACATGACTGACCAGCAGGACATCTCAGGGAGCTCTGATGTGCTCCTGGCGTTTGACCTCCAGCCCTGATGGAGGTTCTGCGCTCAGCTGGGCAAACATATGCAGGTGAGCGCCACCTGCCGGGCCATGAGAGACGGCGAGGATTTACGAGCGGCCATGGCAGCGGGCGAATATGATGACAAACAGCACATGCTCACTGATGCCAGCTGGCGTGATGATGCTCGCTCTTCAACTGCTGATCGCCCTTTATGGAGCCATTAATGCTCGCGGAACAACGCAGATCTGCAGGCGACATCAGCCCACAGGAGGCGCTGCTGCTGCGTCTAGCAGTTCAAGTTCCCCCCTGGCAGGAAGTGGCGTTCAAACAGCTGGACTGTGATGGCATGTCACTGCTGGCCCCTCTCCACTGCCTGATCTGGTCCGATGTGGTCCGGAAATTCCGGTGCTGGAAGTTCTACCAAGTGATGTTTGCTGGTAAGTGCATGCGCTGCTCGATGCAGACCAAACCAGATGTGAACCCAAAGCTACCTACACGTAGTGTTCACTGTCACATTGTCATTCATGAATAGCTATGTCGACCTGAGTGAAGATCTTCGGCTGTACAGGACATGATGGCGCCGCAGACGTGAGGGATGTCGACGTGCCTGACAAAAGGTCGCGAGCGAGTCCGTCTAAGAGCAACAACAGCTGCAGCATATGCCGGCGAGATAATAAAAGCAGCGACATTAAACATGGCGGCAGATCGAGCTCCCTGCGGGAGCCTCTTTAATAAAAGGTCGTTAACGGTGCCGCGCCGAGATTTATCGAGGCTCGGTCATAAACGCAGTCAAATATTTTGGTTGTGAGGCGAGGATGGCGCCGTTAACTCCAGGTCTGTGGTCAGCGTCGCTCCGCCACCCGCGTCCCAGCTCTCCAGGGTCACGTTTCTCTTTTGTCTAATCCACAAAGCAGGTTTCACTTACCAGCAGATTATCAGATCAAGCGTCACTTTAGTTACGGGTCGATGGATTAGAGGCTGTAATCTCGCCTCCCCCAAACTGCACCCGGATAGCTTCATCTTCATCATCATCACCGGGACGGAGCTAATCATCAGGAAGTGGGATTGATCGGCTGTAATCCAGGTTTTAATCTAAACTCTTCATTAATTATGCAACGACATGCAGAAGGACTCGTGCCGTGGGCTACTGCACGGATGGTTGAAGCGGAGCATGATTAGTGTTAATCTGAGGTGTGTGGTGCTGCAGATTAACAGATCTGAGTTCTCCACCATCAACACTGGAGGGGTCCACCATCGAGGGAACACTCATGACATGATGACACCACAGTGAGAGCAGAGCAAAAGCAGCCTCGCTACTGCTAGCACACACTAACACAACCGACGATGGTCAGATGAGCTTGACTGACTCGTTCCAACGTGATGGGAGGGAGAGTGAGAGGGAGAGTGAAAAGTAAAGGTGTGTGGGAGGGAGAGTGAGAAGTAAAGGGGTGTGGGAGGGAGAGTGAGAGGTGAAGGGCTGTAGGAGGAAGAGTGAGAGGTGAAGGGGTGTGGGAGGGAGAGTGACAGGTAAAGGGGTGTGGGAGGGAGAGTGGGAGGTAGAGAGTGAAAGGGTGAGGGAGAGAGTGGGAGGAAGAGGGTAAGGGAGAGTGAAAGGGTGAGTGACAGAGTGGGAGTGAGAGGGACAGTGAGCGGTGTAGGGGTGTGGGAGGGAGATTGAGGGAGAGTGAGAGGTAAAGGGGTGTGGGAGGGAGACTGAGAGGTGAAGTGGAGTGGGAGGGAGAGTGAGAGTGTGGGGGGGAGTTAGAGTTGAAGCAGAGTGAGAGGGAATGTGAGGGAGAGTGGGAGGTAGAGAATGAAAGGGTGAGAGAGAGAGTGAGGCAGAGTGAGAGGGTGAGGGAGAGTGCCGGCAGACCCTGTCTCATGGTGCAGAGACGCTTGCTTGGATTGCCGTCAGAAGCTGCGTCTGAGTCCGAGGGGTGAGGTGAGAGAGCCACGCCCCCTGGTGACGGGTCAGGAGCGAAGGTCCAAACGTGGCCTTGCTTCCTGGTGGATTTATGGCCAGAGCCAGCAGTGGGAGCTGATCACGTGACCCCAGCAGCGTGATGTCATCACAGATGGTCCACCAACACCGCCGGCGGTGGCTGCTGCTCACTTGGAGCGTGTGAATGTATGAAGAGTGAAGTCTGGACTGCGCTCCGGGTGAGCGTCCGGACGGCGAGCTGCTGGTGCGACGCTGCGAGTCAAAACGCTGCGGTTAGCTCTGTCGCTAACGATCCTGCGTGCTGCACAGAAGGTTCCTTAATTAAATCAGCGAGGACGCCGCCACGAGGCGTTTGTTTGTCCAACTGCAGCCCGCGGTGGCGCCGCTCACACTCGCCGTCACGCAGGCACCGCCGGAATTTCACATGACGCTGGCGGAAGAAACAGCTCCTCTTCATCACAACACATCAGAGGTCAGCTGCCCGCGCACGCACTGATGCTGCCTGACAGTGTGTGCGCGCGCGCGTGTGTGAATATGCTGCAGGTCTGAAACACTGACAATGATTCGATGTAAAAAGATTTTTTTGCTGCGTTGGTAAACCGTCAACACAAAACATGCTTTACCATGTTCCCTCACCCAGTGTGTGTGAGAGAGAGACAAAGTGTGAGACAGTGTGTGTGTGTGTGTGAGAGAGAGAGGGTGAGAGACTGTGTGTGAGAGAGACAAAGAGTGTGTGTGTGTGAGAGAGAGAGTGTGTACCTGGTACATCCTTACGTGTGGGGACAAATTATTGACAAAACACCTTCTTGTGGGGACCTTAGACCTCACAAATCCAAGCCTCAATTTGAGGATGGGGATGTCAAGATAAGTAGGTCATTAAAATTAGATTTAAGTTTGGTTCAGAGTCCTGGTTAAGGTTAGCCATGTGTTTTAGATGGTTAAGTTAAGAGCGAGAGGCTGGGGAAAGGGTTTTGTCAATGAGAGGTCCTCACAAAAATAGCAAAACAATCGTGTGTGTGAGTGAGAATGAGTTGATGTGTGGAGGTGAGCTGATGGAGGACAGAAGACCAGGGAGTCAGAGCAGGACAGAGTCAGGTGAAGATGACTGCAGGAACATATTCCGTCTCACACACAGCCAGTCTGGGCAGGTGGTCTCTGGCAATTCTCTGCTCCCTCGGGCAGCAAATGGAGTCGAGACGTCAGAAGGAATCAGCCGAGAGCCAGCGCCAACGCCAGATCCGATGATGCCACGTGGCACCTCAGTCGCGGGGTGAGAAAACTCATCCAGTGGAGACTCAGAGCAGACTCAGAGCGAGGACGATCGCGGGTGCTGTGACTCCGGCTAGCTGAGCAGGGGAAAGATCTGGTGTGGCGGGTTCTGAAGACGCCGCTCGGACCGGGCCCGGCTCTCCAGGGAGCGGCACAAACACATGCTGTGTCATAAACCAATTAATGCGGCTTCCATGACTGACGTCCCACTCTGAGCCCAGCGTTCCCTCCTCCGTCAGTCCAGATGAAGAGTGGTGCAGATGTTTGCATGATCCGCCGCTACACGCTCGCCGCTGTAATCCCACCGGAGGATGAAATTAAAGAGATATGCTGCTCTAAACTGTTTATTAAAGTTCCAGATTTAATCCGAATATGCCGCGGGATTGACCGTGCTGCACAGGAATGCAGGTGTACCGGCTCCTAAATCCGGATCAGCTGAGTTATTGTCATTTTTTAAATAACACAAAAGCAGATTTGGTTATTAAAAGGCCGAGCGAACCATCTGGGCTTGCCGGCGACCCGCAGAGACAATCATGTTATTGTTTTCCTCGGAGCGGCATCCACGGCACTGAGACCAGATTACGACCTGGAATCACCAAGCGAGGCCAACTCGGGCCACCGGGGAAGGTTCTGCTGCTCCAGACAAGACAGAGGCCCAGAGACTGGTCCAGTCCGTCAGAGGAGGACGTCTGTGGCTAGCAGCTATGCTAGCTGTCACGGTGCCTCTGCCTCCAGAAACATAACGTGTGTGTGTGACACTTGTGTGTGTGTTGCTCCTCACAAGTGTGATAACCTTTAAATTATACATGCTGCTCTTGACCCCCTCTTGACACGCACACACTCAGCCGCCACACACGTACACACACCGCTGGCGTGGCAAATACCGCCGCACCTGCATGTTGTGCTGATGTCGGCCAGCGCCGGCAGATGGTCGTCACCCTTCACTGAACGCTCACTCGGCACCTGAGTCGCCGGGGAAATGCTTTCATGCTGCCACACACACACACGTTAGTTTCGCTCCTTTTGTGAGGACCTCTCATTGCCATAACCCTTTCCCCTGCATCTCCCCCTAAACCTAACCATCCAAAACACATGGCTAACCTTAACCGGGACCAAACTGGAACCCAATTATAATAAACTACTTTCACTGAGGTTTTAACCCTCTAAACCTAGCGAGGACGGGCCAAAATGTCCTCACGAGAAGGTGGCTTGTCAAGACTAACCATCCAAAACACATGGCTCACCTTAACCATGACTCTGAACCAAACTGTAACTGTCTTCATCCTCAAATTGAGGCTTAACCTTGTGGGGACCAACCAAATGTCTCCACAATGTCATACGGTCCTCACAAGGATAGTCTTTCGTCAAGAATTGGTCCCCACAAAGTAGGATAAACAAAGTACTCTCTCTCTCTCAGACCTGCTGTTGCTCAGACACTGGTGCAGGTGGTTCTGAAGAGACTCAGTGGGACTCTGGTCCTGATTCTGGTGGTTCTGTTTGTCTGGTGCACCCCCACCTCATCGGGGTGGGGTGACTCGGGTCAGTCCTCTCCAGTAATGACTCTCCTCTCTTGAAGAGCCTGTTGAACCGCTGCCATTCTCCTCAGAGGACTGCTGCCTGTGAGCGCCCCCTTCAGCACGCGCGACCTCTCCTGAGTGCCCTGAGTGGGTCAGGACCAGCTTCTCTCCCAGACCACGAGAGGAGCAACTCCTCTGTGACTCACTGAACTCACCAGCCCCTCCCGTCAGTGAGTCATCCACTGAGTCCACAGGACGTGGCGCAGCGGCAGGCGGCGCCCTGCGAGCAGATGGGTCGTGATTGGAGGTGATCGACTGTCCCCCTCCAAACAGCCCCGTCATTAATGCGCATATTTTCCAGCTCGTTAGCACGGGGGCCAAACGTGGTTAGCGTTTCAGAGTCAATATGTTCCGGAGCCGAGCCGAGAGTCTTGAGAGGGCGCCGCTGTCCGTACCCGCTCGTGACTGCCCCCTGTTGCCCGCCCAGCGCCGGCGCTCGGAGCTGTCCTCGCCTCCTTCATGGAAACATATTGGGGCAGAACTGGCCAGCTGTCGGCCGCCGCGCCCGTCTGCTGCCGCGCTCCCCGGCCCCTCCCTGCCGTATGGCCCGCCAGCCTGCCAGGATCAGGGCCCGCTCCAAAACCTGAGAGGTGCCTCTTCTTTTCCCAATTCAGGCCACCACCCCCCTCTCCCCGCTCCCCCAACCTGCCAAACCCCTTCCCCCTCCAGCCACCCAGACAACCTTCACTATCACGCCATCCACGGTTGTTGCCGCGATGGGTTTCACACACGCGGCAGCTCTGACTCCGGAGCGCGTGATAGTGGCTCTCATGTGACCATATGCCCACCTCCCCTCCCCACAGCCATGAGCCTCCCCTCCCCCTCACACCAATGAACCTCGTGACTCAGAGATCCTCTTGAACCATTTTGTCTTCGCTGAAGTCACGTCAATATTCGGCTGGCTTGAGTCACTGAACACAGGACCGAGTCACTGAAGACAAGAACAAGTCACTGGGCATGAGTGTGAGTCACTAAGCAAAAGCAAGTCACTGAGCACAGGCACGAATCACTAAACACAAGAACGAGTCACTGAAAATGAGTGCGAGTCACTAAACAAGAGTCACTGAACATAGGAGCAGGTCACTGAACACAGGCACGAATCACTAAATACAAGAACAAGTCACTTAGCATGAACTCCAGTCACTAAACAAAAGTGAGTCATTGAACATAGGAGCAAATCACAGAACACAGGAATGAGTCATAAAACATGAGTACAAGTCACTGAGCATGAGTGCGAGTGACTAAACAAAAGCAAGTCATTGAACATAGGAGCGAGTCACTGAACACAGGCACGAATCACTAAACACAAGAACAAGTCGCTGAGCATGAGTGCGAGTCACTAAACAAAAGCAAGTCATTGAACATAGGAGCAAGTCACTGAACACAGGAATGAGTCATAAAACATGAGTACAAGTCACTGAGCATGAGTGCAAGTGTCTAAACAAAAGCAAGTCATTGAACGTAGGAGCGAGTCACTGAACACAGGCACGAATCACTAAACACAAGAACAAGTCACCGAGCATGAGTGCGGGTCACTAAACAAAAGCAAGTCACTGAACGTAAGAGTGAGTCACTGAACACAGGCACGAATCACTAAACACAAGAAAAAGTCACTGCGCATGAGTGCGAGTCACTGAACACAGGCACAAATTACTAAATAAAAGCGAGTCCATGAACATAGGAACAAGTCACTGAACACGATTCACTGAACACAGGCTCAAGTCACTGAACATAGGAGCGAGTCACTGAACATAGGTGCAAGTCAGTAAGCACGACTCACTAAACACAGGTGCAGGTCACTGAACATATGAGCGAGTCATTCAACATCGGTGCTAGTCACTGAAAACGACTCACTGAACACAGGTGCAAGTCACTGAACAGAGGAGCGAGTCACTGAACACAAGTCACTGAACAGCTCGAGCTCGAGTCACTGAACAGCTCGAGTCAGCGGCACTGGTGACTTTCCTCTCAGCACTCGAGAGTCCCGGCAGACGACAGATGAGTTCATGTTGCGACTCGCAGCACAATGACAAGCTGCTACTTCTAGCTCGGGGGGTGAGGAGGGTGAGGAGGGGGCCGTGTCACTCTCCACTCTGACACCCAACACGATCAAGCATGAAGTTTGGTTTTGGGCGATCTGACCGCTGACACCGCAGAGCTGTCGCTGCGATGCCCTTCCCCTCCATCACCCGCCTCCCCCGACCTCGCACCTGACGGCACCAGAGGCCCGCTGGAGCCCAGAGTGTCAGTGACACTTCTCCTGTGAACACCCTGAGACTCCAGCAGCGGCTGGGTGACTCGTGTCCGAGTCTCTCCCGACTCCTCAGAGGGAGTAACGAGATCTCGAGTGACTTGGCACCTCTGGACATGTCAGAGCGCAGCGGCAAGCTCGAACCACTCAGCCGCATCCCGCGGCCCACGACTCGACCGTGTCGCACACAAATGTCTCGCTTCTCTTTTCGGGCAAGTGGATCTGCTGCGGTCCAGCTGCTGCGGCGCCGAACAGACCTTCGCTGCCCGGGCACGGACGAGTCACTGGCGCCGAGCTGATGATGATGATGATGTGAGCAGCAGCAGAAGCGCTGCTAAGTGACTCGTTATTGAATCACGTACAGAAGACACGCGGCGGCAGTTACTCACGCGCCGACAAACACGAGAAACTCAACATATTTACACAAGTCGAGCAGAAAGTCGCTCGCTGGAGCGTCACGAGGAGAGAGGACTTGTGAGCGTGTCGGCGCTCTAATGGGCTGTTGACTCGCCGCCACTTCTCCTGATTTATGTTTCCTGACTCGCCGCTCTAATCAGCTGCTCCATATCGCCTCCTCGCCAAGCACAGACTCGGATCCTGACAGGTCGGCTGACGGACGAGTCCTCAATTTGGGAAATGGCCTTGTGACGGGAGGACGGCGAGACGGGAAGTCTGCCATGTTTCATCCTTGTTAGCTAAACGCTGTCTGACGGCGTGAGGAGCGATAAAGACGCCACTCGTCACTCGAGTCGCCTGTGAGTCGCACCTGTAAATGCCTCTCTATCTGCGATGATCTTGTGACCTTCAGTGGGACAGAGGTGAGGAGGCCGACACGTCATCAAAGCAAACCAGGACCTAGCGGCGGAGGCCGACTAGCCACTGAGTGACTTGACCAGACCTGTGATCCACAGCAGAGTGGTGGGTCTGGCATTATTGACCTTCAGCCAAAGATCGTGAGTGTGAGGAGAACAAACGTGGTGCGCTGGTTCACATGATCCCGCTTCTCACTCGCCGCTGTTCATTAGCAGAGTTTAAGCTAGCGAGGTTGAAGTAATGTGTTTTGTTCCAGCGTGCCGGCGCGACGCTAGCAACTGTTGCGCCGCACCGTTTCAAGGCAGCGGCGCGTTAATGAGCAGCCCACTGAGGGTCTGATGTCAGTTTGGGGGGAGTCGGGGGGCAGATCGGTCTCAGCTGACTTGGCGTGACATTTGCCGTTAGCTCCGCGCCGGATGCAACCGCCGACCAAAGCAGAAGCAAAAGCTCAAATCATCCCCAATTAACGGCGGCTTCAAACACGAGCGGGAGATTTTAGCGCCGTGGAAAAGGTCACGATCCCGTGGACCGAGGCCGCGGCGTGCGCGGCTAACGAGCTCTTTCGTTACTGCGAATTAACGAAGGCGCACAAGCGGCGCCGTGAAGAAGACGACACATTCACAAACGCGTCGCCCAGAACAGATTGCGGCGCTGCCGTTAGGCAATGTGGTGAGTCTGCGCAACATGACCGGTGACACGTCCAGTCGACTGTGTGTGGCTCCTCCTCAGCGTGAGGTAGCGTCCGCTACCTTCCTGTCAAGTGCCAAGTCGGACTTTTCTCACTTGTCTCCTGCTCTGTTTGCAGTCGTGTTCTCCTGTTTGTCTCTTCTTCTCACGTCCGTTCTTGGCGTGTCATGGACGGAAGTAGAGCCAGATCATTTGGGTCCTTGTCTTGGCAGACGCCGCCATCTTTGTCAAGCTGCAGGAGCAGGACAGCTGTTGCTCTGCTGCCTCCTGCTAGAGACCTACAGCACGGCTTCGGTCGGAACCAGGACAGAGCCAGTGGCGACCAGCATGACCTGCTGTTCAGAAGGTGGTGGAGGTCACATGACTGTCTCAGTGATACATGAACGCGGCGGCGCTGAGGGTAACAAGCTAGTCTGCAGCTGACGAGGTAATTTTATCATCACAAACAAAGGCACGTCTGATGACTCTAATTAACTTGTTAGTCTTGACATCAGAAGCAGCCGCAGCTGCAGACACGTTGGTTTTTCAAAAGCCAAAACATTACGACCAGCAGGGTGGTTCCCCTCAGCGAGCTGGAAGACCTGCATCCTGGTCCTCGCTTCCTCAACTACGTACTGAGAGTCGTGCATGCTCCTCTCTCTCCTGCAGGGCGGCGCTGCTGAGCTCAAGCTTCAGAAGCGACAGATGAAGATGAAGTGAAGAGGATCAGCTGGACCCGGATCTCCTGTGAGAGACAAGCTGTCTGTTCGGCTGCAGGGCGGCGATGCCATCTTGACTCTCTGGCAGGCAAGTGTGTGTGTGTGTGTGTGTGTGTGTGTGAGAGTGTCTGTGTACCTGGTTTATCTTGCCTTGTGGGGAGCAATTATTGACAAAACACCTCCTTGTGGGGCCCTTATGCCTTTGTGGGGTCCTTTCGCCAGTCCCCACAAGGTTAAGCCTCAATTTGAGGATGAAGATTTCAAAATAACTGGGTCATTACAACTGGGTTTCAGTTTGGTTCAGAGTCCTGGTTAAGGTTAGCCATGTGTTTTGGATGCTTAGATTTAGGGGAAGAGGTCCTCAGAAGGACACAGATACAGACAAGTGTGAGTGTGTGTGTGTGTGTGTGTGTGTGTGTGTGTGTGTGTGTGAGACAGAGAGTGGGGCATCTGACATCTCTGGCCTTCTAGAACACAGACGCCCCCTGCTGTGCACTGAAAGACGTGTCACCTTGATCACTGTGTGGCTGGATGACACACACACACACAGCTGTCCCAGCAGGATCCTTAGATCACTGCGGTCACATGACCATGGTGATGTCACGGTCAGTCATCAGCGGGTCAAAGGTCAGCGAGAAGTCTCCCGCAGTGCCATTCTCTGTGTTGACGTCCATGAAGGCTAGAGCAACTGCGTCGGCTGAGACGTGGAGCAGAGTCACAGCTTCCTTTTCCTGATGTTGTCTGTTGCTCTGGTCTGGCGGTTCTGACCCGTCCACTCAATGCTTTCCTCCTCCTGTCTCACCTCCAGGCCCGCAGCATTCCGATGTTCCGGTACCAGATCTGCTGAGGCCCATTACAAACCCGCCTGTCGTCCATCTCCGTAATTGTCCCATTAGGGAGCCAATTGGAGCTAAAAGCAGCCGAGAGCGGGTCCGCCACAGTTCAAGGAGAGTTCAAGCAGAACCAAGAAGCCGTTTCCCCACCGGGCCGCCGGCAGCGACCCGGGTCGGCCGCCAATGATCCTGGACGCAGACCATGTCCTGCAGCTGTAATTGTCTCGCTGCTGATCGTCGCTCATCTGAGTCTTCATCTCACGGACGAGCAGAACCGCAGGCGGCGGCCCGACCCGGTCGGACCTCCGTCACAGCGCTGAGGCTCACGTGTTGCCGTGAAGACAGCTCGTTTACTATGACTAACGAGCGGATCAGCTGGGGCCTTGGTGCTGCGGCGCCACCTGCTGGTTGGCTCAGGCTCAAGCTCCCTCTGGTTTGAATTGGAGTCGGAGGTCCATTGTTTTGTGACCTCTGACCTCTGCTCCTTCTTCATTCTCCCCGACTGCAGCAGCGACGGCGACCCGAGCGGAGGACTTGCTGGCTTCAGGTGTGGAGGCACCAGCAGAACCTCCTGCGCCGTGTTTGACCACGAGCGTTCCATAATCCTCCGCCGGCGCTGCTACCGCACCCAAGTCTTTGCTTTAAATCAGGAACCTTAATGAAGTCAACATTTGCTCGATCAATACAGACAAGCAGCGCTGTGACGGAGGAGACCAGTCGGCAGGTCCAAGTGGAACCTGCCAGGCGAAGACGAGAGACAATAGAAGCAGCTCGACCACAAAGTGTCCAGACGACGTAGACAAACACAGACGAGCTGTGCGTGTGTGCGTGTGTGAGACTGTCTGGTCCTTGTATAGCTATACTTGTGGGGCCCCTTGGCATTTGTGGGCACTTTTTGCCGACCCCCACAAGGTTAAGTCTCAATTGGAGGATGAAGACTACATAATAACTGGGTTTCAGTTTGGCTCTGGTTAAGGTTAGCCATGTGTTTTTGATGGTTAGGTTTAGGGGGAGAGGCTGGGGAAAGGGTTATGGCCATGCGAGGTCCCCAGAAAAGATGGTGCGACAAACCTGTGTGGGTGTCCAGTCATGAGGCAGCTCTGACCAGAACCTGGTGCTGAGACGGCCGATCCATCAGAACCAGCGACTCTGAAGCGTCAGCCGTGCGACCAGAGGCTCGGCCTGGTTTACGAGCCCCCGTCAGCACGACTCGATCAGCCGTGAAGGCAGAGCATCGCTGATTTATCCCGGCGGAGGAGGGGCAGCGAGGAATTACCCGGAAAGGTCGTCCTCAATTTCTGCTCAGAAATGATCTTTTCCTCCGCGGTGATAAACATTTATCTGATCCGTGACCCGCCTGATTCCTTCTGACACCTCAGTTAAGGCGTCTCGGCGCCGCAGGTTAACGTAGCGCGGCATGCTGCGGCTGATGAGGTCGCGCCAGCGGGTACAAGGACGGTCGCCAGACCTCTTGGCGGTCCACATAAAATACACCCAGCTGGTTCTGACAGGAGGTTCTGTCCGGATCTTCGAGCCTGGAACCGGCCACTGGATGTCGCTGCGCCTGCTGACGGTCACGAGGCTCAGGAATCCTACTGAGTCCTGCTCCGATGACACAAACATTGCATTGCATTGATCTCTTCACTCTGCTGTCACCATGGAAACAGTCGACCACAGTCCAGAAGCAGCGCACTGGTAAACGCCATGTTCACCAGAGGTCATCTGAGGGTCGAATAGGTGGACCCCGTCATCATCATCATCATCATCATCATCACTGGTCCTGAAGGTACAGGACAGAGTTGTCGATGGGGGGCGGAGGGGTCTGGGGAGGGGCCTCCTCTCCAACCATCTGTGGCCCAGCTGGAGCGCCGTGACGGTCTGGCACTTGTACGCCGCCATATTTACACACCCAAACACAAATGCTGCGGCCCGATTGTTTCACCATTCATTAGTCAGACAAGTCCAAGCTGGCGCTGCACAGATGTTTTAGAGCTCCCCCTCCCCGACCCCCCACCAGGACCCTCAGGTGAGGGCGGGGTCCCACCAACGAACCATCCATGAGACCGTAGTGTGTATGGTTCTGGGGTGTAGGAGACTCCAGGCTTTGGGCTGGTGTGAGTCGGCCTAGCTAGCCAGGTGTCCGGCCCCTTGCAGCACCGTCGGCTCCACCAGCTGGTGGAAGATTCAATTACACTCTCACTGGACGCTCGTCACCAGAACCACGTCTGGGTTCTCCACACTGACCGGACATCTGTGCCGTAACCGAGCAAACACTCGAGTGTGAAGTCGCCAACGTCTGTGTGCCGTCGCCGCCGCTCCACTTCCTGTGATTGTCCAGCACGCCGCGTCTGGAGCCCAAAACCCTCGCAGCAGATGGAGCGCAAATATGGCCACCGTTCTCTGGCCAGCTATTAACTGTGAGTGTGTGTGTGTGTGTGCATGTCCTTGTACAGCTATACTTATGAGGACCAATTCTTGCAAACAATTGGAATTAAGCCACAATTACATGCTGATGACTTAAAAAATAACTGGATCATCATAGCTGGGTTTAACTTTGGTTGAGAGTCCTGGTTCAGGTTAGCCATGTGTTTTGGATGGTTAGGTTTAGGGGGAGAGGCTGGGGAAAGGGTTATGGCCATGAGAGGTCCCCACAAGGACAGCGATACAAATGTGTGTGAGTGAGTGGTCGTAATGAGTGGTCATATTGTGTCTGATGACTCAAATCAGAACATGTGGGGTGACAGTGAGTGTAAAAGTGTTACCCAACACTCAGGCAGGAAGTGATGTCACGGTCTTGAAAAGACAGACACTGTTTCTCTCTCACAACAGTTGGGTTTTCTGGCCCGTCATGTGTCCCCAGTCCCTGACACACATACACACACACACACACGGGGTGGTGGGGAGACTCCCGCTGGGCGCCACGTTGGCAGCTCCAGCTGGTCCAACACCTGCCCCAGGCTCTGGGGGGCAGCAGAGAGGACCTTCACATCTTGGCCCGCACTGGCCCTGAGAGGAGGGACTCAAACCTGTGACCATCGCCGGCATCACCTCAACACATCGGTGAGACAGTGTTGGGTGCCTCACATTTCGTGAAGGGATGCCCCTCCCCCCCAGCAGAGGGGAGTCATCACCCCGGTTATCACTGACACCTCGCGTGGGCCCCATGCAAATGTCCATTACTGCGAGTCCACACAGATTAAGACGCCGAGAAGTGGGAAGGGGGGGGTGACAGGACGAGGGGTGACGCTGCTGCTGAGATGGGAAAACTCATTAGTTCACATTCACCCCGACCTTGATGACGTGCACGTGTCCCCCACACCTGATCCCCTCCAAATCGCTGTTGATGACATTGTTTCAGCGTCACGTATTTCCTGCAGGTACAGAGCGTCCTCTGCTGGATGCTGTGAGAACTGCATCCACACGGTGCGTGTGTGCGCGGGCGTGTGTATTAGCAGAGCCAATTATCTTCAGCGACCTTTGACGGCCAAAATGAACACGACAACCCAACTGTTGACTGAAATGAGTGTGGAGAAGGCCAAAGGTCAAAGGTCATGTCCCTCTTGCTCTTCCGAACTGATCCACCAGGTGGGTGCTGCGCCCGACGTCGTGCCCGGGCCGGAGCTCGCGTCGCTTTATTTATAGTGGGCGCCAGGAGACATCTGCTGCAGACGAGCCGCGGCCTGGAGATCCGGGCAGCGGCGCACAGAGGGAGCTTGTCAGCTCCTGCGACATGTGAGCGAGCGGACAGACGTCCAGTCCGCTCGGCGTCCTGCTGCTCTGATGGAGCCCGGCTGCAGCGTGGAGGGTGTCCATGTTTGTTTGCTATCTTGTTGTTGCTCGCTATTTTCAGACACGGTCCCGTCGCCTCCTGCCCCCCCCCATCTCTGTCTGACTCTGCAGAGTCTCAGGGGCAGCAGAGCTGGGCAGGAGCGTGTTCCAGGTTCGACCCCAGCTGGGGCGGTTTCACGCCCTCGAGGGTCAGAGTGTCTCCCTGCGGATATAAACTTTCCACAATATTGAGACACAATAATCTCATCCTAATCCTGCTCTCACTTTTATTTGTGCATCTTAGAGGCCACATCTGGTGCCGCTGCCGTCACAAACAAATTTGGAGGCGAGCGGGATTAACGGAGCCACACGTTCCGATCCGGTCTGCTCTCTTCCAGCTGTGTGTGTGGAAACACTGGCAGCCATAATCTCATCCTGAAGTTTGTGGATTATCCAGACACTAGTCGCCACAGATTAACTTTCTTCACAGATTTGAACAGAAAGTGAGATTTTCGTTCCGGATGGGTCTTTGTTCTCGACTCACCTCCTAA
This sequence comes from Synchiropus splendidus, assembly GCF_027744825.2. Lineage (NCBI taxonomy): Eukaryota > Metazoa > Chordata > Actinopteri > Syngnathiformes > Callionymidae > Synchiropus > Synchiropus splendidus. The sequence continues at coordinate 18,651,834 of NC_071340.1, forward strand.
TCTGGACACCAGATAAAGATTTGGAGTCCGCTCAACACATGTCCCAAGTTTGGAGCCATAATTCCTGCGGGATTAAAAACGAACTTCAACTCTTGAATATTGAAAAACAAAAATCGTGTTTCACACACATATACACACGATTGTATCTCTATCTTTGTGGGGACCTCGCATTGACATGCCTCTCCTACACTTGCATCATGAGGTGAGGGGCCTGCGTGGGGCACTAGAGCAACCTGCCAATATGCTACGTTGATAAACCCGGTTCGTCCACCTGTGCTCGTGTTTTGGCTTGCTGGGATGTCTGATGGCCTCGAGCCTGGCCTCGAGCGCCCCCTAGGTGCACCAAGTTTCACGACACAACTTGAAGTCCCTCTAGTCCGTGCGAAATTGCCGGAGGCCCTGGATCCTCTGCAGCCTCTTTGTCCTCTCTGAGTCCTTCAGGACACAGCTACAGGGCTGCCTCCTGGCGAACCATCATGCTGCCAAGAGTCTGGAGAAGACTAGTCAGTCTAGTCTCTGACTCTGACCTCATCCTCCTCTTGTCAGTCTAGTCTCTGACCTCCTCATATTCTAGTCAGCCTAGTCTCTGATGTCCCACTTCTCTAGTCAGTCTAGTCTCTGACCTCATATTCTAGTCAGCCTAGTCTTTTACCCCCTCCTCCTCCTCTAGTCAGCCGAGTCTTTGACCCCTCCGACTCCAGTCAGTGCAGTCTCTTACCGCCTCCTCCTCCTCAAGTCAGTCTAGTCTCTGACCTCCTCCTCCTCTATTCAGTCTAGTCACCGACCTCTTCCTCTAGTCAGTCTAGTCTCTGACCTCCTCCTATGTTCAGGTCCATCATATCTGCTCAGTGGGCACCCACCTCCTCTGCTGCCTTTGCTGGACAATGCTGGACTATGCCAGTCCTCCAATGGGATCCTGGGCTGCTACGTGGCTGGAGTCTTCTACACGTAACAAAGTGCTTTTCCCGTGCGAGTACGAGTCCTCAAGTCACAGCACTGACCAGTGCAGACGCTGAAGAACACAACACATGGTGAGGAAAGTGGTCACAATGTTGTGGTCTATGTGTAGAGGTCCTGTCCCACGCTGGGACTGGACACCCCATAACAGACCCTGTCCCGACGTGGCCGCCCACTGCGTGGTCCCCAACCCCCGCATTTGGAAGCGCCACGTAAGCGTGCTCCCGAGCGCCGGCGGGATGTGCTCCAGCTCAGACCAGATGGCCGCCGAACGCTCCGTCGCTGCTGCTAGCGACCATATGACGTTCACAGGCCCCCGCCCCCCCCCCCACTTCCTCTCGGCGCCAAGACTGCGGCACCGCTTCTGGGGGCCCAGTGGAGGAGCCAAGTCGCCACACAGACACTCTCTTATATTTAGCAGATCTCACAGATCCATGCGGGAACATGGCGAGCTCCAGTTTCTGGGCCGGTTCCGAGCAGGCCGGCGCGCTGGTGCAAATTTATTCACTGTGAAACTCGCCGCTCCCGGACGTGTGACTGGACCGAGTCCTGAACGGACAGAAGGAACTCACACGCTCCAGTCTGACTGGACCTCACCAGTCTGGACAACAAGTTCCCCAAAGTTAGAGACAAAACTTAGTGATGACATCATCATCTTGAGGGCTGATGATGTCACCGTATGCGTGGTGACTCAGGTGTACCTGCTGCTGGTCCCAGTTCTGATCCAGTTGCAGCAGGGGGCTTCTCTTCCGTGGAGCAGCATGTGAGGCGATGCTCCTCCTACATCATGGTCGCCATGGGACCTCCAGCACGACCTGAGCGACATCATCAGGAAGTAAGTCTGAAGTTAGCGGTCACCACGGCAACACGAGAAACTGTCAATGAAAGCAGGCGAGTCGTTAAAAACGTGGCTTTATTTCGCTGACGAACAGGAAGTGGCTTCAGAGGACATAGAGGACACAGTGGTTAGAGTCGTTAAGGCTTTGTGGTGCTCCATCAGTGCTTGCAGGTAAAGGGCGCCGCCCCGAACGGGTCCAGCTCTGCAGACTGCGGCTGCTCTGCGTCTGGCTCGACCACTTCTGTGAACGGCACCGCGCCAAAGTCATCCATCTTGTTCTCCTCCAGTGTGTCGGGCAGTGACGTCCAACATTTGGCACTGGCCATGTCGCCCTGAAACCGCGAGACATCCAGCGACTGGAAAGGTTTTGCTCCAAAAGGATCCAGAAGGGTTTCCTCTCCCAGCGCCCCCTTCTGGCTGCCATCCACGCCGATGTTCTCCTTGGAGTCCGAGGTGCTCAGGAACTCGTTGCTGCTCTGCGAGTCTCGCCGCCCGACTTTTTTGTGTCTGCGGACTCGCTCTGGTGTGCGGAATGAAGGTTTACCCGACTTCCTGGTGCCGGTCGGCGTTCCGTGATGACGCTTCCCATTACCGCCGCACGTCGCGTCCGGCTTGGTCTTCCTCTGCCGGGACGAGAGCTTCTGGAGGCTCCGCTGCCTTGGCCGCTGCTGCCCGGGACTCCCACCGTCCCTGGACAGGAAGATGTCCTCTGCGCTGCGGGAGGTGGTGGGCAGAGCCGCCGACGGCTGGAAGGGAGAGAAGCCGAACACGTCGATGCCATCGGGCGAAACCGGGGGAGTCTGACCCAACGGGCCGTCGCCTCTCCCGGATCTTGACGGGTTCCGGCTGAACGGCGCTTTGGTGAACACGTCGAAGTCGTCCACTGAGCGGTGCTCCCGACTCCCCTGCCTGAAAGGAGCTTTGGCAAAGATGTCGGCGGTCTGCGGACCTCCGGCCGAGTCCTCTACACTCGTGAACGGGGGCGCTCCAAACACGTCCACGCCAGCCCCACCCGAAGACTGAGGGGTCTTGGTGTCGGCAGCCGGCAATGGTCTTCTCTTTGCCTCTCCCTTCCTGAGCTGACCTTTGACCCTGCCAGACTCCTCATCTGTGTCGTCATCGTCCTCAGAGTCCATCAGCAGGGGGTGCTGTCCCAGATTCTCAGGCTCCGTGTCGTCACCATGCTCACTGTTCAGCGCCTCCTCCTCCTCCGGCTCTTCCTCTTCACTGCTTTTTGGCGACGGAGGATCCGACTCAAAGTCGCTCTCCGAGTGGTCCCCGGGTCGACGACTTCTTCCAACTGGATGCTCCTTACTGAGTGGCGGCGCATCCTCTGGGATAGACTCCACCTCTTGCTCCATCTGCCGAGTCGTGGCTTCGGAACCTGAAACAGGGAAATAGAAGGCGTCACTTCCAGGTCATTTAGACGAGTGCCTTTCAGAAGTCGCTCCGGTCGAATGCTCCGAGTGTCACGGCCCGATAACAAGTTGGACTCTAAGACTGACGCTGGAGTCCTGACAGGTCCTCGTGAAGGTCTTCCGACGCAGAGTCAGATCCAGAAGGCGATGCTCTCCTGGCTTGGTGCGGGAACTGGACGGGCCGGCGGAGGTGTTGTTAAAACCTGAAACGTCCCGCCGGCCTCGCGAGTCACAAAGACGCAGAAGAGGATTCTGATTGGACGTTTTTATTAACAAACACTTGTGAAGGAAAAACAAGAACTTCTGTTACAAAACATGAAGAAGTTGAAGAACAAGATGGGGGGAACCTCTGGAATTTAAGGATGAGATGATAAAGAAAAACAAGCTTCAGAGAAAAAAGTAAGTTCTGGATCCCACAAACAGCACCGGAGCGGCGCCGCAGGAGTCGTCACGGTGACGCGCTCCAACATGTGACGCTAAGATGGCGTCCTAACGCGTCACACAGCTGGCACCAGCTAGTTTAAATAGCAGCTAGCATCACTAGCGATGGTTGCTAACAGGAGCAGCACAGAGGCACTTGTCCAGCGGAAGCTAACCAGGAGACGCGAGGGAGAGTGACGAGCCAGCGATTTTAATGGACCTTGTTACAATTCTGCGAACCAAAAGCATGCAGGTGAGAGGTGCACCAGCAATACGCTCCTAAACTCACTCATCCCCACGTGACTCAGGTCGACAGTCCGACTCAACACGTCCTGGATCACGGATGCGTGACAGGACGGCGTCAGGTGAAGGCACGAGTGCGACGCCGCGTCTAAATAAACAAAGCTAGTTCACGCTACTGTAGCAGGGAGGTGGGCAGCTATGGGGCCAAGGACTCAGAGACACGAGGGAGTGGAGCTTGGTTCTCAGAGAACAGAAGCTGCTGCGGCTCAGTGAGTAACAGCTATGCTCAGGTGGACCAGGTCCGAAATACAAGAGCAGAGAACGCTGCGGGTTACATTCACGCTGTGGAGGTTTGGCGGAGCGACTTGTGCCGCCAAGCAGCCGGGAACGTTGCGAGTTGGCTACGATGATCACGACAGAAAATGAATAGACAAAAGGGGGACTGACGACGTCACTCTCTGAGGTTCGACTCCCACATGAGCGGCGGAGGAGGAAGCAGGAGCTGAACCGACAACCTCCAGCTGCCTTGCTTCACAGCTTCATGTTGCATAAGTGGTGGGGCGGGTCGGAGCACCGAGAGCAAGGGAGGGTGTGCAAGGGTGGGGGGGCCACAGAATCGGGTCGTCATGACACCGACGCCTCTAAGACTTGCCTGCAGTGGCCACGAAGGGTGCGGCGCCAAACAGGTCCTCTGATGGGTGGGGCTTAGAGCTGGTCTGGTGGTCCAACCCTAAACTGGACCTCCTCGCTGGTGGTCTTTCTGAGAGGCAAAATGTACACGGTTTAGTGAGTGTTACTTGTAAAGCTGTAACTTGTATTTTTGCCAGTCCCCACGAGGTTAAGCCTCAACTTGAGGATGAAGACTTCAAAATAACTGGGTCATTATCATTGGGTTTCAGTTTGGTGCAGAGTCCTGGTTAAGGTGAGCCATGTGTTTTGGATGGTTAGGTTTAGGGGCAGAGGCTAGGGAAAGGGTTATGGCAATGAGTGGTCCCCACAGATATAGCATGACTGCATGTGTGCATGTGTGTTAGAGAGAGACAGAGAGAGCGAGAGAGTGAGAAAGACAGAGCTAGAGAGAGCATGAGACAGAGAGCGAGAGGAGAGACAGAAAAAGTGAGTAAATGTGAGGAAGACAGAGAAAGTGAGCGAGAGAGAGCATGAGACAGAGAGCGAGTAGGAGAGAGCGAGAGAGAGACACACAGCAAGACAGACCTGCTCTGAGGAGGTCAAACTCTCGGTCGATCAGTTCCTCCTCCGTCAGTTTGGAGAAGTTGTCCTCACCAAAGGGGTTCCAGCGTGACATGTCGGGGGGGTGACTGACCGTTTTGCTGCTGCTCTGAGAGGTGGGTGTGATGCCGTCGGGGGCCTGCAGGGGGCTCCTAGGATAGAGACAGGAGTCAGGTTAGATCCTGCTCACAGTAAAGCAACAGGAAACGCAGACTGGATGTGGCTGCAGTTTGTTTGAACTGGAGCTCTACGTCTCAAGCACATCCCCTTATGCCTTCCGATGATGCATAGGCCACGCCCACACCAAGCTGGTGATGTGGTGGTGTGAGAGACGGACGTGAGCTGCTAACCGGAGGACTGCCCCTCATGGTGCTCTTCTCATTTCAGTTGGACACAACAAAGATATGATACTCGCTACAACTTTTCAGTGACCGAAAAGTCGTAGCGAGTATCTGACGCTCTCTAGTCTCATGCCTTCAGCCCGCTCAGGTTTAGGAGCTGGTTTCACCTTCTTTATGTCCTTGTTTTCCCTGATGCCGCATGTGGTTGCTCCATATGTGTGTCTACACCAAGCACATCAACGAGGGAGTGAGACAGAGTTCATGTGTGCACATGAGGGAGAAATGGACGCTGCACCGCGGATGGGACGAGACTAAACGGTAGTCAAAGTCTCTACAACTGCCATTTCCAGGACGACCATGGTGACTGACGTGGCTCCACCATATCAAGAATAAGGGCATTCTCACCCAGTCTTTTTGAATTTTTAGACTAAATTCAGACCTGAAGCGACACAAAAATGACATGTTAGTACTCGCAGGGCCACTAAACCAGGGCCAATACGGTTGACTGCAGCGATTTTTCAGATCCAGCAGGTGTCAGTATTGAGCAGTCTGGGTCATTTGCCTTAGCACCACATCATGTGTCTCAGGCTTACCTGGTGTCCACGGGTGCAGGTCCAACTGGGCCACCAGGTGCAGCAGTAGGTGTGTTGAGCGACCCGATGGGCAGCTGGAGGTCAAGGGGGGAGGTCAGGAACATCTGCTGCTGCTGCTGCTGCTGTTGTTGTTGGATGAAAGCCTGCTGGTACTGTTGTAGCTGTGGGAGGGGGGAGGGGGATACGGGGTGGACAAGGTGCCATCATGTTGAAAGAAACTGGTTCTGGATTCGGAAAACCAGGGATGGTGAGAGGGGTGGGTGTGAGAGGGTTAAACACTGATGTTCAGCACACAACAGTCGACCCGCCACCACCAGAACCCCTCGAGAACAGACCTTGTCAGGCTCGACCATTAAAGTGATACATGGATCGGGCCTCCCGCCAGACTGACCAGAACTGCTACTGAAATACATGTTGCAGATGAACTCAAATCCTACACAGCGCCACTGCCAGGCCTCTTTCACTTCTGTACATGTGCAGTCACACGCCATGCCACTGTGGCCCGGCAGCTCGGGCTGCGCAGTACCACAACATCACGCTCTTGTTTTGAACAATCACGTGACTGTATTTTCACGTTTCCCCTGATAAGAGTCTTCAAAATTGGCTTCAAACGACCTGCTCCTCTGTTACAAGGATGGAATCATGTAGCTCCCCGGGTCGGGACCGTACTGTTAAAGCGGCCGACACAAAGACTGGTTCTCGGGTTAACTCCTCAGAGAAACTCTTAGCATAAGAACCGCGTCCCAGATCTAGGGCTGTTGACCCAGTCCACCTCAGCACGGTCCAGCAGAAGCTTTGGGTCACAGTGGAGCCAACGGATCGGTGCACCAGGACCGGCCTAGATCTGAGCCACAAAGGTCTCATCTTGATGAAACGGCCAGCTCCGAGCTGAAGCCGGCTCTGACTGACAGACAGAACTTCTCGTGGGGTCAGAGGTCAGCACAGAAGCAGATTTTCTTCATTCAAATGTTTCTGTGGAAGAGCGGTGGAACGCAGCGCCACGACCCGCCTCATATGCCGGGCCGCTCTGCTGCGTCCCCCGGTGGCATCCTCCGGACCAGATTGCCTCTGAAGGGAAGCAGATGGTCTTCGGTTGGGCGGAGGATCCGAGCCGCGGACCTGTGCTCATCTGATGGTGCGGAGAGACTTGGAGCGAGTCAGCGGGAAGTTAGAGCGTCTGTTTGGCAGCAGCGTCCGACTGAAGGCTGCCAGCGTGTGGCGCCGCAACTCACTTCTGACGTTGAACGAAGGGCTTCCCGCTGAGGCTCCATGTGTTCCGCGGCGGCGGGCTAATTGGTTAAATTAGCAGCTCGCTGGACTCACCATGGCAGCGTACTGGGCCTGGGCCACCTGCTGCTGGTACATGGGCTGCATCATCATCTGCTGCTGCATTAGCGCCTGCTGCTGGTGATGATGGAGCACAGGCTGCTGCTGCATGGCCTGCTGGTACTACACACACACACACAAACAGAGGAGGTGAGCTCTGACCCGGGGTCACACCACAACTGCAGAGAGGAGCACAGATGACTGAGTGCACCTGGAGATACTGGAGCGGCTGAGGAGCAGGATGAAGCTGCTGCTGCAGTCGCAGGTCACCCGGCTGCAGCTGCTGCAGGACTCTGTTCTGCTGGCCGGCGGTTTGCGTCTGCGGCGCCGGCTGCCCGGGGCTCGGCGTGGGCGCTGAGGAGAGAGGATCTTGTTATTTATGGACCCTCCAGTGGCGCTGCAGAAGAGTTCACCTTCCACCCCGGCATCACCAACCTTTGTGACCGTTGCTGACCACCGTGGTGCTCATCTTGGGCAGCATTGCCACGTTGCTGTTCGCCGCCTTCGGCCTCTGGCGCGGAGCGATGGATGTTTCTGTGGGACCCACCGAGTCAGTGATCCTGGAGACAAGAGCAGAATTCAAATCTCCCCACGTCTTCTACTTCCTTTTCCTGTCTTCAGTTTTCTCCTCTGATCGTCACCTTCCTTCTTCTGCTTCCTGTCCTGACATCTTCTACTTCCTCTCCTAGCTTCCTCTACTTCCTCTTCCTGTCTTCGGTTTTCTCTTCCAGGGTGTCAGGACACAACTGTCCCATCAGTTGCACTCGCCTGTCTCCCTGTTGCCATGGCAACCCAGTAGGGGAGGACCACACTGACTCCAAACATTTTTGACTGACAGCAGCGAGCAGTCCCTTTGCACACATGCATGGATATCAAATCCACAACTTCATCCGCTGATGATGTCATCATGTCAGCTCAGGGTTTTCACTTCAGTTCCATGGAACAGGAGAAACACCAATCCCACACTCCTGACGGTGCAGGAGATGTGTCTGAGCTTCACAGAGTCACAGTGACACCTAGTGGTGTTTCTTTACAGTTCTGGAGGGTGGTGGCTCATTACTGCTAACAATAATGTTCAAGAATCAGGCGGTCAGTGTTTTGGTTTGTCACTGCTGCGTTGCCATGGCAACATACCATGGATGGTGCAGCTTTCTTAGAGTGTGCCGAGTCTTCTTCAACTTCCTCTTCCTGTCTTTCACTTTGTTCTTCTACTGACTCCTGACGAGACTCTGGAGGTACCTGGCTTTGGTCATGCTCTTCTTGGCGGCGACCTCACTGGCCGTCATAGGTTCTGGAAGCGAAGAGGGGATGGAAGAACTCTGCAGGGGAGCGACCACAGTTAGAGGATCATCACACAACCAACACTCAAGCGCTGCTGGACTCACAAAGAGATTTGGCACTGGACATTCTCGTCCTGCTAACTTGAAGGCCACGTAGGAGACCTGGTAGATGTCGGGTCTCTTCTCCTGGTCTGGCTCCAGCATGAATCCTGCAGCAGACACAATGTGGTGCTGAACTTGTTTATTGCTCTCTCATAAACATAAGCGCTCTCCCCCATTGTCATGGTTCACCCGCAGTTCTCTCACTAACTCGATCAGGAAGGAAGTGATGCAAGAACCAGTTCAGGACTGATCACTTACGGATCAGACAGTGCAGCTGGAAGGAGAACCTGGAGTTGTCCGGCACAACAAAGGTCCCGTCGCAGATGGCCACTTGACTGTCGCCGAATGGAAGTGTGAAGAAACACAGTTTATACAGCAAGCAGCCCAGCGCCTGTGGACACACACGCACGCGCACACACACACACACACAGAGTCAGTCAGTCAGTCAGTGTTGTTGCCACAGGCGCGGACAGCAGGGCTGCAGGGTCAGCAGACTAACACAGACTCACCCAGATGTCAGCTTTGGTGGTGATGGCCTTTCCCGCGTATAGATTGATCATCTCAGGAGCTCGATACGAGAGAGTGGTGTACCTGCAACCACAGGGGGACTGTAGTACCAGGACTGGCCCAGTCATCATTGGGAGCGCACTCGGACCAGGACGGTGACTCACTTCTTGATCTCGTCCTCCACCGCGCTCACGCCGTCCCGGTGCGGCTGCAGGACTTTGTGGGTGGCGCTGCCGAAGTCACACAGCACGTAGCTGCCGCGGTCGTTGAGTAGGATGTTCTCCACCTGAGAAGAAGCCATCACATGACACAGAGACACGCCAGATCCGCGGGGATATGGCTGTACGTCACCTTCAGGTCTCTGTGGATGATGGGGGTCTTGCACTGGTGCAGGCGGGCGACAGCCTCGCAGGTGTCACAGAAAATGGTGAGGACCTCAGCCTCGCTGAAGCCCACGTTCAGACGCTGGTTCATTTGCTTCACCACTTGACCCGCTGCAGCACACCAGTTCTGGTTAGACCCGCCAGCCGGGGGGTCCTGGATCTGAAATGAGCTGTACCTTTGCAGTACTCCATGAGGATCAGAACCTCCCACACGCTGTCCGACACAGCGCCGATGGCTGAGTCCAGGTAGCCCACGATGTTCTTGTGACCTGAGAGCTCCTTCTGCAGACCGGACAGGTTCAGTGGGGAACAGCCTGGAGCCCAGTGCTGGCACTAACACTCACCATGATGGTGATCTCCCGCTTGTAAACGTTCAGGTCCTGCACATTGTTAACGTACATCCTCTTCAGGGCGCAGCGCACGCCGCTATGGGTCCGTGCCAGGAAGACCACCGAGAACCCTCCTGAGGAAAGAAATCACAGTGAAATCGACCGCTTCTCTTTTCTCTTCCTTCCTCATATCAAGCTCCAGATGTTGACAGGAACCTCAGTCTTTCTTCATCTTCACAATCTGAAAGAAGAACTGCAGTGTCAGTCTGATTCGGGACTAAAGTGCTGAGTCAGCTGCTCCGCGGTCTGTCGTGGATCATGTGGAACATTATTTCGGAGCTGAGGGTCACACACTGTCATTTGAGGCCTTATCTGGCACTGACCAGTACCAGGACCTGGTCCTGCGATGAGAATGATCAGGTGGAAGAGCCAGAAGAAAGAGTCACATGACCTGAGCAACATGAACCAGAGTCCAGACAAAGAGCTCTCAGTGTCTGACTGTTCTCTCTCTCTCTGTCACACTCATACTCACACACACTCACGTACACAGACACAAACACACACACGTTTCGCTATTGTTGTGAGTACCTCCCATTGAGATAATGCTTTCCCCAGTTTATAATACACTGCTTTTACACGTCGCGAACTGTGACATCACCGGTGGGCGTGTCTACTCGACAGTCCTGTCAGCTCAGTACTCGGCCTGTACACACACACTAGTTCCACGCACAGGTTAGACAGTACACACACAGGTTCCACGTCGCAGGCTTGATCGCTGGATAAAAACTCAGGCCACAGAATGTCGGCCTGTGTTGTTTACTTCCGCCTGGGTGACACTTTCTAGGGCCCCCACATTAGTGTCTTTAGTTCTGCTTCAACTGGGCTGTGGCAGAATCCAGCTGTTCCCCCGGCACAGAACCACACGGGGTCAAAGGCCAGGTGGTGTCCTTTTCATCTCCCTACAAACTGCCAGCCAGAATCGACTCGCTTCGTTCGGCCAGTCGCTGGGGTACCGAGAGGAAACCAGCACCGGAAGTAAACAGCAGCAGCCGTAGCACGGGCCCAGCTCGCAGCCGAACCCTTCCACACCGTGTGGGCCTGGCTCGGGTGTGTCCCGGTCACGAGTAATCAAAGACAGAACTCACCTTCAGCCACCAGCTCTTCCACGGTCACCTGGTATCGACCCACCGCGAACACCTTCCCGATGTAGCTGCCGGACCCGGACGCTCCTCCGAGTCCTCCGCTCTCAGACTTCGGCATCCGGGAGAACTTCTTCATGTTGACTCAGGGGGACTATCTACTTGTGCTTCTGGTTCTTCGCTCCACCCGCATGCTCCCCGGCTCCGACCCGGGGGCCTCCACTGGGCTGCGGCGGTTCCGACTCTCGTCCCGCTCGCTAGCTGCTCCGGCACATCCCGCTGGCGGTCCGGCTATAGCTAACGCGCCTTACTCCAAGTTCCGGTCCAGAAGACGGAAGGCGAGCAGCCCACCAGCGGGCTCCGCTTCGTTCGCTAGCCTAGTTAGCTTTAGCTTCTCGACGGATCACCTCGAACCCGACCCCACGAGTCGCTCACTCGGACTCGGACCGAGTCTCGCGTACGCCTCGGGTCGAACCGAGAAATCAGTCAGAACTCGGGGTGACTGGAGGACTGAGGGAGGGGGGTGCACCGTGAGGGCCCCGCCCACTTCCTCTTTCAAGCCTGATGCGGGAGGACACGAGTGGCGGGAAATGGTGGCTGTTATTTCCTCCGTTCAAACGGTAACAGCCGTCGTTACTTTGACCACGACTGTGTCGTCATCAACGGTAGATGGACGAACCGGAAAACGAGCGCTCAGGGCTCTCGCTGCCGCTGGCTCGCTGCACACGTCATCTCCGGTGTCTGACGCGGCTTCAGCTCGAACTTGTAAGTTGTCAACTGTCCCGTGACGAGGTCAGAGGTCACATGAGGCCTGTCACGCAATCGTGCCGCCCTGCGCTGACGGTGGGGAAAGGCCTTACTTCCACCACTAGATGGCGTGTACGAGCTGAGGAGCCACAACGCAGTCCCCTGTATTCTATCCTCATTGGACAGAGTGCTGGGGATGATAGAGGGAGCTTCCCAGGCCCCAGAGTGGTGGCAACGAGGTGCGGCTCTGTCTCACAGTCCAGACTCGGTGCCTCTACGATCTAACTCGGGAAGAGCGGACCCACTTCCCTGGAAGCATGCTGAATCTGCTGCAGAGCCTGGTGGAGGGGCCTGAGTCATGGGGTGAACCAGGGAATGTTGTTGGGTCATAGAGCGCTGCAGGTGTTACTCGCCCTTACCTTAGCGGAGCGCTCAGATCTATGGGTCATCTAAGCTGAAGTTCAGAGGTACGCCAGCAGGGGGCAGGACAAAACAACACAATGTGGAGACAGAGTGCAAAAATACTCATTTATTGTCAACATTTCACAGAATGACATCACAGGTTTACACACTCCTGTTGTGTCCGACGCATGGTTAGCTGCCCAGCGGCTAACACGTCGCCGTAGTTGCCATAGGAACCACATAACATAGGCGGTTTTGGTGAACCTGGCTCAGCAGAGAGGACCCACAGTGAGCTGGTGCCACTCACCTGAGCGACCGCCAGCGCTCCTTCTCTGTGTTGTTCTCTGGACCTTCGCTCTCATATGACAGCAGATGCAAGCCTGCAGAGACAGGAAGTGACATCACCCAGGAGGCTGGACACACAGACTTCTGGTCAGACAGGAAGTGAGCGCCGACCGTCCTCACTGAAGACCGGCGCCGTCAGCAGGTACTGGAGAGTCCTCCGCTCCTTGGGGAACGGACACTCCACCTTCCTCCAGGACAGGAACTCGCTGACCTGCTTGGCCAGCTCCCAGAATTTCTGAAACCCACGAGCAGAGTGTGAGAGTGGGCTCCGCTGGCCTCATCTATTGCCGCGCAGAATACCTGGAAGTTGACGTGTCCGTTGTGCAGCCGGTTGGAGCAGCCTTCGTTCAGGAAGTACAGGTCTTTGATCAGCAGGCTGAAGAACGGGACCACAATCTGACGGACCAGAAAAGGGCTTGTTAGACAAAGCTGAGTCTGTGGACCCCAGCAGGATCAGAACAATGTAGAGGTGCCTTCTGGCTCAGCTCTCTGGCTCCTCTAAGGAACACAACATGGCTTATTCTCATCACATTGATGTGAGAGGAGACGTTCTGGGGAAGATGGGCCAACAGAACCACACCGTTTCCCCATGCCATGACCTCAGTTTCAGGTGAAGAAACACGACACTGGAGCTCCTGCTGAGGACTGGTTCTATACACTCACGAGTCATGAATCAAACACCTCATGATTCAAACACACATACCAGAAACCGCTTAATTTGCCATGTATATTAGTAACATACAATGAGTCAAACACCATTGAGTCATGAGTCAAGTACCTGTGAGTCATGAGTCAAACACCAGTTAGTCAATGGGACTCCACTCACCTTCTCGTGGCTGCTGGTGGCGGTGGCAGCTCTGTGCGCTGCTCCCCTCAGCGCTGTCCTGTAATTGTAGAAGTTTCCAGATGGGTCCATTTGGTGCTGTGGAGGAAGCAGACGGGTCAGAGACAACGCAGACTCTCGGGCAGGACTCAGATTTGAGGATGCGAACCTCCAGCACATCAAACTTGGCCGTCTTGACCTTGCTCCAGGTCTTTTTCAGACGAGACACTGGACTCATGTTCAGCCCGGCTGTGAGGTGGAGACAATAAGAAGTCAGTTATGACCCCGTCGGAAGGAGGGCTCAACAAAGACCAGTACAGGGTGTGAACAAGGACCAGAACTCACAGATAATGGCCATCAGGGAGTTGAAGTTGCCAATGTTGAAACACTCCTGGGCAACGTCAATGAAAAACTCAATGACACGGACTCTGTGCTTCTTCTTCGCTGGCTGCAACGAATCACGAGTAAGTCTCAATGTAAGTGAGTCACACCACGAGTCAGTACTCCCTCACCGTGCAGACCTCCGTGGCCACCAGATAGCTGAGTCTGTTGAACCAGTCCACGTAGGACTCCAGATTACAGGTGGGTTTGTAGTCACCACACGCGATCTGAGACCAGAAACAAGACCAGGCTGCAGTCTAGTCCACATGAACGTATGAGTCAAGTCATAGACAAAGGAGTCACACAAACCGTGTTGTTGTTCTGGCGGTCGTTGTGGATGAAGGCCTGGACAAACTCTTCAGGTCCGATGTAGCTGAGTCTCTCCTGCAATACAACCATCATCATCATCGTCCTCCTCTCATGCAGGATTGTGGGACTCACCAGCTCAATGTGTGTGAGCTGCTGGGCGGCAGTGAAGGAGTCGCTGCAGACAGCCAGCAGGTCTCTCTCAACGCTCGCCTGTGGCTTGGCCTTGATGGTGGTCAGCTGCTCGGCCGCTGTGGCGTTGATCCGGACCAGCGCCTCCTGGTACTGGTTCAGAACGGTCAACCTCCGGATCAGACCCTGACTCATGTGGCTCAGAGAGGTCCTGTAGACCTGAGAGACGATACACCTTAATTCCTCAGGACTGGTTCTGTCTGTCCCAGAATCCCTGAAGTGAATCAGAACCGCATAAGTTCAGCTGTCCACGAGCACAGATCACAGACTTCCCTCGGTCATAATGACAGGGTGGGTCTGGAGCGACACCAGCAGAACCAGATGTTCCTGAGGTCTATTTTGATCCTGAGTTTCCTCCCAGACTGCTGTGGCCCGGGAAACATCCAGAACTACAAGACAGCCGAGCTCATGACAATTGAACTTGAACTGGACCAGTAGCTCTGCTCAGAACCTAAGAACCTGCATAAACGGAGGTTCTACACGATCCCTGCCAGTCCCCAATTCTTCCACACCGAGTGCGCAGACAGAATCACATTGTCGAGAGGTCTTTGGACCTCCTGAGTCACCGCATGGAAGCACAACTCACCTCGTCGCCGCCTGCCAGGTTCAGGGTCAACTCCTTCAGGCTCTGCATCATCCGCTCGTCCCGGAAGTCGTATGGAAACATCTCGGTCCACTCGGTCAGCAGCTGTACGATCTTTGGTGCCACCCTCCTCATCCTCGCCTGAAAGTAGGCCACAGTGAGATCCAACGGCATCTTCTTTCAGGGCGGCAGGGTGGAGTGCTCACCTTGCTGGCATGAGAGTCTGCGGGTCGCTGCGACTCTGTGAACAAGTGTCCAACTCGAGTCATGAGCTCGTGGGGAGGGAGGAAGAGTCGTGAGCTCAGCAGGAAGGTGAAGATAAAGCTTCTCTGAAGAAGACACGATCTGCTCAACACCACCGCCACTGGCATTAGGACATAGAGGGAAAACTCACATCAGGGTAGTAGTCCGGGGTCGGGACCAGGTGACAGACCAGGGCCTCCAGAGAGCCAGACACCAGCTTATTGTCATGGTAATGCAGTTCCGCCTCTGTTATCTGGTACCGCTTCTTCTTGTAGGCACTCGGTGCCAGTGGGCCGGGAAACGACGGCGTCTGGGGCATCTGTGGAGGGGACAGAACCGTTGTTGAGCTTGCTGGATTCAAACCAGGGTGGGAGGTTCTGAACCTGACCGTCCACAGGATCAGAACTTAGAGTCAAGTCTGGGGTCAAGCTCATTACAGTTCGAAGCTTGTGGACCTGCTCGTCATTCCATCCAGACCTGTCACTGATCCGGGTCTGGGTCGCGGTGGCAACGGTCTCAACAGGGAAGCCACTTCCACCTGCTCTTAGGGATTCCAAAGCGCTTGCAGGCCACATGGGAGATCATGATGTCTCCAGTGTTTCCTGGGTCTGCACATGGCCTCCTTCCTGATGGACATGCCCCAAACACCTCTCCAGTGACCAGTCTTACCGGATTCCCAAACCACCTCAACTGGATCTACTCATTGCAGAGGAGCAGCAGCTGGACTTTGAGCCACTCCCAGGTGTCTCCTCACCCTATCCTGGAGGCTCAGCCCTGGATCCTCTTCCTCTGCTGCCATCATCAGTCATGATACAGCTGACAAAGCTGAACTGAGCAGCAGGAAATTTAGAGTTCTGTGAGGCGTTGGCCCGGGTTGAATAAAGGCGCATGCGACAGACTGATGTGTGTCTATGGAGCGCGGTGAATAAAAAAGTAGCCCGAGAAAAGGCCGCATGATCCACCATCAATTGTTCACCTCGTGCTGCACAGGCCGGCCTTCAGAACAATCGCGGGTCTCTACGGGTTAAACATGTCTGGACCACTCTTGTAAGGTCAGTCCAGTATAGAACCAGCCCTAGTGACACCAAGACAGAAAACCAAAGTATCTCCAAGCCGAGGAGTATCTGTAACTGAAGCACACATGTAAGCACGGAGCAGGTGGACAGACCCAGTCCTCAGACTGAGGAGGTCCAGACTAAACGCGAGTCGGGTCCGATGGTACTGTTGCGGCTTCGATGGTCAGCAAACACGAGAAGTCAAGTCAGCAGGAGAACCAGGATTATCGCCACTGATCCGCTCAGAAAATCCTGTTAGCCAGGAGCTAAAAATAGCATCACACTTTTCCCACTCTACTGTTGGCGGACCGGAATCTCTGAACCCACAGAACCACTGACCCAAACAACTAAATCAGAACTCTTGGTGAGTGAGGGAGTTCGTCATCGTCACTGCCACAGATGCGCCTCTCTCTTCTCAGCACACTTCTCACACTGTAGTACACAACTCACCTCGATCGCCACAAAAACAAGTTCCGATCCGCAGAAATCTCCAAATGTCTCCCAAAGAAGCGAGACTCCGCCACGGCGGTGTTCGGCCCACTGTCCGAGTGGAGCGCGTCTGTCCCGGTGTGAGCGAGAGCCGTGCCGCAGGAGGACTGGAGCTGGTCCTCGGAGCGCAATCTCTCGCCTTGTAGCGTCCTCGTGGGGCGGGGTGCCCAATTAGAAGCCAGCTCGAAACTGACACGCCCCTTCACCCGCCTTTTTTTTTTTTGTCTTAACCAGGAAGTAAACAATGAATCAACGTGAAGAGTCAAGAAAGAAGAGCAGATATGACGGTAAACAAACAAACCATGAAGGAACTCTAAACCTTGTGCTGCCCGGGGATGATGTCTGCGAATGTCCAGTCTGAAAGCATCAGGAGCATCTTTCATAAACCGGGATTAGTTCAGGTCCATTCTTGAAGCCAGCCCACTGGACAGCAGTGGAGCACACACTGAGTTGTCTGGTCTCCAGAAGAGACCACAGAGAATGGAGTCATGAACCAGAGAAGAAACATCAACCTGGGCTGTTAATATAGAGTTTGATTCTGGTGAACCACCTTCAAGTCCAGACTTCAGCTCTAACTTTAGTTTCACTGGCGAGACAGAGGGGTGACCCGGTCCCTGACCATGAACAGGAACTCCAGGCTTTCCTGCAGCGCTGTGTAGTTATGGCGGCACCATGACGACAAGCATCCTCACTTCATGATGTTGATCTCACTGGAACCATCTGTGATGGACTTGCAGCGTCTCCATACATCACAGCGGCTCACACCACTGGAGTTGCCCACATCCTCTTAGCTGAAGTGTCTTCCAGAACCGGGTCGCTGCTGCTCGAGATGGTGCTGAACCGAACCCGAGTCAGTTATGTAACACGGCCTCAGACTTTACATAAAGGAGCAATGTGGGTCAGTGTTACATCAGCGTACTCAGTGGGACTGGAATGTTGGAACCAGAGGTCATCATTGGGAAGTTGGAGGAGCAGAACCAACCTCAGTGACCTCCAGCTGAGAGTCCACCTCTCTGAGCACCCCCCATCCACCCCACACCAACTGGAAGGAATGTGACCCCCCAAATACTTAAGAGGAATGTCTGCTCTGTTGTTTCAGATGCACAAGTGTCGGAATGTTCCGACCACACACACACACACACCGCACTCAGACGGTATCGGTTCTGGGTCCGGTTCTGGTTGTGGGGCATGACTGCTCAGCTGATCATGCTCTAGATCTGAGGTAGAACGTTACAGGCCAGTGCTCTAGTCTGGTTATGGGAGCCAGCCGCAGAACGGCAGCAGTCATAACAAAGAGCCTGGTGACTTCACTGCGGGCCGGACCACTGGGCCTCACAGGGTTCTCCCATGTCCCACACATGGACCTGGTACTGGTCCAACTATGGCCTGCGGAGACAAAGAGAGGGCAGATGGTGCTGTTTGTGAGGCCTGATGGACCCGGGTCAGACCTTTGTTGAACAGTGGAGTTGGTTCCTGTCCATTCACTGACTGAGTGACTGCTGCAGACCAGATGGGAGATCCAGTCAAGAAAAACTACATTTTAGCTTTCAAAGAACATTTTGGTCTTTGAACTAAATTCATGCCTTTAAGTCTGAACATTGTGAACATTGGACATTTGTTTGGGTCACATTTTTACGGTGTGTGTGTGTGTGTGTGTGTGTGTGTGTGGCCAACCAGACCTAATCCACTCACACCGGTTATGTAACGAAACAGCTGCATATTTGTGTGTGTGCTTCTGCTGGTCTTGTGATGTTCAGTCATGACCTCCACAACACTGTGCTGGAGTGTGTGTTCTCATGATTATCTGAACAACAAGTTCAAGATGAAAACAACTCATGTTCCTCCTTGTCTGGTTTTGTTTACTTGTCGGTGCCAAATTTGTCTGTTTTTGCGTATCGGAGCGACCAGTCTGATGGCGTGATGACATCATCGCTGTTGTCATGAGACCCACGGCCCATCCCCTCATCAGATGAGACTCGGATAAGAACCTGCAGAACAGCACGTCGTGAGAGGAGAGAGTCAGGGAGTCAACACCAACCCTCAAGGTTCAGGGTCTGGGCAAACAAAGGCGTCGCCCCCTTGTGAGCCCAGTCAAGTCTCCCTCGGTTACATCAGGAGATTCAGTGGGTACCAGTCACAAGTGTCAGCAAGGGCCTGCTGTACCGTTGAGGTCTCTCCTTGACACTCATCACAGATCACAGATCTCCTCCTCCACCTCTCATCCCTGGGCTGGACACCTCGACTGCAGAAACTAAACTAACTTCCTTGGACCTTCTGGGTCTGCTGCGTGTTCAGCAGGTAACAGGAGGTCACTGACACAGACAGGTTCCTGACTGTCCGCTCATGGTTCTGATCCAGACTCACAGCAAGAAGAGAACATTCCAGAACACTTTAAAGATTACAGACAGCAGATCTGCTGACATTCATCAGTTTCACCAGAACACACCGTTCCCGGCCAGAACACACCGCTCACACACACACATTTGTATCTTGTGGGGACCTCTCATTGCCATAAACCTTTCGCCAGCCTCTCACCCTAAACCTAACCTAAAACACCCTAAACCTAACCTTAACCAGGACTCTGAACCAAACTGAAACCCAGTTATAATGACCCAATTATTTTGAAGACTTGTTCCCCACAAGTATAGATATGCAAGTACACACACTCACATTTATGTTGGTCAAGGAGTCATGCAGATGTTAGAGGAGAACGTGGGGATGAGGGAGAGAACAGATCAGAAGATGAAAGAGTACCTTCACTCAATGTGTTTCGAGAGAAATTCGACATTCTCACACTTATCCCTGAGGTAATCTGTGGCCAGTAAAAATTGTCATGTCAGGTCATGAGGTAGACTCCCAGCAAACCATCAAGGTTCCTCTCAACGGAGGTTGAGAACCTCTCCTGTGGATGACTGAGAAGAGTCACCACTGGCCTGAGAGAATGCTGCCCCCCAGTGTACATGCCGCGTGTATCTGCAGCATCCGTGACGGACTGCAGCTGATCCTCCAGCCTGAGCCAGCCAGGACAGACCCCGTGGACCAGCTGCCACTTCAGCTGCCATGTCCCAACAGGCTCTCCTCAAACAAAACCTCAGCTGGATATGAGAATGAAACGAACTCAAATAACCCCAAAACTCCAACATGAAAGCAGCACAAGTGACGCCCGACTCTCAGCTGCACCCCGTCAGTCAGCTGACCACAACTGTCCCTCTCTGTGGGACTGTAGTGAGTTTTTCATGTCATCACAAAAAAAGAGAGTTTCCTTTCAAAAGGAGGAGGAGTCAAAGAGAAACAACACAACACGGTCTGCGACGGTGGTCCTGTCCAGCAGAAGGTTGCGTCTTTATGTGGGTGTTGCTTCTCACAGACTGCTTGTTGGTGTGGAGCCTCAGGTGGACGACCAGTCCCGATCAGCAGCCGAAACTCAAGGAAGATATCCTTCCACACCAGGTGCAGGTGTGCTGGTTCTTCTTCTTCTTCTTCTTGCTCTTTGAGTTCACCTTCTTCCTGTACCTTCATGTAGGGTTCTGATCTCACCAGTGTCTCCAACAGTTCCAGGTCTTCCTGAGTCAAGATGGACCTGTAAAAGATGTTGTGGAACTGAGGTGGATCCAGAACAGTCAGCAGTGGATCTGCGAGGAGGTCAGTGTGTGATGCTCTGGACCAGAGTCTCGACCTGAAGATCAAGTCCTTGTTCACGTTGCTAACACCGTCACACCCAAAGATTCTAAAATGACTTGGAGGAATTCAACACAGTTGTCAACAAACAACTGTTCATGTCATTGGACCAATTCAAAATCAGCACAAACAAAGAGGCTTCAGCATCTCACATGAAGTAAATAAAGTCAAAAGTCATTCTGCCATGAAGAGACTCTCCCAGCACCCTTTAGTCAGTGAGTCACAAACATCACACTAAAACACACTCGGCTCCCGGTGAGCACTGTGGAACAGTCAACGTCCAGCGTTGATCAAGTGCTGGTCCAGTGTGACTGGAGCTGATGAGCGAGTCGGGGGGTGTCACTCGGCGACTGAAGCCCAGAGGCTCAGCGGTGTGTCCTCATGTGGGAATACAGGATGCTTTTGGTGGTGAACGACTTGTCGCAGGTTTGGCACTGATACGGCCGCTCGCCCGTGTGCCTCCTGAGGTGAATGGTCAAGTCCGACTTCTGGAAGAAGGTCTGCCCGCAGGCCCTGCAGAAGAATGGCCGGTCGTTGGAGTGGACCCTCAGGTGGACGGTCAGTGCAGTTCTTTGGCGGAAGCACTTCCCGCACAGCTGACACTGGAAGGGCTTCTCATCTGTGTGGAGGCGCAGGTGAGTGACCAGCACGCTCTTCTGACCAAACCTCTTGCCGCAGACATTGCACTCATGTGGTTTCTCTCCTGTGTGGACTCTCTTGTGGACGTTGAGGTTGCAGCGGGCACTGAAGGACTTCCCACAAGTACAGCAGACGTGCCGCTTTGGTTTGTTGGTTTCCTGGGACACATGAGCGGGAGGTCCAGTCTCACCTGTCTGATCCAGGCCAGACAGATCTTCAAGCGTCAGCAGCCGGTCCTCAGGCAGACGGACGCACAGATCCTCCTGCTCCTCTTTGATCACAGAAGATTCTTGTCCCACTTCCAGTGGTTGAAAAGCATCCAGCAGCGGAGGACCCAAACCGGCGATAGCCTTGCTGTGTCTGGAGATCTCAGGGTCTGATGGAGAAGAAGGAGGTCAGTGGAGGTCTGCTAAAGTGAGTAGCGTCACTTTGATCTGACATGTTTGAGACCTGACATGAGACCTCAGAGCCACAAGAGCATCTCACATGACGAGGTCTGTCGGAGGTTGTGCAAGGCCAGTGTGACTAAAACAATGCACAGGTCAGAATTAAAACAGAAGGTCACTCGCTCCTCCAAGAGTCCCCCCTGCACTCTTGACGCAGGCGCCCTGAACTCTGCAGCTGGTTCTGTATCAGAAAGGCGTGTTGTGTTCCTGAGACATTCCTCAAAGAAAGATGGCGGTTCAAGGTCTTAGAGCTACAGACTGGAGCAACTTGTATTTTCCTTGTGTTCCTGAACCAGTACATCACAGGAGTCTGACCAGGAAATTCTGACAGAAA
The DNA here is from genome assembly GCF_027744825.2 of Synchiropus splendidus. Classification (NCBI taxonomy): domain Eukaryota; kingdom Metazoa; phylum Chordata; class Actinopteri; order Syngnathiformes; family Callionymidae; genus Synchiropus; species Synchiropus splendidus. The sequence goes on from NC_071340.1 coordinate 18,673,603, forward strand.
CCACTTTAAAGGAACCTAGACCTCCATTGCCAATAAAACACATCTCTTTTCCGAGCTGTGGGTCGATCCTGAATAACTCCACAATAAAAATAAGAGCACAATGAAGAAAACATGTTAATCATTGAAATTAAATCTGCAAACGCTCACTGATGGAAACATACACTTTATCAGCAGTGTTTGACCATGTTCATGTGGCAGGGACATAACTGCTTTGCTCTCATGGATCATCAACTTTTTCAACTTTGACTGACAGCTGTTGCCGAACTTCAGAGCCAGTTCATTAATTACGTGCCAGTGACGTCAGTGATTTAATGTCCACCAGTGTATAAACACTTGACTTGTCAGCAACGACGACCCGGTTCAAACGCACCTATCTTGTTTAGGACAACCACAGGTCTGCGGACCACGTCCAGCAGGCGGCGCTGGCGGTCCACCTCCTGCTCCAGCGCGGTGATGGTTTGTTCAAACATCCCGAGGATCTCCTGAGCAGCAGCGGCCAGGCGGTCGCTGACGAACCGACGGAGGTTCTGGACCGACGACCCGGTCGGAGACTCGGGAGAGAAATGCAACTCAAGCGGAGCTTGTTCCATCATCGTTTCCATCTTCAGCTCTTCAGGAAGTGTCACACTGTGGGAGTCCGACCTCCTTTATCAGGACCTTGGTTCCGTCGCATCAGCGAAGTAAGGTGTTCCGGCCCGTGAGCTCAACACCCCTCCAATTCTGCTCTCTCCTCTTCACTAGTTGGTTCTTTTTGCCGGAGAAGATGGCGGAGGTTCTCGGGTTAAAACCGCTCCAGGTGCGGATTGATAGGTCAAACCTTGGGGTGTAACAGCAGGTACCAGCCGTAGGGCGGCGCTAGTTCACTTTGCTGCCTCGTCGTCACCTCCGCTGGACGGGAAGAAGAAGGCTCACAGCGGAAACGGGCTCCAGCTCTGTTTGGGATTCGCCGCGGAGATGAATCTGGTGCAGAACTCATCGGAACCGAGGATGAAAACGGAAGGTTCGTCTCGCTGTTGACGCGGAAACGTATTCTCAATCAAACTGAATTGGTTAGCCGCATCTGGCGTGCATTTATGAGAGCGGTGCGCATGCATGTGAGGGTAGAGAGCCGTGCGCGTGCACGACAGACGAGTCTCTGGAATGGACCGAGCTCAGATCTGTTCCCCTGACGCCTCCGAACTCGACTTCGAACCTTACGTCTTCGACGGAAATATACAGATTTACTTCCAAGTTCATGTGGTCATCAGCTGAGACGAAGTGAGGGCACCGATGCCTCCTTCTTGGTGGCTGTGAGGATCGTGACCATCATCTTCATCATTAGGGCTGAAGCAACGACATTAGATTAGGTCAGACACTCGAATAAACACACGTCACGGCACATGACGTCACAACAGCTGAAGAATGACGATGGAGGTCAGCACAAAACTATGGGAGCACTTTACCGGTACATGAAGACGAACAAGGTGCCTGTGTTCGGTGCATCAAAGCTCATCATCGTGGCAGCACGATCCAGCAGCACCTCCACCGCTGGCATCCAGGCTGGAGCCATGGACCCATGACGACGGTAACCTGTTAATATCCCACGTTATAGCATGTGGCCAGTTTTCTGTTTAACACTGTTGGAACTGTGGCTACTTCATTACGATGGGGTCACACACTCGCTCTAAAGAGTTAAGAGTAGAATAGTAAAAACATGACGACATTAGCCAAGTTGTTCTGAGCTCATTTAAGACAACCGCGGGCTGTTGTGACTTGCCTGTGCGGTTAGTAGGTCGTCCACCGTGAGGAAACTGTTAAACCAGCCAGTCGCTGCTGACACGGTTAGCACACTGCCAATTATGATGTAGCATGCACTTGACCCACATGACAAGAACCTAAGGGTTCACACCTCATATATGTCATCCCAGTCTCTATTGTTTCTTTTATTGTCCAGGAGAGCATCACAGACTCGGCTGGAGTGGACAGAGCTCCCATACGACGTCATCATGTGACCCTGAGCGAGTTGCTGAGCTCACTAAGGACAATATGATGATCGCAGACGTGCGTCCACTTTCAACCAAACATTTCAACCTGAGGGTAAAAACTGATTTTGTGCTGTTTGTGTTGCAAAATAAAACCATCTGAAAACTGAAACCACTTGGTCGTTCATTATTGCGTGAAATATCATAGTTTTGTTGTGTTTTCTAATACGTCTTTATAATCATGAAATATTCAGTATATAGTACATGATGACAGTTTATTCAATAAGTTATTCAATAGCCTCAGTCCTAATCATCATCATCATCATCGCCATCTTTATCACTATCATCATCATCTTCATCACTATCATCATCATCACTATTATCATCTTCATCATCTTCATCAATGCCATCATCATCACTTTTATCATCATCATCTTCACTATCATCATCTTCATCTATATCATCATCACTATCATCATCTTTATCACTATCATCTTCATCACTTTCATTATCATCTTCATCACTATCATTATCATCACTATCATCATCATCATCATCATCTCCACCACTGAACTCCAGCCAGGCAGCAGCTGTCTCTCTGGTCTGTTGGTCATGTTTCACCTGCACTGGTGTCCTGCTTGACTACATGTGCTCAGTGAGCTTCTTCAGCCAGAGGTGAGAAACGTCCTGGTGGGGCTGACTTGTCGCCTGCGTGGCCTTGTCCACACATCAGTAAACTCAGTTGTGTTCACTCCAGTTCTGTGCAGGATCAGCCTCATAAACGCTAAAAGTCATTGAACCTTATGGCCCAGAGTGGACAGTGGTTTCATGTCTTTGCTTGGAGGAGCATAATGATACTTTTCCAATGCAATGATGTCACAGCCCCACCTCGAAGATTGGCCCAGTGGACTAAAGAGTAGTGCTGGTTCAACACCTTTTTGGAAGCATTTACACAAAATCCTGCGCCAAAATGGTCATCTTGCAACACTTTCCAGGATGTTATGTTGCCACCCACAGGCCTAGCGTGTCTACTACATGGTATTCAGTGTTTTAATGAGATGTTTGATGCAGATGCTGGGTTTGTCACAACAGAACTCTGGAGTTTTGGTTTTCCCACTGACTCTGGACCTCATTGGTTTCAACATGTGTTTCAGATCTACCCTCTGACGTGCTGCAAGTGATCATCGGCGAAGCAGCGTCGGAGGAGTGGCGCTGCAGTCTGGACCAGGAGGAACCACATACTCCATACATCAAAGAGGAAGAGGAGGATCAGTTCCTCACCAGGTTCACTTCTGTTCACGTGAAGAGAGAAGACGATGAAGCTCAGAGCTCCCAGCTACACAATATCAAAACAGAACCAGCAAGGGGCAACTGTGGAACACCAGACCAGCAGAGGGCGATCACTTCTGAATCTGACACTGACAACAGTGAGGACTGGAGGGAAACCAGTGGGAGCGGCTCGGGTCGAAAGTCTGTCACGGGGAAGGGAGAAGAGAGTCTGGACTGGACTCAGTCCTCCAACACTCAGGCCCCCTCGAAGACACTCCAGGACTCTGCTGAGAAACGCTTCAGCTGCAGTGTCTGCGGGAAGTGCTGGGCCGAGAAGTCAGACCTCAACAAGCACATGAAGATCCACTCTGGAGAGAAACCCCACGTCTGCTCAGTGTGCCACAAAGCATTTGTTAGCAAGTCGGACCTGACCAAACACGCCAGGATCCACACTGAGAAGAAACCATTTTGCTGCTCCACTTGTGGAAAGAGCTTCTCGCTGAAGCAGTACTTGAGCAAGCACGTGAAGCAGCACTCGCTGGAGAAATCCTTCTGCTGTTCCGACTGCGGTAAGAAGTTCCAGCGGCAGGAGTACCTGACGCAGCACCTCAGGTACCACAGGGAGGAGAAGCAGTTCCGCTGCCCACTGTGCCAGAAAACCTTCCTGGATGAGAAGATTATGACCAGGCACATGAAGAGTCACAGCCTAGAGAAACCCTACAGCTGCAATGTGTGTGAAAAACACTTTGTGGAGAACTCAGACCTGAAGAAGCACATGAGGATCCACTCGGGAGAGAAACCTTTTGTCTGCTCTGTCTGCAGCAAAGCTTTTGTGGGCTCCTCGGACCTCAACAAACACTTGAAGATCCACAGTGGGGAGAAACCTTTCAGTTGCTCCTTCTGTGAGAAGGGTTTCACAGAGAAAGCATACTTGAGGAAGCACTTGCGACTACACACTGGGGAGAAACCCTTTAGCTGCTCCTTTTGTGACAAGAAGTTTAATGAGAATCGATACCTGAAAACGCACTTGACGACACACACAGGTGAGAAGCCTTTTAGTTGCAGCGTGTGTGAGAAGAAGTTTGCCTGGAAGTACCAAGTGAAGAGTCACAAGTGTCTGTTGAATCCAGAGCCCAGAGTCATGATCACAACAACGTAGAGGTCACCATGCAGGCGGTCAGAGTCTGGGATTAGGTCTCAGCATGTTGAGCTGAAGACCTGAAAAGACAATTAAACCACTGAAGATGTTTGTGATGCTGAGGAACGATGTGGCGTCATGAGGCCTGAGTGTGTCAAGAACAGAATAATGACAAAAACGTGATTCTCGCTTCTTCCTGTGAAGTCATGAAAAATCACTTGACTCTTGAGCCTGATGGACACAGTGATAATTCTTTTTGCTGGGTTTCCATCTTTGTTCATTTTTGAGGACCGCAAGCAACTCATGATGACGGCTTGTTCAGATGTTTTGTCGGCCAATGACTCCAGCTCTGTCCATCAACCATCCCAGTCTGGTCCTAGCTCACCAGAGGAGACCATGAAGATGTTGGAGATGGTCCTAGTCTTATTTCTGAGCAGAAGCTGGACAAGACCCAGGACTGAGACATGTGGCGACCCACAGACGACACACAAAGAACCTCATCTTGGTGTCTCTTGATCGGGTGATGCCCCAGGACAGACTTCAGACAAGAGTGAGAGATTGTATCTCCCCTCTGGCTTGGGAACGTCTCACAATGTCTCACACTCTACAACTACAAATTTGTCTCCAGTCGGGACCAGGACCACTTGAGTCAGAATGGAAAGCTAGACAGAAACCGAGCACTTAGTCTGCTCAAGCCTGGGGTCTTCAGTGATGAAGTGTTTGTTGCTACATTCATTAAACAAAGATTTGTCGTTGCTTTTGTTGTTTGGGAGTAAAAAAGTAAAAAAATATATATATAGTAGTATATAAGAGTATATAAAATCTGAGAACTCATTTTTCTGTTTTTTTCAGCGTTGCTGAAACGTCAGGTCAGATCCACAGCTCTGATGCCTCATCCTTACAATGAATAGCCCATAATTACACCCCAGCCCACATTTCCTTTGATCTCTTCCTTCTGCTGTCTCCCAGTCGGCAAAATATTGTGCATAGGCAAGGTCTGAGCTGCCGTCGAGGCCCACAACCTCTCATGCCAAGTTTGTTTTCTATAATATAGCAGTCTTCACATTGGAGGTGAAGACGTTGATGGCTCTAATAACATCAACATCTGTTGCCATTCCTGTGACATGATCAATTTTTGCGTGAGACGTAGTCAAGGCCCTGAACTCTCCAAGAATGACTCACAGCTGTACAAAACTTTCAGCATGGACTTATCCAAGAGCAGAGGGAGGTCATTGGCACTCACCCTCACCGTCTGCAGGTCAATCAGGAACATCACTGTGAACTTTAGTTTCAAACTTCACACTACAAACTTTTTTTTTATGTCAGACACTTTATTGAGGAGTGTCACAGCCTTCAACATTCACATCTCAGAAACTGCTGGGATTCCACTGACGGCTTGATCCTGTCCTTTAGTCAGTTGCTCGGTCTCTCCCAAGTTGCCTCAAATACCATCGGTCACAACATACTCAATCTCAGGTTGAACTGAGGAAATGGGAGTGGCTGCTCTGGCCACATCCGCCGGTTGGCAGTGTTTGCTGCAGTGCATGGTTATGTGTCTCTTCAGGTCCCCGCGCAGTGCAAAGTACTTGCCACACATAAGGCAGCCAAATGGTTTCTCTCCTGTGTGACTCCTCATGTGAATCTTCAGATTCCCGCTTTCTGTGAAACATTTTCCACATTCAGAGCAGGAGAACGGTTTCTCCCCTGTGTGTCTTCTCATGTGGATCTTCAGACTTCCACTCTGAGTGAAGGACTTCCCGCAGACTGAGCAAGGGAAGGGTTTCTCTCCTGTGTGGCACCTCAGGTGGATCTTCAGACTGCCCTTGTCTGACAGATGTTTTCCACACTCGGTGCAGTGAAATGGCTTCTCTCCAGTGTGACTCCTCATATGTCTTTTCAGGTTGGCTTTCTCACTGAAACATTTCCCGCACTCTGTACAAGAATAGGGTTTCTCTCCTTCATGAGTCCTCATGTGTCTTTTCAGACTTCTCCTGACGGTGAAACACTTCCCACAGTCCGAGCACCAGAATGGCTTCACTCCCGGGTGACATACCATGTGAGCCTCCAGATCTCCACTCACAGTAAAGCACTTCCCACACTCTGGGCAGCATAAAGACTCCTCGTCTGTGTGACTTGTCATGTGTGTTTTCAGACTCTCGCTCTCTGTGAAGTATTTTCCACACACAGAGCAGTTGAAGGGGTTCTCACCCGTGTGGATGGTCATGTGTCTTTTCAGGCTTCCTTTCTGAGTGAAACGCCGTCCACACATGGCACAACAGAAGGGTTTCTCCCCGGTGTGATGTCTCATGTGAGTGTTCAAATGCCCTCTCTCAGTGAAACGCTTCCCACACTCTGTGCAGCTGAAAGGTTTCTCCCCTGTGTGGCTTCTCATGTGAATCTTCAGACTTCCACTCTCAGTGAAGCATTTCCCACACTGTGAGCAGCTGTAGGGTTTCTCTCCTGTGTGGATCTGCACATGCCTCGTCAGTCTAGCCTGCGTGCTGTACTTCTTGCCACAGAATGCACAGATGAGGGCGGTTTCTTCCCCAGATGTGGAAGCATGGGCCAGGTCACCTGACTGACTCTCCCCGAGTCTCAACCGGTCAAAACTGTCGTTGGTGTCAGACCCAGTTGAGTCAGACATCTCACAATCGGAATCTAAGTTCAACAGTGGCTCAAGATCACAGTGGCTCGAGTTCCCAGCTGCTTCTGGTTCTCCATTGTGGTCTCCTTTTGACTTTGTGTTTGGACGGAGCAGCAGGGACTCAACTTCATCTTCACAATCCTCACTCTTAACTATAACAATGTTGAAGGGCAGCTTGGTGACATCTTCCTCCTCCTCTTCCTCTTTGACACATGGAGGTTCGGGTTCCTCCTGGTCCAGACTGGAGCTCCACTGCTGCGGCTTGGGGATGTCTTCTGCACACGCACACAAACACGTACACACTCATCAGAAAGGACAGCTCCACACACAGTCCTGAACACTTGTCTTCTCTCTCTGATTGTGGGAGCTAGCTCTGCTACCGCCAGCTCCTGCTCATGTGCTGGCTCTGCTAACACCTGCTCACCACTACACATGGTCTGTGGACTCTGACTGACTGTCACACTGTTTCACAGCAAACTTACTCACTTCTCACCCCTCATCTCTCCTGCACCCAGGCCCCATCATCATCTCTCTCGCTCATCACTCCTCACCCCTCCACCATCTCCTCTCACCCCTCTATCATAATCTCTCTCCCCTCCATCAACACTCTTCATCCCTCCATCATATTCTCTCACCCCTCCATTATCACTTCCTATCCCTCCATCATCTCCTCTCTCCCCTCCCTTACCACTCTTCATCCCTCCATGTCTCCGGGTGAGTCTAACAGATGTGATCACGTGACCCCCTGCAGTTTAGAGGGGTCATACTAGTCCAGACGACTTCGTGTCAAAACCGTGACCCGCTGGACAGTTCGGTTCTGTCCACGCTTCCGTGTGCGGCACCAGTGCGGACCTACCAGCGCTCCTGGTGGACATCTTCGGAAAAAAAATCCGGGCGGACGGTTCTTCATGGATGGCCAAGAAGTCGCCGACGCTGCGGCCGCTGTGATGCGGCGAAGCTAACGCTAATGCTAACGTTGCGTCACGTCCGGTTCTTCTTTCGCAGAAGATGAACGAGAGTGAAAGAATTCAATACTGGAGTGGGCCGTTCATTTGCGGAGGTTTGGTGAGTGAACGGAAGTGCCGAACAACGTCAACAAGTTTCGAAAATGAAACAAAACACCAACACCGACAGGAAATACGTTGCACGTGACGTCACACGCAGACGCTCATGGTGTTTTAAGGGTGAAAAAAAGACCAAAAATGTGAAACTCAGACAGGACAGCAGAGGGGTGTTCTGACGTCATTGGAGCGGAGTAGGGATGTCACAACTGACCCCCTCCCTAGACTTCCCTCCTAAGACCCCCATGTCAGTCATGACGTCCGAAGTGGCTGTCCACCTGTCTTCATATCTATTGTATGATCCATTGTCTAAAGGTCAGAATAAGGTCACTCCAGGAAGCTTGTGTGTGTGTGCATGGCTGCTGTGGGCCTGCTAGCCAGCATGACACTGTGTGCTGAGCTCAGTATGTGTGTTGAAACTGCCTTTAAATCGACAGCTACACCAAACATGACGATTGACACATCAGCTGACTCTCGTCCAACCTGACCTCCCAGCCCCTCATTTCACTGGAACCTGCTTTGAATGTCTATTTCTCCTCACTATGGCTGACAGCCAAAAAGAGACCAAAAAACATTGACCTCATGACTGGGAGAGTGATGACGTGAGTGACAAGGGCTGCGATGAAGGTGTGCGTGCACGTGAAAGCATAGAACATTGTTAGTGCTGCTGGTATAACGTGAGCACAGGCTGTCAGACCTCTGCTGCCATAGATGCGGTCTGTGTGTGTGAGAAATGACGTCAGTATGAATGGAAAACTTGTCAGTGCTATGTGCCATGAAACGTTGGGCTGCTCGACAGTCTGCATGAAACAATTGTGGGCCGGAGCCAATTCTCACAATGACTTGAGCGTGAGAGTGGCAGCTTGGAGAGTCACAACATGAAGCTTGTCGGAGAGCAGGACTGACACACAACACTGATGGTGCACTTGCTCTTAAGAGGAGAATATGCTGCACATGCTGCTCCACCGACTCCAGGACAACAATTCACCCTGCAGGACTGCTTTAAAACCCGGTGGCACATACATTCATTTAAACAAGCTGAAAGACTGACTAACATGATTACAGTGCACCTGTGAAAGAGACAGGCCACGAAGGTCTCAGTTGCCTCTGACACATGCCTTCAGTAAATCAAAGCTGGTGCCACATCTTTGATTCCAAGACTGATCCGCAAGACCCTTTAGTGGCTGCTATTTCTGAACCTGTGAGCAAAAATCTTTCCACATTCGATGCAGCTAATGGGACTTCAAAAGAGAGTTGTGGTGTGATTCTTCAGGCATTGGCTGGTAGAGAGGGAACACAGAGCACATCAGGGTTTTTGCCAAAATGACTCTCCTCATTTATTCAGCTAACATTGACAGGCGTCTGAGATCCCCGTGGTCACTGCAGACACTCACTACATCTGGTTGGATCAAACACTTGTAACACTTTGGTCCTTTGAGGACCGAGTTGAACACCCAGCACTAGAGCCACGTGTATATGGACATGGTCCTACCATCAGACACAGAGCAACACAAGCAAGTGCAGAGGCTAACAGACATCAAACACCTCCGGGTGTGGCGACAAACACATGAAGGTTACTTCAAGACACTTTCATTCTGTGAAATCTGTTGACGTCGTCAGCAGAATTCTAGTGGACCTTTCTGTTGAAGACCACCAGAACCGAACTTCCAACAGGTCACTTGTCATCCTAAACTGTTATGTCTTGTCCACGTCTCCAGGCATCAGGTAACACGCTCATCCTTTCCTCACTGGGCATCACTCAGACAGAGCAACCCCAGCATGCTTTTCTCTCGAGTGAATATTTTGATGTTTCTTCAGCACATGTCTGAGAGTGAAACTCTTCCCACACTCTGAACAACGGCTTCTGCCCTCTGTGATGTCTCATATGGTTCTTTAAATATCTTTTCTCTGTAAAACATTTTCCACAAACTAAGCAGTCAAACGGTTTCTTGCCTGAGTCTCAGGTGAGTTTTCAGATTTCTCTTCTGAGTAAAACATTTTCCACATTCTGAGCAACTAAATGGTTTCCCTGCGATGTGAGGTGTCATGTGAGACGACAGATCCAGATTCCATCCTGAGTGAAGCAATTGCCACACACTGGCCAGCTAAACAGTTTCTCTCCAGTGTGAAGCCTTGTGTGGATCTTCAGGTTTACACTTTCGATGAAAGACTTTTGACAGATTAAGCAGCTAAAGGGTTTCTCTCCCGTGTCATTTCAATAATCAACATGCTTTCTTTATTGCGCTCTTATTGTGAAGTTTCTCAGGATTGATCCACAGCTCGGAAGCAAGATGCGTTTTAGTGGCAGTTAAAGCAGTGGATGTCTAGGTTCCTTTAAAGTTGTTTCTGTCGTCAGTTCCAGCACCAGAATCTCCTGCTTCTCCTGGTTAGACTTCTGTGCACTTCTGGTTCAGGAACACCAGGAAACTACAAGTTGCCTACTGACGAGTGTGAAAGTTGTCTCTTAAATGACCTGTGTCTGGCCAAATGCAGCCATACTCACCACCATAGTACACAATTCAAGATGGCATCCCCAAATGAAAAAAGGAAGGAGACATTTTGAATCATGAAATATGCCAAAAGAAACAAACACAATTAGAGATTTTTCCTCTTCATTTGTTTCCTCTATATCCTGTGACTTTTAACAAACTGAACGTGTTTTCAACAAGTTGCTTCTATCAGCGAGGGGAGCAATGAACGGACGGTAGAGGTTAAGGTTGCTAACATTCACGACTCATAGAGCTGAAACTTCTCTCACGCCGTGAGAAGTGCCATGGTTTCTCTCCTGTGTGCACTTTCAGGTGAACCTTCAAAATGGAGCTGGATGAATAGCACCTCCCACACTCAAGGCAGCTGAAGTGTTTCTCTCCATTGTGAATCTTCATGTGCATTTTCAGGTTTTCCGCTTGACCAGAGCTAATTCCACACACAGAGCAAATGTATGGTTTCTCACCTGTGTGGTCGCCATTGTCGGGAAATCGGTTTCCACTCGCAGAGCAGCTGAAGGGTTTCCCTTCTCAGTGGGTCCGCAGATGAATTTTCCGCCTCATTTTCTCTTAACATTTCCCGCACTTGGAGCCGGAGAACTGTCCTTCGGGCATGTGTCTCTCATGTGCATCTTCAGTCGCCCTTTCACTGTGAAGTGTTCACCACAATTTGAGCAGAGCAAAGGGTTCTTTGTTTTTTTTTGCTTTGATTAAAATAAAAAAAAACATGCCACAGTTAGGACACTGGGAAGGTTTCTCTCCAGTGTAACCCCTGATGTGACTTTTCAGATTTCCTTCCTTCATGCTTCCCACACACAAAGCAGCCGAATGGTCTCTCTCCCGTGTGTTCTCATGTGTACCTTCGGTTTGTTGCCAAGAACCAAAGACATTCAACACACAGAGGAGCAGAACACAATGGATTCTGTCTTGGAGCTGCATTTTCTCCCACGGTTGGAGCCGCACAGTGAACAGTTGTGTATCTTACCTGGACCTCATTCCAGTTTTTGCTGAGGTTGGTCTCAGATCGAGTGGAGAGCGGCCTCTGCTGGACAGAGAGTGGAGACGTATGAAGCAGGCTGGTTCTGGGCCTCCAACGCCGTCTCCTGGTGTTTTTATGTTTAGAGTCGATCTGCTGTTCGGAGGCCCGTCCTCTCCCTGACGAAGCAGCGAGGACCAAGCACTCTCACTCTGCACAACGACAATGTTGACATGTGGCTTGGTGACGTCGTCGTCGTCCTCCTCTTCCTCTTTGATGTGTGTAGGTCCATGAGGACCGTCTTCAGGACCCAGCAGCAGCACTTCTGCAGACACACACGCACAGTCGTCTCAGAACTGCTCTGGGGCCACGATCTTCATCGTCGTGTGCTGCAGACACACCGTTCCACACGCCATTTTAATGTCTCGGCGTGTTTAATGTTTGAATATGTTTTAATGTTTCATGTAATCCAACACAACCCAACACCCCCGCGCGCCGCGAGAGGGAGCGAGGCGGTGACATCATAACAAGTGACGCGTAACAGCGACACTTGGCGGCCATTTTGAGATACTGCTCACTAGTAGTTGCGTACGCTGACCAACAAGCTAAAATGGCGGGCGAAAGTCAAGATGGTGGGTGTAAACTCCTCGTCTGGGTCGAACATTCCGCTCGGTGAGTTCCACCAACATTTCTGTCACCAGAACGTTTCTGCTGACTGGCCTGTTGACGCTGAGAGTTCCGTCTATCTTGGTCATCTCGCAGCTCTCCTGTCACGTGACGACGATCGATGTGTGCAGCTGATCCACGACTTGGCTTCACACGGACTCGGACCGTGACGCGCCGCTCACTGTCAGCACTGTCAGTTTCGTTCAGTGTCCGAATAGAAAACTGTCAACAACGACGCTCCCGACATTTACAACAGCAGCTCGGCACCTGGCAGAGTGACACCCGCGGAAGAAAACAGACAACAGAGCCAGTTTACCGGTGATTCGATCAAGAAAGGCTCGTCTCAAAATAATGATAAAAAAGACACATATTGCACTCATTTCCCTGGTGTCGGCAGCCCTTCACTGATCGCCAGTGTTGCATCCCAGTGTGTATCACAAATCCCAGTCATTGTTTTGATCATTACAATGTGACCTATTGATAATGACCTATTCACGTCAGTGACTCTGCTCAGCTGGAGAGACAGTTTCTGAATCCGTGTTCACAGATGAACTTGGGTTTGTACGGGTCACAGGTTTTGACAGCGTACTTGGCTAGAGACGCATGAAATATGCACACATTTACTGCCGATTCATTCACACCATGTTGGGTCACCTCAGTCAAGATGAACTCCTCCACTTGAATCAGGGAGCGTGTGATGTCACATCAAAGGCCAGCCCCCGGCGAAGCATCACCACAGGCTGTTGATGTAATTCACAAAGTGCTTTCACAGCAGTCTACAACGATTACACACCAAATGGTCAACACAGATATGAGAGACTCAACAACTCACCTGCTTCATGTATTCATTTCAGATCCACATTCAACCATGGAATTGCACAAATCCATCTGACAAAACCACCTTCTGAATGTTTTTGTTGCTCCGCTGGGGATCAAGGAAACAAACCAACAGACCAAGCACCTGTGTCTCCAGGCTCAGCTTTAATTTTTATGTTACAGCAGACACGCATGACAAACGACCAGGTGAGTCGAAATCAGACCAAGAAATTGACAGACAGCCAAGGGGCAAAATGCCCCAACCGTCTGTCCTGAGCGAGAGATCAGGGATGGCGTCCACCAGGCGAGTATGGTCGTGAGTCAAACATTTCCCTGGGCAGCAGACTCAGTTGGGTGTTTCTTCGCATGTGCCCTGAGATTCTCCCTCCGAGTGAAAGACTTCCCACACTGGGAGCAATGAAAGGGTTTCTCCCCTGTGTGACTCCTCATGTGCAGATTCAGTTTTTTTCTCTCAGCGAAGCCTTTCCCACATGTCAGGCAGCTGAAAGGTTTTTCTCCTGTGTGGATTCTCCGGTGAATGGTCAGATGTCCGGATTTGCTGAAACTTTTCCCGCAGTCGGTGCAGCTGAAGGGTTTTTCTCCAGTGTGACTCCTCATGTGCGCCTTCACACTTGACCTCTCGGTAAACGGTTTCCCGCAAAACAAGCAAGTGAAAGGTTTCTCTCCAGAGTGGGTCCTCAGGTGAACCTTCAGGCCCCCACTTTCAGAAAAACACCTCCCACACTCGGGGCAGCAGAACGGCTTCTCTCCCGTGTGGCTCCTCATATGGACATTAAGATTGGTTTTTTGGGAGTAACTTTTCCCGCAGACGGAGCAGGGGAAAGGTTTCTCGCCCGTGTGGCTTCTCATGTGAGTCCTCAGGTATGTCCTCTGGTTGAAACACTTGCCACAGACAGAGCAGCAGAACTGCTTGTCCTCGGTGTGAGTGGTCATGTGACGATCCAGAGTGGCCTTGGTGGGGAAAGACTTTCCACAGACTGAGCAGGCAAATGGTCTCTCGCCTGTGTGAGTCCTCATGTGAACCTTCATGTAGTTTCCCTGAGTGAAGCTTTTTCTGCATACAGAGCAAGTGTAAGGTTTTTCTCCTGTATGACTGATCATGTGTTTCTTCAGGTTGCCTCCCTGAGAAAAGGACTTCCCGCACTCAGAACAGGAGAACGGTTTCTCCCCAGTGTGGACTCTCAGGTGCCGATCCAGAGTTGCTTTATCAGGGAAGCACTTCTCACAAAAAGTGCAGGAGTTGGGTTTTCCTCCCCTGCAGGTTTTCTGGTGCTGAGCAAGTCCTCTCCTGGAGGAACATCTTCTCCCACAGCCAGAGCAGGTCTGCAAGTCATCCACATTGGCCTGCCTCGTCGAGTCTGGAACTGACTGGGCCTCATTGGGCTCCTTCCAGTCTTCGCTGTCATCGGTGTCGGAGTCCGGGCCAGAGTTCCTGTCCAGCTCTGCGTGATCTCCGGTGTGTCCAGTCGAGCTGCAGCTCGGAGGCTCCTCCTCGCTCTCTCGTGAGGACTCCTTGGTGACATCTTCCTCCTCATCTTCCTCTTTCACATTTGGAGGTTCTGGTTCCTCCAGGTCCCGACTGGAGCTCCACAGCTGCGGCTCAGGAGGTCCGTCCTCTGGACTGGCAGGCGGCTGGTGCATCTCTGCAGACACACACACACACACATGAATCAGGAAGTGCTTCTGAACAGTATTCATCCATGAGTGTGATTCTGCCTGTGGAACCAAAAAACAGCACACACCTCAGAACCACCAGTAGTCACTGAGCATGATGGCATCACAACCTAGTCTTTATGAGACATGCGGGTCGTCCAAATCTGATCTGATCAGTTTTCAGTTTCACAACTGGGGTAAACTATCAACCGAGAGTCAAAGATGGTCCATGTTCAGCTCGTGCACGAGGACCTTAGAAACACTCATCAATGGAAGGTCGCTCACATGATTCAACAGGTGTAACAATCGCTACTCCCACTTCTCCTCAGTAGACATGGAAACATTCATGATGGTTTTTGTTGCAAGTGAACACATCAATGAAAGAATGAGCAACCGGGCAGCAGCACTGAATGAGGTGTCGATGGCACGGAGCGGCACATCATTATGCAGAATGTCGCCCTCTCCACAGCAACGACAGGACCTTCAGGACTGGACTCATCCACTCTGGCCGCAGGCTCCCTCCTGCACTCAGTGGACTCACTTCAGTCACTGCACTTCCTCTGATGCATATCGCTGATGTATAGTATTTATTTGACCAAGAATTCTTGTTGTGATGCTTCTTCTTCCTGTGCTTCCAGAACTGTGGTGCTTTGTGTATGTCTTCATTCCATATCACCAGCTGCTGTAACAAGCAACATGTGCCCATAGTGGGGCCAACTAAACCTCACAAAACAAACAAAACTGCAAATTGGTCGAATCTTTCTGATCCCGCCCCCTCGACCTCCATGCAGCGTGTGTGTGTGTGTGTGTGCGAGTTTCCCGAGGCTCATCAGGGAAGGAGACAACAGGTCCTTGGTTCACGCTGAACCTGCTCCGTCACGCCGACACACCCGCTCGGGCGTCTCGCCACACCTCCTCCAGAATGGCTCTCCGGTTCTGTTGGTGGCGACGAGCCCAAACCAACCGAGCGAAGAAGACGAGAACCTTCTAACAGGTCTCTTTTGTCCCGCGGTGGATCCAGCTTTTCCAAACACAGGCTGCAGTGCCAGCGGGTTCGCGCACGCGCGCGTTCGTTTACCTTCCGACTTGATGAACATCTTCCTTTCTCCCTCTGCGATTCACGCAGGTCGAAGAGCACTCACTCCTTGCAGGCATTGACCTGACGAAGCACTTCCGGAACACGTAAAACACTTCCGGATCGTTTCAAAATAAAACCATAGACCAACAACGATGGCTCACTTGGGGAACTTCACTGAGCACGATCCCAGCGTTAGTTTAGGCCCACATTACCTTAGTTGAGGGCTCAGCGTTAGCTTAGTTTCGGGCCTGTGTTAGCTTCGCTTTATAGCCCCGCGTTAGCTTAGTTTAGGGACCAGTTAAAAGTTATTTTGGCGTGGATGGGGAAAGCCGACACTGCACCAGATTTATGTCCCGGTCCTTCCAACCAGGGCCGGCCTGAGGCTTTGTGGGCTCTCAGCAGATATTTGAGCGTATTTGAAGTGAAACACTAACTCAGGTTTCCAGAACCTGAGCTGGAACAAAACCTCTTTATTTGACTTTTTTTTGGTCAAAGTTGGAACTTAATTTATAGTCACAACAAAACCGAAAGACTTTGTAAAATACACTTGTAATTCAGTTAGGCCTGGTTGCATATTTCTATTTCATTTAATTATTCGCGTAATAGTGTGGATAAAGTCACCACGTCGATTCTTTTAAAGCTTTACCAACGTATTGCACGTACGGCTTCGGAAACTCCAGACGTGTAATGTCCATGTGGAGTAACGGTAGTGACCACTTCGACCATTCGTCACTCTGGCACATGCGCAGAACCGATACTGTAGCTTTCCCGGATCCTGTACTGACAGTGCAAATACATCGAAGAAGAAGCGTTTCGGGGGAGCATGTTAGCTTCGGATTAAGGTTTATTCACAGGAACGCGCGAGAGTTGAGTTGCTGCTCCGCGAGAGGAAGTCTCCTGAGCCTGCTCTCATCCAGGAAGCTCCGGGTGCGTCGCTGAGATGAGAGAAGGTTAACAAACATGCACCCGGGCACACGCTCCCACTGACGTTACTGTTTCAGTTGGCTCATACCAGCGCCCAACATAGCTGAGGTACTCCCCAGAGCCTGTCTTCACTGGGCTGCACCTCCAATAGTGGAGTTCTTCAGTTATGAAGACCTGACCCGAGGCTTGTCTGGAGTCAGCAAACCATCTCTTTATGCTATTTCAAGTAGACCTGCTTCACAGCTTCATTTTACGTGCATGACCTTTCACCTAGTTTCGCCTCATTAACACTATTGACACACTGTTGCAGGAATCTGCTTGTGACAAGTGTGTGTGTCTGCAGGGTGTCAGCAGCTGCTGTGTGGGCCAGAAGACCTCTCCAAGCTGCAGCAGTGGAGCTCCAATCTGGACCAGGAGGAACCAGAAAGTCCACAAGTCAAAGAGGAAGTGGAGGAGGAAGACATCACCAACCTGCCCTTCAACGTTGATGTAGTGAAGAGTGAGGATGATGAACATGAAGCTCGGTCCTTGCAGCTCCATCAGCCCAGGAAGACAGACAGAGTCCACTGTGGAGGCCCGGAACCTGACAGTAAGGACTGCAGGGACAGCAGTGGGGCCAGGTCTGTGCCAGACTATGAGAAGGAGGATGAACCTGATGATCCGTTGTTGACCTGCTCCAGCTGCATGAAGATCTGCATGTCAAAGACGGGCCTGGCTCTTCACAGGAAGATCTGCCGTGGAGAAGAAACCTTCTCCTGCGCCATCTGTGGAAAAGGTTTCAGCAAGACCAGCAACCTGAAGACTCACCTGCGGCGACACACAGGGGAGAAACCCTTCACCTGCTCCGAGTGCGGGAAGACTTTCAACAACTCAGATCATCTGAGGATCCACTTGAGGACACACACTGGAGAGAAACCATTTTACTGCTTGCTGTGTGGGAAAGGATTCGCTCACAAACAAACTCTGACCATCCACACAAGAACTCACACTGGAGAAAAGCCCTTTGGCTGTTCGGTCTGCAGCAAACGTTTCACCCGCAAAGAACATCTGAAGATGCACATGCGGAGTCACACGGGGGAGAAACCGTACCGCTGCCTGGAGTGTGGCAGGTGCTTCACCCGCAAGGAGAAGTTGAGACTCCACTTGATGAACCTGTACAAGAATGATGACAAGTCGACCAAGACGGCCAACGCGTGCTCATCGAGCGTCACGAACTGCACTTGAATTCAGTGTCGGCGAGTCTGGTTCTCTACAGGCCTCTTCACTGCTGTGTGTGGACACGTTTGACATTGCCATGTGTATCCTGCCTGCCTGAATTGTGACCTGATTAAACTGGTCTGTATCTGTCATCACGTCCCTTCCATTCTTCAGCACCACCTGCAGCAGAGTGTGGACAACAGCCATCTCTGGGTCAGGCATTTGTTACCCTAGTTCCTTCAGGAATTCCAGTCCCCTCCAATAACTTTTGGTACATTGGTCACTCTGAACCATCTGTGTGTTCAGCTGCAGTGGTTCATGGACACTGAGTGAGACCCAATCAGTGTGCGTGTGTATGTGCCTGTACTTCCATCTTTGTAAGAGCCTGTACACGTTCTTTACCAACAGAGTGAGGACGTTTCCTGGTCTCCACAAGGATAGAGATACAAATGTGTGTGTGAGCAAAAACTTAAATGATCCATTTGAAGCAGTTTTGTTTGTTTCAAACTTATAAATTTGTGAATTAAAGAAGAGTGTGAGAGGCCCATGACAAACACACACTTCGCTAAAAGGTTGTGTGACTCGACGGACACGCTGGTACACAAGACTGTTCTGGGTCAGGTTCTGCTGAAAGTCCTGGAGGCTAGCAAGAGCAGCAGAGGAACATGGTGCCTCACACACTGCAGGCAGGGGAGACTCACTTCAGCCCCCCCCCCGGCTCAATGAAGCAGATGGAGACTGACATTCAGCAGACGAGTTTATTTTGTTAAATAAATACACAAACAGTTCCTGAAGCTGACATCAACACAGCTTCTCTCTACCTGTCAATCCCTCTCATCGCTCCACACTGTTGGTAAGCAATCCAGTAGCTTTGAGCTGCAGCAGGTGCTGTCGACCTGCAGGAGGAGACACTGACCCAGATGGGAGGTCAGCGAGGAGGGAGTCGTCAAATGCTCAACTTTGACCTCACCTGGACTCGTCCCTGCGCGCAGACGTCCAGCAGCTTCAGGCAGGCGACCGTTCGAGTCCTCAGTTGCAGTTTGGTGGAGTCAGTCAGTTGCTCGTCCGACGAGACATCAACGAGCAGACGCAGCAGCGAGCGCACAAACACACCGGTGCGTCCCTCCCACCTGCAATCAAACACGCGTCCACCAGAGGGCAGTAAGCGAGAGTCTGTTAGGCGGTGCGAGTGTTGGTGTGTACCGTGGCCATGCCACTCTGATGGTGGTCTCCAGTGCCTCCAGCACCTTCAGCCGTCCAATCTCCTCTGGTGGATCAGGTACCTCCAAGTATGCTAGCAGAACACGCTCCAGCCGCCGCAAGTGTCGACACACAGTCAGGCCCATGCGGACCAGGAGCCCGGGCAGGGCCGCAGCATAGACGCGGCGCAGTGCCACCTTGTGTTCTGCCTCCATGTGGGTCAGAACCAGGCGCAGCACATCGTCATGGCGACACAGTTTCCTGCGTGTACTCGCAAGCGAGGAGGGGGGGCGCTCCAGGATCAGCAGCAGGTCGAGAAGACACTGCAAGACCAACTACACACACACACACACACACAGAGAGTGTGAGCTTTCAGGTGTCACACCTCAATCACAACATTCCAACCAGCAGAAGTGAGAGATTGAGATACCTGGATGACAGCAGCTTCGGAAGTATACAGGTGCCTGAACAAAGCCTGATAAACCACTTCTGCTTGGTTGAACTGACGCAGATCTGCAGCAGGCTGAGGAGACACACACGCACACATCAGCATTTTCTGAGGAACTTTCTTCCTGTATCCCCTCAGTTTCTCACCGTCTGTCTGAGTGTGTGTGGGATTGGTTTTCTATTGTTACTGGCCGGTCCCCACAAGGTTAAGCCTCAATTTGAGATTGAAGACTTCAAAATAACTGGGTCATTATAAGTGGATTTCAGCTTGGTTCAGAGTCCTTGTTCAGGTTAGTCATGTGTTTTGGATGGTTGGGTTTAGGGGGAGAGGCTGGGGAAAGGGTTATGGACATGAGAGGTCCCCACAAGGATAGAGATATAAATGTGTGCACATACCGTATTGAGCACAACGTGATGAAGACAGCGAACTCCCAGCATGCAGTTCTCTGGTCTGTGGTGGTCATTCATGAGGAGGGAGGGGCCGAGGAGGCGAGCCAGGTGAGGGGAGACGAAGGGCCGTGTTAACTGCAGGAAACACATGATATCATGATCAACGGGAAGTGACAAGCACATATTTAAAAAACTCTGTGGCCTCAAGACTCAAAAACAGGACACTTAAACTGACCTGAAGGAGCGTCCAGACGAAGACCAGCTTTGCAGCCTCACAGCACTGCCAGCTCTCTCTGACACACACACACACACAGTCAGTGAGAGGGAAGCCAGGGCGAGCAGGATGTGACCTCACAGTATTGATGTCTCACCTGGTCAGTCGAGGCTGCAGGATATCCAGAACTGCTCCAACAAGTCCTTCATCTTCGGTGTCCCCCATCAACATGTGGGCGGAGTCTCTCCAGTTTCCTGTCTTCAAGAGCGCCCCCAGCAGGAGACGGGCCGCCTCTCTGGAGGAGGAAGAGGTCCAGAGCTGCTCCTGAAGACACACAACTGTAACCAAGGCAACATGGCGAGGATGCTGCTGCCGTTTCTCACCTGAAAGTGTGTGACAGCAAACACACACACGTATGGCGCCAGTGCTCGGAACAGTGATCTGGCGCCGCCCCCCTCATGGCCACACAAAGGTTGCAGGAGCGCTCGCAGGGCGCGACACACGCCTGTAGCGAGCACAGGGACGTGCTGGTAGTCTGAGGTGCTCAAGGGGGCGCCGCCGTCCTCGGAGGGCGGCAGATCAGCACAGCTGATCAGAGCACAGACCAAACCCCTGTATTCCTTCTGAAGTTCCACCCACTGCTCCTGATCGGGGAGCCACTGACAGTCTGCAGACTGAAACAGCAGTTCCACTTGTCCGATGGCAGAGGTGGAGGCCGTGGTGCCCAGCTGTTGGGTCAGCTCCGAGAGCAACGCTTTGATTGGCAGAGACTGGAGGGGGCGGGGCTCCATGACCATCTGAGGGAGAACACAACACTCATGATGTGCTCAGTCATAGGTGTGTGTGTGTGCGTGCGTGGGTGTGTTTATCTTACTTTGTGGGGACCGGTCCAAAACACATTGCGGGGAAATCTGGCTCGACCCCACGAGGTGAAGCCTCAATTTGTGGATGATGACTTCAAAATAACTGGGTCATTATACTTGCTTCAGATAGATATTGAGAGTCCTGGTTAAGATTAGCCATGTGTTTTGGATGGTTAGGTTTAAGGAGAGGCTGGGTAAAGGGTTATGGCCATGAGAAACCTCACAATGTCCCCACAAGGATGGAATACAAACGTGTGCGCGTGTGGGCGACGGCGAGAAAGAGATGAAACGCGTGGTCTTCAGTGTTTGAGCGCAAGAGGCATCGAGCGGCCTCTCGTCACTAACTGCGGATGTGACCCACAAATGCAGTTTAATGTGATGACCAGTGACCAACAGCAACCGCACCGACCTTCCATGAGAGTTGAGGCTCAAGACAGTCGGATCGCAACATACTTTGAAGTCAACCTTTGACCTTCGACTCGTCAGAGATGACCAGTCTGACCACGGAGATGTCAGTGTTACGCCGCGTCATCAAACCGACGGAATACGTTACCTCGGTGATTCCCGCCTCTTGGTCCATGAACATTTAATTTCGGGAGAGATTAAAATCCGAGCGCGCTTTGTCTGAAAACTGAAGTTGCACGCATGCGCACAACTACCTCTTATGGATCTGACGACGGCAACTCAGGTGGTACAAACTTGAAACTGTGGGGCCGGCCGATGTTTAGGTGATGGGGGGCGCTTCTCAGGTAACCGACTGGATTAAGAATCCCGCTCGTGAATGAATCTGAAGGAGCGGCCTCTGTTTCGCGGAGACGTCAGCGAAGCGTGCGCGCTGCTCCTTTATTCTGAAGGAAACCGGAAAGCGTGGCTGAGTTGACTTACACCGGCCGTGGTCAATGGGGATCCCAGTAACTAGGAAAGTGCTTCGGAATAAAGCGCTGTCAACAAAATAAAATAAAATAAAAAACCACAAACTACAAGGGCTGACCACAAATTCAACAGTGTGACGGCCGAGGGGAAGAAGCTCTTCCTGTGACGGGAGGTTCTGGTCTGGATCGACCGTAACCTCCTGCCAGAGGAAAGAGGAACACACGGTCCATTACAAGTTAAGTTACCTAAATGTAACTTCAGTTCTATGAATACGTCCGACTCCCGCTAGAGGGCAGAGCACGTATTCGTAGAACCGCAGAGCCCAACAAAACGGGAGCCATCCACAATCTTCTGACTTCGTGCGTCCGAATGACAAATGAGGCTGAAGTTAATCTGTGGCAGGAAATGAGACAGTCGGGCTGAGGTCCGGCTCCGCCCAGGGTCGCTTCTGATCTTGTCCACGCCCTGTGTTCTTTCTTTGGTCCCAGTTCACGTGCGTGTTCTGGAATTGAAACTGGTGTGCGCGTGTGTAGGGTTGTTTATACTGGCTCGTGGGGACCAATTCTTGACAGAACATTATTCTCGTGGGGACCTTTTGCCGGTCCCCATAGGTCCACACCTCAATTTGAGGATGAAGACTTAAAAATAGCGAGGTGATTATAATTGGGCTTCAGTTTGGTTCAGAGTCCTGGTTAAGGTTAGCTATGTGTTTTGGATTGGTAAGTTAAGGGTGAGAGGCTGGGGAAAGGGTTATGGCGATGAGAAGCCTCACAAGGTCTCCACAGGGATAGCAATACAAACATGACTGTGTTCTTAAACTTCTATCTCTATGAAAACCTGTATACGAGTCTCATTCTGAGGGTTAAAACTACAAAACGCTTTTTTAGTTTGGTTAAGAGTAAAGGTTAAGTTTAGCCATTTGTTTTAGATGGTCAGGTTTAGGGGGAGAGGCTAAAACATATGAATGTGTGTCAATGACAGTTCTCACTAAGATAGGAAAACAAACATGAGTGTGTACTTATACTTCTAGCTTTGTGAGAACCTGCATACAAGTCTCATTCTGAGGGTTAAAACTACAAAATACTTAGTATAGTTTGGTTAAGAGTTTACCCATTTGTTTTAGACGGTTATGTTTAGGGGGAGAGGCTCGGGAGAGGGTGATGCCAATCTATGTCAATGACTGTCCTCACTAAGATAGGAAGACAAAGATGCCTGTGTGTGTGTGGTGGACACCGTTCAGCTCAGTCTGACAGTTCTGAGCTCCTGTGTCCTCACACAGAGCATCCACATAGAGACGTTGAGTCGACATCTGTTCCCATGTTCAGGTGGGTCACTTCCTCAGTGAGGTCAGGAGAGGAACGAGCGCTACCGCCCTCTGGCTCAGCTCACAGGCCTGACAGTAATCTGAGTCAGAACCAGAACCACACGATCCAACGTCCGCTCTTCAGATGCATCTCAGGTCTTCAGGAGTGGACCGGATCGTGGCTTTGATCCATCTTTGATGTCCCACATCACACACAGACACACGTCTGCAGGTGTGCTCTAATCTCTCTGTGGTCTCCTCAAACTTCCTGGACGGAAGTGAAGCCGCCTGCTTCAAAGGGTTCGAGGGGAGGGGCCTGAAGGAGGATCAGGGTCACAGGTATAAGAGGCCCACAGGCAGGCAGTCCAGCAGAACTCAACGGTGGGTCCGGTCCAGTTCAGACGATGACTCGGTGGACAACTCTGTTGTGTGCCACTCTGGTCTGCGCTCAGGCGCTGGACTCCAACAAGATTAACTGGTACAGAGAGCCCAGCTCCAACCACACGGTGAGACCCTCAACGTCCGCAGTGCTTTCACTCAGAGGCGGTCACATCTGAATCAGTGTACCGCTCATGTGATCATCAGGTCCGCTCCAGCGACAGTCTCCCAGAACAAGTGCAGACGTCTCAGAATGCAGCCCGGAGACATTCATGTTCTGACTGCAACATTCCAGTGGTGAGAACCCTCTCTGGCCACTTTGACCTCAACACCTGAGGTGTGAACCATGTCCTATCTTCTCAACTGTGTCCGACAGCGGTCCAGCTGTTCTCGCCGCACGCCACAGGAGGACTCAGCCGACATCCGGACCGGAGGTGAGTGCACCACAGACCATCTCTCAGGACACTGGGACCACTCTGACAGCCTTGCCTGTGACCCGCAGCTCCAGAGATGTCCAGCTGCATCCGAACCAGCGACTGTGCAGACGGCCTGTGCTGTGTGCGCTACCTGACAGGGCGGCGGTGCCAGCGGATCCCGGGCAAGGGTGAGGCGTGTCTGTTGCGGGGCTCTGCCAAAATCAGGAGGAAGATCGGCCGCTGCAATTGTGGCACAGGCCTCACCTGCCTGGCCTCAGGCCGCACAGTGCCAGGCAGGGTCAAAGGTCAGGGGGTGTGCACCCCACACAAAACCAGGAATTCCAGAAAACGAAAGAGGACCACAGAGGAAGGCTGCTGAAGTTGACACTTGGACCTGGGCCAGCCCAGCGCCCCCTCTTTTGGACGCGTGGACTCAAACATCTCACTGCAAAAAGGAGCACCAATTTCACAGGTCAAAGTTCTTGTCAGTCAAGTATTAAACATGATCAACCCTGAGCTGTGTCGCCCCTCCCGTTGGCCTATGGGAAACATTTAGAACCTATGCAAACTCGCCACTGAAAGTCATCTGAAGGCAACTTTATGTTTATTCATCTCTTGACTCAACGAAACGTTTGGGCAGTTAATGCAACAGAAACTGAAGTCAGATGCAGAAACAGAATACAAAAGGGGCGGAGCTCCAACATCAGGAATGTAGACTGGAGTAAGGGGAGGGGAGGCGTGTCACTCATCACAGCTGACCACAGTCGGCGATCTCAATTCGCTTTGAGGTCTTCCCACTGGAAGTACCGTAACTCTCCACCTTCTTGATGACGTCCATGCCCTCCACCACGCTGCCGAACACCACGTGCTTCCCGTCCAGCCTGCAGACAGTTGGTGTCAGTGGGTGTGTTGCACT
This sequence comes from Synchiropus splendidus, assembly GCF_027744825.2. Classification (NCBI taxonomy): domain Eukaryota; kingdom Metazoa; phylum Chordata; class Actinopteri; order Syngnathiformes; family Callionymidae; genus Synchiropus; species Synchiropus splendidus. The sequence goes on from NC_071340.1 coordinate 18,698,493, forward strand.
CCTTTGAGGACCGTTATGAGTGAACACATGTTAAGGGTTTAAATGTGAAAATAACTGGGTTACTATAAGTGAGTTTCAGCGTGCTGGTTAAGGCTAGTTTGTGTTTTTAATTGTAAGGTTTAGGGGGAGCAGCTGGGGAGATGAGGTCCCCATGAGAATAGAGACAAGCACGTGTACGCACCACGTGGTCTTGACAGTGCAGATGAAGAACTGCGAGCCGTTGGTGTTGGGGCCAGCGTTGGCCATGGACAGGATTCCAGGCCCGGTGTGCTTCAGGGTGAAGTTCTCATCCTCGAACTTGTTGCCGTAGATGGACTTGCCCCCAGTTCCGTTGTGGTTGGTGAAGTCGCCACCCTGCAGCAAGCAGCGGCGGCGGTCAGATCCCAGGCCTGGTACGGATCCCGGGAGCCCAGATGGGAACTTACCTGGCACATGAAGTCCGGGATGACTCGGTGGAAGGTGGAGCCCTTGTAGCCGAAGCCCTTCTCTCCAGTGCAGAGGGCCCGGAAGTTCTCGGCTGTCTTCGGCACCACGTCATTGCGGAGCTGCGCACAAACACGTCACTATGATTTTAGAAAGAAATGCCTCGCAGCGACAGTCTGAGGTCACGTGCACACAGTCCCCGCCACACCCACGGCGGCCTCGGCAGCAATAACGGACCCGCCATTAGCAGCACGTACAGAGGTCCCGTCCCGTCAGGTTGGGCCTCTGAGCGCGAGCTTCACGAGAAGGGTGGCGCGCGCTACCTCTTTCCGCGGAACCTTCTGGAACCGGACCAACCCCTTTTTTTTTTTTTTTTTTTTATCCACGCGCGCTCACGAGGCTGCACACAATGAACAGCGCCGCGGGAACGCGCGCTTATGGGCCCGCCATGTCACCGCACGTGCGGAGGCAGCCACCTCGAAGTATTTGGATGTCCCGCACACACTTGAAGCTCTCGGTTCTGCTGACGTTGAAGTTTGAAGGGCGGGGAACCGGTACGGGCCGAGATCAGACTCCTCGCGCCCACGCGCCGCCAGGCCGGCTAACCGTGCTAACAGCATTAGCAGCTACAAAGAGCCGTTTTCATTCATGCTAGCACTAAAGTTAGCAGCAGCTGCTAACATGAGGCCCGCGCGCGGCTCACCTCGATCACGACGCGTCCAACCGGAGCTCCGCCTGCGGAGATGTCGAAGAAGACACGGGGTCTGGCCATTGCAGCGGAAGAGGATTGGTGCGGTACGGAGCGACAGAGAGCGGTGGCTCACAAAGAACCGAGGAAGAGGTGCAGGCTGGGAAATTACTTATATAGGACGCGGTAGGCGCAGTGACGTCACGGACAGCCAACAGCAGCGCGCCAGGAGCGTCTCTGACGCTGGACCCGTCCAATCGGCGTCCACCTGGGCGTGGCGGGACGGGGATCACTCGCGCGCTCACATGAAAGGTTGTCGCAGCGCGCAGACCCGCAGTGCGCTCCGCGAACATAGGAAGTGGATGCGCGTGCCCGCGGACAGGCGTGGTCAGAAAAGTCACGTCCGGTTTGCACCTCAAAGCTTAACAGCGTTATTGACACACAAGTTGAAGTCAGGGCGAAGAGGAAGTAAAACAGCAGGACTTTATTAAAGCCTTCATCACATGACGACCAAACATCCACAGAGACACGTCCAGAGTTCATCAACGTCACAGGGGCCCCGCTGCACCGGGAATCGGACCCACACAAGCCGGCTGCACTTTGAGTCGGCCGGCGGTCACATGACTCCTCGCTCAGGTCTCGTACATGTGTCCAGTGTTCATGAGACCAACATCATACACAACAACCAGCCATCACCATGGTGTGTGTGTGTGTGTGTGTGGAGGGGGGTTGAGGGGTGTCTCCGGGGGGCGCAGGAGTCTCCGGGCAGTAAAGCTTGCCCACAAACTAACTCGGGGCACAAACTTTCTGCTTTCACTAACAAATGACAACAACGATGACGACAAAAACAAACTTGTCTGAATCGAACGAGCGAGAGCAGTGTGGAGGCAGAGTCTGGTCACATGACTGACGGCACGTCAGAGGGGACAGCCTCCCGGTGCGCCGCTCAGTTGTTCTCAAAGAGAGACAGCAGATCGTCGTTGTTGTTGCTGGGCAGATCCGGGGGTCCGAGGTACGACAGCAGCTCGTCTGGGTTGGTGAGCTCGGGAAGCAGCTGTGGTGTGACCCATGAGAGAGGGAGAGAGAGGACAGGTGAGAGTGAGGACAGGTGAGAGAGGATGAGTGAGGGAGAGGACCAGTGAGAGTGAGGACGAGTGAGAGAGGACAAGTGAGGGAGAGAGAGGACAAGTGAGAGGAAGGACAGTTCGAGCGAGAGAGTGAGGGGGAGAGAAAGAGGACAAGTGAGAGTGAGGACGAGTTAGAGGAAGGACGGTCGGGAGAGAGAGGACCAGTGAGAGTAAGGATGAGTGAGAGGAAGGACGGTTGAGAGAAGACGAGTGAGGGAGAGAGAGAGAGAGAGAGAGGACCAGTCAGAGTGAGGACAAGTGAGAGGAAGGACAGGTGAGAGAAAGGATGGGTGAGAGAGGATGAGTGAGGGACAGAGGTGAGAGAGAGGACAAATGTGCGTGAGGACGAGTGAGAGGAAGGACGGGTGAGAGTGAAGACAAGTGAGAGAAAGGACGGGTGAGAAAAGGACGGGCGAGAGAGGAAGAGTGCGAGAGAGAGGACCAGTCAGAGTGAGGACGAGTGAGAGGAAGGACGGGTGAGAGAAGGCAAGATAGATAGAGGACGAGTGAGGAGAGGTTGTAACCACAATATGAAGGAAGATGTCCACTTACGTCCAGAGAAGGTTCTGGAACATCAGTGGTCCCCCCGAGCCCAAAGGAGGAGCCTTCACCATGGAGACGCGAGTTCTGATTGCTACGCTGCATCAGCTGGCTGCCTCCCACTCCCAGCTGGGGGTTGCCATGGGAGCCCTGCTGCTGGGGCACAGAGGCACCATGGGAGTTGGTGTCCAGACGGGCCGGCATCTGTGGGACGAGACAGTCAGATCCTGGACCACGAGGGACGCAGCTTAAGAGAGGTGGAAGTACCTGAGTGCCCAGTGGGTGAGGGGGGGGTTTGTCGGGGGAGAGGAGGGCACTGGACAGCTCCGACTGGTAAGAAAGAGGTGGGGGACCAGGGGAGGAGAAATCCCCCCCGGGGGTCCCCGGTCCAGGTCCGAAGTCTGAGAAGCCAGCGGTTTGAGTGGGGAATGACGAAGCTGTGGAGACAGAGTCACATGAGCCCACTGTCACATGACCAGACGCGGGCAATCACCCGACTGACCTCCGGGGAAGTCCGCTGCGGTGCCGCCCCCTGAAGACAGAGCGGGAAACAGCATGGGGGTGGAGCCCGAGGCGGAGGGTGCGGGTCCCAGAGAGGCAATCATTTCCATGACATTGGGCAAAACCATGTGACTGGGGCTCAGGGTCCGGCAGCGCTTAAGGACCGGCCCATCCGACTCCTCCTTGATGTGGATGTCAGGCTTCACCGGCACTGGCTTCCATCGGCAGACGGGGTCGATGGTTATCTCCTCGTACTCGGAGCTGACAGGAACAGGAAGACGATCGTGTCACACAGAAGCTCCACACTCCACTGCGCCCCGAGGACTTACTTTTGAACATAGATGAGGATCCCGAGCATGTACTGGTCCACTTCCAGGCCCTCCAGCAGAGCTGTTTTACTGCCACACACACACACACACAAAGGTGAGGCTGGAGCATGCATGCATCTGATGTATGTGTGTGTGTGTGTGTGTGTGTGTGTGTGTGTGTGTGTGTGTGTGTGTGTGTGTGTGTGTGTGTGTGTGTGTGTGTGTGTGTGTGTGTGTGTGTCTTACTTGCACACGGGACACCTCCACGTTCCTCGCTCACAGTTGAGCTGCAGGTAAGACTCCAGATCAAAACACTGTAAAGAGCGCAGACTCGGTGAGCTGACAGCCGGCGACTCTGGTGGGACAGTGAGGCAGCGGGCCGCACCTGAATGTGCCTGCAGTCGTGGCCTCGCGCCGGCAGCTGGATGCGCCGGAATGTGATGGGACACTTCAAGGAGACCCTGATGGCCGTCTGCTCCACGCCGTCCTCCCCATTCATGCCGGGCGTCCCGGGCACAGTGCCGCTGCTGAAGTTCCTCTTGACTGGGGAGAGACGGGTGACAGGTGAGAAGCAGAGCCAACAGAGGGGGCTGGCTGCGACGGATACCCACTCTTGTTGACGCAGTGCTCGGCCGGCAGCAGTCGCTTCTTCATCAGGCCCTGCAGCACCGAGCGCACGGACGGGCGATGCACCAGCTGCAGGACAAACAGGTGCGACTGTGGAGAGAGCAGAGGTCAGGTGGCGGTGGCAGCGCCGGCACGAGGACACGCCATTGAGTCAGGACTCTTACGCAGCAGCAGGCAGTGACGGTGATCTGGATGGTGTTCCGGCCTGGCTGGCACACCTGCTTCAGGTACAGCGGCTTGTGGGACGTCTTATTGTCGCCACGCTCGATGTTGAGTGGCGTAGCGTTCACGCTCACCTGCGGACCAGCAACATGTCAGACTCTGTTGGAGTGAGGGCCGCTGCTTGAGTCCCACCTGGACCGAGGCAGGCCAGTTTGTGTTCATCTGCCGGTCCTCGTGGTGGTAACACTTGAACTGGAGCTCCAGGTCGGGCCTGCACACAGACACACATCAACCAATACAGCGCCTGTGTTCTCAGGTGTGCGCCGGCAGTACTGTGTGTGCGAGTGTCACCTCATCACCAGCGTCTTGTAGACCGACTCCCTCAGCTGGAACACGTGGTTGCTGACCGCCAGGTTGTGCTCTAACCTGAAGGGCTCGAGGACAACGCCGTCACGCACCGGGAAGGTCAGCCTGAGGTCATCACTGGGGTTACCTGTCGACAAGAAGCCATGGTGTGATTGCGCCTCTTGAGCATGACCTTTTCCTTCATTTATTCACAACATTAGCTTCTCCTTTGGGATGGAGTTGGACTTTTGAGGGGAGAATAAGAACATGGATCACAAGAGTGAGCAGGCACACTGCGTTTCGCTAGTTTCCTACTTCCTCTGGAAGGCTCAGAGAGCCCGCTACTCAGCCTGAGCCCCCGCCTCTCAAAACCATGTAAGCATGGTGCACGCACCTCTGTCTAAGTCAGCAAAACAGCTCGACCCTCTGTTTACATGGAGAGGGCAACACAAGCATTATCCACTGTTTAGTGTACAACAGTGATCGCAGTCACAACAGCAGTGATAGCTGCTTGTTGGAGAGGTTCCAAACACCAATGATTTGGAAGTGAGTAAGTGCAGAGTAACAATCACTCATGCTCAAAATGAGGTGAATACCAAGCGCTCCTTGCATCAGTCAACATGCTGGACCGAAACTCCGGAGAGACTGCAGAAAGAGCGCTGAAGGATAGAAGTCTTAGTTGTGGAATCACAGCCGAACCACCTGATGATGACTATTGGTGATCCGCTTATGCCTACAGTGCAGACACCGTCTTGGTTTTTATATCCGCCTGTGTCAGCTGAACTACAGAACTTGAAGGAAGAGTTGAGCACAAGATCCAACTAGTCATGAAATAGGTAGCTGCATCCCCCCAAATGTATCTGCACGTTTAGTTTACAGTTCAGTATCAGCCTCAGACCAATAGTGGTGACTCACACTGGAAGCAGTTTTCTGTGTGGAAGCGGCATCAGATCTCTCCATCACTCAAGACGTACAACGTCGCAATGTTGATGACGCATTTAAAGACAGCCAAGTCTGACCAAAAGGTCAGTTGGCCAGGGCGGTGTAGCACCAAAGGTGTCTGGGAAGTTGCAATCTGATTTTTTTAAAAGTTTTTATAGGGTAGATGAAATTCCCAACTTTGTAGCAGAAATCTGTGCTCCTTCCTGGTCTAACAACAAACACATCCGGGATCTGACGGGCAAGCACCACTTCATCCTCCATGATGTCCCGGTGAAGAGACGCTCTCAGCACACGTCATCTCAACTGCAACTTGAACACTGCAGCTGCATGCCACAAAAAAACTCAAGAACTCAATCCTATCTCAGGCAGCATGGTTTGACGGAGACAGCGTCCCACGTCTGGTGTGAGTCGAAGACGCATTCACATTCTCATTTTCATGTGGCACAAGCGCAGCACAAAAACATGTTTTCAAGCTCAGACGTCCCAGTGAGTCCAAGGTGGGGCCACCAGGTAGCAGGCCGCAAATGGGCCGCGTGCCGGGTTTGTAGAGGCTCCTGCTTTAGAGGCTCTTTTTTTCCTTTCACCACATTCACATTCGTTCTTTAGCCCCGGCCCCTGCTCAAGCTCTTCTTGAGAGACAGCAGGAGGCTCATGCTTGTCGTGAGCCATCATCCTGGCAAACCAGGTAAGTTCCAGGAGTTCAATCCTACTAATATCTATCAGTGTGGTCCAGAATGTTCTTCCTTTAGTTTTCCTCTGTGGAGGTGCCATAAATAACATGGAGGTTCTGACACCATTACCAGGTCAGTGCAGCAGACGTACCCGTGGAGGCGGGTGGAGCCAGCCCTGCCATGCTGGGTTTGATGTCAGGCAAGAAGGACGAGGGCGGCGGCTTGATGTCGCTGCTTCCGGGCGACATATAGGGCGGCGCCATGGAGCTGCCCGGCGTAATAGGTGGAGTTGGGTTCCCTGGTACCGGAGAGCTGGGGTAACCCGGCAGGCCTCGACCCGGCTGAGGGAGACCAAGGGAGGGGGGTCACTGCACAGCCAGTTCCCAACACACTCTCACACGGACACACACTTACTCCTGACTGCTGGCTGAAGGAGCTGTAGCCCCCGGCGGCCAGGCCTCCCTGCTCCTGCTGCACACACATCAGGGTCAGAAAAAGGTTGTAGGTTCAAGTCCGTCGAGGGAGACTCACCTTGTAATATTGGGAGTTGGGAGGTCCAGATGGGGGGTACTGTGGAAGAGGCATCTTATGACCTTGGTAGGAGGGCGAGGATGCTGAGCGCTGGGCAGCAGGGCCAGGACCCCCAGGACCTGCAGGGGAACAAGTTACTGTCAAGAGCCCATCCAAAGACAAGAGTCAGTGGACGGCTTACCTGGGTGATACTGCATGTTGGCTCCGGTGTACGGCCCTGGTCCGGCGTGACCTCCTCCAACAGAACCTGGCATAGACCCAGTGGCACCACTCGGACCCGACATCATGTTCACGCCGGAGCCAACTGGAACGCCGTACTGTTGAGACATCCCAGGGAAAGACTGACACAAGGAGTGTGATTTCACGTCCTGTCCCAATGAGCCTGTCATCCTGGGACTCACCTCAGCGTTGTAAGGCCGCTTCAGACCCTGTGGGGGTCTGAGTCCTCCCTGCTGGGATCCGGGGCCATAGTTCAGATGCTGGGGCACCCTCTGAGGTCCCCCCCCAGGACCATACATTGGGTTCATGGAGGGAGGACCACGTACAGGGCCGGTGCCCATACTTCCAGCTGCCATGACAGGACCTCCACGGGAGCCCATGAACTGGTTACTGTAGGCTGGACCCCCCATCTGGGCAGAGAGGTAGAAGATCTTCTGATGACCTGGTCTTCATACTGTGAGTGATGACAGCGGCTCCCCCCCTCACCTGTCCATAGTTCATTTCCTGGTTCTGTTTCTCTTGGATGGCGGCAACTGTCGCCGTGGCTGTCGCAGTTGCCGTGGCAGCGGCAGCAGCAACAGCAGCCGCGGCTGCCTGGGTGAAGTCAGCAGAACCTCTGGAGCCACTCGGATTGGGTGGGTAACTGCAGAGACAGGTCACATGGTCAGAAGTCAGAGGTCAGAGGGTGATAGTACATCACATGGTCACACACCTGCCAGAGTAGCCCCCGGGGCCTGCGGCATAGCCTCCGCCGCTCCGGCCATAAAGGCCCTGGTTCAGGTAGCCCTTGTTGGGCTCTGCGTATCCCGGCTGACCCATGTAACCTCCAGGAGCTCCAGCCATCCCAGGACCCCCAGGCCCTGGCATCATGGGGCCCCCTCCTGGGTTTGATCCAGGGCCCATCACACCACCACCTAGACCCTGATACACACACACACACACATAAGTGGATAGCTCCAGACATTGCTACCATGCCATACCTGACTGGCGGAGGGGTTGGTGACTCCCCAAACGGTGGTGACGACAGACAGTGATCCCGTGGGCTGGTTGGTGGGCTGCTGCCAGCTGGACGGGTCGTACGGGTATGAAGCCTCGCTGACAGGACACACACAGGTTAGTAAGGTGGCATGAGCGTGAGAGGGGGGGTGTGTGTACCTGTGAGGATTGTTGGTCAGGCCCGCTTTCATCTGGTTGAGTGGGTTCATGGTGGGTGGGGCTCGTGAGGTCCAATCAGACGGTTCCTCTCCTGTATGGACACAAGCCCTTGTCAACTTGTCACCTGTTTCCTCAAGTCCAACAAGTAAGTGGAGCGACCCGCATTAGCTGATTTTACCAACACAAACCAACTGTGATGTGGCTGCCCTATACTGAAGACAGGCGCATTTGACCCCCCAAATGTCTTAGAGCACATGCTGAACTCGCAACAAGGGCATGTCTGAGTCTCTCACCCCAAACCCCTCAGAATCGCAGTCACGATTGTTTTGGTAAGAAGAAGGGAAGAGTGAGTTAGCTCAACGTCGCACTTGCTCCATGCATGTCAGCCGACACTAAATATTGCAGGTGATTCTGGACCACTATTCCTCCTACTGATATCAAAGGTGAAAGGAAGTTGAGCTAGCAACTAATGCTTGCGAGAGACAGCACAAAGAAGTTGGTTGCCTGGTTGGCAGCCGCCACAGCTGCTGTGCTTCTCTATCTTAAGGGCAGTTATGACCCTCTGGCTCTACACCTGGACCTTGTCTGGGTCAGCGGGCCGCAATTTGAAACTTCCATCACACCCGGGACCAGACACTGGTGCTTCACTTAGGGAACTGCGACCCAAGCGCCCAACTAGTTGGACTGGTGTCAAATCCAGAACAACCTGATGGTTGGACCTCTTGCGCTTCTTCATCAACACTTCCGGTTAACACTCATTACTTTCTTCTGAGGACCAGACATCCACGCGGCAGCACGACTCGGACCCCGCTCGTTCAAGCAGTTCGGGTTCGAATCGATGACCTCGTCATCGCGAGACACTCCGTCTGACGGTGTCGCAGAGCAGTCCGTGAACGCATCAGACCTGAACAGGTAACAGTCTGGAGCGTCCGTTCACGGCCCTCGTAACACACAGTCGGTTCTGATCCAAACCCTTAAGCCGCCTCGAGGCTTGTACGCTTGTTTCGCCACCGTAGACACTCGATGTCAACAAAAATGTTGTACGGCTTCATGCTAATGCTATACCCACCAGCTAGCGCCAGCTACCGAGCAGAACCGTACAACGGTGATATCGCATATTCATTTCGCGCGACTAACCCGGACCGCCACATGCGTGACGAACTTATCCGACTGTGAATCACGACAGCGAACATGTTTGTGGCTCCACAGCTGGACAACGTCTGTTAGCTTAGCAGCTTGTGACAATGGAATGCTAGCAGTTAGCAACTGCGGCTAGCGCAGCAACATGGAGGACCGAGGATCCTCAACAACTCACCTCTGTGGTTTCCTCTGGTCCGAGTCGTGTTCCGGGACGCTGTGACCAGAAGCGTTCTATCAGGATCGGGAGTCTCCGTTCAGGCGTAGATCCCCGAAACTGGGTCCGGTTCTGATCCAGCACAGAGGCCGAGCTCCGCCCGGAGTCCCAGACGTAGTCCCGGGTTAACCGGCCTCAACAGACGACACCATCCCCCGCAGCTCCGGGGACCGAGAGGAGGGGACAGCGACGCAGCGAGGACCGAGACGGACGAGCGTCGCTCCGGCTAGGACGGGAGATGCGGCGAGAGCCCGGGTGGGAGGGGTGAGGCAGGAGGGAATGGGTGAGGCGTGTGCGACGGCGTGACGTCACCCGTGACGCACACAGCACCCCTCTCAGTTTCAGACCCAGACGGTGTCTCACAGGACGCGGTGGTCTTCACGCCACCAGCTGATCTCGCCGGGTCAGTGGTTCTGGTGCCGGCCCACTCAGTGGAAATGTGGCAGGGGTCAGACACATTTTTTGAAGAAAATGAAGCTCGTGAGAGTGACAGCGGGAGACTACAAGCCAGGATAAACAACTCTCTTTATTTTATGAGCAAAACAAAGACACGTCAGTTTCCTCCGTTTAAGAAAATAAATAGTTGGTTTTCTCTGCAGTTGAATTCTGCTGGACTGAACCGGAGACACTTTGGCACCGGAGGAAGCGAAAACCTGGTTTGGATCAACTTCAGCAGCGTTTCACTTTGTTCCCCCAAAATAAAGATGAATCTCTAAACTACGACAGCATCTACAGTGAGCAGAAGCAGAGAAGCTCGGGTCCAAACCACAATTTAAAAATCTTCATTTCGCCTCGTCTTTTTCTCTCACGAGACTCCAAGGCTGAGGAAACCGGCATGAACTTTAAAACTAAAAAGAGGGTGGGTGTGTGTGCGTGTTTGAGCGTGTGTGTGTATGTGTGTGCACGCGCGCATGTGGAGGATCTTTGCTCTACTGCTGGTCTTTAAACGCATCCAGGTCAAAGGCCGTGTCCAGAAAGCGCCGCAGCTCCATCAGGTGCGTGTTCTTGTTCCCTGTGGCCGGAGCAGCTGCCGGGTCTCTGCCAGCATACCTGCGACACAAAGACAGTCACTCTCCAGAACAGAACAGACACGGTGGGGGTGAGGAGTACCAGACGGGCTTGGCTCTCTGAATGGTGGTTCTGATCCGAGGCTTCACGTAGTCGTAGTAGCCCTGGTTCTTGTGCTCTTCCTGACACCAGACCAGGTCAGCATTGGCAAAGCGCTCTGACTCCGCCTTCACTTGGTCGAAAGGGAACGGAGACAGCTGCGGGGACAGGAGGTGTAAGGGGCAGTGTGGCACCGTGTGTGTGTGTGTGTGTGTGTGTGTGTGTGTGAATGAGACAGAGAGAGAGTACATGTGCGTGTGCGTGTCTGTGTGTGTACCTGCTCGATGCGGGCAACTGCAACCTCTCCCTCCATCCCCCGGCTCTTCCTCTCTTTGGTCAGCTCGTAATAGACTTTGCCAGTACAGAAGATCAGGCGCTTGACCTCCTGTGGACGCTCGGCCGCTAGGCCCGCCTCTGGGATCAGCCTCTGGAAGTGAGTCCCTGCGGGGAGGGGAAACAACTCCATGGTCAGACTCACACGGTCAGGAGGCAGCAGGACTCTCGATCGTGCTGGGACATGCGTCATCAGCCTCTGTGGTGTTACCACCCACCCCCACCTCTTCACCCTCCTTTTCATACCTGGCAGCATCTCGTCAAAATTGGATCTGGCCTCAGGGTGGCGCAGCAGAGATTTTGGAGTGAAGACGATGAGCTGAAGAGACAGACAGTCGCAGTTGAGAGGAAGCGAGGATGTGACCTGTTGGTGCCATTGTGTGTGTGTGTGGCTCACGGGCTTCCTGAAGGGCAGCAGGATCTGCCTCCTGAGCACATGGAAGTAGTTCCCAGGGCTGGAACAGTTGACCACGATCCAGTTGCAGTCATAAAGTTGACGCACCGCAAAGTCATCCGTGATGTTCTGACGAGAAAGGGTCAGAGGTCAGACTATGGACATTATTTAGAGGAGAAAGGTCTCTCACCGGCAGCACATCCGGGTCGTCGTTGCACATCTGCAGGAACCTTTCGGGACGAGCAGAAGAATGTTCTGGGCCCTGGGGACGCATAAGAACCAACAGTCAGCCCTGGTGCAGGAGCAGACCAAGTACTCTTTGAGCGTCTCCTCACCATGCCCTCCATGCCATGGGGCAGCAGCAGCACAATGCCGTTCTGTCTAACCCACTTAGCCTGACCTGGGCAGATGAACTGGTCGATAATACACTGCGCCGTGTTGTGGAAGTCTCCGAACTGGGCCTCCCACAGAATCAGGGCATTTGGACTCGCCATGGCGAAGCCCAACTCGAACCCTGAAGCAACAGCAGAACATTAAGCCTGGACTAAGCGGGCAGGACAGAGGTACCAGCAGGTCCAGTGCGCACCCAGGACGCCATACTCGGACAGCGAGCTGTTGCAGACGGTGTACGGCGCCTGGTCAGGTGACAGGTGGTTCATGGGAATACAGGTCCGCTTGTCCACATTCTGATCATGAAGGACGTGGTGGCGGTGACTGTGAGGAGAGGCACGCTGTCAGTGGGTGGGTCGTTGCAAGCGAGTGAATGTGTGTGTCATACTCACCTGAAGGTTCCTCTCTCCACATCCTGACCTGACAGGCGGACATGGATGCCCTCCTGCAGCAAAGATCCAAAGGCCATGTACTCCCCAAGAGCCCAGTCCACAGTCCGGTTGCGTACCATCTCTGCTCTGCCCTTAAGGATGCGACTGAGACCTGCAGAGGAATGGCCCAACATCATCATCATCATCATCATCACCACCCCTCTGGAGAGCAGTGAGCTGTTGAACCTCCATGGATGGTGAAGTCCTCCACTGGGACAGACGAGGCTGTCTGCCCAATGTGGTTCAGGTTCTCCTCTGTCAGTCCAGTGGAGGGGCAGCTCATGGACTTGGGTTGTCCATCCAAGGTGAAAAAACCTGCCAACAGAAAAATGCACGTGTAAAGCCATCACATGGTGCCAAACCCAAGTTGGCTGGGCCGTCCGCCTCACCGGGCCAGGGGGAGTCCAGCCAGTGTTTGATGTGTAGGATCTTCTCGTCTTTGGAGCGAGCGTGGGCCTCCTCACAGATCTTGTCATACTTGGCAATCTCCTCCTGCGAGCAGATGACGCACCAGTGTGAGTCAGACAGTTTCAGAGTCTTCATGCGTGCGTGAGTGTGGTACTAGTGACCTCGTACTCCTGGCGAGTGACGCTTCCGTCAGCAATCAGCTTCTCTGCGTATTTCTGCAGAACTGGTTTCTGCTTCTTGATCTGTTTGTACATCAGAGGCTGAGTGAACATCGGCTCATCCATCTCGTTGTGGCCCATCCTGCGGTAACAAACCTGAAGATACACACACTCAGTGTCAAAATCGGTCAGGTGTGTGAGCATGATTTGGTCCAGCACCCACCAGGTCCACCACCACATCCTTGTGGAAAGTGGCCCTCCACTCTGCTGCCACCTTGCACACATAGATGACAGCCTCGGGGTCATCTGCGTTCACGTGAAAGATGGGAGCGTTGACAACACGAGCCACATCGGTGGGGTAAGGAGACGACCGGGCCATACGAGGGTCGGTGGTGAAACCGATCTGGTGACAGAACGGTACAAAATGATTAGTTCACAAAACTGTAGCCCGGGTAGGGTTGGAGGTCAAAGGTCACCTGGTTGTTGACCACGACATGCACGGTGCCATGTGTTGTGTAAGACGGCAGGTCCGACAGGTGAAAGGTCTCGTAGACGATACCTTGACCAGCAAAGGCTGCGTCTCCATGGAGTAGGATGGACATGACCTGGACACACACACACTTAATTTATGACGATGTGTGCTCATGTACAGCTTGTTTGTGTTCGTGGATGCCTATTATGCAAATCGCGAGTGTAGCTTTTGGCTCTGACCCTCTTTCCATCGTTATCCCCGCAGTAGAACTGCTCAGCCTTGGTCTTGCCCTGTACCACCGGGTCGGCAGCCTCCAGGTGAGATGGGTTGGCCACCAGGGACAGCGTGATGTTCCGGTCTGTCACGCGGTTGATGCGCCGATGATACATGCCCAGATGGTACTTAACATCTCCAGAACCCTGGCAGCACAAAGCATGGCGGGTGAGTGTGGATCTGGGTCACCTGTCTGAACTGGACTCACTTACCTCATCTGCAGCCTCAAGTTTGGAGTCAAACTGACAGAAGATCTGCTCCAGCTCTTTTCGGATAACGTTTGCCAGAACGTTCAGGCGTCCCCTGGAGGAAAACAAACACACTCCACCTCTGTCTCTGTGTGTGTGTGTGTGTGTGTGTGTGTGTGTGTATGTGTGTGTTTGTGTGAGTGAGCTACCTGTGAGGCATGCCCATGATGACGTACTCCACGCCACTCTCTGACGATTTATCAATGATGGTCTTCAGAGCAGGGATGAGAGACTCGCAGCCCTCCAGACCAAAGCGCTTCTCAGCAGACCACTTCTTCTGGAGGAACTCCTCGAACCTGAAGACACATGCACGAACCATCAACCCTCAGCTCGACCAGCAATCGCTGAGATGTCAGTGAAGCTAAACTGTGGAACAGTAAGTAAGGAGTGTCCCATCATGCTTTCCTCCTGATTCATACACATTCAGATGGGGACATCGTGGGACCAACCTGGTTGAGCGGACCATGCGGGCCAGTAGAGTCCTCTTCTCCTCCAGATCGAATTGCATCACCCCTGGAGTCTCAAACTTCTGTCGGATCCATTGACACTGCTCCAGATCATTGATGAACATAAACTCCACCCCAATGTGCTGGCAGTACGCCATCTGAAAACACACACACACACACACACACACACACACACACACACACACACACACACACACACACACACACACACACACACACACACACACACACACACACACACACACACACACACACACACACACACACACACACACACACACACACACACACACACACACACACACACACACACACACACACACACACACACACACACGTCCAGTTTCATGTTGGAAATCATCTTCATCTGTCTGTGTTCTCACCTCCAGCCGTCGGATAATCTCCTTGAGGGGCAGAGCGCTCTCCGACCCACCAATGAAGGTCGTGGTGGGGAGGCGGAACACCTTGTCCAGGTCGGACTCAACCAGACCATAGAAGCCTACAAGCCCAGGTGGAGGGAGGCAAGACGAGACGGAGGACGGGCAGAGGAATAAAGGACAGAGGGTAACATGAGGGTCATGATTGACAGGAGAGAAAGACAGGTGGGGGTGAGGGTCAGAAACAAAAACAGAGGCGAGTTAGTGGACTTGTGAGACACCAGCGCTGACCCACTTTTTTCCAAGTCACCAGGACAAGTGAGCACATGCTGACCATCAATCAGGGAGGAATTTGTGGATGTTTATTGACACTGCAAACACCGGAGCATTAGAACAGTTAAGGGGGGGTGGTGGTGGTGATGATGATGATGATGATGATGATAATGAAGGGGGTGTCTGGGTCTTCAGTGCTTTTTCTGTCACCAACCTCATCAGTCAACCACCACCAGTCAATCTAACGGCTGAGCCTGACAAACAGTCGCCTCAGCCAATCACAAAGCTCAACTCACGACCAGGCAAGGAGTCAACAGCCACGCCGGTCAGAGGTCAAGCCGACGATTTCTTCAGACTCTTGACAAAGTTCTGATGCAGCTCAAGAAGCCAAGCAACGACACACGCCGATGAGACCTGAGCGCCAGCATAGTTTGTTATCAGACCTCCTGTGCACAGTCCGATTACAACAGCAACGCACCATCTCTGTCCTACAGAGCAGGGGGACATCATGGACATGGTCACATACAGTACCACTTTGATGAGGCCGCAGAAGGGTCGGAGAACCTGTGGCAGCTACAAGCTAACAAGACAAACACATCCGGAGGAAACGGGCAGCTACACATAGAGGTGCGCGAGTGTGTGTTTTTAACGGTCTGAGCGTCCACCTCGGCGTAGCGCCACCTACAGGAGCCTGTAACTATCTACAGCAGCGGGGAGTGCAGCACGTGCACGGTGCGACAGCAGTGTTTGTCGTACCTCCCACAGTGAGGACACGGAGTCTCTCCTTGAACCCAGGCAGGTCTGCTCACCACCGGGGCCAGCGTGGGGGAGAAAGAGCCATTAACAAACCTGCTCAAGAGTGCACAGTTTGCTACGATAGTGACGATGGGTATACACCGGTCACAGGTTCAGACCCTCGAAGATAAGACCACGCATCACAAGGGCCTGGATTACTAACGCCACAAACAGCTGAAGACCAGAGCTGATCATGCCACCAGCAACTGGACTGGGAGCATCATATGAGTGGGACTGAGGCGGCCACAGGAGGACAGAGGGCCAGCACCTGGATTGACTGAAAAAGTTCTAATCTAGCCTGGAAGCATCGCAGACAGAAGGTCTCAGTGGTTTGCTCCTCACCCAGCTTGTCCGAGGAGGTGATTATGTCAGTGGGGACACATGAGTCCAGATCTGCGTCCATGATTCCGAGAGGGTCCAACTGGGCCACGTGGTGCCCTCGGATCTACAGGGAGAGTACAGAGCCCAGAAGAGCAGGAGGGTGGAGGGGGTGTAGTGAGGAAGTAGTGTAGTGTGAGGAGCATGAGAGGCAAGCAGGACATGATGGGAGGAGTCAGCAAACCAAGCAGTGGAGGAGGGTGAGGGGGACAGAGGGGAGAGTGGGGGAGAGAAGATCACGTTAACTCTCTCAGCAAGTTCTCACCGACGTCCTGGAATCCAGAACTGACTGGAGCATCATCAAAGTTCACACAGCTGATTCCCAGAGGGTCCAGACCTGCGTTGTGATGACCCATCACCTACACACCCACCACACACGCATGTAGACACACACTCATCAACAATTATAGTTATTCATAATATTTAAGCGCCAGAATAACGGTGTGCACTCGCTCATTTAGACACACACCTCACACATCTTACATGCAATCGATTCACATAAGAATCATGAGTCTCATTTGCCATGACTCAGTATCAATTTAAAATACTTCAAAATCAATTTAAAAAAAAAGACAGAAATCTGTCGCTGTCCACCATAATGCCACTAGGTACTATGGCTGGATGTCACCACGCAGCTCGTTCTGGACGCACACACGAACAGAAAGTACCCAACAAAGATGGCAAAGGAGATCCTACCAGCTCTGTCTTCGCCAATAACAAGAGTTTGGTGTCAGTTCAGATTTTACCGAATGCCCAGCTAGCTGGACAAGATGCAAACACAACAAAAGCATGGGTTCATATTGCGAGGCATCTGCCAGAGATAAGAGACCCATGGAACAGTCAGGTGTGCGCTGCCGTGGCTCAAAGACAGCTGAGCCTGGGAGAGGCCCCCTTCAAACATCTTACCAAGACACTGAAAGAACGTTCATAAAGGCACTGTCCTTAATATACATCATGTTTAATTGAAGTACATTTTAATATGGAGAGGTTTGTGCTTGTTGTTTAAGCAGTTGGAACAACAAGTTCAAAACTTAATAAATGTGGAGAAGGGACATTAATGTCTCATTTGTCAATCTGTCGTGCAAAGCAGATGGGAGAAGATCATGTTCAGAAATCAGATTAGAAATCATGAAAAAAAAATGTTTTGAATTGAAAATTCAATTTTGAATCATGGCCACAAAAACATGAATTGAAAAATACTATTAACTAATTTGCATATGCATCTATTTTAAAGGATGGCAAAGACTCAGACTTATTACCGACACATTGAGGTGTGTGTGTACCTGGTATGCTCGGATTAGGGACTGGACCGCCAGGTGATCCTCCACCAGCTTCTCTACATTGGGCTGAGCTCCCACCATGGACGTCAGTTGGGGCGCAGCAGACAGACCCAGGGGGGATTGATAGGCAGAGCCTGGAGGGGCGCCGGCGTTGGCGTTGCGGAAGAACACGTCCCAGGACTGGAGACAGGAGAAGAAGAGTGAAATCATTGCAACATCAGGGTCTGACTACTTGCATCAGACATGAGTGGGAAGGGGAGCAAGGCCATGAGTGCTTGGCTTTTAGCTAGGGGGCATCCAGCATCCAGGGGACGATAAAGTGCAAAACATGAGAAACTGAATGCTGTGTATTTTCAGCAGGATTATTAGTGCTTGTTTAATGCCCTACTCATAGTATCATCACACTGGTTTCAATAAAAAGGGTGTTTCCACACAGTAATAAACGCCAGACATGAAATTTGTCAATTCTCAATCATTTTGTAGCTGTAGCTTGGCCATCGTGCGCGCAACATATTTTTTTAGATTTTCCACATCTCGCGATTCGTGACACTCATCATCAGAGGACTATTTCGGCGTTTTTCTTTTTTTGGCACGAAGTCCGCTGCCCGGCACTGGGGATATTTGTAAAGAGCTTAACCATAATCAAAATTCATGTGGTTCTATTTATTCGAACAGCAGGAAATTATTTTATATTATCTGTTAGCGTTATTGATGTTGTTATTGATATCTTTTTTTTTTTTTTTTTTTAACCAAGTTATGCCAGTGGACGACATGGGGTGTTATGAGAAGAATGGGTTGGGGCAGGGTTTTGGACACCCGGTTTCAAAATCCTAGCCCTGATGATCCTAAAACTGTGATGAGTGCTGAGGACTTGCTGACGTTCATCGCTGACCTGACACTTGTATACAGTTGGTGATGGAGTACTGACCACAGCTCAATGCAGAGAGAGGCAATAGTTTGATTAAGCCGCAAGTACATCACGTACTCCCAGTCTGTAAGTTGCAGAGAGGCAAGGTTCCTATTTCTAGCGGAGCAACAAGTGTTACCGCTTTAAGTTGGACTGATGTGCAATGAACAGACAAGAAATCAACCTGTGAAAAGTGACGTGGATTCAGGAAAATTTCATAATAAAACAATGTTTTGACGCATTTTACTGGGAGAGCAAATGAGCAATCCCAGAATGGGCTCCAGCTCTGCACTGTATGAAACGGAAACCGAAGCACGGCACCTGGTGTTAGGATGACTGTAGTTCATGATCGTAGCTATAATTGTACTTTTGACCCAAGAAACAGATGACAAACTTTTAGGACGCCATACTGCATCCATAGCAAGAGGCCTAGAGTATTAGTGCCTGTATTATGTCCTACTCATAGTGTCATCACACTAGTTTACATGAAGACTGTTTCTGCCCGGTAATTTTGATGTATATGATAGAAATTTGCCATTTTTCACCACTTTTGCAGTAGTAGCTTGGCCATCGCAGACACCATATATGATTACCACGCTCGTGGAATGGAAGCGTGGGGGGTAATGAACTGGGACTGTGGCTTTGGACGCCCAGTTTCAAAATACTAGCTAAAAGCCTGACAGACGAGATTGTATTAGATCCTCCGGCGTATCAGTCCGACAAGACTGCAGACACAGACGTCTGATCAGCTGATTTACATGCTCCAGAGAAACACAGACCCAGATGAAGCAGCAAAGGAGGTTCCGGTGGATTATATTTTTATGACTGTAGTCTTAAGCATATGTTTAATAGAAAAAAAAAGTTTAACAACTGTGTCCGTAACTACAGAGACATTTAATTTGATGATCCGCAGATCTGAGATGGATAGCGCAGTGACAAGTGATGTAAGTTTGAACCATGATTTTTGACAGCATAATTTTATAGAAGGTGATGTGAAAAGAGCTCCACAACACCGCTGTTGAAATTCTGGCAACCCACTCAACCATTCTCGAAGCGCCATGAAAATCTGGCAGCAGAATCCTCCACTTCAGCGGTGACAGTGCAGACTCCGGTTCAACACAAGTCAAAATTATTTTTAAACGACCCATGTGTCACACGTTTCCACATATTTTCATCACTTGTTTGTTGTACTAGCGTGGCAGCTTCCAACTGCCATCATGGCAACGCTTCAGTGCAAAGTGTGATCCAAAGTTCTTTTAGTGTTCAAGAGCGAAAATGGAATTGCAGTTTGCAATGAGTGTGCAAACTATCTAGAGGCTTCTGTTTACATTATCATATTTTTTTTAAATTATTATTGTTATTATTAGTATTTGAACAGAAGTCTGAAACATAGCAGACAATATCAAAAATATCCAATCATTAAAACATTAACTTTCTTTGAGAAACATGCATGTAAAATGTGCTCTCGACTATTAATGCAAACTTGAAAAAATAAAATTATAAAAACCACATTGGATACTCAGTATTCAGTATTATTTGACATTTGGCCAAATTATATTCCGCTTTGGCTACTAATTTTCATTCAGTGTATCTCTAATGTACAAGGACATCCTGTTTTTCTGACTTCTTTTACCAGTCAACTCTCCTCGAGTTACCTTTTCTAATACACACTGAACTACAACGCTGATAACAAAGCAAACAGAACTCTTGCATTGGATTGAGAAAACAGGATGTGAAGTGGATTGGTCCACCCCTAGTTATTAGTCGTCCTCCTCCTCCTCCTCCTCAGTCCTGTCCAGATGTTGACATGTTTTTCCATCACAAACTGGCGGGTCTCAAACATTTTCATTTTTTGGTCTCCAGGAGAGGAGTGACGTTAGCAGGCGTTTGGGGGAGGAGGGGCAACACCTGTGAGTGTGAACGCCTGTTTCTAAGGTTCAAAAACTTACCAGCACCTGGTAAGGTCATAGGCCGCAACAGCGAGTTGGTAAGCAACAGCAGCTACACAACAACCAAGAAAAACAAGAAGGCTCAGCTGCTTCCTACCTTGTGGACACTCTTGGGGTCCTCCAGCCAGGCGTAGTACATTTCCTCCACATAGTTGGAGCTGGTGCCATTCAGGAAGGGCTCTGAGGCCACCGGTGCTGTGTAGCACCTAATGGGCTGCAACGTCCTTGTGCTGCTTGAAGGGGCAGCTGTGACTGGCCGTTGTTGACCAATAGTCTGAGCCACCTGAGAGGTGGTGAGTGGACGCAAACGCGCCGCACAAGTCCGTAAACGATGCATCAGCAGTCCTCAAACAACGACTCAGGCAGGAGACGTCTGTCCAAGAGGGATGGACTTTGTGGCAGGCCAAAGTGAAGACAGACGATCGGTCCAGGAGAACCGTCAGAGAACCGCCCACTGATCCGCAGGTATGTCAGGAACACTGTTGAGAGAGGACAACCATTGAAGTGTCGCAATGCAACCATAGTGTGGTGTCACCTCACAATTTTCCTCCTGAAACAGGTCTACCAACATTCTCCGTTCTCGTTGACGAGCCGATAGAACAGATGAGGAAAAAGAGACGCTTGTGGAAGGAGTGTTCCCCCTTGCAGCCTCCTTCAATCTCGATTATTATCACGGCAACAAGACAGCATGGCACTTCAGAACAGGTTGTCTGCTCGATGAAACGTCTCTCTACAACACTCCTCTGAGGTCTCGAGTGTGTCCAGGGGACAATGTTGGAGCACGGCGTGACTTTCCGACTTTGGTGACCTTGTTTTCACCCTCCAACCCCGAGAAACCCTCCCATCCAGCCCAGAGGGGTTGTTCTGCTATTGGCCCGCCCCTAACCTTCTCCTCTCTCCAAGTCACGAAAATGACGCCCTGCTTCTTCTCAACATAGTCAACATCTCCACCCGGGCTGCCGAAGCCAAGCACCGCAGCAAGGAGACGGAAGTTGACGTTAGCTCGCTGAGAGCAGCGGTGCTAGCAGCAAGGTTATATAATTAGCCGACTAGCTGAGAGCTTCCAGCAGCATGGCTAGCGGCTATCACTCGGACAAGCGCCCGGGCTGCCTGGGAGCAGAAAGAAGACCGTAGTACAGCCAAACCCCTGCCTGGGGCCTGTGGGGCCACACGCACACTTGGGCGCACTTTATCCTCCAACGACCTCTTCACTAGCCGACTGAGTGTTAGCTAGCACGCGGCTAACATGCTAAGAGCTTTTCCAAATACCTCCAGACGCAGAACTTGTTGATCCGAGCCAGAACCGACTGCACCACGTCACACCAGACCCCACGCGTGTCTACCCCTGGAGCCCGACCAAAGTCCGAATACTGACCCGGCTTAAGCGATTCTCCCGTTGGCTCCGGACGCCCTTCGCTCGCTGCTCCCGGTTAGAGGCGGGGACACCAGGAGCCGACACAGTGACGTCACGACGCCAATTGAGAGTGGGTTCGGGCGTGGACGCGCGCGCTGTGTGTGACTCAGTGAGAGAGTGACGAACAGACGCCTCTGACATTTGACTTCCAACAGTGACGTGTCTTCACATGACGACAATACAAACGTCTACACTTCAGTTGGGAACAACACGAGACTGTCGGGATTTTCATGCTTGGCCACTGGAGTCTGACCACCAGAGACCGTGTGTGATTAGGAGCCGTGAAATCCGAGCTGAGCCCGTCACGTGACTGCTGAGAGGTTTGTGGAACAGAAACTCTGAGTCTGAGACTCACGCAGGAGAAACCGGATCCTTCAGCTGCTGTTCTCGAAATAGTCTGGAGGAGAACCCTCCAGAACAGGTCAGCTGACCTGTCATACTCAGTCTGAATGATAACAGGGGGAACCATAAGTTTTTGTTCCAACCTGACAAGCATAGTTCAACCAATCAGGTGTCAGCTGAAACAAGTTACAGTCTTCAGACACCTGATCGGTGAAAAACCTGCACCCACTGTGGGCCTTTCTAACAACCCCTTATGTACAATATCTAAGCGAGGGGGTCATTCAGGTGTGAAACCCGGAAGCAGTTGGCCGTGGGCAACGCAACACTGCTGCCATGGCGAGGACAGCGAGCTGACAGTGCTCCGCAGTCAGATGAGTAAGAGCTTCCTTGGAAACAGAGACATCACCAGTTACAAGGACAAAAGTTTATTTATTTGTTTTCATTATTAAACATGTTTGTGATTTTTTCTATCTCAATCAACATCTCGGATGACATGAAATCACAGCGACATCACAAAGAGCGATCAGATGAAGGAGGAATCGCAGCCCCACAGGAAGCTTGCCAGTGAGTGCCAGCTGTCACAGCTCTCCAGAGGGGCGACCACAGACATGGCATTGGCACGATGGCCTCACGTTGGTGATGTCTTCGCCGCAGAAAAGGAGCAAGTATGTGGTGACATCACGGGCTCTTGCGTCACGTCACTCCTGTGAGGGCAAGTCTTGCTTCCTGAGGAACACCTGAGGTGCGTGAACGTGATTCCCAGCGGAAGTCTGATCTAGTTAGCTCTGCGTTGGTTACATTCCTATGATTCAGTGCTGAGCAGCAAACACTGCAGGACCACCTGGCGCTACACAGGTGGGGGAGGGGCGGGTCTCAGAGGCATCACAGGCTGCACCGGTGGTTTTGGTTTCCTGGGACAGAGAAACATGTTCAGTGGTAAGGCTAACATTGACAACAACAAGAAGCTAATAGCTCTCACAGGGGAGGGGGAGGTGGCCGTGTGGCAAAGGTGGGCATGGTCCTGTTTGGCTCCGCCTCCTCGAAGATAAGAAGTAGAGACAAAATGAGACAAAGTGTGTGTATGTACCATGTATAGCTACAGTATACTTTATTCTTGGAAACATACCTCCTTGTGAGGACATTTTGCCCGCTACCCAGAAGTTTAAGTCTCAATTTAAGGATTAAAACTTCATAGTAACTACTAGGTCATTAGAACTGGGTTTCAGTTTGGTTGGTCCTGGTTAAGGTTAGCCATGTGTTTTGGATGGGTAGGTTTAAGGGTTATGGCAATGAGATGTCCTCTCAAGGATAAAGATACAAGTGTGTGTGTGAAAGAGAGTCAGAGAATTACCAGTTGCTGTGGATGGAGCAGCTGAACATTTTGCTGAAACAGACGATAACGTCACTCAACAAACACTCTTAGCACCCAGTTCCAATAAACAGGGATCTGAGACCAGCAGGGGCAGTAGTGAGCTCAGTGTGAGAAAAGGGGCTGAGCTAGGTGCTTGATACATCTGTCAGAACCAGACCTCCAGCGACTCATATTCATCACACAATGGCGCGCTGGAGTTGCCAACGGAGACTTACAGTAGAGCTCAAGTCTCTCCTGATGTCCCAGGTCAGGACCTGTGATGACCACGGAAAGAACTCACCCCCTCTCTGATGTTGTTGTTGCCGTTGCCCCGGGTGACGGAGGATGAAGGAGCGCGTGAAGGAGGGGCTCTGTTTAATGATGAAGCACCGTCAGCCCTGATGTTGAAGAGGGATATTAGCGGGTGCGGGTGACTGTGTGAGTGAGTATGTGTGTATGTCTCACTGGTGTCTCTTGTGGCGCCTCAGTCTCGACACAAGTTGGTTCCTCCGCAGGAAGAAGAAGACGGCGAGACCGGCTAGCGGACAAATCAGGAGGAAGAAGACCAGCAGGCCGTCTCTGAGGGACGTGTCCTTGTCTATGGGGAAAGAAACACGTCACCATTGGCTGGGCTCATCGTCGAACCATCTCAACGCACCATTCCATGTTGGCCCGCTGTCCACACTGCCGCCATAGCCTCGCTGCTCACAGGTGGGTGGAGCCCAGCCCTCATCACAGTGACAGTTCTTGTTGCTGTTGCACACCTGCGACACAGACAACTGAGATGACTGCAGCGGTGGGTCATGTGACACGTTAACCAGCCCAGCGTCACTCACCCCATGACCGTGGCACTTGACCTCAACGTCGCAGTCAAAGTTCAGGACGTCCACGCTGCGACACTCGAAGTTCATACACACCTGGAGACCCAAGAAGACGTGTCAACATCTGGCCTCTCCTCTGACTGACTCGTGTCTTCCCCTCACTGTGTCCTGTTTCACTGTCTCCCTGTCCCACTGCCTCCGTCTCACTGTCTCCTGTCTGCCTCTCACTTTCTCCTGTCTCCTTGCTTCCCTCTCACTGTCTTACAGCCTCCCACTCAATCTGCCTCGGCCGGTTTCACGGCCTCACAATCTCACCATCTCAGTGTTTCCCTGTCTCCTGTCTCACTTCCTTCCTTTGATGATCTCAATGTCTTCCTGCTTTCCCTCTCACTGTCTCACTGCCTCTGTCTCCTGTCTCACTGCCTCAGTCTCATTGTCTCCCTGTCACTGTCTCACTGCTTCCCTCTCCTTGTCTCCTGACTCACTACCTCCCACTCACTTTCTTCTGTCTCACTATCTCATTGCCTGTCAGTGTCTCACAGCTTCCCTCTGAGTGTCTCACAGTCTCACTGTGTCCCTATCACTGCCTCCTTCTCACTGCCTCCTGTCTCATGGTCTCCCTCTCACCGTCTCACTGCCTCCTTCTCACTGTCTCCCTCTCACTGTCTTCCTGTCACTGCCTCCTGCCTCATGGACACTGATTTCTACATCACCTTATCCTCTCCACACTTGGTCCCTTCGTTGACCATTCCTGGGTCGGCAACGTCGGATCCAAGCCGGAAGTCGACGCCGTAGCACGTGGCTCCACCGATGGGTGTGGTGATGACAGACGGTTTGATACCGAAGGCCTGCACCTCTTCCACATTGGTGCACTGCAGCTTCCCACACAGAGCGTTCCTGGCGGGGCACAGAGGTCAGTGACCTGCGCTTGACCAGCGCAGGTGCCCGAGCGCTCCTCACCGTCGTTCGCACTTCTTGTATCCATAGTTATGGTAGCCACAGTTTCCAAAACGATCGCCAATGCTGTTGATGTCCTCGAAGCAAATGGAGGGCGCCGTCCTCGCCTCTGAACAGAGAACAGACTGTTACAGACCAACCCAGTGAAGACGCAAGACAGACAGATAGAGAGACAACTTACTAGGTCCAAACAGTGTCCGGCACTGTCCCTCGTAGTGTTGACACTTCCCGTTATAGCAGAAGGCCTGTCCCTGTCTGCATGGCTGTCCATCCTGAAAGAGCAGCAGAGCTAAGAAGCTCCGCCCCCAGCAGGAAGTGGCAGAAGCCTCACCTGGACAGACACATCGCTCTGACACAGCGACGATGAGCCGTTACAGAACTCTGGTAGGTCGCACTCGTCGGTGCTGGAGCGACACACCGACCCGGCTGGTAGGAACTGATAACACACAGGGGTCAACAAATATCTGACCAGAGGGCAGGCCAAGGTGCCTAACCTGGCAGGAGCGGCAGCACTCTCCAACGGCACACTGAGCTCCAGGCCGGAGTCTGCAGGTGTGGAACTCGCAGCACGGGTCGCCCTCGCACTCCTTCCACACACACACACGTGTACATCAGCCAGCTGCTCCTCACCAACACAACCACTTCTTCTTCTGACCTGCTGGGACCCGCAGTCACACTCCTCTCCAACATCCACCAGTCCATTCCCACAGTAGGGGGCGCTGTAGGCCTCGTCAGGACGAGGTACGTTCAGCAGACATGAGGCGCCGCTCGCCAGGATCATCTTCTCAAAGTCATCCGCGCTGCAGCTGCTGAAGTTCCTGGATCCTCTGAGGAACGCAAGGAGATGAGGAGTAAAGACAGAAAGCAAAATGAGGAGGAGAGGAGAGACAGGTAGTGAGTGTGGGTGTTTGTTCAAGTGTGTGAAACACACCTCCTTATGAGGACATTTTGCTTTGTGGGGCATTTTTGCCATTCCTAACGAGGTAAAGCCTCAGTTTGAAGGTTAAAACTTCAAAATAAGTAAACAAGTTTGATTCAGAGGCCTGGTTAAGATTAGCCATTTGTTTTGGAGGCTTGGTTTAGGTTGGGATGCAGAGGTCCCCACAAAGACAGACACAAGCACATGTGTGTGTGTGTCCTTACGTGGCACCAGAATTCATGATGCAGGCAGAGGAGGGGCAGGTGCAGGAGCGGCCATCATCATGGTTCATTCCGAGGTTGTGACCGAGCTCATGAGCCACGATGGAGGAGAACGCTGCAACGTTGTTGTTGGGGAACTGAGACACACAAAGACACACACACACAGATTGGCATCTTGTGAGGTCAGAGATGACATCACTTCCTACCGTGTTGATGCCGCCGCCATGGGTTCGCGAGCACACAGTGGACACAAACGCCATCCCAGCAGTGATGCCGAAACTCTTCTTCCTGCGGTGACATTGTCACTGTCAGTGCTGTGAGTGTGTGTGTGTGTGTGTTCACTGACAAGATGAGCTGAGCAGAGTCATGGCGGCGACGAGGAAGCAGCTCTCTCTCTCTCCACTGGGTGAAGCGGCTCAGGACGTCCTGGGCTCCTCCCTCAGTACTGATGCGGTTCTGCTGATTCCAAATCTCCAAACCAACCAGAACCACTCGCACATTCAGCTGCTGGTAGATCTGGAGATGTACACACCATCAGTCCTGAGCTGTGTGAGCGTGAGAGGCTTGTGTACTCACTCCATCGATGTAGTTGGCCAAAAGAATCATTTCCTCTCTCACCGCCGTCTCGTTCTTGTTCATAAAACTGAACTGCAATACAAACACACCAGTGATGCCACTGTGAGTGTCAGTGTGTGTGTGTGTGTGTGTGTGTGAGTGAGTGAGTGAGTGTGTCACCCTCTCATTGTCGACCACCAGCAGAAGCTCAACATAGTGAGTCCGATGAAGAACTGCTCGCCTCACCTGCAAACACTCCCATGTTAGTGACTGTGTGTGTGTGTGTTTGATTGTGGGTGTGTATGTGTTCCGGTATTTCTATCTTTGTGAGTCCCTGATGATTTTTTGCCCACCAGAGTGAGGACACTTTGGCCACTCCTTAAGCTCTTTGAGGATGAAGACTTCCAAATAACTGGGTCATTATAACAGTTTTACAGGTCCCCACAAAGATAGAGCTACAAACGTTCATGTGTGAGTGAGTTTTACCCGAGTGTGCAGTTTATGAACTTCTTGACTCTGGTTCATGTTGCTGTTTTGTGTGTGAGGTACACCACAGCCCCATGGTTGTGATGTCACATCCTGTAGACGGTACAAGATATGGTTGGGGGGAGAAGAATCCAGTGGCTCGATCCCATAACTGTCATCGGCCAGGTGCAGAACTCCTCTGGATCACAACATTAACCATAGTGAGTGCGTACGCCTGTGTGTGAGAGTGTGTATGTGGGTGTGTATTACCTTAGGCCGTCACACACACTCATGGCAACAGAGGAACCGTCCATGTCTTGGACAAAGCCTTGATAGTGACAGTGATTCTGGAGACACAGACATCAATGACCATCTGAAGGCACCAACTATCAGCTGTGTAGCGTGTGTGTTTGAGGGTGGAACCTGGACGGGTGGAGAGTGAGTGAGCAGAGAGCCATTCTTGCTGTAGGTGAAGACTCTGAAGTCTGGAGAGAGCAGGAGCCTGAAAACATCACTGGTTGTTACAGCACATGAGTGTGTCTGTGTCTGGGTATGTGGTGTGTGTGTGCGTTTTGACACACCTGTTTTTGCTCAGGTGGATCACATGATCACGACCTAACAGGGGGACAACGAAGGAGAGCTGGAGAGGAAGAGGAGAGAGATACAGTGACAGTTCTGCAGTGGTCTACAGTCAGGGTTCAGGAACACACAATTACAGACTGAAGGTTCATACCAGAGCAATGACTCAATCATCAACCCAGAGCAAGACTGTGTGTGCGTGTATGAGTGTGTGAGAGAGAGGGGAGTGTGTGAGAGGTGGGGAGGAAGACACAAAGTGCTGATGACCAGGGTTAGACCAACTCACTTGACTGGCCGGAGCTCCGTCAGCCTCCCTCCGCAGCCGTCCTCCGAGGGGACGCGGGACTGTTAGCTGGTAGGAGGCCAGATGTTCCGTCTGCCTGTCTGAAGACCAGAGGGACAGGAGAGTCATCACCTCGGAGACCCCACAATGACTCGAATAGTCCAGAGGGTTTTCACTCTCTCAGTAGCGGTCAAATGATGTGGACCCGCTCATACGCTCTCTCACACAGACACACACACACACAACTACACACACCTCTGCCCAGGGAGGTTCCGGTCAACAGAACCAGGAAGCAGAGGTCCAGTAAGAGTCTTCCTCGTCCCTTCATCTTCGTCTTCCTCAGACGCGGTGGTCACTCACTGGTCCGGGCACTCACCCCCCCGCTCCCGACCACCTCCTCATGCTGTGACCCCGAGAGTGGCGCGCCTTGTCGGCCGAACCATTTACAGCGCCAAGATCGGGTCAGAACCTTCGTGCGCTGGGATTAGAAACGAAACCCGGGTCTACCAACGAGCTTCGGACCCGGCCGGGACTCCGAGTTCTGCCCTGTTCCTCGATGTAGAGTTTCTAGCGTTGATCCTCGGTCAAGTCCGCAGTGGCACTTCTCTTTTCCGGTCAGGGGTATCAGAACAAAAGCGCAGACAAAAAAAAAACATTCAAACACAATTGGACACCCAACGATGTTCATGAGACGTGTCCGCGCGTCTATTGACGTCGCTGAAATCACTGTTTTTGATGAACCTCCGTTGTATGGACTAGGACGATGACAATCTCAACAACGAACCCGTCTGAGTGTTTTTAATATGAAAGGGGCCGGAAACTATTTGTCACGTGACCAGACGATCAGCTGCGAAAACACACTATGCTGCGCATGCGCACTCTCGCTCCATTAACTGAGGAGATGAACACGTGACCATCAGATTGTTTCTCTCTGTTGTTCACAAAACTGCTGGTGTTTGTTTGCGAATAAGCTGTGCCACCGGACCAATGCGCGAGCAGGAGCGTGGACCAGAACCAGACTGATTCTGTCCTCTAACCTCTTGTTTCTCTCTCAAACAGTCAAAATATTCCTGTCAAAAGACAGCAGCTCAATTGGTGAGGGTCAAGGTCAAACCTCCAGCTCCAAGCTTTAGTGCTGGAGAGAGTGGCACTGCTGACCTCCAGTCTGCTGTCACCTGTCACACGTTGCGCTGCATCATCCACGCACTTCTCTCTTATCTCTGGCTCTTTTCTGCAGCTCAACTACTGGAGCTCCAGTTTTGTCCAGCCATGTGAGACACTGAGGAAACACATTCCTTCAATCACACCCAGAGATGTTCCACACTCCAGTACCCTGTGATGTACAGCTCCTCTTATAGAGGTTCTCCACCTGCCGTATTCTCAGAGGGCCAGCACTGTAGGATGCCATGTCACATACATGATGTTGGACGGAGCTGTATCTACACACTCACATGTTGGTGTCAGTAATTGTGCGTCAACACCACCTGTTGATTTATTGAACTCTTGAGTTCCATCAGTGTCCGGCAATGATACCAAGTTCAGGAGCAGGAACGGAGCTGGTAGTGACACAAGCAAAGTAGCTTCCCCAGCACTCAGCTTTTATTAGCACACCCATCAAAGTGGATCACCACCTCCCAGATTGACAGGTCAGAAGAGGGGCGCAGCCTCCAGAGCGCCTACACGAGCCGCAAACTCCGACACATGGCGTTCAACTTCTGCGTTGATGGCTGCTGTCGACGCCCTCGGATTCTGCTGGAGGAAGTGCACGATCTTGAGGATACACTCCCTCTGAAACACACACACGCACAGGTTAAAGCAGGCTCATCACCCCATGAGGTGGCAATCAACTCAGTGAAAGTCAGTGATGTAATTGCAGTTGGCTGTGATGTCACATCTGATGCGTTTTGCGTGTGAGTTTGTGGGAGATTTTGACATATGGACCCTTCTCTCACACAATCAATGCACAAACATTTGGTTTCCTTGGTGGACGAAGTCACACAGATGCCACACAATCGCCGGACAGTTTGTGGAACCTGCTGGACACACAGTGTCACCATCAGTGTCCACTTTTCTCCGTGGGTCCAGACCTGAGCCGACCACTGTTGCGGCTGACCGGACCGGACTGTATTCGGCTTCCAGCAGCTTTGATTGGATGATGTCCAACAGTTTCACACGTGACCAATCGGAA
Source organism: Synchiropus splendidus (assembly GCF_027744825.2). Lineage (NCBI taxonomy): Eukaryota > Metazoa > Chordata > Actinopteri > Syngnathiformes > Callionymidae > Synchiropus > Synchiropus splendidus. Next base: position 18,728,821 of record NC_071340.1, read on the forward strand.
TTGTGTCAGACAGGTGAGTATGTTTGTGTCTACCTTGTACGCGTCAACCTGGTTCTGGCCCGTGAGACGGTTCCACAACTGTTGGGCCACTTGGAAGCCAGTCAGTGCGGTCAGGACGTGTCGGTCGGCTTCGCTCTGAGAGGACAGCCACCTCAGCAGCGCCATCTGCAGGTGGACAAGATAGTCAGAACACCTCACTCCGGGGCAGAACCAGCCTAGGATCCAGATCTCCGGACTCCAATATCGCATACGCTCCGGAGCAGCCCCCTATATGCCCCTCATCCCCACCGCGCCTCATCTGCTCTGCGAAGGTGGGTTTCTGTCGTTCGCAGTCCGAAGCGGGTCGATGACGTCACCTGCTGCAGCAGCTGTCCGCTAGTCATTTCCTCCGCAGAACTCATCTGGTCCAACACTGAACACTTCACGGCGATTGTGGCTCAAACTGCTCTGACAGCCTGTAGACCTCGACTTCCTGTTTGTATGTCTGTCTTTCTTCTTCATAGATGCTGGGGATGCGCAGTGAGCTGCACTTCCGCCCCCACTGGACAGACCGTTGTATTGCAGCGGGATAGAACAATAAGAAAGACTAGAATAAAACACAAGAATCTGGAATCTGAAGCTGGGAGGTGCTGCAGCTCAGGAGGTGCTGAGGCTCAGGAGGTGCTGAAGCTCAGTAGGTGCTGAAACTCAGTAGGTGCTGAGGCTCAAGAAGTGCTGAACTCAGGAGGTGCTGAAGCTCAGCAGGTGCCGAAACTCTATTGGGTGTCAGAACCTGCTGGACCTTATGTCAATAATCTTTTACTTATAATTAAATGAATCAAAGTATAATTTTACCTTGAATAAACTGCTTTATAATGCTTTGCCTTATAAGAGATTGAATCCAACAGATGCTGTTATAATGGGTAAGGTAACCTCAATTTGACCCTGTATGTATGGAGGAATGTGTGAGGTGAAATAGTGAGTCATGATAGGCAGGAAGCATTTGGTATAAGGTTCAAGGAAGAACATTTGGGGATCATGGATGGAGGAAGAGGATTAATTATGGACCAAAGAGTCAGGCAGAGACCAGACGAGCCTCAGACGAGAAACCAACAGAAACAACGATAATGAGAAGGATGGTCTGTTTTACAGCTACCACCAATACAAGACAACATGGGGGAGGATTCATCGCTGCAGACCAAGTGGAGTCACACTTTGGACTTTTATGCATGGCCACCAGGTCCTGAAGAGACCAGGACCAATCGACGGGGTGCGGGCCAGATAGTCTTTGTCTCACTCCACCACTTGAGCTAAGGCTAAGTCAGGCCTAGTTGCAGACCGAGAGGTTTGTAAGGGTAATTCCTCAGTCAGGGAATAAATTCCTTTAGATTTTAACTTGGTTTCTTGGTCGTCACTCTCACGAGTAATCAGACACACAGAAGACACACTGGAGGTGTGTTTCCCGAAAGCCTTAACTCACTAACAGTAACTCACAAACAGTAACGACTCAAGGAGGTGTGGCTTTGTCTTTATTGTAGCAGTGGTAAACGACTGAAGTCAGAGGTCGCCTGACTTCTTCCTGAAGGAGCCCAGTTGTTTGGTGTTGACGTCACGCAGCTGCTCCAGCTGGCGCTCGCCGCGACGGTACAAGTACTCAATGTGCATCACGTCCGTCTTCTTGATGCGGGAGTTTTCACGGAACTCGTCGCGGATGCGAGGAACAAATCCAGGTTTGTCTCGGCCGGCGCGCAGGAACTGCCGGTACAGAGCCAGAACCTGCTTCTGCAGTTTGCTGTGCCGCGTCATTGCCCAACAACTACTCGAGGAGCTACGAGGACATGGTGATCCAGGTGTCACTCTGGCCTTGTCAGAAGTCCTGGGCGGCCTAGGGGGGAAAAGACAAGTTCACTCTCACCAGGGACATTCCTCTCAGTCTGCACTAGCCAGATCTGCAGGGTGAACCAGGGTCTGTAAATTTCTCAGCTACTGAAATTTACTTGAGGCGAGGCTACTGGCCATTTCCGCTGACGACTGATGGTGTTTGATCAGTTGACCGCGCTTTACAGACAAATAGATGCAGATACCATCTGCTGCAACTCACTGTTGATGTCTAGGGTAAAATAATAGATACGGAAAATGTCTATAAAACATATGAAAATGTCTATAAAGCTTTGCTTTTCTGGTGACGTCATGATTCAGTGACAATTGTCTTTTAGAAAAACATTTCCAAGTTGCGTCGTTTCTTGTCTTTCTTTCTCTCCTTTCTTTTCTTTTCTATTGTCCTCATTTTATTTTATTTATTATTTCTGATTAACATTGGGCAAAAACATTTGACATTTTAATCTGTAGTGTATGTCTAATGCCTCCTTATGTGTCAATGTCTTTGTATAATAAATAAATTTAATGCCATATCGTACAACTTAACTGTTGAATTAATAAATAAAGATGCGTTATAATCACGCAATCAAACAGCAAAGTATATTTACATTGAATACAAGCGAACATATTTGCTACGTTCCCAGATACAGCATGTGTAGTGTTTTGAAAGCGTTTAAAAGTCAATAACGTGTTCGCCTGCACTTAAATGTGGTGTTTATTGGTGTGTTCAATATAAAACTTGCTGTTAAGAGTTTTGCAAAATGACATCGTCGCTCAATAGAGACGTCACTCAGAAGCAAAGCGCCGCGAACAAACTTAGGAATGTTTCATTTATACCGTTATGTATTTTATCCCAGACACCAACGGCGAGCTGGTTCTTCTGACTTCAGTCAGTAAATTAAAAAGGTAACATCAGCTGTTGGCGGAAACGGCCGGTAGCTCCGCCTCGAGAACGTTTCAATCGCCGATGAAACAATTTACCGACAGCAGGCTAGAAAACGTGGCCTCCAATTGTTCACTAGATGACGGATGGATACCGGGACAGCTTTCCCTCAACCTTATGTTCAAAACAGAACACTTCTGGACTGGACTGAAGCTGGGACATCGTCAACGATTCAGACCAGCCCGGTGACCTCACTTTCTCCTCTGATCTCCTCTTACCAACAGCGTGACCGCGGTCATTGACACCACGTGACTCACCTGGACGATTAAATCGGAGTCCCCTCACAGTTCCTGTCATGTGTCGGTCTGCAATCAAAATCAGAAACTCACGTCAAAGTCAAAGATGATAGCAAGCGATATCCACAAGCGGTAGCGACGTCACGAGTCACTTCCGTTTTCCCGAGAAAATAAAAGGCCCGGGCGTGATTTATGAGGTTTGCTTGAGCGTGGCACGGTGTGGTTCACTGTGGGGTAAACGCAGATACGTAGTGAACCTGTCAGTAACTCGGCTTCAAACATGCCGCGGAAATCGTGATCTTGACGTTTCACCCGAAAATCCCAAACCGGAAATGTCATACTATTTCCTTTCACTGCGTCTCCGTCTGTCACCACGGAGTGAGAGAAGATCTACGGGTTTCTAGTGGAAGTCCGCTCTCTAGTACGCGAGCAGGTCTGTTGACGTCACCACACCGGTCCTTAAATCCTATTTCCTTAACTGCAAATCCGGCATCCATGTTTCTCTTTGAGGACGAAGCGTTGTGTTGTTGCTGTCGGGTTCATTCGAGTTGTGGTGCAGCCACGATCGCGTTGCAGCCGCAGGTATGTACTTTAGTGCTTCTTTTAGCCTTCAATTACACTACAAACCTCCATGTCCATAGTGGAACTTTGGGGCGTTCTTACTCCTCCGTCTTCCCTCCATCCATCATCCACCAGATTCACTCACTGTGGACTCTCTTCTGATTCTCTGTTTCTCCGTGAAGCAGCAAGCCACAAGTCAGTAAAGGTTCAGGAACTGAACCGACAACCTCAGCTGTGTCTGTGGCGGCCATGTGTGAGGCGCCTCTGGGCACTGGTCAGGTGGAGGATCAGGTGGAGCACCTGCTGGAAGGCCGGGGGTCAGAGGTCTCAACATGTGATGTTGGTCTGGACCAGAGCAAACCGGCCACTCTCAGGAAGACCGTCACCTACATCGTGAGCGCCGTCATCTTCAACGAGCAGGTGACGTCCCCCAGACAGACACTGAAGTGGAGGACAGCTGTGTTGATGGGTGTGCGCGCGCGCGCACGCGCGTGCCTGTTTGTATCCAGAACCAGGTGCTGATGGTCCAGGAGGCCAAACCAGACTGTTACAAACAATGGTACCTGCCAGCAGGTCGAGTGGAGGTGGGGGAAAACTTTGAAGAGGCACTCAAGAGAGAGGTGAGGCTCTCTTTCTCTCTCTCTTTCTCTCTCTGTCTCTCTCTCTATCCCCCGCCTCAATCTGTGCCTTTAGTGGAAGGCTGATCAGCATCTGTTTGAAAACAATGACATCACTTCCTGTTTCTCTCTCATGTCCCCATCTCATCGTTGGTCCACGATTGTGTTGTTATGCAAATCTAGCACGGAAGTGTCCTGGTGTCGTCTCCTTTGTTTACAGCAGTGCAGTGCCCACTACAGGCCTGGCAAGTCTGCTTCATTGTTATTGGTGGATTCCAGCTGACTTGTGTGGACACCTGAAATGGCACTGTTTCTTGATTAGGCAGGAAACTGTGTCTCTGTGAGTACGTCACCTGGCTGTTTCTCTTCAGGTGAAGGAGGAGGCGGGGTTCGATTGTGAGCCAATCACCTTGCTGCTGATACAGGAGCAAGGACCGCAGTGGATCCGCTTCGTCTTCCTCGCCAGAGTCACAGGTTAGAGTCCTGGTGTCACATGGCCACCGTTTGAAGGCGTCTGAGCGTGCATGTCCTGCAGGGGGCAGCATTAAGCCTCTGTCTGCAGCAGACCAAGAGTCTCTGCAGGCCACTTGGTGGGACCAGCAGACGGCCCTCCCTCTGCGGGGACGAGACATCCTGCAACTCATCGACTGTGGGCTGAAGTCGGTCTCTGTTTGTGGTCCAGACCCGTGGCTTACGACCCCTGACCCTCTTCTGTTGTGCACAGGTACCGTCAGGATCCTTGGCATCCAGTGACCCGACCGGTGGACCTGAGCTGTCGTCATGTGGTCCAGAGGCTGGTCCTGGTCTACACCAGTGCAGCAGGAGACCTCTGGATCCTGTTGGTCCGAGGTGTGTGGACTTCATTGTGATTGACTTTGGAAGGTCACTTTCGGGGAAAAGCGATTCACAATCGAGGACGTTATTATTATTATTATTATTGTATGATAGCTCCAGTGCTGCACATTCCCACGGCGGCGGCGGTGAGGACCCATGCGGTGACCTGGGCAGCCAACATGGTGGTCCAGGACGCCATGCCGGCAGTGTACTACGACCACGACGTCAACACTCTGGGGGTCTTCAGTCTGCAGCACAGCGGGCGGCAGCATGGACGGACCGACGGCATCTGCTTCAACACTCTGGTGCGGCTGGTACCGGACCCCGTCCGACGCAACGAGGACGGAGAGAAACTGGAGCTGGCGTCCACCAACGAACCTCCCCTTGTGGAGAACCCTCGGTACCTGTGGCACAAGGTCCAGAAGCCGTCTCTGAGAGAGAAGCTGCTGGAGAAGCTGAGGACAACGTCCCTGTTACCGCTGCACAGCCTCTACTGACTACTACCTCGGAGACTCCCATCTACTTCCCCAAAACACGGACTCCCGTCACTGACGCGTTGTATTCTTTTCTCTCTGCGTCCTGTGACTCAAGTTTGCCTTGATGTTTTCATCACACTCACCAACAGCATCGTCACGCCACAGTTCGAGTTCCTGTTTTGCTGCTCCTGCATTCGGAACAGAGATGCTGTTACTCTAAGTCACTGACTTGTGAGTGTGAATAAAATGTATTTCTTGAATGTGCACTGTGAATAAGTGATGTTTTATGGTTGTGTTTAGTCAATGTGTCATCTGGTGATCTCAGAGTGAATGTTTAAAGACTGATCTCGATAGAGGACACCAGGGAGCAGCTCACACAGTGCCCCACCACTTTATTGGGGACCGAGCGTCATGGTTACTCTTGCATCAGGTCAGCTGACTCATCTTCCTGGTCAGGTGACTCGTCTTCCTGGTCAGCTGACTCGTCTTCCTGGTCAGGTGACTCGTCTTCCTGGTCAGGTGACTTCCCTTCCAGGTCTGCTGACTCATCCTCCTGGTCAGGTGACTTCCCTTCCAGGTCTGCTGACTCATCCTGCTGGTCAGGTGACTTGGCTTTATCGACTCTTTGGATGCACGTGTCAAGCTTTTTCAAATGCTTGTTCCGGTTCTCCAGACGTACCACCCACTCAGCACGCAACCTGAAACACACCAGGAAGAGTGTCGTGTTGGTGTGCGAGTGAAACGTCCGTTAACATGGTGACGAGTGAGACAGGACATAGTGGCTCCTGATTGGAAATGGAGTGTATGGGGGCCGTTGGTTTGTCTAATCTTGTGGGGACCAATTCTGGGATAAACATTTCCTTGTGAAGACATTTGGCTTAGTTCGAACTGTCGGGCCGGTCGTAACAAGGTTGACCCTGAATATGAGGGTTAAAACTTCCAAATAGGATTGAGGTCAGGGCAGACTGGGGAAAGCATGATGGAGCTATAGCTATAGAGACAAATGTGTGTGGGTGTTTGTTTTGAGACAGCACTCGATGCCTCCAGCTCTGAGAAGAATCTTGAGTCCTCACATCTCGCTGACCTGCAGGAAGTGATGGAACACATAATCCTGTCTCACTGACGACTGTGTCTCCTGCTCCTGTCTGTCAGACCGGATCTGGTCCAGGTCCAGGTTCTTATTGTGTTGGGTGAAAGGCCCAGCGGGTCAGTGAGCTTCCTCATTAGTCTGCTGCTTCAGGAGGAAACCAGAGTTTGTAACCAGAGACGCTCAGCTGTGTTCACACTCTCGTCACCGACTTCTTGTCGAGCCTCCGGATTATTCCATTTGTTCTCCCCGCTGATGACTCTCCAAGACCTGTCTCACTGCCTCTCCTTCCCGTGTTTGGTTCTGAAGGTTCTGAGAGCAGCTGTCGGGTCGCCGTGCCTCTGTCCGTCATCGCTGTGAGATTGTCGCCTGGCGGGTCAGCACGCGCTCTTGGACCGGACCCACTTCGGCTTCTCAATTAGCGGGGTGGTGGGAGAGGCCCGGTAACTGATAGCCGGGGGGATTTAGAGCGACACGGTTCTGATGGGTCGGGATTAGAGGAGGCGTAATGGAGAGCGGTGGGATTAGAAGAAGGCGTGGGGGTCAGTGTGGGACAGAGCTGCAGCGTTAGCGGGCCCAGCCCTCTAATAGCGGGATCTGGACTCTATAGTCGACAATCCTGCCTCACTCAGAACCAGGACCAGTCAAAGCTCTTTATTCCAGCTTGATCCCTTGGACATTGAGTCTAATCGGCATCCAGCAAGTCTCTGAATCAGGGCCGTGTCAGTCCTCGGATCTCTGCAACACATCACGAGGACCAGAAGCTTCAGATCGGAGACCACGGTGCTCACCAAAGGGGCGAACATGGTCCTGGAACCAGAAGGAACTCCACGAGGGTGGCCAGTACTCACTCTGAGAAGACTCAGTACTGGCCACTGGAAATGCTCTGGGTTCAGGTTCCGTCGCCGCAGTGACCTTTAGCTGCAGACTGATGCAATGTTTTTAGGGTCTACCGTATCAGGTTCGGCATCATGAGGCCCGATTCTGGTCTCAGTCGCCCGAACTTGAGCCTGGATCAGCGCGACAGCGAGACAATCAGCTGCTGCGTTCTCCTCAAGCGCAGCCACATGACCATGAAGATGGCTTCATGATGGAGATGAGGTGACTGACCTGCAGAGGGCACTCTTCTTCAATCTCATCTCCTCTTTCTCCACATTCTCTCTCTCCACGTGGATTTTCGTCTCCCACAAACTTCTGATGTGAAGTTTGTCATGAATCAGAGCCACGTTCATCTGAGGAGTAGCAGCAGTCACTCAACTGATAGTGGCTCCGAGGAGCCCTGCGACTCTGGTGCAATACCTGGAAGCAGCAGGGGCCCAGGAGACGATGAAGTTTGGGAGGCTTGAGGGAGGAGGACCTGGAGGAGAAGACAGACTGATGTTTGATGACAGACAGAAACTCACACACACAGACAGACAGACAGACCAACTGGCTGAAAGTCCGACAGTCATGTGGGCAGTAGGAAAAAAGTGACACACACACACAGACAAACTGGCAGACAGAAACTCATTGACTTGGACACTAAGGCACACAGAAAGGCAGGTGGACAGACAGACCAACACGGGCGGACAGACGGACGAGAGACAGAAACTCACTGACTCGCAGAAGGACAGACAGACACGGACAGACAGACAGATGGGCAGACAGAAACTCACTGACTCACAGAAGGACAGAGACATGGACGGACAGACAGATTGGCAGATGACACAAAACAGATGGACACCGACCTTCGTGAGAGGAGCCAACATACTAGTGTTTGTGAGAGAGCGAACGAGAGGGTCAGAGGAAGAGGTGGAGACAGAGAGAGAGAGAGAGAAAGGGAAGCCACTCGTCCTCTTGCTGAGTAATGATCTCACTTGCTGCTTGTTAACTATACTGAAGACCAGAGCTTCGTCCTCCACCAACGGCTCAGGAACTTGACTGGTGAATTATCCTGAAGTAGATCTGATCAGAGACCAGATGCTCATATCCTCTACCACAGGTTCAGCCAAACTGGAAGAGGAAAGACCGGCTGCAGACGCCACACGGTCTGCCCCGGAGTACCAAGAGTAGATCTGGGCCATCGCTGGGCTTGTCAGGTCTTTCTCCAGACTTGTTCAACTCTGTGCTGCTGTCTTGTCCTGGAGCTCTGATGGCCTCACACCCACACGGTTCTGGTTCTGTTTGGGACTCTCCAAATTCCTGTGCTTTCCATGGAACCAAAGGCGTTCATGCCAGTTCAAATGGAACTGAAGAAAGGGGAGCGGTGAAGTGTTCCTCAGGGTCGCTGTGGATTTGTTTTCTCTCAACATTCAAGCAAGACTTTAATGAAGAGCTGTCGAGGAGGATGCCTGTGTGTCGTCTGAGCAAATGTTGCTGGTTCAGAGTGAACGAGACCTATATTCAGTTATATTGAATTTCATTTCCACCGCTTCAACATCCTGCTCATTTGGTCATCACAGACTACCAAACTTCTACTGATGTCAAGTTTTTTTTTTTAGTCTAAACGGTCAGTCGGTTCCAAATTCTGAGCGAGACTGACCCGAGTGTGCCCAGCTGCCCTGCCTCCTGCTGTTGTTCAGAACTGCTGTGACCGGCCCTGTCTCACAAGCCAATGGGTCAAAGGTCAGATCCAAGTCCAAAAACAGGATGGGAACTTCAGAGTTTGCGTGTTAGCGCCACCGTGTGGACATGAGAGCAACACACACACACACAGTCATGTGACCAGAGACCTTCTCTGGAATCGGAGACATGACATCAGTCAGAAAACATCTGACCGCTAGAGCTCAACGGTGTCATATGGCAGTCTGTGCTGCAGTCAGCACGCGGGTAAACAAGGGACAGGACTCGGACACAACTGGTAAGACGTGTTTACTTGTTTGTTTGTTGTCTGTGTGGCGCTACTGTGCAGAGGTCTGGGTCGTAGACTCTCCTTAGAGCCAGGCAGGACCTATGTGGCCGGGCCGTGACCTAAGGGTCACTTGAATAGTCCACCGCCATGACTTCCTCAGACTTTCGCCGTGGTTCCACATCAGCGCACGATACTGAAGGACCCAGCGCTGCAGAGGCTGACTTGCGGTGTTTGTCTCTAGGGTCACTGTGCAGGGGTCTAAACAGACAGTGATGTCATCAACATGAGACACATTCCCAGGCTAGTGTTGTCATCAGAAGGTGTCAGCCCATGTATTGTCTGTTTAAGGAGTTAATAAAAATATATAAACATATGTTTATTTTCGAATCATCTGTGGCCGCACTGACCCATCGGACCAGCCGAGCCAATTTGGTACAGACACCGGGACGCACACACCTTCAGCGGTGTGCAGCTCACTTTACACACAACTGTGGTCAGTTTGTTGTAACTCAGTTGAATAATAATAAATAATAATAAAATAATAATAAAAAAGTTGTGGTGGCAGTAACACAAACCAGCTGGAAGATATGGAGTGTGTGAAGGGATTGTAGGGGTAGAGAAGAAGGGGTGACCTTTGGCTTTGCTGGTCAGGGTCTGCAGCACTGTCTTGTCTTATTCTGTGTCGTGTCCTGCAGCTATCTTTTCGTTTCATTGATGTTTGACTAGTGAGGAGCCAGACTGGTCTCTGACTGAGAACCACATCCTCTTCAGGGATGGGTCCCGAGAGAAGGGCGGCGGTTCCGGTCTACGATGTGTCTCTGCTGCGCGGGCTGTGGGAGGTCCGGGTGAAAAAGCAGTGCCAGCGGCAGCAGAAGGAGCGGGAGAGGAAGGAGAGGAGTGCCCTCGCCAGGTGAGGAGGGGCAGGGGCGGTGTCCAGGTTTCAGTCCACTGACCGAGTGATCATACCTGGGTCAGAATCGAGCAGGAATGGCAGTACCGGGTCTACTGCAAGACCCTGAAGGTGGACATGCAAGCACTCATGACCCGTGGCGGCTCAGAACCCGAGCGGGGGCCGGACCAGAAAGAGCCAGGCCACAGCTTGATCTTCCAGCTGGATGGGGCCAAGTGGACGGTGAGGACACACAGCAGGCATATGCTTTTCCCAATGCCAGGACTGACTGTGACCCGTATCTCCGGGCAGGACTTCCCTCGAGAGCTGCAGTGGCAGACCTACCTGCAGCAGTGGCACGTCACCGGCACCAGGATCCGCCAGCTTCCAGACTTCCTGTGCTCCTTCACCCAGCTCACCGTCCTTCAGCTGCCCAGGAACCTCATCGTGGACCTGCCGCCTGATATCGGTCAGCCAGGGACACTTGGGGCGGGTGGTTCTGACGGGTTCTAACTCTGTGTCCACAGGCAAGCTGAGTCGACTGCAGCGCCTGGACGTGAGCTACAACCGACTTGGAGCCATCCCCCCAGACCTGGGTCTCCTGCAGGACCTGCAGATGCTGGATCTGGCGGGGAACCGGCTGAGGGAACTGCCCTTCGAGGTAACAGACATCAGCAGCAGCAGCATCAGCAAGATGGGAGATGACTGCATCAGTGACCTCGTGTGCAGCTCAGCAGCCTGAAGAGCCTGGCTCACCTAGACGTTGCAGAGAACCGGCTGCCGTCCATCCCCGTGTGCGTCCTGAGGATGGAGCGGCTGCAGCTGCTCAACCTCAGCGACAACCAGCTGAAGGACCTGCCGCAGGACATGGACAGGTGTGTCACCTGACTCATGATCTCAGCCTGCTCATCTGACCAGCCTGTGTGTGTGTGTGTGTATTTGAGACAGGCTGCAGCAGCTGGACTCTCTCTTCATCCACAACAACGACCTCTCATACCTTCCTCAGTGTCTCAACAACATCAGTACCCTGAAGATGGTCGTGGTCAGTGGAGCACCGCTGACCTGCGTCCCCACCAAGCTGTGCAACAGCCCGCACATCAAGTAAGCACACACGCTTGCACGCACACAGACACACACACAACTATGCCTCCGGTTTCACAGGTTCATTCGTCTCTACGACAACCCCGGGCGTGGCGACAGGAGGACAGACAGGTGGAGGAGACAGGAGGAGCTGAGGACAGACAGGGGGGAGAAGGAGTTCCTGGAGGCCTATGTCCACTCGCTGCAAGACCGAGGTCAGAACCTGAGCAGCCCACTGACTCCAGTTCTGACAGTTAACAGTCCACTTTCACCCCCAGAATCCGTTCCCTACTCCACCACCAAGATTTCAATCTCCTGCAAGCTGTGACCACCCGAGGGAGGAGACCCAGTGGGGCACCTCGGATAGATGACATTTCGAAGGTGCGGCTAGACCTAGATGGCTTCGTGTAACCGGCGTGAGCTTCATTCCGACGTTTGAGTGTCAGTAGTGACCAAAAGCAGCTTCGTCGACTGACGAAGGTTTGGTGAAATAACGCAAGATTGTCTGCGATTACTGGTTTTATTGTTCCCGAGGAACCTCCAGCTCAAAGGCACACCAGGATATAAAGTGCCTTGTCACATACATCGTGCCTCTCTGTGGAGCGCCAGGAGGAACTCTGCTGCATTTGATTCCAAGCTAATAAAAAGTTAAAAAACAAACAAAAAAAAAAACTCTAAAACCTTGCCCTCGCTCGGGTCACATGACCCTGTGTTGCTGCCGTTTTATAAGACCCCACCACCCCACTGCCCCCAAGCTGTCCATCACATGCTGCTGTCCTGGAGAAGTGGCTCGATGTCCTCAGGATCACTGGAGGGTGGAACCCGACGGCTCTCTTCCTGAGCGGAGGGTGCGGAGCTACTGGACCAGCAGGTGGAGCTCATCTTCACCTCCGATACCCGCGGCTGCTCCGGAATGAAGATCGCAACGATTAATGCGAAGATGACGGCGCATGCCCCAAACAGGAAAGGAGGGCCCGGGATCGCCAGCTTCTGCACACACACACACACATCAACTGTGGGTACGAGTGTACTTGCACTTCTATCTTTGCGAGAACCTGTATGAGTTTTTAATCAACACAGTGAGGACATTTTTGCAAAGTGAGGGAATTTTTGCTGGTCCTCACTTTGTCAAGCCTCAGTTTGAGGGTTAAAACTACAAAATATCTAGGTTACTAAAATTGTGTTTTAGTTTGGTTAAGAGTCCTGGTTAAGTTTAGCCATTTGTTTTAGATGGTTAGGGAGAGGCTGGGGAAAGGGTCCTCACTAATATAGGAAGACAAATGTGCGTGTGTCTCCACACCTCTGAGCTCTGCCGTCCCGATACTGGTTCCATGTCGTTGAGCTCCACATCGAACAGGTAGAAGATGAACCCGTACAGGGCCGGACCCAGTCCGTTACAGAGTCCTCTGATCCCCGTGATCATGCCCTGGACCACACCTGACACACACACACACACAGTGAGTGATGCAGGATGCTTCAGGACTCTGGTGGACTCACCTTGTTGGTCTCGGGAGGCGCTGTGAGACACCAGAGCGGAGACAGCTGGGAAGGTGATGGAGGACATGGCAGCCACCGTCCCAGCGGCCCACATCATCCTGCAGGTACACACTCTTCAGCCACAGATGGGAGAGGACCTGAGCATCACACAGACACTGGGACTCACCAGGGTTCTGATCCAAACGCATACCACGCCAGCTGGATGAGCTGGAAGCTCAGACCCAGAAGAACCGTGTTCTTGTTTCCGATGGTTCTCATGAGAACACTGAGGAACAGAGTCTGACACACACACACACACACACACACACACACACACACACACACACACACACACACACACACACACACACACACACACACACACACACACACACACACACACACACACACACACACACACACACACACACACACACACACACACAATTGTAAGCCTTGTGGGGACATTGTGAGGCTCATAATGACCCAATCTATCCTCAAGTTGAGACTTAACCTTGTGGGGTCCACACACACAGAAAGACACCAGCGTGTGTTTCCACATAGAATCTTCTGGTGATCACATGACTCACCTGGGCAACGATAGACAGAACTCCAACCATGGCGATGAACGCTGCGATGGCTGCAGGTGAGAACTCGATCACCTGAAGGCACATGGATACGAGAGAGTGAGAGCAGTTGGCCGAGTGGTTAAAAAAAAAGCACCAGCCGTGTGGCTAAAAGACTGCCACATTATATTTCCAACATTTACAGCAGAAGGAGGAGGGATGGAGAGAGTTTGGGAGTGTGTGAGTGTGTCTCACCTGTTTGAGGTACAGGAAGAAGCTGGAATACTGTCCGGCCTCGGGCAGGTAGGACAGGAAGACGGTGACACAGATGAGCAGGACCGTCGAGTCTTTGCCGACCCGCCGCAGCGACTGAGGATCAGAACCACAATAACACGGAGGTCAGACCCCACCGCTATGGGACTCGGCACTCACTGCAAAGGGGTCGGCCTGCTCCCAGGAGATGGGGAAGCCCCATGACGTCAGCCGCATCTTGTCCGGAAGTGACTCCGGGACAACGAAGAACACAAAGGCGATGTCCACAACAGATATCACCGTGGCGACCAGGACCACCAGACTGTCGCCATAGCGGGCTGAGAGGTACGCGCCGATGGCCGGACTCGTGACCAGACTGGCCGCAAAGGTGGCGGACACCTGAAGACCACAGACAGAGTTAGATACGTGCCGAGACCCGAGCCGTGCAGGCCAGTGTCACCAGGCCGTAGGCGGTGCTCCTCTCGTGCTCCTCTGTGACGTCGGCCACGTAGGCGAAGATGACCGAGAAGGTGACGGCGAAGATCCCAGACACGGCGATGAGAGCGAAGTACCACCTGAGGATGAGGACAGTTGTCACACCAGGGGCCTGCACCGTAGACTCTCTGGTTCTGTCACACACATCTAAAAACTTGTTGAAGCGCTCGGTGCTGACGTCACCATTGCACCCCCTACGAGGACTCCAACTCCAGGTGAGTGGATGACCTGCAGAAGGTCAAGGGCTCAAATACCTTCACTGAGTTTTAATCTAACCAGTCACGACAGGATTGTGTTCAGCAGCTGACCTGCAGACGCTCACATGGCTGTCATGTGACGGACCAGCCAGCAGCCTGATCCCCATTGCTCGCACGCACGCACGCACGCACGCGCGCACACGCACACACACACACACACACACACACACAAACACAAAACACACGCACTCTCTCTCACAAGTTGTCCTAACCTAACCATCCAAAACACATAGCTAACCTCCACCAGGAATCTGAACCAAACTGAAACTCAATGATTATGAGCCAGTTATTTTGAAGTTTTAACCCACAAACTGAAGGCTAAAGAAGTGAAGACAGGCCAAAGCTGTCCTCACTGTTAGCTACAAACTCATACCGGTTCACACCGAGTACACGCTCTCACCAGGGACTGAGTCTCATGAAGGGGATCGGGGCGCAGGTGAAGAAGACTGTCACGAGGAGGAAAGACTTTCGGCCCCAGATGTCCGACAAAGCGCCGATAAGGGGAGCCGACAGAAACGACAAGAAGCCCTGGCCGAGAGAAGACACAGAGCTGTTCGCTACCATGACAACCGCCACATCTCCACACAAACAGGAGGCGCTGTCACCTTCACACCCTGGACCAGCCCGTTCATCAGGAAGGTGTGCTGAGGGAAGGTCTCATGGAGCACCTGCAGGTCACACACACACGTGACCAGTTGTGACAGTGGCGAGGAGACGTGTGTCCAGCACTTACGGTCAGCATGGGCGTGGTCAGCAGCCCCCAGGCGAAGAACTCCAGGAAGATGACCACCACGGCATGAGTGACCCGGGCCCGACCTCGCTGGGACACGACGAGAACAGTGTCAGTCACGTGGGATCAGAGGTCACTCACTGGAACCAGTGACCTCTGACCCCCTGCTCACGCGCGTAGGTGAGTCGGTGAGCAAGTTAGCCGCGATGCTAGCACTCGAAAGCTGCGTGACGTCACGGGTACTCACCGAGCCTCCGGCCTCGCTCACTGCTTTGCCCCGGCTCATCTCGCATCCCTCCGGCCCGCCAGGCGGAGCATCGTCCCGGGGCCCGCGCGCCTCTGCCAGGGTGTCCTGTCGGGAGACGGCGCCGGACCTGGACTCGAGAGGCTCAGCCCACAACTCAGTCGGCGATTTGCTTACTATACCAGCGGTGTGCACGCGGGCGGCGCTCACCAATGTAGACCACAAACACCGCCCGCCTGGAGGCTTCGGTGACAAATGAACCGGTATGATGCGATCGTCTCTCCACAGGCGTCATCTGCGGTCGAACGACGGAGCGACGCCAAGTTCCCTCGATCCGACGGATTTGCTTTTAAATAACAGAACAACGGGAAGGACAAAGCTCCGGGGAGAAGCTGCTGCGCTTTGTTGCGTTGCTCCGAACCCTGATGCCGCCTCTGATGTGGTCGGGTCACCTGACCAGGCTTCTTGTTACGTCAAACTTTCTTCTTCCAAGGTGTTAGTGCGGGGGGCTTGATGGCCGCTGGGTGGCGCCAGCCGGAACGGCGTTTGGCAGGGCACTTTCAAAATAAAGGCCAATTTCCACTGATGAAGGATGGCGTTGTTTGATTCTCCTGTGCTCGCTTGAAACACATCAATCCAGACCGTGGGGGGGGCCGGACCCCTGACACCGGGATGGCTGTCTGCCGCTGCGGTGGATAAACCAAACTCCCCAGGAGTCACGCGCAACGCTAACCGAACTCTCGATGGCGCCGAGATCTGGGTCAAAAGGACCGAAACGAATGAAAGAGAACCGCAGTATGCGCGCGAAAGTTCCGTGGAAGGAATGAAAAGAGAGATTTCTGCCAGTAAAAGTAAACTGCCAGATGTCAGTTTAATAATATCGCTCTTTGTGAATCGATGAAGACGCTACAGCTAAATATCTGACGCGGGTCTGCAAGCAGATGCTGGTGGCCCAATGTCGTGAAACTCTTGGCGCTTTTATTGTGTAATGTATAGAACGTACTTCCGCGCTGGCCTCTTAACAACACTGCGAGCTTGACGGTCTTCTGCGAGGGAAGCGCGGATGGTTCGGGACGCGGTGCTGGTTCGGAATTCCTCCGCAGACTGAAACCTGCGAGTCGGTGAGTGACCGAACCGTTTCTCGTAGGACGCCTTGTTCCTGCCTGCGTCCAACCGCTTCGACTCCATTCAAGCGTCTGGTTTCGGCCCGGGTTTGGTCCGGAACACTGCGCTCCCTTTGTTCGCTGCTGCACGCCACTTCTTGTAAACACGCATGCGACTGCGGCTGTTGGCGCTGGGAGGACGATCTGCATTGTGACTCTTAGTACTGTGACTATGAGTGCTGCGACAGTGTCTAGTACTGCGACTGTTGGTACTGACAGTCTGCACTATGACTGTAGTCGTTTGGTTCTGTGACTGTTAGTAATGCGAGTACCGTGACGGTTGGTGTTGTGAGTGCTGTGACTAGCGTGTGTAATGTGAGTGCAGTGTCAGTACTGTGACTTCGAGTACCGTGTGTATTGTGAGTACTGTGGGTACTGTCAGTACTGTGACTTTGAGTGTCTTGTGTATTGTCAGTACTGTGTGTACTGTGACGACTGTCTGTGGTGTGTGTCTTAGTACTGTTAATACTGCGAAACTATGTACTGTGGCTATTAGCACCGATTGGTTGTACTATGGCTGTAGTCAGTAGTAGTAGTAGTAGTAGTAGTAATGTGTGTACCGTGACTATTGGTGTTCTGAGTACTTGGTTATTACTGTGACTGTGAGTACTGTTAGTACTGTGGTTGTTGGTGTTGTGAGCACTGAGTGAGTACAATGTATACTGTAGCCGTGGGTACCTTGAGTGTTGATGTTGTGACAGTTGGTGTTGTTTACTGTTAGTTAGGGCTGAAATATGAGGGCTGTCAAAACATTAAAATTTAAATTTCATAGAATCACAACAAAGTTGAGTTCGCTTGTGAATCACTCGTGTCCCATTAGCTCAGTTTGCATCTCCATCAAGCCATTTTGCTTTGGAATGTTACCACTGCAGGGTCTAAGTATCTCGGCACCAATGCCACATGTGGTTACCATCAGATCTTGGATGCTAACTTTTCTCCTCCTGTACGTAAAATGAAGGCTGATTTTCAGAGATGCTCCCACGTTGGCTGTATGGAAGGATGTATGTTGTTGAAATGACAACTTTGCCTCAGTTTCTATTTCAAACACCACCCTTATTTTTGCCCAAATATTTTGGATAAGGCAATTAGCTTTGTTTGGTCTGGAATAGCCTGCATGACAAATCGTTCACCTGTGTCTTATTGAATTTAAAATTGAATTCTATTCATATTTAATTTACAAACCGACAGGATTTGAATGACAAATGCTACTTTCCTGTGTGAGTTTTACACTGCTGCAAGCCCCTACTTTCTGAGTATCCACATTGCTCAGCCAATGACAAAGCGCCTTGTAGTCACATGTCTCACTCATGACATGAACACAGCAGTGTTTTGATAGCCAAGCGACTGGGTAGAAATGGACGGACTATGAATGAAAAAGAACAGTTCTAGTCACGAAAATCAGCCCACCAATCCAGGGTTTCTGCCACAGTGTGGCGCACAGCCACGGCTTAAATGAACTCTCACATGATCGAATGCATTTAAACAAAGTGGAAACAGAGGGATAACACATAACACATCATGGAGGTGGAGATGAATGTGATGGTTTTGCTGTGTTATTTGCAGAAAAATCCTGAAAGAAATAAATGAAAGAAATAATGACTGAAGTCATTCGTATGTCCGGCTGGAACCCACGATTCGTGCAACTCTAGTTACGCGGTCCGTCCGGACATGTAAGGGGTTGGTCTGCAGACTGGATTGCAGACTGATTTACTTCTCATGGTTAAAAACCAGCATTTTTACTGTCACCAATTTGGTGAAAGGCAAAACCTTCCCCTCTGTTTTTCTATCACTTCTTGATTGACAAAGAGGCACAGGGACTGAAGGATGCCCTTGCATCGGAGTTTGTGCAATGAACTTTATATTTCATGAGAGTCACTACTGTAAAACTAAGGTCAGTGGGGGATGTTACACTCACAAGACTGGGTCTGTGTAGCACCACCAAATTCGCACTCCTCATCTTTCATTTTTTTCCACCCTCTCTCACAGCTAAACTCTTGTACCACTTTAGGAAACGTACAAACTGTTGTCTCCTCACGGTAATTTGGATCACTCGTCACCCCAATTCAGGTGGCCTGTTAATCTTTTTAGGTACAGTTCAGTTTTCGTACGCCCCGGACTTCGAACAAAAATTTTGATATTTTTTTGCTTCTGATTTTGAACGTAAATCCAGAACTCGAACGCCCCCGAAAAAAGCCGGAAAAAACGTGCGCGGACCGATCAGCTGACCCACGACGCACTTTGTTATTGTGTATAACTCTGTATGCCGACATGTCCTGTTTGCTACATTTACTGGCTGTTTTTTCTTCATGTTGAGGTGTAAAACCTTTCCTGTCTCCGCACTGGACCGTGGTAGAGTGTCACAGGGGAGGTGCTCGCTCTCACTCCAGGGTTTGATGTCCTGTTGTGGGCTGGAGCTCGGACAGGGATGAGGCGAGTGTGGGACAGAGTGCTACTTGCTTTATGACTTTGTCACAGCCAAACTGCACAGAAGCGCACATTCAGAGCTGGACACGCACCGGGCACCTCTTCACTTCTGGAGAGATGTCACTCACTCGGCAACCCCTCCCACATGCAGCGGCCACACACATAGACGAACAGCGCACCTGCAGCAGACACTCTACATTCAACTGTAATGGGAAAAATCGATTCAGATTCCGAACAAATCGCTTCTCGAACGGCCGTCTGGAAGGGATTGTGGTCGAGAACCGAGGTACCACTGTATTTTGATTTCATGATGACCAGGGTGTTGGGAGTGTTTGGGTGTTTTCTTTGTTTTCCTATTATTTACTTTTATTAACTTTTGCAATTTTTTGCTACAAATTTGCAACTGGTATCACGCTTTTGTTTTCCAAATCTGGGCCTTTGCGAACCAAAAATCGCATTCCATTACATCGCCATGGCAATTTGGATCTCAAAAATCAGTCTGACGTACTGTTGGTGATGTGAGTACTGTGAGTACTCTGACTGTAGTGCGGACTGTGAATACTGTGACTATCATGAGTACCGCTGGCGTTCGGCAGTCGAGAGGTTCACTCAAGCGTTTTTTCTGTTTCCATGGCAACACAGCGAAGACTCCATCAGCTGGTTCCCGTGTGGATGAAGATTGACCTGAGGCCCTGTGCTCCTGCGGCTCCTCCTCCGCCTCGCCTCCTCCCCTCCCCCGACCTTCACTCCCCCTCCACCTCTGTAGGTTCAGCCCCCATCCTGCTTTTGCCCTCTCCTGCCCCCTGCTGCTGGAAGGATGAAGACTCCATTCAAGAGCAACACAGCGCACAGCGAGGACACAGGTGAGCCTGTTGCCACGGCAACAGTCAGAGCCTGGAGTAAAGCTGCTGCTGTGTTCCAGGACCGCCGGGCGTGTCGGTGAACTTGATGAAGAAAAAGAACCCTCACAAGTGAGTCTGTCCCCCTCACAGTCACTCCTCATCTGCTCTCTGACGTCTGGACTCTATAGGAAGCATCGGGCTGGTCCCAGTCAGCCGCTTGGACCCTCTCATCGGAACCTGGTGGGCTTCAGGATCCAGCACATCTGGAAGGAAGGAAGTAGGTCAGGCTGTTGTGCCAGCAGAACCCCAACCTGCCCTTCATCTGGGCCGTGTGTGTGCAGGCAAGTCATCCCAGTGGAATGGGACAGTCCTGGAACAGGTCCCAGTCAACCCGGACCTCTACCTCATCAAGTACGATGGCTTCGACTGCATCTACGGACTGGAGCTGCTCAACGACCCGCGAGTGATCGGACTCCAGGTTCTGCCGGACAGAGTTGGTGAGGGCGCGCACTCACATACATACACGCACGCACGCACACACACACACACACACTCTCTCTCTCTCTCTCTCTTCATGACTGGCCTCTCCTCAGCACCGGCTCGTGTCTCTGACTCGTTGCTGGCTGACTCGATGATCGGGAAGGCGGTGGAGCACATGTTCGAGACAGAGGAGGGCCCAAAAGAGGAGTGGCGGGGCATGGTTCTGGCCAGGGCTCCCATCATGACGTCCTGGTTCTACATCACCTACGAAAAAGACCCAGTTTTGTACATGTACCAGCTGCTGGACGACTACAAGGAGGGAGACCTGCGGATCATGGAGGAGTCAGGTGCGTGCACTTATCCCACCGCAGCTGAGCCTCAGAGTCATGCACTGCACTCTAGATCAACGCGAAACCCAGTCCAGAAAGAAGGGCTCGGGTCAACATTTTGCTGGGGGCTGGTGTTCAAGCTAGAAGAAAAGGGAACCCCTGGCAATAATGATCATGAGCACAAGCTTCACCTTCATAAAACCACATGTAGTCAAACGTGTTGTCCACATCTCAGCAAGATCAGACTCATGGAAACTTCTTTGAAGTGTAGGGCATTTTACAGTCAGCTAGCTCAAAATGTTAAAATAACAAGGCCGGTTAGTTTGGCTTTCAACAACCACATGACACACAGGAGGATCCAAAAACCTCCCAAGTGAAGGCATCAAAACTCTGGCTGAAAGGGATTGCTCCGCCTTTGTGTTTACATGTTTGATACTGCGAGTCAGAGGAGCGTTTGGCGGCCAGCGTGCGTGGCCTGAGGAGGAGCTTGAGGTCCTGTGGCGCTGCATTGTGACTGGAAAAGCATTCTCATGGGATCCCAAATAATGGTGTGTCAGATGCCGTGTTGAAGCCGTAACAGGTGGCCCATGTGACTCATGGAGATTCAATGAGAAAAGTTTATTTTTTCATGAATTCTTGACACGGTCACCCTGACACTCTGGAACGTGTTCTTTTGCCCTACGTAAGGAGTGATGCTGTTATAGTTTTTTACATCACAGTGTAAAAATGACGGAACAAAGTGGGTGTTTCTCTGGAAAACCACCCTACCTGTTGTGATGCTGCAGAGACGCCTGCAGTACCTGCTACAGCAAAAGCTAACCGGAGCGAACCTCGGGTGAAACCAATGCTAATGGGGTTTATTGTCTTGGAGGAGCAGCTGAGTTCTGTTGTCGAATGCCAGAGTTTTCAGCAGCTAAAATCCAAGCTGGGCCCCAGATTCTCTGTGTGTGTTGTCGATGAAATTGGGGGCAGACTGTCAGGTTATAAGCCAACATTTTGTATTGTAACATATGAGGAGCGAACTTTACATTGTCGGTTCAGTCTGTTCTAAGGTTGAACGATATGGACAAAAATTCATACCTCTCTATATCGAGACGATATAAGTCGACTAAGACCAGCTGACTCGTGATATTTTCTTTTAAGGTTAGTTTTTCTCCACTGTCTTTTCTCCATTTCAGTCCTTGACCCACACGCGCTTGTAGGGCTCATGGCCGGGACATGCGCCTTTCTCAAGTTCCTCCTAAATCATTTGGTCATTTCAACTTGAATTCCTCGCTTGACTCTCAGGGAGGAAAACGGGTGTCAAATGTGCCGGTGCTCCTCCCACACTCAGAGTCAGAGCGGTCACAGTTGGTGCGATCGAGTCCAGCCCGATGAAGCTGATGCTCCTAACTAACCACAAAGCCTCTCCTGCATGGCTGCAGCTTCTCTCACAACACCTAAAGTGAACGATGGAATTGTTAAATAGTGCAGCAGTGACAGTGATCGCTGGATGGGATTTGATATTGTTTTTGTGATGTAATTATCGTGAATGTTCTTAATGTTTCATATGACCACATAGATACAATGAATGTGTACGTGTATGTTCAGCCCTTGTCCTTTGTTCATTAAAAAGGCAAAAGTTAAAAAAAAAAGAAGAAAAATTTTAAAAGCTTATATCAAATAGTTTTGTATTTTTTATTTATTTTGCTGTGAATGTGACTTGTGTGTGATTTAGCTGTGAAAAGAAAAAAACAGCAAAAATCGGTATCGGCCTTAGCCTCAAATATGTGAGGTCGGGATAAAATAGCAGTCGTAGTTTCGCCATCGTGTGGTTCTCCTGCTGAGTGTGTTTGTGTCCAGGTGATGGCGCTGTGGAGCGGGAGCCTGGAGAGGTGGTGGACAGCCTGGTGGGGAAGCAGGTCGAGTATGCCATCGAGGGCGGCGGGAAGCGCTGTGGCGTAGTGATCCACCAGGTGGCAGCGAAACCTTCCGTCTACTTCATCAAGTTCCAGGACGACTTCCACATCTATGTGTACGACCTGGTCAAGACCGCCTAAGACGGGCTCTGGTCCCTTGACACGACCTGGACCTGATGAGAGACTGTGCTGCAGCTCACCAGGTCGCAATGACATGGAGCCTTTGTGTGGTCACCTGACACCAACGTCTCTCACCACAGACATGACTCCTGACATCAGAACCGCCGCTGGCTAGTGTTAGCCACCACCAGCTAACCCCTGGTACATTTTATTTCCTCACCAACATGATGATGCTCTCAGACCAAATCAGAGTTTGTTGATTTGTTGAGGTCAGTACTGATTTTGTGTTGTAAATAAAGACCTTCTCCTGTTTTCATTCCTGACTCACCTATCAAACAGTTTAGTCCCAGCTAGGACTTGATGAGACTCAACCAGGTACTGTACATGACCATGTCATGAGACTCACTTGCGACTCGACTGAGACCTGATTCAGCATTCTCTCTCCTGCAAATATGTATTACATGGAGGACAATGAAACAAGCTTTCTCCAAGACGACAAGCGACCCAACCATAACAAGAGACCTGGGATAAGAGAGCTGACTGGGACTTCAGACGCGACCCTTACTAGAGATATGACCAGGGACCAGAGATGTGACTGGGAACACAGACCTCATCAGGACTAGATATGTTTCCTCAAACAAGAGACCTGGCTGTGGCTAGAGACGTGACCAGGACCAAAGACCTGACAAGAACTAAAGAAGTGTCCATGACTACAGATGTGATCTGGGACTAGAGATGTGACCGGGACCATAGATCTGACCAGGACTAGAGACCTGACTTGGACTAGACACGTGACTGGGATTAGCGATGTGACTAGGAGCAAAGACCTGACAAGAACTAAAGAAGTGACCGTGACTAGAGACGTGACCGGGACCATAGATCTGACCAGGGCTAGAGATATCACCAGGGACTAGAGACTTGACCGGGACTAGTGACCTTACTGAAACTGAAGACCAAGTCGTGTTCATGTCTATAGTAGGACTCACTCAGTGAAGAGAGCTGAGAGCTGATGCTGGGAGGAGCCTCCTGCTGGCTGGTCATGGTATCGCCTCCACACACTCTGACCTGACCTCACTGAAACTCGATTAAAGCTTCACTGTTGAGGGAAGCATGAAGACCATCTAATCTAATCACCAACTTGTGGGCGTGCAGGTGTGATGCTGTCCACAAGGCGTCTGTCCTTCCCCAGACCTGTTTCCCACAATGCACCGCGAGCTGTGCTCGCATGTTTCCTCTTTCTGCAGCTGAAGTTCAACGTCGACCTCGAATTTCACAGCCAAGCGGTTGAGTGTTATGGTGTCACGGACAGTTTGCCTGCGCTTCATCGGTGGGCACCGTCAGAGAAGCTGCTGTGCTCGAGTTACTAACCAAGACGCACGCGCTCACCAGTTATGATCTTTCCAGTTCATTCACATGATGATTGGTTATATCACGGTTCTCCGTGAAAGGCTCAGCCGATTCCTTGTTACGTTCTGTGCCTTAAACCGTCTGAACATTTCTGTCAACATGAAAACACCAAGGAAACTGCATGGGATCATCGTTGAAACGGATTTACCATACTGATCTCTGCAGACGAGCCCAGGACTATTCGTCCATGAGGCCACGCGACACATGCCGGAAGTCATTTACAAATCACACGCGCGCACAAGACGTTTTAGGGCGTCCATTTCACCTGGTGAGCATGCCTGTGGCCTGTGGGAGGAAACTGTAGTACCCGGAGAAAACTCACGCGCACATGGGCAGGACATGCAAACGCAGAAAAGTCACCGGTCCGACCGGGGGATCGAATCCGCAAGTGCAATGTTGAAATTCCATTGTCTCGCGATACTTGATCACTACCTCTGAGATCTCGTTCCTACAAACAAAGATGGCGGCACGTGTCTCGTCCATGCGGCTGTGAAGAGAGACGTCTTTAGTTTTTTCTCTATATATTACCTTTGTATGGTGGACGACGATCAAGATAGAATACAGTTAAAGTCAAGATGCAGCACGACGACGTGAGTACTGGTGGTTATAGCCCACGCTACATGCTAATTCCATGAGTTGCTGTGAGAAGCCTTTTCCTAGCCAACAGACAGTAGTTAATCAAGTTGATGAAAGGAGTCGTAGTTGTGTGTGCGCGATTAACATAAACTTCTACTACCTCTCCTATTTAATGTCTAAGCGAAGCACCGTGAGGCAGAGCTATTCTTGTGAGGACATTTTGGCCTGTCCTCGCAAGGCTTAGACGGTTAAAACCTGAGTAAAAGTAGTTTGTTATAATTGGGCGCAAGTTTGGTTCGGAGGTCTGGTTCAGGTTAGACATGTGTATGGATGGTTAGGTTTCGGGTGAGAGGAGAGAAAGGGGCATCTGGAGCTGGAGCCTGTTGTAACACGGAGGGTGTGTATCCGCAGGTGATCTGGGACATCATTGGAAACAAACAGTTCTGCTCCTTCAAAGTCAAGTGAGTTCTGGGACTGGATGTGGCCAGCAGGTTTGTGTGTCATGTGTGTAATGAGTCACGTGGCTCACGGAGGCGATGGTGTCATGTTTCAGGACGAAGACGCAGAACTTTTGTCGAAACGAGTTCAACATCACGGGTCAGTGTAACCGCACATCCTGCCCGCTCGCCAACAGCCAGTACGCCACCATCAGAGAAGAGAAGGGTAATGCATGGGGCGGGCCCTGGCCGCTCAGAGGTGGGGCGATACATGACTGATGGCTCTGTGCCCGCAGGTCAATGCTTCCTGTACATGAAGGTCATCGAGAGGGCAGCATTTCCTGAACGCCTGTGGGAGAAGGTGAGCGCCGCCCGCTGGAGCTGACAGTGGTGAGATTGATGCATGTGGTCATGCCGGTGTGTTGCAGGTGAAGCTCAGCAAGAACTATGAGACAGCTCTGGACCAGATCGACCAGAACCTCATCTACTGGCCTCGGTTCCTGCGGCACAAATGCAAGCAAAGGTTCACCAAAATCACCCAGTACCTGATCCGCATGCGCAAGCTGGTGCTAAAGAGAAGGTGAGTCTTTGGAGTGATCCGGGTCCGGCCGTCCCACTGACGCGCTCTCCTGTCCTCAGAAGGAAGCTGGTGCCGCTCAGCCGGAAGGTGGAGCAGCGTGAGAAGAGGAAGGAGGTCTGTTGACTAACCCCCCACTACCCTGACCCCATCACTGACCACCTGTGTCTGCAGGAGAAAGCTCTGATCGCCGCTCAGCTGGACAATGCCATTGAGAAGGAGCTGCTGGAGCGCCTGAAGCAGGGGACGGTAGGTCGCCTTGGCAACTGCTCCAGCGCCAGCTGCTGTGTGCATGTGTGACGTCTGTGTGTGTATTACAGTACGGCGACATCTACAACTTCCCTGTGCATGCCTTTGACCGAGCGCTGGATCAGCAGGACGAGGAGAGCGAGTCAGAGGAGGGAGAGGAGGGAGAGGAGGAGGAGGAGGAGGAGGAGGAGGAGGAGGAAGAGGAAGAGGTGAGTGCCAAACGATTCCACCCTTCGAGTGGAAAACACTCTTGTTCTGAGGCGTGTCTTGTGTGGAAGACATCATGAGATGTCGAGGACCTCTGTGTCGGGCCTTGGGTAGTGACGGCATCAAAGGGGTTTGTTCAGGGTGTTGCTGAACTCCTCACCCCATGATTCAACCAGAACCACAGCAAGCCGGCCTTGACAAAACACAACATACAATCATCAGTGTCAGTCCCACGTCCTATTCCTGCTTCGGTGTTCTGCTTCATGCAGCAAGTCAACAGAACTTCCTGAAAGGTTTATGGCTGGTCTGATCGGTCATGTGATCTGCGGGCCTCGGGTCCTGTCTAGGTCCGTCACTCCTTCAGAGCTACAAATGTCTGGCCCGCTCCTCGTCCCTCCCCGTCTCGCATCTTCGATCGAACACTGACAGACGCTCTGGTGCCTCCCAAGTTGCCTCATGACATCACTTCCTCTTGGTTATGCAGGATGTGGGCGCCAGAGAGTTCGTCGCAGAAGAGGAACTGGAGGAGAGCGACCTGAGCGACTTTGAGGTGGGTGGCTCCTGATCTTCATCACCATCACCTGGGAGAAGATGACAACTGACATCTTGGATCTGCAGGACATGAACCGACTCCAGACCAGTAGTGACGAAGAGTCCAGTGATGAAGACGATGGAGCTCAGAAGGCCAAGGCTCCCAGGTCAAAGGGCAAATCCCCCGCAAATGGTGTGGCGGCGAGGAGGAAGCGAGCCTTCGTGGAGATCGAGTACGAGCAGGAGCCTGCCAGCAAGAGCAGAACGACCTCGTGACCTGTGATGTCACAGCAGAGTCTTTGTTGATGGAACTTTTCTCATTCTTTTGTCAGTTCAGACGTCGCACAGTAAAAACGTTTGACCCAACGTCAAGTGTGTGTTATTGGCGCCATCTAGGGGTCATCTTTGTATGCGTGAAGGCCCTCTGAGGTTCACTCATGATGCCTCGCTTTGTTCTTTAATTTGGCTGCTCAGGGGGTTGTTGGCTTGAAATCCCAGGGATGGAAACACGGTGTTGCCGCGAGTGTCGTGGTGGGAGCCGGGGTGAAGATGGCAGGGAGTGAAGTAGTAGTAAACACAGTGAGAGCACCATGTGCAGAAACTCTGACTTGCTCTCTTTCTCTCACTCATACTCCTCCCCCACTCTTTCTCACTCATACATGTTTGTATTTCCCCAGCTTCTCTACCTAAACCTAACCATCTAAAACATATGACTAACTTTGGATTTGTGGGGTCCACTTGGCTGACCCCACATTGGCATAAGGTCCTTATAAGAGGGTGTTTTGTCAAGAATTGGTCCCCACAAGTGAGGATCAACCAGACGCACACTCTTCTCTCTCTCTTTCTCTCTCACTCAAGCCTCTCTCTCTCAGCCCTCTCTCCCACTCGTCTCTCACTCTCATTCACAGCCTCTCTATCTCACACTCCTCTCTCTCACTCACACTCTTATTCTGCTGCCGTTCTGGAGCGATGGATACTCCGAGAGGTAAAGTTCCTATTCCACTTATTTGTCACTGTAGGGAGCTCAGCAATTCAGTTGCAGTAGTATGGCTGGTTCCATCACAGTCTCTGTTGATAATGTCATCACTAGTTCATGTAATAGCAGATGGTTCTGTAGTACAGGGTGTAGTAGTATTGCCTGTTGATGTTCTGTATTCATCTCTGTAGTCCCCTGGATTTTTGGTCTGGAATTCAAACCTTCAACGTTGTTGCCGGGGGGAGTGAGGGGGACGGCAGGAAGCGATGGGGGAGATAAGGGAGGG
This sequence comes from Synchiropus splendidus, assembly GCF_027744825.2. NCBI lineage: Eukaryota > Metazoa > Chordata > Actinopteri > Syngnathiformes > Callionymidae > Synchiropus > Synchiropus splendidus. The sequence continues at coordinate 18,756,753 of NC_071340.1, forward strand.
TGGGGAGAAGAGCTTCCGCTGGTGGTCATTAGCATCGGCCCGATAAGAGCGGCTTCTTCTGGGACGCCTATGAGGCCGGCCCATTGGTGCCAACAACCCAGAAGGAGTCCTGCCTCAGACATCCAGGGGGCGCTCGTTTTCACGTCTGTCACATGTGGAATCGTGAGGTTGTCTGCCAGCAGGAGGCAGCCTCATGCTCTGGCAGCCCAGTTGGAACAACCAGGGCAATCACGTGACCTCGGGGCATCTTCCTAGTGTTCTCTGCGGACCGTGATTGCGTGGCTTTCCTCGGCCCCCAACATGGGTCCACATGTGTCGGGTCCGAGATGAAGCGCGGCCTCCTCATCCTCCCCAGTGTGCCCAGGGCGGGGGACCTTTTCTCTGCAGCTGAGCCGTCTTCTCCCTGCCTTAATATTTAGAGGTCTGCAGTGGACAGTAGGGGGCGCAGAGGTGCAACCCTAGTACTCCAGTCATACTACGCTTTAATTTCAAAGAAAGAAATCTTTTATTTGTTATTCCTCTATGGGGATATACTTATATTCTTCACGTGACTTGGGTTTGCCACAATAAGTTCTCACGGTTCTGAGGATGTACCTGCCAAAAGCAGTGCATCAGTGCATGGCAACATCCCAGTCAGATTCTGAGTTCAGATCACCTGCAGCCTCTGCTCCTCCTTCAAATGCAAACTCAGTCCATGGAGCCGTTGTAGCATGTTCACTTCTCCGTCCTCCAAGACAATAGTGAGCCACGGGAACCGCTCCCTGAAACCCCGAAGAGGAGCGTCATCAATCCCATGATTCTTTGCAGGTCCAAGAACACACTCTGGTGACGGCAGGAGTTCTGAGTTACGGAGTGGGTGAGAGGTTCTGAGTCGTGTAGGCGAGTGTCTGTGGTTCAGCCGTCCCCTGTTCAAAATATACTGTGTGAATGAGGCCAAAGCTGGTGCCACACAGCAGGTGAGTCCAGGATACCTCTTCATCCAGATGAGGAGGACAGAAACACCTCGACTCTCGACAGGTGATGTGATTACAGCAGGTCTACAAACAGGGTCAGGTGACGGTCGTCCCCTCACCATGAGCTTGTTGACCCAGGGTACAGTCCGGTCTTTCACTATCTCGGGCAACACCGACTCCAATGGTCCACACCGCTACTCCAAGACACATGGCTTCTGACTGAGCACCATCTAACAGCACGCACAAGCCCATTGAACCTGTCCTCTGGGTGGTGCTGCAGACTCTCGGCTGCTTGACCTGCACACAGCCATGAACCCTGCCAGGTCAGCGGCGACAAGATTTGCCATATATCAGCAACTCGGCCCTCTTTTTCTGCAGTACAGTGATATTCCCACAGAGGGATGTGATGGTTCTCTGAGTTAAAACTGCTCCCTGGAATGAAGGCTTGAACCACTTGTTGCTGACTGCTGAGTCTCTGCCCTCAGCTCTGAGTCCAGTTCTGTCCAGACTGATCCGGGACCTCCACTCGTTCCTGCGCCTCCTGGACCATGAGAACTTGAGTAACATCGCTCAGGCCCAGAGGAAGTCTCTGTGGGAACTTCTGAGTCAGATCCCACATCACCAGCCGGCAGGTAGGCCGGGTGCAGGTCCAACTTCATGTAACTTACCACATATCTGCTCACACTTGTTCTAGTTTCAGTCGAGGACGCTGAGTACATGGTGATGAGCTGTCCGTCATCGTCTCCTACCAACCAGCTGACCTCTCCAGCTGCTGCAGGTGATCTTTCTGGCTCCAGCCTTCCTCTCTGTGGGGTCCAGCTCTGGATTTGGGTCATGTGACCTCTGACTGTGTGCAGGTGAGTTCCTGATGGAACCAGCCTGGGACCGGGTCGGGAACAGAGAGACTCAGGTATGTAGGGAGTTGGTGTGACCAGAAGCTTGTCACCTTTCTTGCCCTCACTTTTCTTCCCACTTCCGGGTCAGACTGGGTCAGAACCAGCGGGGGAAGATGAGGAGGACACTTATGAGGAGGCAGAACCGTACGTCGGTCACGCTATCACGACCGCTGAGGGCGCCCAAGCCGAGTGCAGCGTGTATGAGTCATACGGAGAGGAAGAGGAGGAAGAGGAGCAGGTGAAGGACCGAGCTCACTACATTTGCTGGAGGGCGTCACAGCCCTGTCTGCGCCCGCTTGCTGAGTGGCGTCTGTGTGCGTACCTGTGGAGGAGGAGGTGGCTGCAGTGGAGCAAAGAGTGGTTCCTCATCCAGAGAGACATGCTGCTGGTGGGTGAGCGGGCGAGAGAGGGCCAGCCAGAGAGAGAGAGAGATGACTCTGTGGTGTGTGCCAGTGTTACAGGTGCGCCCGCGACCTCCTCCCTCAGCTGGAGTTGAACCTGCGCGGCTGTCGTCTCGTTCTCAAGTCCAGCACCAACAAAAAGATCCCGCAGCAGCTCAAACTGACCCTGAGCGGCCCACCAGTCCAGATCCTGGTGCTGGGCTTCAGCAGCTTCCAGCAGGCAGAGGAGTGGAGAAGGGTATGCATACACACGTTCGTCTCTCCATCCCTGTGGGGGCCTCTCTCCCTTTCTCCAGCCTCTCCCCCTAAACCTAACTATCCAAATCACTTGGCTAACCTTAACCAGGACTCTGAACCAAACTGAAACCCAATTATTGTGACCCAGTTCTGATGATTTATGGAGGCTTAAACTGGTTGATAGGTGTTTCCAAGAATTAGTGCTGCTTCTCCCTTCAGGGGTCACCACAGCGGATCATCCTCCTCCATCTCACCCTGTCCTCTCCTTCCACCTTCTGCCTGGCAGTTCCAACCTCAACATCTTCTCCTCCTCCTTCTTCTCTTTCTCCTCCTTCTCCTCCTCCTTCTTCTCCTCCTCCTCCTTCTTCATTCTCTTTGGGCTTCTCCCTTCAGGAGTCGCCACAGCGGATCATCCTCCTCCATCTCACCCTGTCCTCTGCTTCCTCTTCTCTCAAACCTACAAACCTCATGTCCTCCTTCACCACCTCCATAAACCTCCTCTTTGGCCTTCCTCTCCACCTTCTGCCTGGCAGTTCCAACCTCAACATCTTCCTACCAATGTACTGGCTCTGTCTCCTCTGTACATGTCCAAACCATCTCAGTCTGACTTTGTCTCCTAAACACCTGACATGTGCTGTCCCTCTGATCTACTGCTTCCTGATCCTATCCATCCTGCTCACTCCCAGAGAGAACCTCAGCATCTTCATGTCTGCTACCTCCAGCTCTGCCTCCTGTCTTTTCCTCAGTGCCAGTTTCCAAACCAGACAACGTTGCTGGCCTGACCACCGTTTTGTGCACTCCCCACCAGTATAGCTAAACCAGTTAAACCAGACAAACTCAAACACGTTTCACTTATGCACACTGTTTGTGTGTGTGCGTGTGTACAGGTCCTGCAGGAGGTCAGTGCTGGTGCCGACGCGGGTTCTGGGACCGCGTCCACCTCTAGCCGGGTCAGTTCCCGTCCTTCACGTCGGATGTGGTGTTTTGGAAATTTAACAATTGGGCCTATGTGACTTTAGTCCGGTTCACTCCAGAGTGACTCTGAGGAGGACCGGTTCTCCTCTCACAGTGGACCGCACTGCCAAAAGAATTTGGACCCAGATGGCCCGGATGTGCTGAACGTGCTGATGAGCTATCAGTGGCAGAGCCTGCGGTGTCGGGTTGAGCCGGGCCGACTCAGCATGTATGCCACCGCTGTTGGTGAGGAGGCGGGTCGGGCTCAGTACACCATCCAGCTCCGAGGCTGCCACATCACAGCCGGGCCTGACAACAAGCGGCCCTACAGGATCACGCTGAGCACTCTCGGCGACACGGTGGCCGTGCTGGAGGTGAGGCGGGTGGAGCCGGAGGGCGGGACTTGGCGCTGACTTCTGATCATGTGCCTATCAGGCAGCCAGTCCAGAACAGATGCAAAGATGGCTTCAGCGGCTATTGGAGGGCGCCGATGACGTGACACCCCGGTACGTAACCTCCCCGCTCCTGTTTCCTGCGGGTCAGTGACACCTGTCTCCTCAGTGGACTACCTGAAGACCAGGACCTTCAGAGCAGACCAGGCCAAGACCTGCCCGTCTACTACAACGCCTGCCAGGTCACATGACGACTTCAATCCTATCAGTCAACTGGGTGGAGCGGGTCGCTCAATCGTGCAAATTTCTTCTCCAGGATTCTGGTCCGGCCCGCTGTGGTTCCACCGCTGATTGTGCGACCTACAGTAATGCCGTCCTCTCTGGTGGGTGACATCACCATCTGTGGCAGGAAGTGACATCACACCACGTCAGTGATTCCAGCATGTTCACTCACTCTCCGCAAACGTGTTTCAGGGGGGGGTACGGCTCAAGTGGGGCGGAGTGTCCAGAAACTAGAACTGACCAGGAGAACGGAGGTGAAGAGGGCCGGGTCAGAGGTCAACCTGTCTGCCGGCAAACGGACCTCGTTCAGGCAGTCACTGTCCGTGTGTTCCGAGCGTGCTCAGGTAAACAGCAGCACTCTCTACTGTCTTGCTCAGGCCAACACACCTGTCTGCCCCCCGCTAGATGGTCCTCCTGAGTCCTCTGTTGAGACGGACTTCATCACTCAGGCGAGCTCCGTCGCTGCTGCTGGAGCACGGGACTGTGATCCAGAAAAGGAGGGTGAGAACATCCAGCTGCCTGCTCTCCTGTAAACAACACGTGTCTGGATTCGGCAAACCACCAACATCACATTGTTTTCTAGGCCTGGGAGAGAAGGGCTACTGCAGGACCATGAGCCCCACCCAGGACCTTCATGTCCAACATGACCACCGTATCGTGAGTTTCATGTTTCTTAGAATTGGAATGATAATAAAAACAATGCTGTTCCCAGGGTGAGCACAGGTTTTCGTCATGTGATCATTTTTGCTCACGTACGGACATGGTCAGATCAACTGAGCAGTTTATTCACATCAGCATATCTTCGTCAAGGGCCTGGTTCTGTTGGTCGATCATTGTCCAGGTCGGTCCCCCCTAGGTTCCGGATCAGTAGCAGCTGTCCAGTTGCAGATCCAGAGCCAGGTCGTCCAGGATGGATTGCGAGTCCTCAGGCCATTCCTCCAGCACCGCCTCAGAGTCCAGGACCAGTCGGTACCTGTAGACAAGATTGTGTCAGTCGGCGGTACGGCCAGAACTACGACCAGGAAGAGACACTGACCCGACTTGGTTCTGGAGCTTCGACCCATTGGAGCCTGTCACCAAGTACTGCTGGTGGTTCTGGATGTCCACTGAGCTGCAAGTGACCTTCTTGATCAGATCCACTTCAGCACCCGGTCGCACTGCTTCAAATTCTGAGGAGCCACACGAGAGGGATGACAGAGGTCAAGGTCACTGACTGTAGCAGCGAGCATTAGAACCAGCTTCACCTCCATGGGTCCTCAGAACCTCAGATACAGAGGCCGTGAAGATCTCAAAGTCACCCTCTGCTCTTCTGGCGCTCACCTTCACCCTATAGGCTGCAGACACCAGATTCAGGACAGGTACTGTACTGGGACTGGGTTCAAGATGGACCAAGACCAGGGTCAGGATGGACTTGGACGATGGTTAGAACAGGAACCAGAATCAGGATGTACTAAGTCAGACCAGGGCCAGAATTGCCCAAGACCATGGTCAAGATGAGCTAAGACCAGGCTCGAGACCAACACTGGGATCAGGACTGTGACCGGGGTCTGGAAGGGGCCGGGACCAGGGTCATGTTGGATTGAGACCAGGGTACATGTGGACCAGGACCATGATCAGGTCCAGAGACTGTCTCACCATACTTGACGGAAGGCCGACAGGTTTGGGTCCTCCTCTGCTCCAGAGTCACCTGAGGGTGGTTCTTCCCTCTGAACGTGGCGCACGAGACTGTAAACAACGACAACTGGAACCACAGCAGGACTGAAACTGCAAGAGTGCCTTGTGAGCGCCACCTACCCGTCATACACTGACAGTCACCGTCCACACAGAGTCGCTGCAGCTTCTTCTGCTGTAGTGAGAAGTGGCTGCTGCACAGGCTTCCTGTCAACATCCTAAGAATGTAGCCACAGCTGCAGCGAGTACCGCCCACTTCAGGACATCTGCACCGTCAGCATGCACATGCCTGTCTCCGTGTTTCCATGGCAACCCAGCAGGATTCTCCAAACGTTTTTGATCGAGAGTAGCTAGCGAAGGAAAGCGGCTTCGCTGGATAGATCACTTCAGCTAGTCACCAAAACGGTCACCTGCTACTGGGCCGTGGGAACAGCGAGACAGGTGAGTGCCACTGGGGCCGATGTGTCCTGACACCCCCACCAAACCCAGTTGACCCACTGACCTTTGTTCTGGGGCTCAAACACACTGATGAGTGGCTCACGGGCACCGCGTACCATGAAACTGGTCCGGAATCGAAAGGCAAAGCAGGAAAAATTGGCGGACGGAACCTACAACAGACAGGAAGTTGCGAGTGAGCAACAGGAAGTGGATGTGACATCACTCACCGACTCCATCTGGAGGGTCAGAGTGTTCCCCTGAAGCTCAAAGTGCGACAGGAGTGGCTCCGTCTGTCTCAGACTGGAGTAGTCCCGGTACTGAAAACAGGAAAACACATGCGGCTCAGAACCAGCCAATGGAACCCAACCCTGGTCCACTCCGTCATGTCACCTCTCTCAGGTCCTCCAGGTGGGGGTCCACACCGGTGGGCAGCTGGATCTTCATCACGGTCAGACCAGAACTGCTGGCGACCTCGTTGACCGGCGGCTTGTATCTGTGAGCCGATGACATCACCTCAGTATTGATGGCAAATCCACATCAGCAAACACACTTACCGAACACACACAACCAGGTGTGGAGCAATCCCTGCAGAGAGACACAGTCATGTGACTCGCACACAGGAACACACACACACACACCATCTCTCTCACCCGGGACTTGCGTCATGTCCGTCGTCAGGTCGAAGTGACAGTTGTGCGACGGTAGTGCCATCTGATAGAACACGGTCTTCATCTGGAAACATCATCAGCGTCGTCATCACCGCTATCATCTTCATCATCCCTTGCACTCCACCCACCTTGACGTTGGACACGCCCCTTCCATAACCCGTCATGACTTGGATGTCATCATCCTGAGTCACCTGCACAGCAGCACAAGCCCAGTCTCACTCTTTGTCTGTCTCAGTCAAGAGGACCTGCTGGTGTCACCCACCTGGATCGGTGTGGCAACCGGTCGGCTGGCTGTGAGCTGGACCTGACCCAGCGAGCCTTTCCTGCTGTAGCGGACGGTGATGTCCTGGTCAAGGTCGACGTGACGGACGAGCCGACTGTACTGGGAGATGGCTTCAAGAGTGATCACCGAGTCCTGGGGAGGGAGTGGGTGTGAGAGAGTGACAGAGGGAGTGAGGGGGTCCCTGAGTGTACTTGAACAGAGTAGAAGCCCTCTCCGTAGTGGTGGTCTTGGGTCAGCCAGTTCAGGATGGGTTTGGCGTACGGGATCATGCCCTGGTGCGGCAGTGATGTCAGTCAGTGTTTTGGTTGCTATAGAAACGACAGGCAGAGGAGCAGCACCTTCAGCAGAACAGCCATCAGGACATACGCTGTCGTCTCCACCGTCAGAGCGCTCGACTGGTCCGGTTGGATCCATTCCGCCGTGGCGCCTGACTCCTGCCAGTACCTGTACTCGGGGGGGCTACCTGCACACACACACTTGTCACTCCAGCTCACTCCCACCCCACCTGCCCCACCCCACCTTTCTGCCGTGCCACCGTCTCCAAGCTGGAGATCAGCTGGCTGCTGATGACACTGTTGTGGTCATGCAGGGTCAGAGCATAGGTGGCCGCTGCACGCACATGCACACTCCTCACACCCGCGGCATGCTGGGAGACGTAGTTGACGGCTGACCTGATGCTGTTGTCATGGAACTGGGGGCGGCGTGGGGGTGGGTGAAGACAGTTCTGATGATGATGAAGATGAAAACTACTCACCTGCAGCTGCAGGACTGGGTCTCTGATGCGGGTCGAGTGGATCAGAGCCACTAGAACAAAGGAGGTAAGGTAAACAGATCTCTCCAGAGGCCCCGCCCCTTCCGCCTGCAGCCAATCACAGGACAATGTCACACAGTGTGGATGAGTAGGATGTCGGCATGTGCCTCACCATCGCACGATTTGGCCTGTAGGTGGACTTCTCGGTAAAGGACCCGTCGACCTGTTGCCGGGCCCGGATCAGCCAGGCCACAGAGTCTGACAGGGTCTGGTGGTCCACTGACACCAATGGGTCTGCTGCCGTCATGGCACGGACCACCTCCGCCGTCAGCCTGTCCACTCGAGGCAGTGCTGGTGAGCTGTGTGCGTGTGTGCGTGTTTGTGTGTGTGTGTGGTGTCCCTCACCAGGTGCTGCCCTCTCTCCTCCTCCACATGCTGTAGCTGGAGTCTCCTCGTCTGAAGGAGCTGATGCTGACCAGACCTGCAGGTCACGGTCACATGACTAGTTCTACACACACACACACACACACGTGCACTCTCACCTTCACGGATTTGCCGGCGGGCGTCAGCAGCGTTCTTTGTGATGTCACTCCCCAGCAACCCCCAGCTCCCAGTGGACTCCAGGTACCGGTACACCTGTACCAGTGGGAGGAGCCTAGCAAGCTCCGCCTCTGCTGACCCACCAGGCAAGGTGACCAGCTGCCGAACTCCCTCTGGGTCCAGCAGGATGGACAGGGTGTCGCCCAGCAGTTCTCCTGCGACACATGGACAGGTGTTGCTGCCAGTCACGGCCACGGACGGTCACCGTACCTTTAATGGTCAACATCCTCTGGACCTCGGTGTGGGGAACCATGCCAGCCGGCACCTTGTTCTTCAGAAGCACCGTCCTCTTCTCAGAGCCTGCAGACACACATGTCACACCTCTGCTGAGGAACCGCATCCAGATGGTGGCGGGCTCACCGAAAACGCCTTGTGGGTCCAGACGGCCTCCGTAGAAGTACTCTTGCTTCACGCCCTCCGGCTACAACGACAGCGCCGTGCTGGTCAGCCGCTCAGCGAGAGGATAAGCAAGCAGCTACGTACCACCACACGCAGCTTCTTGACGATGACATCAGCCGCACCGCTGTGAGTCTGTAGAGTGAACGTCAGGGCGTGTTCACCGGCCTCCAGAGCCAGCAGGGTGAAGGACACCCGGGCCACGCCCCCTTCTGGAACCGAATGCCAGTCGGAGGCTGAGGCGTGAAGCCCCGCCCCTCCTGCAACTGACTGTGACCCGTGCAAGCAGATGGCAGCGCCAACTGACAGAACCACGCGCAACTGAAAACAAGATGGCACCTGCAGTTTCAGAATGAATAGCAGAGGCGGATGGAAAATGTCTTACCCTCACAGTCTTCCCCATCTGGTTGTATACTGAACCCTGTAGCTCCAGCTGTTCCCCTCTGACCACCTGGTAGGGCAGTGGGACAACCACGCTGATGTCGAGCCGAGTCGAGACCTGGACTGGGTCCGCTACGCACATACCTGCCAGACGCACACATGCTCAGGGCCAGAAGAAACTGGTGATTCATGGAACCTTTGACTACCTCACAGGAGCCATACTGAGCAGCACTGTTTTATTTAGCACTGTGTGGCTAAGAGAGATTAGCATCTACCAATGGTGTACATCTGCCTCAAGCTCTCAATTGATTCGATTTGAAAAAATAGGCTTTCCTCAAATATTGTTTTTGCATGGCTGCTTTGTTGAGTGTGTTTCCAACTCATTCCTTCTAGAGCAGGGGTGGTCAACCCGTCAGAGGCTAAGAGCCACATTGTTTTACTGCGCTGCAACAAGCCATGTGCTCCAAATATGTAAGGCTCACCTCAACAGCTGGTCACCTGACTTTGCGGCAGTATAGCAGCTAACACACATCCCCACATGTCACAAGGTTGCTGGTTCATGTCTCGTTTGCATTTATTTTTCAAATTAATGGCTCAGGTCTTTTGTGACCGTTGCGATGAGACGACAGAGCTGGTGCTCGGCGCTGCAACACCTGCCATGGTCTCTTCACGTTGCCATGGAGGACATTTATCACAGGCAGTCACTCGCCAACCAAAGCATGAGACATGGCAAGATGCGTTGGCTGACATGACCTACATGCAGAAGTCTAAATTTGAGAAGAGGAAAGAAGGAGGACTCACCTGTGCTGAACATGCCGACGGCTCGGACCTGCCAGGTGGTGAGTGAGTCCGGAAGTGTCTGTGTGATGGACAGTTGGCCGGACCTGAAGACACATACTCACAGGCGTTCAGACGCAGACAGGGCGAACTGGTCCTGGATCAGAAAGTGGGTCACCTCATTTGATGGACCTCCCACAGCCAGCTCTCAGGGAAATAACTCCGAACCAGAGAAGGAGGCGAGGCCAAGTCCATATATTGCTCGTCTGCCGGAGAGATATTTGCTTCTGATCAGTTTGTTATCATGACCTCCTCGATGTGCAGGTCCAGCTCAGGCGAGGAGCCTGCATGATTGACAGATGTGACCTCACAAGTGCCTAACATGACCTGAACCTTGGTGACACTCCCACAGCCAGAGCGTCTCTCAGACTTACTGTTATTGTGACTCACTGGACCTGCTGGAGAGACCTCTCTGCTGCTCTCCTGACAGATAGTGTGTGAGGTCAGAGGTATGAGCAACCTTGAACGAATACAACTGCCACAGAGTCGGTGTCATGGTCGAAGGTTCTGGCCGCACTGGTCCGCCGGCTCACAGTCATGTGACATTCTCTCTGTATATACCACTGTGTTGGTGGTGGTGTGACGTGCTCACCGAGTCGGGCCAGGTGCTGGTCCAGGGTGCCCTGGTAGAACTCGCAGCAATGCTGGAAGACCAGGCGACAAAGAGTGTGCTGTGTCACCTTATGGGCTAATCCATGGCAGCTGGTGGACTTGGGCACCTGTTCCATGCCCTTCTCACAGCAATCTTGCATGTCAGGGTTCATAAATGACATGACTACACACACACACAGACTGTAAATACGCTTATGAGTGCATCAACACAGACAAGGGTGTGTTTGACCTTTGTCCTTGATCTGTTCTGGGGTTGGAGACCTTCGGCGCCGGGTCGCTGCTTTACACCCACTATCTGTTCACACACAACATGTCACATTCTTAGGTGCTACTCACACACACACACACGTTTGTTCCTCTACCCTTGTGGGGACCTCCCATGGCCATAACCCTTTCCCCAGCCTCTCCCCCTTAACCTAACCATCCAAAACACATGGCTCGCCTTAACCAAACTGAAACCCTATGATAATGACCCCGGTTTTTGGACGTCTTCATCCTCTAACCGAGCCTTAACCTTGTGGGGACCTGTCCAAAAATGTTCCCACGAAAGCAAAAGGTCCCCACAACTAAAGCTGTACAAGGTACCTACACACCCACCACTGGTAGACGGCCTGGAGTTGGCATTGGTGATGAAGGTCAGACCGGCCAGTTGGAAGACATCCGCAGCATCTCGGCCTCCACCGCCGCCACAGCCCATGTCACTTTTGTCAATGTGCTGAAGAATCTGCCAGTCATGTCATGGGTGTGAGGTCATGTGACGCCTGATGGTGGGAGGATGGTGCTGCTGTTACCATGGAGACCGGGTCTTTGTAGTTGGGCCTCAGACTGAGTAGCCCCGTGTCCACGGCTGACAGGGCAACCAGACCCCTCTGAGTGGCCCTGATGTCCAGCTGCAGCACTGCCTTCGGTTTGTAGTCCATTTGCTGGATTGAGAGTTCCGTCTGCACACACACACTGGTTTGTATCTCATTCCATGTGGGGACCCCTCATTACCATAACCCTGTCTGAAGCCACACTGAAGCCCAATTATAATGACCCAGTCATTTTGATGTTTTAATCCTCAAACCCTCACAAGGACTGGCCCAAATGTCCTCACTCGGAGGTTAAAACCTCATACTGGTTCAAGATACAAGCACAGGAACACACAAACACACAGAGTGGTTGAGGCCAGGTCCGTCACTCAGACTCAGGTCATGCTGTGGTTCTGTACCTGGAGACCGTTGACGCACTTGTCTTGAACACGCAGCCAGATGGAGTCTGTTACCAGCTCGGGTGTCCTCTCCGCGTCCGCCATGAGGTAGACCAGCAGGCGGACCGACGGCACCATGGCCGCCGTCACCGGGAAGCTGAGGGTGAGTTTGTGGTCCGGGCTGGAGACGAATTCCTTCGTGCCAAAGTGGACCACGGTTCCCCGGGAGAGCACCTGCAGGCACAGGCTCTCAGGAATGGTTCTGGACTTCCCTCTTTGGTGTGCGGCCACTCACCAGGTAGCCCAGGTCATGGACAGGCACCAGGACTGGCATGGACCAGTAGACTTGGATATGGGCCTGCTGGCCAACCAGCAGGGTGCCCGGTATTGGTGGGTCAATGAGCAGGTAGCGCTGGTTCGGTGAGTGGTAGGCCACCGGCTTCAGGCTCAGGTGGGCTTGATTGTCAGGCGGGAGGGCCTGGTCAGCCGTCTCAAACTAGCCAGCAAAAGAGAGGGTGAAGCTACTAGAGACAAGTTGACAGTGGAAGTCACCAAACCTCCAGGGTGGCCCTGATGGCATCGGCCATGGTGTTGCAGGTGAACACGGCGATGCCGTCGGATTGGCTTCTGCTGCCGGAGGTGCACATCATCTCCTCACTCCCCCCCGACGCCCGGAACAGCTGCCGCTGCGACAAGCGGACCGGCACCCGGCTCACTGGCCGGTCCCTGTGGTCCTTCACCAACACCTGAGTGAAGGATGGAGAACACACGCTGAAGACGGAAGAGGGGCCGAGACGCTGGGGTTGGGCTGGAGCTCACCTGGATCCCGTAGGACAGGCCGGGTTTGATGAAGTTAGACGTGGACACTAGACTGAGTCGATATGGAGACTTGACGAACTTCACAGAAGTCAACTTTGACTCCTGAGAGATGCCACCTGAGGGCGGGGCAGAGTGTCACACACTCACCTGCGCGCGTGTGTGTGTGAGTGTCACCTGTGTCCTCCTGCACCAGGACTCCGATGTAAAGATGTTTCTCCAGAAGACTGTCAAGATTCATCTGCAGAAGGTTTTCGATGTTGACACTCATGGCAAGGTCCCCAGAGGACTGGAGCTACAAACACACACACACACAGGGTTGAGCTATGGCCTTGTGGTGCGACAGGTGCTGCACTCACTCGCTGTCTCATGGCGGAGGTGGGGTCAATGACCGGCTCAGCCGTGTCGCCGACGTATCCGAAGTGCAGGACCACTCCAGCGTTGGACACTGGTGCGCCGTGAAGATACCTGTGACACGTGACGTCAGCCCTCCTTCAGGTCACCTGACCTGCCAAACTCACCTGGCCGTCACTCTGAAGCTGAAGCGCCGAAAGTTGCTGGAGCTGATGAAGTGGACGTCCGGCTCGATCCGGATGGCTAAACTGGGCAGAACTGAGCAGAACCAAACCTTACAAGTTCCAGTCCTGCAAGTGAGAAGACCTGATGTCACTGGCTCCTCACCATATTCCTTCACTTCAAAGTCGGTCCTTGCTAGCGTGTTGAAGTCCCCCGAGTAGAGCGCCTCCACGCTCCACATCCCCAACCTGCACACACAGTCGGTTACACCCGCCCAAGTCTCTCACTCACACGCACACGTTTTTGGCTCTGTCCTTGTGGGGACCTCTCATGGCCATACCCTTTCAAACTGGAACCCAGTTGTAATGGTCCAGGTATTTTGAAATTTCAATTTGAAATTAAGGCTTGACCTTGTGGGGTCTGGCAAAAGGTCCCCACAAGGGGGTGTATTTCCAAGAACTGGTCCCCACAAGACTCCGCAAGGAGGTGTTTTCCACAAAATTGGACCTCAATAGGCTATAGGTTCTCACACACACACACACTTGGGGTTGATGGGGATCTTGAAAGGGTCTTCAAGACTAAGGATTCCGGTGTTGGCGTCGATCAGCTGGACCACGTCAACAGTCTGGTGGTCGGGGTCCTGCGTGAGGAGAAGTATTAGCTGCTGCGTATGACTGGACCTGGGTCAGCGCTCACCTTGAAGGTGAGGGAGACGCTGCGATTAGCGGGCCGGAGCTCCTGGTTCAGAGAGAACGCTCGCACTCGGACTGCGGGACAGCACAGGTCACATGACGGTGGCAGCCAATCACCCGCGGAACAGCGGGCGAGGACTCACCACTCTGATGCGGTGTGTACAGTGGTTTGTCTGTCTGGAGGAAGAGGAAGCCATTGGTGCGACTGACAGCAAGCGGCACGTGCTGGTTGATCTCTGCTGATTGGACGTGAAGGATCACGTGCCTCACGTCCGGGGACAGCTGACTGGGCAGGAGCTGAGGTCCAGGAAGTGTCATCCTCAGCACGGCATTTCTCTGAGTTAAACATTGCTTGCCTTACCCGGATTCTGGCGGCAGCCTGGTGCTGGTTGTGTTGGCCGAGGGTCACCACATCCCGGGACAGAACCATGTGGTCCAAAGCCATGGAAGTCTTTATGAAGATGAATACCTGCACATCTTCAGAGAAACCAAAGAGCCGCACCACCACCGACTCCACGGCATCCAGCCGCAGCAAATGAGGCGCCGTGATCAGGTACCTGCAGGAGTCCAGGGAGTCAGTGTGAGGGTCTGCCAGAAGGTGGGACCCCTCACATCAACGTCCCTCCAAATGCCTTCAAGTGGATGAGGATTCTAATGACGGTGATTGTGAAGGGAACCAGCAGTAGCAGTAGAACAAAGACATCCAAGACAGACTTATGGTCCTCGTAGACAGCACCGGCTCCAGTGATGAACCCTGGCCCTCAACTCTCAGGAAGCGCCCGACCCTTGAAACACTCGCTCTCGGGACCAGGCTGACCAGGAGACAGCCAAGACTGAGGGTAGAGCAGTGCAAGCAGGACCTCTCACTCCTGTTACCTCAACCATGTCCCCGTGTGGCCTTTGTCAAATAGCTCTATGTTGGCAACTTGACTTCTAAAGAAGAAGCCTGAGCGACAGGCCGAGGAGACAAAGGTACGTACGTTCGAGAGCGGGCATCCGACCTCCAGGTCGCACCGAAAATGCAGAGCAGGAGGAACCACACCTTCATCCTGGAGCAACGGTGGAGTTTTGGACGAAACTCTCCAGACTCCAGTGAAGCCAGAGCAGGAAATTCCAGCATGTGTTTGCAGCCCAAAGGTGAATTTACTCAGGCAGCAGTCCCAGACTTTCATCATCTGGACTCTGGTCAATTGATTGTGTCCAACAAAGACCGGAACGGCTCTGTTGGCTGCTCTGTGTGCTGCACTGAGGCAGAGAAGAGTGGACAGACTGCTGGACGGGGTAAAGGCCCCACCTCAGGGCTCCGCACCCTTGGTCACGTCTGTCAGTTGTTCGATGCAATCTCCGCACTCTTCCAGCAGGTGGCACCAGAGGCTGGAGCCCAAACAAGCAGGCTCTCTCTCTTCATCCTCTTTGAAGGCTCCCACAAAGAAAAATGTCCTCACAAGGAGGTGTGTTTCCAAGAATTGGTCCCCACAAGTTTATCTACACGAGGCATACACACACACAGAGAGACACCCACACAGGTCTTTCAATACTCCAAGGTCTCCTGAAGAAAAGGACCTGCTGCAGTGAGATGACTTATCGATCGACAGAGCAGGACACAGGTGGGATGGTGTGCGTGCGTGTTCTTGTACTTCTATCTTTGTGAGGACCGGTCTGAGTTTTTAATCAACAGAGTGAGGACATTTTTGCAAAACACTATCGTCATGGGGACCTTATGTCTTCGTGGGGACTTTTTGCCGGTGCCCACAAGTCCAAACCTCAATTTGAGGATGAAGACTGCAACATAACTGGGTCATTATAACTGGGTTCCAGTTTGGCTCAGAGTCCTGGTTAAGGTGAGCCATGTGTTTTAGATGGTTAGGTTCAGGGGGAGAGGCTGGGGAAAGGGTTATGGCCATGAGAAACCTCACAATGTCCCCACAGACATAGCAACACGAACACGTGTGTGTGTGTGTGAGAGAGAGAGAGAGCTTCTGTGTCTGAGGTGAAAATGTAGTTAACACACACACTCACACCCAGGTGTGTGTATCGACCTTAGAGCAGCTGCACCATGAAAATCAACAAGAAGGCCACAAATTTTTCTGAATGATCACTTCTGGACCACCTTTCTGTGTGGAGTTTGCATGTTCTCCTCGTGTGCGCGTGGGTTTTCTCTGGCTTCTCTGGTTTCCTCCCACAGCCATCATCATCATCACCAGCATCATCATCATCACCATCATCATCATGCCTTCAGCATTTTTCTGTCTTCATTCACTCTGCTTCATGTGAAATGTCTGATGACAAGTGCACACACACACACACACACGTTTGTATCTCTATCCTTGTGGAGACTTTTAATTGCCATTACCCTTTCCCCAGCCTCTCCCCCTAAACCCAACCATCCAAAACACTTGGCTCACCTTAACCAGGACTCTGAACCAAACGGGATCCCAACTACAATGACAAGTTATGTTGACATTTTACTCCTCAAATTGAGACTTAACCTTATGGGGTCCAACAGACTTAAGGGCCCCTCAAGGAAGTGTTTTCCCAAAAATTGGACCTCACTAGGATAGATGTGCTTAAAGGCACACACACAAACACTCGTGCTGGAGGTCGTGCCACTGACATGATGTGGTTCATTAAGGTTTGTGTTTTTCTGCGCTTCCTGAATGCAACACGGGCAGGAAGATAAAAGCACCTGCTGCTTCATCTGCATCTGAATGCACGGGTGTGTGTGTGTCTCTCTGTGTGTGTGTGTTAACAAGGTCGTCCCATGTGGCCTTGGACATAATTGTTCCTCACCGATAATGATTTTCCCGATTGAGCTTCTCATTTATGTTAAAGCACTCACTCACTCACACACACACACACACACACACACACTCGTCCTTCAAAGTCACTTTGCTTGCCTCAGCTTTTTAAAAGCTTCCAACTTATTTTGTACAAAAACAAGTAAACACACACCTGAGGACACACACTCACACACACAAACACAAACACACACACACATGTTTGTTTTGCTGTTGTTGTGGGGACCTCTCATTGCCATAATGCTTTCCCCAGCCTCTCACCCATCCAAAACACAGGGTTAACCTTCACCAGGACTCTGAACCAAACTTGCTCCCAATCATAATAAACATACTTTTACTGAGTTTTTAACCCTCAAAACTCTATGTGGACCGGACAAAACCTTTCAAAGCAAAATGTCCTCATAAGATCAGTGTCTTGTCAAAGACTGGTCTACTGGAGAATATTAACACATGCGCACACATGCTCACACACAGTCATGCACACAGAGGGAACAATCAGATTGCATCAGGGAGGTCGGAGGTCATGAATATCAGCGGCCAATGAACCCCCCTCCCCTGCACTTCACCTCTCCCTCTTTCATTGCTCATTTCCGAGTCTCCAACTATTACTGCTCAAAAGACCTTGCTCCCCTGAGACCACCCACCCCTGCACCCCCTCCCTGGTCCCCTATTGTGCCAGACTCCATTATCCACACACGCATCCGACCTGCAGCACTTGTGAGGGCCGAGTCAGGTCCACCGAGTCTGGTCCAGACAGCTGCCTCCAACAAGTTCATCACACCAGAATATTGGTGTTTCCCAGAGACAGACGAACATCCATACAAATATTCATGTCTGGTCGACACCACCAGATTCTCTCTCACACACATACACACACACTCTCACTCTCTCCCACACAGCTGCTGTAAACATGATTGAAAATAGAAAGCTCATTAACGTACAGACAAAAACAAACAATAGCAGAGATGTTCAGGGTCATTCATTCAAATGAAGACAAAGTGTGTGCGCATACAAGTGTGTGTGTGTGTGAGAGGGTGAAGAGGAAGAGAGACTGGAAGAGAGACTCCCTGTGGTGAGAGAAGTCTAATAGTTTTGTCAAAGTTGTTTTGATTGACTGCGGCGACAGAAGAGACTTCACACCGGGGGGTCTCTCACTCGCACACTCACATGTTTGTATCTCCTATGTCCTTGCGGGGACCACTCATTGTCATCGCCCTTTCCCCAGCCTCTTCCCCAAGACCTACCCACCCCCTAACCTCCTGACACACACGCACGCACACTCTCTGTGTCTTGATCACATCACAAGCATGAGATCCTCTTCAGTGTATTGGCGAATCAGGCTGGTGTTTGTATAAACACACACACAATGATAAGTGCAGTCACACACTCATTCCTGACCACTTAAAGCTGTTAGCGTTTCCTGTTGATCATCGACGGCTACTTCAGAAGCCATCATCCTCTACTGAGAGCTTTTTACTGACACTCACACACACACATATGTATTTCTGTGTTTGTGTGGACCTCTCATAGCCATAACCCTTTCCCCAGCCTCTCCCCTAAACCTAACTATGCAGAACACATGGCTAACCTCAACCAGGACCCTGAACCAAACTGAAACCCAGTTATTTTGAAGTCTTCATCCTCAAATTGAGGCTTGGACTTGTGTGGTCTGGCAAAAGGTCCCTACAAGCAGGTGAGTTTCTAAGAATTGGTCCCCACAAGTATATCTAAACCAGGTAAACCCACACACACACACACACACAGAGGTTCAGGTCCTTTTTTATTGGAAGTACACGTCATCAGAGCTGAAGAGCTAAAGGAACCAAAAGTCATTTCGTCCTCAGACGACGCTGATTTAGTAAAAAACTTGGAGGCTGTTAAAACATTTCTGCGGCAGTGAAACACAAACATGCTTTAAAAGTTAACAAAATAAAATAAGGGGTCTTCTGGAAGCGTCTTCTGATAGGAAAATAAAACTAGACAAAATAGTTTATAGATTTTTGTTCAAGTCAGCGAAGACGTGGCGCACCGCCCCAAACATCCACCAGGTGACGTGAAACAGAAAGAAGTTGTGATTCAGTTAAACTTGAGTTTCTCTACTGAGGAGGAAGCGTCTTGGCGGGAAACATCATCGTGTGGCCCCCGTCATCCTGGACCTTCTGCGGTGCTGGAGCCTTTAGTGGTCCTGAGGGGGGCCACAGGAGGTCAGAAACAAGTCAGGTGGATGGACGAGGCCTTGAGACCCACCTGGATCTGGGCCGGGTTCCAAAGGTACGGCTGCTGTCTGTAGTATTCGGCGAGCGCTGCTCCGTAGTCTGCCACTGAACTCTGAGACGACTGACCTGCAGACACTTTCTGGTCAACCTCAACTCACCCCCACGCTCCATCTCACTCACTCGCCCACACATTCTTATCACATAGATTACACACACACTCATGCCATACTTTGTTTTTTGTAGTACTCCTCCCAGGCTTTACTGTAGTCTGTCATCACACCCTGAGGCTGGTTCTGCTGACCTGTGTCACACACACACACACACACAGACAGACTGAGCACCGGCGGGAGCTGTGAGGCGGACCAGACGGTGTTACCTGGGTCTTGTTGTCCAGCACTCTGCCAGCCGGTCTGGTATGTGCTCCCCCAGACGCCGGTCAGGAAGGTCTGACCACTGCCACAGCTGGACAGGCACAGTTTAGTGGGACAGAGACAGAGACACGCTCCACGCTGCAGTGACACGGCTCACTTACTTCTGGTGTGTTGTGTGTCCCTGGGTGAAGGGACTGAAGCCAAAGCTACCATTGCTCATGATGCCTGCCCCCTACAGGAGACAAACAAAATGACCTGACATGCAGAGACAGGCGCGTGCTTGTGTGCGCGTACCCCGATCTTGTCGTCGATGAGCTGGCGTGCGTGGTCCAGCTGCTGAGCCGAGCCTCGGATAATGAAGACGCGAGTGTTGGGATCGGTGGAGGGGGGCGGGTTCCTCTGCAGCTCCACATGAGCCCCTGACTGCTGGTTGATGCTCTTGATCGTCTCCCCTCCTGCTCACAGACCCACACCATGAGAGCCTGTACCCCCGGAACCAGGACCTCTACGGCCTCATCTAGAGGCCGATCCCTCACAGATTCATAGGAGGTCAGGAACAGACCGGTGAGCAAAGGACTATATGCACGCAACACATCAATATCTAAAGAAGCATGAACAGTGGCAGCCTGAGGGACGCGTCTCTCCTTGTCTTCTGGAGTGACTGACATTTACACCTCTGGGTTAAATAATTCAGCGAAGTTAATGAAGATTTGACCCTGGTGCTTTCAGCGGAAGCAACAATCGGCCTCCTCCTCATGGTCAGAATAGAAACACACACACACAGATGAAGCCGAACACACCTTTGCCGATGACAAGGCCACACTTGTCTGCTGGGATGGTGTACGTCACTTCCTGTAGAGGGCCAGGGGACCCCATCGCCCAGTCACCACGACCTCTGACCCGGCTGCTCCTCAAAGACGAGGTGAAGCCGTCGCGCTCCTGCACACACACAAACACATCAGAAGCAACCTTCAGTGTGCAAGTGTGTGTCAGCGAGAGAGACACTATGTGAGCATGTGTGTTCCTGCACTTTTGTACATTGACAGAATGTCACATCTCAATATCAGGATAATATAGGACGAGCAAGATCACCTGACTCGTGGTGATGATGTTGAGATATAATTAATTTATTTTAAGTTTAGTTTTTCTCTCAGAACTGCCGCCGCACCGTCCGCTGTCTTGTCTGCGTTTCATCCACAGAGTCTGTGACCCGGACATGCGCCTCTCTCTCAAGTACCACCTAAATCATTCGGTCATTTCATCTTGAATTCCTCGCCAGACTCTCACAGAGGAAACCGTGTGTCAAATATGCCGCTCCTCCTCCCGCACGCACGTGCAAGCAAACAAGCAAGCAAGCACGCACGCACGCACGCACGCACGCACGCACGCACAGCACCACAAAGGCGGTGGTCTGACCTCAGCTGTCAATCAAAGGCAAACTTGAAAGGAGGTTTGTAGTTGGTTGGTCTTAGCTGCACATTGCAGGGAGGGAGCAGTAGCAACGTCATGGTTGCCTCGGCTTTACATTGCAGGACGAGTCAGGGAAGATTTGATGTTGTTTTTGCGATATTAATATTGTGAACATTGTCAATTTTTCAACATGTCATTCAGTGCAAGATCAGAGTCCAGGTTGAAGTTAGCCTTGTGCTTTGGTTGGTTAGGTTTAGGGGGAGAGGCTGGTGAAAGGGTTATGGCCATGAGAGGTCCCCACAAAGATAGAAGCTGTGTGTGTGTGTGTGTGTCAGAGAGTGTGAGTTACCTGTGCTGTCTGAATGAGCTCGTTGATGAGGTGAACTGCATGTTGGCAGCGGTCTGGCTGACCCATCACCATGGCAACACGTTCTGGACTGATACCGTCATCTGTAAACATCTGCAGGTGTAAACTTGTATATGTGTGCGTGTGTTGAGGGTGGGTGTGGGTGTGACAGACACACCTGCTTTAAACTGGATCCGGACTCCAGCATCATTCTGGATCTTTTTGATCATCTCGCCATTCCGCCCAATCACGATCCCTACAGCGAACCTGGGAACTGGTACCTGACCAGACCAATGGGACCAAACCTGAGCTCATAGTCCACGAGTCAGAGTCAGACATGTGCAGAGGTGACCCACGTCTATACTGGTTCCTCCAAGCCGAGCGCTGAAGTCGCTTCGTCCTGAGCGAAAGTCTCCGTCCTTGTCTCGGATCACTTCCAGAACAAGCTCCCGGGCCGCCTGGTGGACCACAGACACTCTGACACTGTGTCTAGGCACTCACTCACTCACACACATGCGTGTTTTGCTATTTTTGTGAGGACCTCTCATTGCCATAACCCTTTCCCCAGCCTCTCACCCTTAACCAACCAAAACAAATGGCTAACCTTAACCGGACTCTGACTCAAACTTGTGCCCAACTATAATTAACTTCTTTTACTGAAGTCTTGACCTACTAAACCTTGCGAGGACAGGTCAAAATGTCCACACAACAAGGTGGCTTGTCAAGACTTGGTACTCACAAGTATGGCAAAATATGCACTCACACACATACGACGCACACACTCGCACGCACCTGGACCTTGTATGGATCTCCTGAGATACGAAGGGGTTTGTCAGCACCAGTCGGCATGGGACCGTCCTGGATCATCATCATCTTCACGCCTGCCCTCTCCTGTCACTCACATACAGATTCCAAGTGTGTGTTTGTGAACATCTGTGTGACAGTTGATTGTGTGTCTATGTGGTCACCTGCAGTTGCTTGATTGTGTCTCCTCCTCGTCCGATCACTAATCCAACTTTACTAGCAGGGATCAACATCTCCTGCACAGAGGCTCCGCCCTCTCCATCACCATGGAATCCAGGACCGTTCCGACATCGATCTACGATCTGGATGAGCAACCGCTTAGCCTGTCTGCACACACACACACGCACACACGCGCACACACACACGCACACACACACGCACACACACACACACAAACACTGGAGCAACAGGTGACTGCATGATGACACCATTTGGATGTGCAGACTCACTCAATGCTCTCAGGCGATCCAGTGAGGGAACACGGCCGCTCCATCAGACCTCCACTGTCTGTGCACGCACACACGTCAGTTCCATCCCATGAGAGAATGACAATCATCTCCATGGCAACAGAGTGAACACTCACCAGCAGCAATCTGAATCTTGCAGCCAGACTCCAACTGGATCCTTGTGATCTGCTCGCCTCCTCTGCCAATGACTGTCAACCACACACAAGTCAAAACCCGGTATGCAATTAGATCCTGGATTCACCAGTCAGAGCCCAGTGTCCTGAGTCGGAACTTGGGTTAGGGTTAGCTAACTACTTACTGAAGCCCACCATCCGGTCTGGAACCTTGTAGTCCTCTGTGAGAACCCTGTAACACACCGCAGACTTAGAAGTGTGTGTGTGTGTGTGTGTGTGTGTGATTGTTTATACTGCCTTGTGGGGACCAATTCTTGACAAAACACTATCTTCGTGAGAGGGTTGTGTGTGAGTATGTACCTCTGATGGCTCATGTTTGAAAGCTGACTCCCTGTAAAAGAGAAAGTATTGTTTAAAACCAAGGGGACACTGTTGCATGGGTGCTTCTGGGTCATACCTGCATCGTCTCCTGGTCTCTTGGGTCCGGGGTAGTAAAGCGGGTCCCCACTTCCTGATGAGCTGTTGAGGTGAGTCAGCGGTTCTGTTCCCATCTTCCCAACAATCTGAGAAGAAGAAGGAGCTGAACCCAGCAAGGACGATTCGGAACATAACAGACTGGACCGGTCCGAACGGCGCGATGCTTGACAAGCGCAGCACACAAACCACAGGTTGACCCACCCCTGGGTCAATGTGTATGCATTAACATTGAGGAGCGTTGGCACAGGTGAGTGTTGGTGCAGGTTAGCGTCGTCTGTACAGGTGAGAGTCTGGTCACACAAACGTGGAAGGTCCTAATTATAAACCTGCTCTACAATAAACGAATCGGAGTGCGGCGATGTTTGGTCACGTGACACGCTTCAGTCAGTCCTGGTGAAGCCCCGCCCCATCCGAGTTGACATGCGCTGTTACATAAGTCGCAACCTACTTTCAAACTTACAGTAAACAGCTTGTTGGGGGGTCCCGGGCCCGGGGGGCAGGTCCACATCGGGACCCGAGTTCTAGAGACAGGTTGTGGGTCCGAAGCCCAACAGGTAGCCGGCAGTGACACGTGTGGCAAAAGTTTGGTGCCGCTGTCCCCCCAGTCCTCCCCCTCTCCCTCTCCCTCCGGGCTGTCAGCGCCACTAACTCCCCCCAAACTTGGTGCGGGTCCGAATGGACTCAGGAAAGTCCGCTCGGAACAGCTCGGAGCGGTGGCTGCGCTCGCATGTGTGTGTCAGTGTGTGTTTGTGTGTCACACAGAAGTTGGTGCTTCTGCGGGAGAATTCGCTGAAAAGTGCTTCAGCTCGCTGGAAGCAGCCGGGTTCTGGCCCGAGCCGGCTCGCGCGGAGCCCCGGCGCTAGTGTTACCTGTCGGGCCCTCTGGAAGACGTCAGCCAGGCCGTCCGACTTCAGCCCCGGCGGGTTCATGGAGGCCTGTCCCTGCACCAGCTCCGCCATCACAGCTAGCTGCTAGCTGTTAGCCGCCAGCAGAGATAGGAGCGGGAGCAAGAGGTCTCACTCTGACTGCTGGCCATCACCAGTGCGCTATCAAGGGGCCCGGTTCGACAGTGGAGAGGGTCGTAAAGGACGCGTGGGCCCAGGAGAGTGTTTGTTACTGCCCAGCACTCGCGTAGCGAGAGGCGCCTCTCATGTCTCTTTGGAGTGGAGTGTTGACGCCGGTCCACAGGTTCCCGTGATCAGGCAGCTCCTCAGAACTAGCGACACGCGTTTCGGAGTGAGACGTCTTCCTGACGAGCATCTTTGCAGCTCAGCTGTTGACGACTCACTTCACCCGCATCCGCTTCCGCGTTCAGTCACGTGGGGCGGCCAGCTCCACAGGTGGAACGTTGGCTATCGCCTCGCGTGTTTGCCTGCGCGCGTGCGCTCGTCCGAACATGCGCATGCATGCACTCTCACTGTCCCTCTCTCGCACACACACTCTGTCACACTCTCACTTAGTCAGTCTCTCACACAATCTATCTTATACACATACACTCAAACACACGTGTTTGTATTGCTATCGTTGTGGGGACGTTAAGAGGTTTCTTACTTTGACCCTTTCCTCAGCTTCTCCCCCTAAACCTAACCATCTAAAACACATGGCTAACCTTGACCAGGACTCTGAACCAAACTGAAACCCAGTTATAATGACCCAGTTATTCCAAAGTTTTCATCATTAAATATGCATCTTAACCGTTTGCTGGTCCCCACAAGTTGGTGTTTTTCCAAGAATTTGTCCCCACAAGAATAGCTACAGCAGGAACCCCCTCTCTCTCTGTCTCTCTCACAATCACCAGACACACACGGTGAGCAGGACTGATGGGCCTTCACCTCAGCCATCACCGCCTGAGTTGATGTCATCACAGTCCAACCTCGGTGCAGTGAAGGAGCGACACAACGGCAGTTGTCCAGGCAAACATGCATAACAACTGTCTGAAGATACAGTGAAAGGAAATGTGGTGCCCTGGAACCGATCAGGCTCTGACCCAGCCGACTCATGTCGGGTCATGACCATGGACAGCTCCATTACGTCACAATCACATACCAAGTCAATGAATCATATACATATTCATGTGAAATAGGGATGTGACCACAGTGACGAGCGGCTCAGGATCTCTCTCCTCTGTTGAACTTGGTTGCTGTGACTGATAGGGTGGTTACGGCGCTACTCTCAAGGCTCATCCACTCAATGGTCTGCACTCTCCAAGAGGGCAGTGGGTGACTCTGTCAAATCCCCTGCTGACCCAAGCAGGTGACTTGTTGAAAAGTGCAAAAGATTCCAACAATCCGGCGGCTGCTGGTCCATATGATAAAATGGACCCACTGGAAAGCCTGCAATGCCAAAGGTAAAGTTTTTAAGCTGCTCCCCTGAAACAGTTGCACATTTTGTAGCATTGTCCCCACACTTCTCCAGAGCAAAGCTTCCCAGCCAAACTGCCCTAACACCTTCACCAAACCATTGACTTCCTGTCAGACAGGAAGGAGCAGGATCAAGCCGTGGAAAGAGCGACCTGGCTCCAGGACCGCCAGCAGTGGGTCGTTCCTGTGGTCTCTCACTACAGACACAGACTCAGCAGACAGCGCCACATGTTGCCACTCTGATTGGACTCGTCTCGGTTGGAGACGTGTCCTACTACAGATCTGATGTGCATCACCGGGTGACCTGGTGCAGCCAGACCTACCGCCAGCTCACTGACTACATGCAGAGAGCATCCCGACTTAGGCAATATTGCGTCATGTTCTCCTGCTTTACATGCAGTGCAGAGACAATTGAAGGATGAATAGTTCACCTCCGTGACAAGGGGTGGGGCTGTGAGCTCTTCAGTCCTCCCGGTTCATCGGCCGTTCCAGATTGTTGCACTGAAGACAGTGATCCTGCTGACTGATCAGCTAGTTTAACTTCCAGAGTTCCAGAATCAGCGTGTCAGATCGATGGTTGTAAGTATAGAAGTAAATCTGCTTCCAGTCCAAGGATGTTTTTTGCAAATAACAGCAAAAACCATCATGTTCAAGACCACCTCCATGATATGTGATGTGTTATGTGTTTGTTTTGATGTTTCCACTTCATTTTAATATGTTCAGGTGAGATTTCATCTCTAAAAAGAGATGGCGAGATTCTGATGGCGTTGCTACTCTCACGCCTCGATAGTTTATATGTGTTGTACACTTGTAAAGCCACAGTTTTATGTCAGACTCGGCCACATTTTGCCGACAGCGGCACAAGAAACGTGTCTCTCAAAGAGTACAATCACACTGCTGTGCCCGAGCGCCCATCATTAGCATATTAAATGTGAAAAAATAAATATCTCAAACAACTGCACTCACCAAGGGCTAAGCCTGTGGGAGTCGCTTGCTTGGAAGTGGTGAAGAAACCCTTTCTCCGCCAGGGTTATCAAGCTGACTGTAGATGCTGGGGAAGCGTTGGAATGTCACTGAACAGCTGTGATCTCAATCGTCTGATGCTTGTTTGCCCATAAAAATCCATATATGTTTAAGCCACAGGTCTGGAGAGTGAGAAAAAAGTAGCAGTTAGTCCGGAAATTACAGGAGGTGTACAAGTCATGTTCAACGTGAGGCCAGGTAGAAAGCCTAGCTGTCCCCAGCTCGTGACCTGATTGGCTATCGCGACTGTCCATCTACTATATGTGTCCATTCACGAAGAGGAATTCCAATTTTTCTCCAGTAGTCGGTAGTAGCTTTTCTCATTGTCATAACCCTTCCCCCAGCCACTAACCCTAAACCTACTGAAACCAAACTGAAACCCTCATAATGAAATCATAATGAGCCAGTTATTTGACGTCTTTATGCTCAAATTAAGGCATGGATTCATGGGGACCGGCCAAAATGTCTCCACAAAGCAAAATCTCTTCACAAGGTGTTGTGTTCCCACAAGGATAGCTATAAAAGCACGCACCCACAGTCACCACACGTTCTCTGAGTGAGTGAGAAGTTTGGTGCTGCTGAGAATTCAGAGCAAGATGAGATGGTTCTGATGGATCCAGGAGACTCTCCTCGGGGGGTGGGAACACATGCGGAGAGAGAAGATGGAGAGGAATTACAGCTGCAAGCTAATGGTCCATGAGATGTGTATGTGAATTCCTCTCACTCTCTCTCAGTGTGTGTGTGTGTGTGAGAGAGAGAGAGACTCTAAGCTTAATCGTGTGGATAATTTTCTGTTATGATTGAGCCAAAACCCTTTTCTTCATGTTTAAGTCAAGCTTCCTTTTGCTCAGATCCCCTGTGTGTGTGTGTGTGTGTGTGTGCGTGAATGTGTGTTTGTGTATGTATGTGAATGTGTGTGTGTGGTCATGTTATAGCTATACCTGTGGGGACCATTTTTTTGAACTCACCTACTTGTAGGGACCTTACGGATTTGTGGGTTTGTATGGATTTGCCAGTCCCCACAAGGTGAAGCCTCAATTTGAGGATGAAGACTTCAACATAACTGGGTTTCAGTTTGGTTCAGAGTCCTGGTTAAGGTTAGCCATGTGTTTTGGATGGTCAGGTTTAGGGGCAGAAGCTGGGGAAAGGGTTATGTCAATGAAAGGTCCCCAGAATGTCCTAAGAAAGGCAGAAATAGGAATGTGTGTGTGCGTGTGATGGTTGATAAATTATTATTTATTCATGTCCAGACAGATGGTCTGACCAATCATGTGATGTCATCTGTCATTCACTTACTGTAAACACACACTTAGACAGTGGCCAAGGTGTGTGTGTGTGTGCGTGTGTGTGTGAGTGTGTGTGTGTGTGTGTGTGTGTGTGGTCATTAAGTACAGGAAGGAGCTGTAAGTATGAGTGTGTATCAAACTAATGGTGGTCTGGACAAGGTCCAGTTTCCTGAGTCGCGGCAGTAAACTACCTCACCAACCACAAGTGTGTGTGTGTGTGTGTCAGCATCAACATAATGAGGAACTCTGGTCGATTGCGGTGGCGAAGATGAAGAGGAGGCTTGGTCCTGCCGCAGGTGTCGAGTGTTCTTTGCAATGTGTCCGTATGAGCATGAGCCAGCGAGCCGCACGTACACAACACATTCTCACTCTCAAGGTGTCAAACTATTGAGCATCTCCGACTAAGACTGCGCCGACTGGCACGCAGTAACCACTTTCCCTTGCAGCACGTGTTTCACCGCCTGTGTCAATCCCTGACACCCAGATCAACATGTCACATAAAGGGAGTTTTGGAAGGTCATGCATCTGGGGACGTTTGACTTCATCAATATCAGTTAACATGAAAGACAACATTGCACTTGAAAGTCATCACTCTTTGACACCTTAGGAGTGAGACTGTTGCTCATCAAGTCCTCCAGTGCCGTGAGCGTCTGTCAGGTGTGTGTATTTTTAAACCTGATGCACCTTGAACTTGACCACACCCCTCCAAGACAGTCTGCACTGCAGAGCTAACAGAGGTAACTGCTACCACGACGTCTCACTTCAAAGCTCTATTGACACTTGTAGACCATCAAAGTTTTGTGGTTTAAAAGTTGGCTAAAAACTAAATGCAGAACTAAATAAATGCACTCCAGAATGTGAAGAGATAAAGAAAATCCAGTGAACAAGGTTGGGATAAAACATAAAACAGATAAAACAGCTATTTATAGTAAATAAATCCTGATATATGTTTGCCACATTGCCCACACCTTTCTGGACACATTTGTAAAGAAAAACATTTTCTGCTGTGTGTTTCTGCAAATATCACGCCAAAATAGCTGAGTCAGTCCCTACAATTGTTATGCAAATAAAAACGACTTTTCAATGGACGTGTGAATGAAGTAAAACACTGCTCTAGTCATTTTGCCTGACACCGACATGGCCAAAGATTAAACGCGCCTGCATCGGAACAAGTGGATACTTCCTATCTTCAAAATCACTTTTATTCAAATATCGACAACATTGTTGTCATCTGGTGAATGAACAGGTTTGTGTTGTGTGTTCAAGCTGCCAGGTGACGCACACACAGATACACACACACTCAGGCCACAGTCCAATCACTTACACTCGACCTTTGACCTCAACATCTCCGCATTTGTCAATCAAAAATCTTCAGCATTGTGAGGGGCCTCTTGTCATGGGGCGTCACACACTCTCACCCATCCGCATGGACACTCTCTCAAAATACACTCTTGCTCTCTACACGCGATGCAAGAGGGTGAGGCGGAGGAAGAGGGTGCTGAGGAGGAGGAGGTCGGGGTATAAATCTCGGCTCTTCTCTGAGCCACTCGTTCTTCTGACTTCGCAGTGACGACAGGAACAGGTGACCGTCCTCTCCTCGCCCGCCATGGGTTCGGTTCTGCCCGGGTCATCTGCCGGCCTGAAGCCGCCGCTGTCCCTGGCCGACGTCATCACCTCCGACATCCTGCACAGCTTCCTGTACGGCCGCTGGAGACACGTGATCGGGGAACGACACCTGCAGCCGCACCTGGAAGAGAGGACGGTACCGAGCCCGAAGACCGCGTTCACCGCCGAGGTCCTGGCCCAGTCCTTCTCCGGAGGTGAGAGACGACACTTTTCTGTCGCGTCATCGGAAAGTTCTGTGAAACTGTACTTTCTGTTCGATCCGGGTATTTACAATTAATCTGTTAATTATGACCTTTACCGCCACTTCATTTCATCTCTCGGTTCTTCCACGTCGAACCTTGCGATGGTTCTCCTCTGAGCGGCCCGCAGCTGGCCCGCTCTCACCGCGTGTGTTTCGGATGCTCACTTGAGTGTGACTCGCGTGACATTGACCGGTCCGTTTATCTGAAACTTAATTTGTCACCCGCCACGGACCCAGGCCGAGGACGGTACCTGCCCGCCATAAATGTTCCGCCGGACGCCTTTCTGCGTCGGATTTCGTTTTCCGTTCCGATGAACTATTCCGGGAAAAATGAATGGCGACGTTCAACTTGAGCGTTTTCTTTCTTTCTTTTTTTTTTTTTTTCCATCAGTCCACTTTGTTCTGTCGGATGTTAACAGTTGTCCATTTATCGTTCTATCATTTTATTCGCTCTGTATTTCATTGACTATTTATATTGTCAATCTTTATTAATTGTCTACTTTAAACTTTAAACTCCGTTATTAATGAATGGTTCATTAAAAAAAATAAATAAAAATTTTATTGATAATTGATTTTAATAATTATTTATGTTGTCTAAACTCTGTTCATGAGTCCTGTAGTTTCATTAATTCTTTAATTTCATGATTCATGATTTTATCATGAATTATGTTTTTAAAGCTCCCTATTTAAAAAAAAAAGTATTCATTCGTAATTTTACTCGTTCTTTATATTATGAAAACTCAGTTTTATGGGTTTCTTTTATTTTATTTTATTTTACTCAAGCTCCGTAATTCTTTTTATCAAATCATTATTTTATTCATCCATTAGTTTACTATCGTTCATATAATAAAAACTCCGTTTCATTCATTCTTTATTTGTATTCTTTATTATGATTATTATTGTGATTATGATGATGTTGACGATGATTATTATTATTATTATTATTATTATTATTATTATTATTATTATTCAAGACCACGGAGCCCGGAATGTTCTTTGTAATCTCGGAATATTCGTTTCTCCTGTTTATACGCAGGTCGTTCAGCGAGCGGCGTTTTTTTTTTGTTTTTTTTTTTTTACCGCAGAAGTGGAGCGAGCGTCATCGGTACTTGAGCGTGCGTTCGGGTGCTTGATTATTGACGTGTTTTACGTGCATTTGAGGGATTTCACTGGCAGGTGGATTTGCTGTAGTTCACCATGGTTGTCATGACGCGCTCCCACAGGTCTCGTCTTCAGGAGGAAAACGGTGGAGCGGATTTCACCATCGTTTATGGAGATGAGCAGACTTTATTAATCATTTACGTGTTTGGTTTTGTAGTTGACTGGCAAGACTTGGATCGTTGACAGCGTTTCGTCTGGCCGTGCTCTTGGTCGCAAGTTATCGGTCAGTGTGGTGAAACTGTTCCCGCACTTTTCTAGTTGATTTTGAAAATAAAGACGTGGTCGCTAGGAAAGTCGGGGCTCGCTCACATAACATCCGTTCCGGGATCATAGTGTAATGCTCCTCAACAGTGCGTAAGCAGCTGCGGCGTAAATTGGGGGTCCATGGACAGCGACCAGCAAACCTCACCTCACTTCTCGAACAGTTCACTGCGCCGGCCACGGAGGTGACGTCACTCAATAGTTCGGTCCTCAAACTGCGTCTAATCCAAACCAGGCGAACTCGACGCAACCGGACTCGATGGCTTCCACGATCTCTTACCTTATTCTGCAATGAAAAAAAAATCATGCATCTCACCTCAGAATTTATTTCCGTGAATGCGTGTATGATTTCTATGTTTTTCATCAAAGTTGTACCATGTATTAAGCCACCGGGACTCGACACATTTCACCGCCAACTCCCTCTGCTTTAATTCAAATTATATTGTTCACAGCGTCTGTTTATCTGTGTGCGCGCGCGCGCGTGTGTATTGGCTACTCCACTGAGGACATTAGGCTAAGTTCGGCCCGTTGGGCCCGTCCCAATAAAGTTAAACCTCAATCTGAGCGTCAAAACTTCTAAATAACTGGGTCATAACGACTGGGTTTCAGTTTGGTTCCGTGTCCTGGTTAAGGTTGGCCATGTTGTGTGGATGGTTTGGTTCACGCAGAGGCGGGGTGCATTTCACACCGAGGCCTTCAGCGATGTCGTACCTAGTCCGACTTCGAGAAATACCTCTCATAATGTCATTATATCTGACGCAACAGCTGGAAAAATACTATGCGCGAATGAGCCATCGCCAGAATTGTGAACAAAAGAGACTTATTAATCAAATCCGTCGCTATATCTTCGTCCGATACTGCCAAAACTTAACTTAAAACTTAAACTATAAACTATAAAATCTTTAATAAAAATGAATTTTGAAAAGTGTATAAGTCCGCAAAGAACGCGCAAGCTTTGATCAGCTAAACCGCGCAGTCACAGTTTAAATTCAGCGAAACACCAACAGGACGGCCACAGCGTGGCGACAGTGGCTCAGTGAAACGAGTCTGAGAGGACCAGGTGATAAAAATCGATATATAAAGGTGCTGGACGCCTGCCTGGGCGGGGTCATACAGCCTGGCAACGCAAGCTACCTGGGTTCTGAGCGGAGGCACACGCAACATGGGACATCAGTGGAAGGAGCAAAATGTGACATGAAGATCAATATGACATGAAGAGAATATGATAAAGGGAAAGCTTTATTATAAGGAGGCCTTGAAGGCCCTGGCCTCCACTGGTTTGAGGTGAGAGGCTGGGGAAAGCACTAAGGCAAGGAGAAACTTCACCGTGTCCTAACCAGGATAGAGATACAAACTTGTGTGTGTGTGTGTGTACAGAGGTTCAGAAGCTGTCCAGTCTAGTTCTGCCGAGTGAAGTCATCATCGCTCAGAGCTCAGTTCCAGGTATGTCACCTCAATCTGCTCAGAGTCAGTGCATGTGCATGTTTCATGGATGTGTGTGACAGGAGAGGGACTCGGGATTTTCTCCAAGACGTGGATCAAAGCCGGGACTGAGATGGGTCCATTCACCGGCCGCCTGATCTCACCAGAGCACGTCGACCCATTCAAGAACAACAACCTGATGTGGGAGGTCAGCCGCGTCATGTGACCTCTGTGTCAGCTGCATCATGTGACCTGTGGCATGCCACGTAACCGCTGAGCCTGTGACGTCGTCGCAGGTGTTCAACGAGGACGGCAGCGTGCGCTTCTTCGTGGACGCCAGCCAGGAGGAGCAGCGCAGCTGGATGACCTACATCAAGTGTGCCCGCAATGAGCAGGAGCAGAACCTGGAGGTGGTCCAGACGGGCAGCACCATCTACTACAAGGCTATGGAGGTCAGTGGAGGCACCACAGACAAGATACTTGAAGGCACCACAGATGTCCTGTCTCTTCTCAGACCATCCCTCCAGACCAGGAGCTGCTCGTCTGGTACGGGAACTCTCACAACACATTCCTGGGGATCCCAGGCATTCCTGGCTTGGACGACGATCAGGGGAAGAAGTGCAAGAGTGGTAAGCCTTGTTGTCCATGCAGGCGCTAGCTTGCTTCTGCTAGCATATGAGTGACAGACTTTTCTTCTCGGCAGATGAGTTCCATTCCTGCGAAGGCTCCTCCTCGTCCTCCTCCTCGTCCTCCTCCGCCTCCTCGAGTCTCGGGCGCATGCGCTGTGTCATTTGTCATCGTGGCTTTAACTCGCGCAGCAACCTGCGCTCGCACATGCGGATCCACACCCTGGACAAGCCTTTCGTGTGTCGCTTCTGTAGCCGGCGCTTCAGTCAGTCATCCACGCTGAGGAACCACGTGCGGCTCCACACCGGTGAGCGGCCATACAAGTGCCACGTCTGCCAGTCGGCCTACTCGCAGCTCGCCGGCCTGCGAGCGCACCAGAAGAGCGCCAGACACCGTCCCCCCGGAGACACCGGCACCTCTGGCAGGGCAATGGTTGTGGTGGCTGGGGATCCCTCGCCACCCCAGCACCCTCAACTGACTGCCGTCGCACATCCTGCATCACTCGTGCACCACATCCCCACCATGGTGCTGTGAGCTCCGCCCACAGGGCTCTGTTTGCATGCTGTATCCCAGGTGGAGACGTCACGTCGTGTTAAAGCTACTCCGATCCTAGGATGTGCTCAAGCTATGTGACACGCAAGCACTCGTGCGAGCATGAGACCGCTGCTGTTGATGTTGTTGTTCTCGTTGTTGTACTGTGTCCTGAACATGAGCACAAGCTAGCAAGCTCTCTCCAGTGTTTGGATGTGAACTTCAGTGTTAAATAAAAGTTAATGACGGGTGTCATCAAGTCACTCAGCTGTCTGTCTATCACAGATGTGGAGAGTCTAAAGAGTTGCGCTTTTCATCACCGGCGTGAGCCCCCAACTCACTTAGTAGCCATGCTAATGGTTGGATCACACATATCGCATCAGGCTCTCATGCGTTCTGTGTTGGTATCCACCCGTTTTGTGGATATATTAGTGAACAGCAATACCAACACAGCAGCCCACTGTCAAAAGTTTATGACGACGGCAAACGCCTAAACCAACATGGCGACTGTGGAAGACGTATTGATCATGTACCTCTAACACAAAAGAGGCTGTTAAATATATCGCGACTGGAGGACAGAGAATTTCCACCATTGTTAGATCTTCCTCGCGTCTCAAGGCGACACTGCTCTGTTTGGTCCGTTTATCCTTAAGCTTTGTGGAGAAATACAGACGAAATGAACACAGATCATGGACAAAAGGCCCGGTCTAGATCTGCATCCGTATCTAACACTGAGCTTAAATGGGCATTAATATTTACACCCAGACAAATTGCAACTGAGTTCAAAGTGTTTTAATTTCAAAGTCAATTAATTTGATAGCAATCTGCAAATAGCCATTCAATTGAAGTATTAACTGTCGCCACCATGTGACGAAACTCGGGAACTGCATTTGAACAAAAATAATTAGGAAAATAATTTGTTTTGGTGAAGGAGATTCAGTGATCTCAGTAACTGTAACAGTAACTTGAAACTATTATATGTAGCTGGGAGTCAGGTGGAGTTTTTTTTACTTTTTTGAAGTGGGATGAAAAGGAGTGGGTTTAACTGTTCTACCTGGTCGTTTCACCATGCAAAACAAATCCAAATACACGTGTTAAAAAATAAATAAATGACAAATAGAACACAGTACACACACATATATAGAGTCTGAAGAAAACTCCGTGTGTAACATTAAATACACAAGATGAAGGCATGTCACACTTCATAAAATTCTTCATTTAGTCTTTTTATTTTTATTGGCCCCGTACACCAGTAGGGCATCTTGAATGTCATTTTTAAGCAAGTAGAGAGTACCTGCTCAGTGGCAGTATTTGTCATCGTAGGCTACAACTGAGACTCATTTCGACTGAGCTCAATATCCTTTTCTGCACGTCTGGCACATCGAAATCATGGTGGGCCGCCAACAGCAAAAAATGCCAGGGGCCTTTCTATGTCCCAGTCCAGCCCCGGTTACAGCCTGGGCCTCTGTTGTGTGTGTTTCCCAGTGACCCATCCAGCCAGGTGTCCATGGTCCTGCTGACCAGCTCCCCCCATCTGTCAGCTGCAGCCACCAGTTTTGGGGGCCCGGTCCTCATTGAGCTGGGTTGGTGCAGCTTTTTGTTTCAGCTCATCTGAGCACACACAGCTCCACCAATCTGGCGTCAACCGATCACTCGTTTAATGAAACACGAGTTGCATATATCCATAATTGTCGTGAGTTTTACATTGATTTAGATAGTAATAACATAATATTTCAAAACTTCTTCAAATGGATCGCTTTTCTGTTTGAAACCGCAAAGCACTTCGGACTGTCTCGCGGGCGTCCACGTGAAGGCACGCATTTACAGGTATCAGGGATGACCCAGGCAGGTCAATACAGGACCGGGAAAGGACGGTGTGCGTGTTTGTGGGGTCACAGTGACGCTCGAGCCGGAGTTTAATCTTTGTTTCTTCCAGGCGTCGACGCGGAGAGCCGCTCCTCCTGACACAATAACGAGTGAGTGTAGCTGTTGTACGAGCGCCCCCGTGTGGTTTCTGGGTGCCATTGCTGTAACCTCGCGTAAAAGTGTGTGCCATAAAAAGTTTGATCAAGGTGGAGCCTGCTCAGCGGGGGTCCCTCTCAGTAGAGACGGACAGTGAAATACACAGGGTGGCGTCGCTCCCAATACTTTCATGTTGGACTGAATATTTCTCTTCAGACCCTCCCGAGCACAAGAATCATTAAGTGTCCCGACAGACAGTGCTGACATCTCTTTAATGTATCACGGATGAGTTGGACCCATGCGCCACAGAGCAGCCAATGAGAAACACAAGTTCAATATTTATTTTCAAACCCAAATCAAAACAGAACATGAGGCAAACATACACCAACCACTCAGACAAGGATCCATGCTGATCGCCATTAGCCATGCTCTGACAACTAAAGATGGTTGTAGATGAAGTATTAACACTACTATTGTGATGATGGAATTAGTTATTTGATCCACACACTTGACTCTTGATTCTGGCGAGGCACCCTCTTCCTGTCAGCGAGAGCTCGACCCTCCGTTGGCTTGGAGTGGGGGGGGGCTGTTGTATGGGCCACCGTTCCGTGCTGACACAGACCCCTCCTCTGTACAACACCAGCACGGCTTGCAGTGTCAGAACCTCCCAGGAGCAGACGCTCATGCAGCGTCCTGAGTCACAACAGCAGTGATAGCTGCTTGTTGGAGATGTTCCGAAACCACAATGACGATTTGGAAGTGGATAAGTGCATGAAAACAATTGCTCAAATGGAGGCAGCTGAGGATAAACTGGCTGCTACTTGTCTCTTACAACTCGCTGCTCCAAACTCCGGTAGGTAGGGACTGCAGAAAGAGTGCTGACGTACCGAAGCTTTGTATTGTTTGCTGGTCCTTATTGACCCGTGTGTGTGGCGCTAAAAGGTTGGAGACTGGGATTGAGAAAATAAAATGTTTTCTCACTTCAATATGTTTAAGTTGGCCTCACTTCAGCTAGTAAAAAAAAAAAAACACAATTGAATTTGGGAAAAATAAAATAAATCAATGACCAAATCATACCTTAATCAAAATCAAAGTATAAGGCTCATTGAATCATGATTTTCACTATTGCCATAATCGCCCAGCCCTTACCCAAAGCCGCCAGTGAAACACTCAAATCTCAAATGTTTTCTCTGGACCTCTGGTGTGTGCTCAGAGTCAGTGTGTGTTCTGGCGTGCTGTGCTGTGTCCACTGTGCTCAGTGAAGGAGCTGAATCCTCAGCTGGGTGTGTCACCAGTTTGCCAAAACACCGCCATCTTCATCATCCAACCTCCAATAATCTTCCTCATTGCCACCATTGTAATAATCACCATCATAATCTTCCTCACCTTCTCCACCACCATCATCATTGTCATCGTCTTCAACGTCATCAATGCTCTGTACAAACTTAATGGCTAACATGAATCTGTTCCTCTCTCACCTTTAGCTCATAACATTCTTAAGATCCCCCTCACACCTGAATTCCTCTTCACCCCAAATACCCGCCCTCACACCGGAGCTCCCCATCCTCACCCCTAAGACCCACCTTCACACCGCAAGTCCCCCTCCTCACCCATAAGATCCGCCCACACCCTGTCCCCCATCCTCACTCCTAAGACCTGCCTTCACACTGGAGCTCCCCCTCCTAACCGCTAAGATCCGCTCTTGCCCACCTAAGACCTGCCCTCATACTGGAGCCCCCACATCCTCACCCCTGAGACCCGCCCTCACACCTCAGTACCTTTCCCCTATGCCCTTAAGTTCCGGTTCCTCCCCCCTCCATACCCCTGAGGCCTCTATCTTCATGCTCAAAACAGCCGACTGCGTCCAGCGTGATAAGCTCCTCCTCCTCCTGAAGCTTGACCTGCGGACAAATAACAATCAGAGTCTTCATCAGCTGAGCTGGGTGACCTGCCCACCTGCTGCTTGTGTTCCAGAGACTTCACATGTTCCACAAACTTCCTCGGCGTCCTCAAGTGACGTCTGCAGACCGGACAGAAGGGGCGCGAGCTTCGCTTACACACCTGCACACACATACCCGCGCACACAATCCCAGAGGGCTGAGTGTGATGCTGCAAGTGAGACGTCACTCAGCTCACCTTATGTTGTGCGGTCTGCCTGTGGGAAATGACATCACCACTGAACTTCTTCTGACATGTCTCACACCAGCGCTGT
Organism: Synchiropus splendidus; assembly: GCF_027744825.2. Classification (NCBI taxonomy): domain Eukaryota; kingdom Metazoa; phylum Chordata; class Actinopteri; order Syngnathiformes; family Callionymidae; genus Synchiropus; species Synchiropus splendidus. The sequence continues at coordinate 18,794,432 of NC_071340.1, forward strand.
TTCTCAGGTTCCCAGCCCCTGGTGGAGGTAAGCAGACACCAGTGTGCAGGAGTGTGGGTTTGAGCTAGTTTGTAGTGTGCATACCTTTTCTGCAGAGGTGGGGCAATGGCGCCGAGGCGTTTCGTGACCTCATCAATCCGATTTAAATGTGTTGGCCCAGTCATGTGATCCTGAAAAGACTACAACACACATGTTTGTATCTCTCTCCTTGTGGGGACCTCCCATTGCCATAGCCCTTTTCCCAGCCTCTCACCCTCAAAACACATGGCGAACCTTAACCGGGACTCACCAGTTACAATGGCCCAGTTATTGTGAACTTTCAATCCTCAAAGGAGGTATTATGTCAAGAATTGGTCCCCACAAGAATAGATAAACCAGTCCCCCGCACACACACACTTGAACATACCTGCAGGCATCTGCAGGTGACTTTGCACAAGTGACAGTGAAAAACGTCTGTGTGTGTGCCTGTTTGTGTGTCGACCTCACGACCTCCACTGCTGTGTTGGATGGTGACCTTGAGTGACCCCGCGCCCTGCAGCTGAAGCAAAAACATCTTAGGATGTTGCTCTGCACATTGGATGTCACCTGAGCATCACCTGGGCTCTGCGGTCGTCGCTCTCTGCTGCACCCTGCTGCTCATGACTATTGGAACATCCACCTGTGTCAGCTGATCTGGAGCCTGTGATGTCATCCAACAATCGAGACAGTCTTTCAGAAATAGTTTGGGGGAAACTTGGTTTCTCACCGAACTGACCATGTGTCCGGATATGCTCAGCTGGTGAATGGTAGGAAGACGGGAACATCACTGACGTTTGTCAGCTGGTCCACCTGGGTCCTGGCCGTGCCGGATCACCACTGGGACGAGAGCAGTTCCTGGCACTTCTGGTCCACTGAGAGCAGAGAAGAGGACATCAGGTGACCCATCCATTGGTTCCTGCAGCACAGGAGGTGGAGGATCTAGGTGGACTCAGCTTCCCGGATCTGCTCTGGGCCACCTCAGTGTATATTTTATGGTTTATTTTGGTTTATTTTATTCACTCCTTATGCATAGGGAGAGCTGTTTACATGCCATAACCAAGAGCAGGAGCACCTGAATTTTGGAGTCACATTGCAATGTGCATGAACAACTTCTAAAGGTACAGGTTTGGGGATAAATTGTTTCAGTGAATGCGAGACAGCTTCATAAAGACAGACCTCTGCACACAGGGTGCAGAAGAAAACAGACTGGATTCTGGATTAAACCACCATCCAACCAATGTCCCTGCAGTACTGCAGCTAACCCGCTAATGTCCAAATGGGTCAGCAGCTATGTGAGTGGAGGCCACGCGGCACAGACTCTCCGCTCCACTGAATAACGGTGACTTCTAGGATGAATAACACAGGATACATGGCATAGTTTAGTTTAGGTCATGGCAATGTGAAAAGCTGAACTGACTTTAAATGGTGTTGTTCGTGGACTTGACAATGATCGCAGTCTAAATCCAACACTACTCGACTCGCCATCTGTACTCATGTCACTTCGGTCACTTGAATTCTATATGTATAGATTTCATATGTGTCCCGTGATTTATTTTAGCTGCTGTTCAACACTATAAACAGGTGATGGACGGGTGGCATTGTTTATTTTTATTCAAGGATTCAGCACCATGATGACCAGGTCGTCCTTAATCTAGTGGCACTGAAATTGAATGAATGGAAAACCCAACAAGTTCTAGAACCGGTAGTGGCAAAGTGCCATGACAGGTCCAATGATAAGGACATAAGCAGTGGTGGTAATAAACCGCACACCTGTTGGTCTTCACCACAGCATCCAGGACCTCACAGGAGGCCTGGCTGTTGTTGGACACGCTAGACTTGCACAACTTCAACACACAGGCATCAACACAAACAACTTCTACACGTGTCACTCTGCAGAGAACAAATGCACTAAAGACGTGGCCATACACATGACTTGCGTGAGTGGACATGAATGAATATTTATATGGGGACCAATCTTTGATAAGACAGATCTTCGGAGAACATTATAGCTGGTCCTCTGGGTTCAGTTTGGTTCCGAGTCCTGGTTAATGTTATGGTTAGCCACTTGTTTGCAATGTTAGTCAGGGGGAGAAGCTCACTAAGATAACAGTCCAAACGCGTGTGGGTGCGAGAGAGAGAGAGCGAGAAACCTTGGCTGCCGTCTTGCTGTCGAACTGATGGCTTCCCGTCACCCTTCCATCGGGTCCAGGCTAATAGCTCTTGTCAGTCAGACCCAAATGTGGCCATCGGAACCTCTTACTGTTGCGGGTGGCACAATTGACGTCATCGCAGTACATCAGACGAGGACTGGTGTTTTGGCGAAGTTGCCGGCGCTACTGTGCTCCTGACCACTGGCGTTCTCACTTTAGGTCACACCGAGACATATTTCAGGCTTGACATCACGTAAAGAGGCAATAAACTCTCCTCCAGGGCGGGTCGCTGACTTGAGCTAACAAAGCTAACATCGAGCTCTCTCGAGATAGAGAGAATTAGCTCCTCCTGGTGGCAGGAGGAACAACGTCTCTCGCGTTCCCTGTCTCTCACACACTACACTGTCTTTTTGATTGGGGGGCACTTGTTTGTCCGACTTTGTGGGGACCAATTCCAGACAAAACACAATCATTCCGAGGACCGCATGACTAAATAACTGGGTCATTATCTTTGGGTTTCAGTTTGGTTCAGAGTCCTGGTTCAGGTTAGCCATGTGTTTTGGATGGTTAGGTTTAGGGGGAGAGGCTGGGGAAAGGGTTATGGCAATGGATGGCAATGACTCTGAATGAAAAGCCTCGCAATGTCCCCACAATGATAGAAATACATTGTATGTGTGTGTGTGAAATGAACAAACTGAACACACGCGCATCTCTCCAAGTAGGACATCTTCAAGGATGGTGCATGCGCGTGCACAGGCGCGGGGATGTATTTCTGTCAGTGCGGGTGTGCGCGTTTGCGCATGCGTGTGCTTCGCGGTACGGCGTCATCAAAGCAACATGCGACGTGTCCTGTTTGCAATGTGACGCCATCGACATTGAACATCGAAGATAAAGAGTCGTGCATGATTGTGCGTGCACGCGGAGGCTGCTGAGCAGCGCGCTTCGCTCTCTCCTCCCAGCGTGAACGCGCGGCGACGAGCGGCGGATTAAGGGCGCTCCGCATCATCAGGTCATCGACGTCGGCCGACGGACAACAGCGACCGTCGATGTTTTCGGCCGTGTTGCTTTTGGTGACGTCACGAGGTGGCGGCGGATCAACAGGACACGTACGCCGTCGGCGATTCTGAGCAACGAGTCCACAGCACCGCCAGATCCTCGCGCCAGCGCGCGTTCCGTCTGACCCGAGACACCGAACCGTGCTCGGAACCAGATCAACAGGAGACTTGAAGGACGAACGTTGTGACGGCCTCTGGAGAGTGAGCTGCTCTTTGATCTTGAGACATCACCTTCACCTTCACGGTCATCTTCATCTGAACCACCTTCATCTTCAACAATTGAGACATCATCTGCCTCGTCACATCATCATCTGCCTCCTGCCATCCGCGCGTCAATGGCCGACTTCTCGAAGCACATATTATTCAGTGCCATTGACCATCTTCACCTTCACCTTCATCACCTTCATCTGACAGAAGCATGTGCCGAACTCAAGGCTCGGGGGCCAAATCTGCCTCACTGAGTCCTTCTGCTGTTGAGTTGGAGCCGAATGAATGTGCTCGTCCTCCACGTTCAAGCTCTGGTCGGGGGTCTTCTCACAAGCCGATGTCATAGAAGCCACATTTGAGTCTGGTGCTATGACCTGATGGAAGACGGATTTGTGTTGTTTGTCGTCGGCCTCATGTGGACGGACTCGTTGTCCAGGTGTGGTTTGGACCTTCATGCATCTTCTTCATCCCTACTGCGCCTCTCTGTCTCCCCCTAGTGGAGGTGCGTGGTATCCTCCTGTTGGCGCTCCTGCACTGCCTGTCGGTGGCGCTGTGTGGCTGCGAGCCTCGCCAGGTGAACATCGGCGCAGTGCTGAGTCACAAGCGCTATGAGCAGGTGTTCAAGGAGGCGGTGGCGACAGCCAATGCGGCGTTCGGCCGTGACAAGTTCAAGATGAACGCCATCTCCGTCACGCACAAGCCCAACGCGATCCAGATGGCGCTGTCGGTCTGCGAGGACCTCATATCCAATCAGGTGATCCATCAATTTTCATCTGTGACGACACACTCAGTGGAAGTTACACTGCTGTGATCGAGCAGCACTGGCAGGATGACCAAGCCAACATGGCGACACACACGCACATGTTTGTTTTGCTATTTTTGTGAGGACCTCTCATTACCATAACCCTTTCCCCAGCCTCTCCCCCTTAACTTAACATTCTAAAACACATAGCTAGCCTTGACCATTAGTCTGAAGCAAACTTGCGCCCAATCATAATAAACTACTTTTACTGGCTTTTATCCTTGTGAGGACAGGCCAAAATGTCCTCACAAGAAAGTGGTTTGTCAAGACTGGTACTCACAAGTACGGCAAAACATGCCCCACACACACACACACACACACACATACATGCTCCTTAGATATCTGTATGTGTACGCCTACACGGAGGTGGAAGTGATTGAATCTGCCACCATTTTGTGTAAGATGCCATGTTTGTTTACATGGCGACGGCACGGTCACCACCTAAATCTGACAACTGGGTGCCAGGGTGGGAACTTTTGGCTCCGAAGACAGCATCCTCGCGGTGTAAACACTCCTCTGGACACGTGGCTGGAGATGTAGAGTTTGCATCAAAGAGGCAAAACTCTTTCTGAGGCTGTGCAGCACTGACCCTAATGCTCAAGTGTTGATCCTCCACTTCTACCAGAAGTGGAGGATCATCCTCCCTTTGTAAGAAAACATTTCTATTTCAAGCCATGACAACGATTTTTAATAGACACAGTCAAGCCAATAGGCCAAAGTGAGCCAGTAAGATAACGCAGTTAGTAACCCACTGGTGAGTTTAAATCCCTTGCAGCAGAAGCCAGACTTCCGGTTTGTATCGTTCTGTCTGTGTACATCCTTTATGAGGTGTATGAGGTGTCTTAGGCAACTGAGTCCTGAGCAGTGCCAGGTGACAGTGGTCCTCCTGTGTTGCAGGTCTATGCCATCCTGGTCAGTCACCCCCCTCAGTCCAACGACCACCTGACGCCGACGCCGGTCTCGTACACTGCTGGCTTCTACCGGATCCCTGTGGTGGGACTGACCACTCGAATGTCCATCTACTCCGACAAGGTGAGCTCATGGCTCTCCGGTCTCCGCTCCAGTGCGTCACGGTGTGCTGCCTCTCCAGAGCATCCACCTGTCCTTCTTGAGGACTGTCCCGCCGTACGCCCACCAGGCCCAAGTCTGGTTCGACCTGATGAGAGAGTTCCGCTGGAACCACATCATCCTCATCGTCAGTGACGACCACGAAGGCCGAGCAGCCCAGAAGAGATTGGAGACCCTGCTGGAGGAAAGGGAGACCAAGGTGAGACACACAAGCTCTCACACACACTCACGCTCCAGTTAAAACACTGTGTGTGTGTGTATATATCTGTGTGTGTGCCTATAGGTGTGTGCATGCGTGTGTGTTTGTGCATGACTCTGTGTGTACATGTGTGTGAGAGAGAGAGCGAGATCGTGGATCTAATTTTAATGAGAAGATTATCTGGAGCGAGAGATTCAGCGACCAGTGGGACATTCAGCCGTCGCTTTCCTTCATCATCACCAGCGGAGGAAGTCACTTTCAACTGTCTGATGATAGTTACATCACTGCTGCGCACCCATCACTGCGTGGGTGTGTGTGTGTGTACGTTTCTGTATATTCATGTGCGTGTGTCTTTGTTCGTGCGTGCGTGTGCATGTGTGTGTGTCTAAATCTCTGTCTCCCTCTGGTGTCCACGTTGCGTCAGACTAAAAACAGGAACTTTGAAAACAGCGACCAACACAACTTTGACTTCCGGAGAACACCGAAGGTACAACAACATGCATGTAAATGATGCACGCCGCCCAACAATGAGCTCGCAGCCATATAGACCACCAGCCCCACCCCCCCCGTCCTCTTACAGACCCGGCTCCAGAGATAGACTGGTATCCTGGTCCCGGTCTGCTTGCCACCATCTTCCTTTCTGTTAAGTTTCATGATCCTGCACTGGATCCAGACTGGTGGGAGAGAAGACCCGCCTCTTCCCCCGTTCCCGTCCTTCTAATAGTTGCATGCAGCCGGCGGGTATCTGGTCCACGCCGCCCCCCCCCGAGTCTTTCTTTCAGTTGCGGTTGCATCAGCGCTCTCTAACATGCACGTCCCTGATTGTTGGAGTCTTGACAGCGTCTCCTGCATGTCCCACCACCACGTGCACCACTTCACTCAGACCCAGATGGGCACCGACATCCTGACTCAGACTCATGCCAAGTCAAGACCAGACCTTGACCAGACCGGGACCTGAGAACTGACAGCATCCCGAACCTCACCAAGCAACCGCCTCCTCTCGTGACTGCGAGCTTCCACTTTGGTTTGATTTCTGTTCAGCGACCCCGAGCTCCCATCACCTCCTCTCTCCCCAACCCAACCGACCCCACCCCCAGGGAGAGTCGCATGATTGCGGGTCCAGTGTCTTCATGGAGGGGTGGGTGGGCGTTTTCCACCGGCAGGACCCGCTAATGCTGTTTGTCCCTTGATGTTGTGTGTCCTGCTGTCTCCCCCGGATGCCTGCAGGCGGAGAAGGTTCTGCTCTTCAGCCCTGACACCAACTTAACAGCTCTTCTGCTGGAGGCCAAAGACCTTGAAGCTCGAGTCATCATCCTGTCAGCCAGGTCAGTCTACCAAGGGTCTTTGTTGAGGTTGACCCAGTCCAGAGTCTGCCCCCTTACAAAGTGCAAGCACTAAGGTCCACTACAGTCCTACTACTGAGGTCCACTACTGGCTTCCAGCACGGGCGAGAAGTCTTACCTTCTGACCCAAAAACAACCAACCCAGTCACAGCGGGCCTTTAGACTTCTGTTCTCTCTGGTTAGTACATTGTTTTTTGACAAGTCGCCGGTGTGTGTGTGTGTGTGTCCATAGTGAGGACGAGGCCGCCGGAGTGTACCGGGCTGCTCGGCAGCTCAACATGACGGGATCCGGCTATGTGTGGCTGGTGGGGGAGCGGGAGAGCTCGGGCAAAGCCATGACCGAAGCCCCCGACGGTATGTTGCCCCCAAACCTCTCCTTCCCGTACCGTCTCCACTGCGCTCTGCTTCCATCCAAAGTTTCAGAAAGTCGCCGTGACGACGGCCCTATTCTGTCGCTGCGATGATCAAAGTCGCTAAAAATAACTTCAAGTCTCCAGAAAAGTCGACAGCCGCCAGAGAAGTTGTGAGAGTTCAGCCGGCTCTTCGTTGTCCCGTCCCGTCCTGAGGGCGTTGTCCAACCACAGACGGTGATGACATCACTAAACCGTCGTCACGGGGACACTGCAGCAGCAGACTTGGATGGAAACACGGCCACCTGTCCGTGTGTGATGAAGGACACTTGCCTTCATCACGGTGTGACTCTCCCGCTCTTCTTCTCGTTCTCAGCTTTCTTCCAATGGTTGAATGTTTAAACACGAAAGCGTTTAAAGGTTCAAACCGTCCTGTTAGTAACTGTTGTTCTTTTCAAATGTGTCTAACATTTTTGTGTGTTTCATCTCTAGTGTGTGTCGCCTGCTCCGCCCATTCGCTCTCGGTTTAGCTAGCCGGTCAGTGGGGATGCAAACATGCTAGCTAATGGTACAGTGGAGGAAGCTAGCATGACGTATGGCGTTGCTAACAAGCTAATGGTGTAGGAGGTTGTTTGAGAGACAGCTAGGATTGCTGTGGTAACCATGACGACCCTCAGCGCGAGCACTGGTAAGATTACGTCGCTGCTTCTTGTGTCCTGCTTGATGCTTGGTCTTCAGCCGAGGCCACGCCTGCTCCAGAGTGATGTCATGGAGGGGCGGGGCTATCAATGGACTGCTCAGGAACCAGACCGCTTCACCTCAAACATACTCTCAAAAGGGTCTCTGATTTGGTGGTCTGGCCTCCAGGGTTGTCTCCCAGTACCCCAGAGTGGAGCAAAGGTCACTGTTTCTGTGCGAGAACTATTTTTCTGAGAGTCATTAGAGACTAAAACACCAGACTCACTTTTATCAGACCACTGGAGGACCAAACCGGAGCTCACAGTTGGCTGACAGCCGATTAACAGCACAGGGGTCCTGGAAGAGTTCTCAGATGTGCGAGACACTTCACCCCCTGTTGGTCACACAGTCATATTACGTAGTCCGCTGAGTCTGGCCCACAAAGATACTGGGCTTCGCTGATGGAGAGATTTGGGTCAGTGGTGGTTTTGTCCTAATTGACTGGTCAGAAGATTCCGAGTCGCAACGGACGACAAAGTCTCCGCTGCCTCAGCAAACTGCAGGTCGGCTAACAGTGTTAGCCTTTCCCATTGTTACACCAGCTGCGCTGCAGTTGGCTAACCTGTCGACAGACGAGCCCACGGATTGGCAGGCTTGTGTCTGTAGGAGGCCTGCTAATGCGTGAGCTAGCGGGCTAGCTAACGGGCTGGTGCTGTAGTGGGGGCGCTAACATGCTAGTCGTCGTGATGAGGAAGCAGATATTTTTCGTCATTGTGACCGGACTCAGTTTCCGACATGAAACAGCTGACGCGAGAGTTCCAGCATGAAACCTTAGCGTGTGTGTCTGTGCGTGTATGTGTGTGTATGCGAAATTGTATATCTATACTTGTGGGGACAAATTTTTGGAAATGAATCTCCTTGTGGGGATGTTTTGCTTTTGTCGGTCCTCGCAAGGTTAAGCCTCACTTTGAGGGTTATAACTCCCAAATAACTGTCATTATAACTGGGTTTGGTTCAGATTTCTGGTTAAGGTTAGCTGGATGGAAAGGGTTATGGCAATGAGAGGTCCTCACAAAGACAGAAATACATCTATGTGTGTGTACGTGCGTACGTGTGTGTGTGTGTGTGTGTGTGTGTGTGTGTGAGGGGACGGGGTGTGTGTACATCAAAAAATAATTACCACGACAACCATTTAAAAAACAATGTAACACGTGTGCATGTTTGCACTTGTGTGTATATGTGTGTGTGCGTGTGTGTGTGTGCATCCACACCTGTGTGTGTGTGTGTGTTTGTGCATGGGTGCTTTCGTGCGTGTGCCCATGTGTAGGCCTGCTGGGCCTGCAACTCATCAACGGAAAGAACGAGTCGGCCCACATCAGTGACGCGGTCTCAGTCGTGGCCCAGTCTCTACAGGAGCTCTTCGAGAAGGAGAACATCACTGAACCTCCACGTGGCTGCGTGGGAAACACCAACATCTGGAGGACCGGCCCACTCTTTAAACGGTCAGTGGCCAAACCCTCGGCTGAGAGATGCATTCAACGTCTTGTCAACTGTTGTCTCATTGCTCTAGAGTGCTGATGTCATCCAAGTATCCTGAAGGACTGACGGGCCGCATCGAGTTCAACGACGACGGCGACCGACGCTTCGCCACCTACAGCATCCTCAACTACCAACAGAAGATTGGCCGAATGGTCCCAGTCGGAGTCTTCAACGGGTCACAGGTGTGCACACTCAGACATACCCCCATGGAGAGTTAAGACCACACAGCTTGCATGTGTGTGTAAGCATATCTATCCTAGTGAGGTCCAATTTCAGGACCCCTCAAGTTAAACCTCAATTTGAGGACGAAAACTACAATTCATTATTGTTGGGTTTCAGTTTGGTTCAGAGTCCTGGTTAAGGTTAGACATTCGTTTTGGAGGGTTAAGTTAAGGATGAGAGGCTGGGGGTTGTGGCAATGAGAGGTCGCCACAAAGGTGGAGCACAAAAATGTGTGTATGTGGGCATTCTTCTGAGGACATTTTGCTTTGTGAGGACATTTGGCTTTTCCTCACAGGGTTTAGAGGGTTAAAACATCAGTAAAAGTAGTTTATTATAATTGGGGTGGCTGGGGAAAGGGTTATGGCAATGAGATGTCCTCACAAAATAACAAAACAAACGTGTGTGTGTGTGTGTCAGGTGGTGATGAACCCTCAGAGGAAGATCATCTGGCCCGGGGGAGAGACAGAGAAACCAGTTGGATACCAGATGTCGACCAAACTGAAGGTGCGTTCAAGTGCAGTCTGAAGACAGTTTGAACGATACAAGTTGTCCTTGACGCTGCTGTTGCCTTGTGGCCGCAACAGATTGTGACCATTCATCAGGAGCCCTTTGTCTACGTCAAACCCACTAAGACGGACGGCACGTGTAAGGAGGAGTACACCGTCAACGGAGTGCTCATCAAGAAGGTCATCTGCACCGGACCCAACGGCACCATTCCAGGTGAGAGGAGGGAGAGTGGACGAGCCGGTTCTCTGAAGACCCATGTGTGTTGGTGGCTGTGCGCAGGTCAGCCCATCGTCCCGCAGTGTTGTTACGGCTTCTGCATCGACCTGCTCATCAAGCTGGCCATGAGCATGAACTTCACCTACGAGGTTCACCTGGTTGCCGACGGCAAATTCGGGACTCAGGAGCGAGTGAGTGACAGCCGACGGCCCCCGACCGCAGGAGGGCCCCTCCAACCGTGCCTCTGAATGTGCGCCCCCGCAGGTCAACAACAGCAATAAGAAGGAGTGGAATGGGATGATGGGCGAGCTGTTGGGGGGCCTGGCCGACATGATCGTGGCCCCGCTGACCATCAACAATGAGCGCGCTCAGTACATTGAGTTCTCCAAACCCTTCAAGTACCAGGGACTCACCATCCTCGTCAAGAAGGTGTGCCGACAGCCCATCGCTGCTGAAGCACTTCCTGCCACCTGAGTTCACATGTGTGTGTGTTTGTGTGTGTGCAGGAAATTCCTCGTAGCACTCTGGACTCGTTCATGCAGCCGTTCCAGAGCACACTGTGGCTGTTAGTCGGTCTGTCGGTCCACGTGGTGGCAGTGATGCTCTACCTACTAGACCGGTTCAGGTAGCAATACACACACTCACACACGTTTGGATTTCTATACTTGTTTGGACATTGTGAGGTTTTTCATAGCCATCACCCTTTCCCCAGCCTCTCCCCTAAACCTAACCATCCAAAACACATGGCTAACCTTAACCAGGACTTTGAACTGAAACCCAGTTATTTTGGAGTTTCCATCCTCAATCTCAGGGTTAACTGGTTAACCGGCATTAAGGTCCTAACTCGGCCAACTGTCCTCACAAAGAGGACATGAATAGATAAACCAATCTCCCACACGCACATAAATGTTCGTTTTTCTGTCCTTGTGGGGATATTGTTAGGTTTTTCATAGCCATTGCCCTTTGCCCAGCCTCTCCTCCTAAACCTAACCATCCAAAACTGAACCAAACTGAAACCTAGTTGTCATGACCCAGTTATTGTGAAGTCTTCACCCTCAAACTGAGGCTAACCTCGTGGGGTCGAGCCTTTGTCCCAACAAAGTTATATGGGCCTCACAAGGATAGTATTTTTGTCAAGAATTGGTCCCCACAAAGTCAGATAAACAAGCCCACCACGCACCCAGAGACCCTCACATACGATTGTCCTGTCCAGCCCGTTCGGAAGGTTCAAAGTCAACAGTGAGGAGGAGGAAGAAGATGCCCTCACACTGTCCTCCGCCATGTGGTTCTCATGGGGAGTTTTGCTCAACTCCGGGATTGGAGAGGGTGAGTCACATGACCTTCAAGCTTCAAAGTTCCCGCCGCATGACTGGTGTGTGTGTCTGCAGGAGCACCCCGGAGTTTCTCTGCCAGGATTCTAGGAATGGTTTGGGCGGGTTTCGCCATGATCATCGTGGCCTCGTATACCGCCAACCTGGCAGCCTTCCTGGTGCTGGACCGGCCTGAGGAGCGCATCACTGGCATCAACGACCCCAGGGTGACTGCACAGAAGCATACACACACGCATATTTGTTTTGTTATTTTTGTGAGGACCTCTCAAGCAAAATGTCCTCACAAGAAGGTGGCTTGGCAAGTACTCAGAAGTGTGGCAAAACATGCCCAGGCATACACACACCCAGAAACACACACACACCAGACATCCTGACGTGGGTGTTGTGTGTTTCCTGCAGCTTCGGAATCCGTCAGACAAGTTCATCTACGCCACAGTGAAGCAGAGCTCGGTGGACATTTACTTCAGGCGACAGGTGGAACTGAGCACGATGTACAGGCACATGGAGAAGCACAATTACGAGAGCGCAGCTGAGGCCATTCAAGCCGTCCGAGACAAGTAGGTGCTGTTGCTGTCCGGCGGGTCACGTGACCGCCGCCCTGCTGTCACCGGTGCGTCTCCCTCCGCAGCAAACTGCACGCCTTCATCTGGGACAGCGCCGTGCTGGAGTTCGAGGCATCACAGAAATGCGACTTGGTGACGACCGGAGAGCTGTTCTTCCGCTCGGGTTTCGGGATCGGGATGAGGAAGGACAGTCCGTGGAAACAGAACGTGTCACTGGCCATTCTCAGGTAAAGCACCGTCGGCCAGCATCGCTGTCGTGGACGGTCACCTGATGCCGCACTTGCTTTTGTGCAGCTCTCACGAGAACGGCTTTATGGAAGATCTGGACAAGACGTGGGTTCGATACCAAGAGTGTGACTCCCGTAGCAACGCCCCTGCCACCCTGACCTTTGAGAACATGGCAGGTGAGTCGGTGTCCCGGCCAGGGCGCCTTTTGCCGCGCCTGTCGCCCTGACCTGCTGGTGTTTGGCCGCAGGTGTCTTCATGCTCGTTGCCGGAGGAATCGTGGCTGGGATCTTCCTTATCTTCATCGAAATCGCCTACAAACGGCACAAAGACGCCCGACGGAAACAGATGCAGCTGGCGTTTGCTGCCGTCAACGTGTGGAGGAAGAATTTGCAGGTGAGCGGAGGAGTGGAAGGGAGGAGTGAGGAACCGCGGGAACCAGTGTGGCAGCTCTTCATGTTGTTTGTGCGTGTCTCCCGCAGCCTTATCCGACCGACATCACTGGACAGTTGAACCTGTCGGATCCATCCGTCAGCACCGTCGTCTGAGATCCACAGACGAGTCACTGCTTCTGCTGAGCCACACACACACACACACACACACACACACACACACACACACACACACACACACACGTTTGTATCTCTATTCTTGTGGGGACCTCTCACTGCCATAACCCTTTCCCCAGCCTCTTCCCCGAAACCTAACCATCAGCTTCTTCCCCGAAACCTAACCATCAAAAACACATGGCTCACCTTAACCAGGACTCTGAACCAAACTGAAACCCAACTGTAATGACCCAGTTATTTTGACGTCATCATCCTCAAGTTGAGGTTTAACCTCGTGAGGTGTAGCAAGGACCCCCCATAAGGAAGTGTTTCCAAGAATTATATGATACAAGTATAGGATACAAGGTACAGACAGAGACAGCCTCAAACACACTAACAAACACAGACAAACGTTTGTATCTCTATTCTTGTGGGGACCTCTAATGGCCATAACCCTTTCCCCAGCTGACCCAGTTATTTTGACGTCTCAAGTTGAAGCTTAATCTTGTGAGGTGTAGCAAGGGCCCCCACAAGGAAGTGTGTTTCCAAGAATTATATGATACAAGGTACAGACAGAGACACACTCAAACACACTAACAAACACACAGACACTCGTTTGTCTTCCTATCTTAGTGAGTACCATCATTGACATACATTAACATAACCCAATCCTCAGCCTCTCCCCCAAACATCTAAAACAAATGGCTAAACTTAACCTTTACTCTTAACCAAACTAAAACCCAATTATAATTACCCAGCTATTTTGTAGTTTTAACTTTCAAACTGAGGCTTGACTCAGTGAGGACCAGCCAAAATGTCCTCACTCAGTTGATTAAAAACTCACACAGTTCCTTACAAAGGTAGAAGTACACACATCCCAACACACAGAATCACACACACACACACAGATTTGTTGTTCTATCCTTGTGGGGACATTGTGAGATTCTCATTGCCATGGTCCTTTCCCCAGCCACTCACCCTAAACCTTACCATCCTAATAATAATAATGACCCAGTTATTGTGATGTCTTCAGCCTCAAAGTGAGACATCACCATGTGGGGACCAGCCAAATGTCCCCACAATGTCATACGGTCCTCACAAGGATAGTGTTTTGTCAAGAATCGGTCCCCACAAAGTAGGATTAACAAAATTAAGTACAAGGACGCGCAGACACAAACACAGAAACACACACAGACACACACAGCAACACAGAGATACAGACAGAGTCACACACCGTTGTCGGTCATCTGTAGCTGCCTGCTTCCAGCTAGCAAGGCTATTATTTTGAAATAAGCTGTTTTACGGTGCTTTAGTTTGGTAGCTGTTGGTGTCGGACCACCAGTTCCTCTCATCGTAAATCAAAACATCTGGACTGGCTTTCTGCTTCCTGTCTGTGAAACTAGTCATGTCTGGCCCCGCTGGATCTGGTCCAGCCTGGTCTGATCCTGCTGGGTCTGGTCTAGCCAGACTAGGTTCTCCTGGGTCTGGCCCCACTGGATGTGGTCTGACCTGGTCTGATCCTGCTGGTTCTGGTCTAGCCAGACTAGGTTCTCCTGGGTCTGGCCCCACTGGATCTTGTCTGGCCCGGTCTGATCCTGCTGGTTCTGGTCTAGCCAGACTAGGTTCTGCTGGGTCCGGTCTAGCCAGACGAGGTCCTGCTGGGTCTGGCTCCGCTGGATCTGGTCCGGCCCAGTCTGACCCTGCTGGATTTTGCCTGATGTATTATGATGAGAAGGTTATCCAAATTTCCTTGCAACAACATGATGTCATCCATCAGATGATGGTGATTGAAAGGTTGTGGGTTTGAATCTTGGAGCGTTGTGGCGAGCAAATGTTTCGCAGTTTTTGTTGTCTGGTTTTAAGCCAAGCCACGTCAAGCCAGCATCATATGACTTTCATTTTGACGCGTGAGTTGACTGCCGAGACTTTTTGATGATGTCATGAACCCCGCTGATGTCAGACCCGCCTACCTCCAAGACTGTGACATTGTCTACTGTATGGATACATTTTAGTCTTTGAAAATAGTTAAGTGCTCGTCACTAGTTTCACGGCCGATGTGACGTCTGTGCAGCTAATTCAACGCTAACCGTTGGTTGTCATCGCTTTGTACTTTTGCAACACTCGACCGGTGACTAGCCCAGTGAAACCATGTCCAAACCCATTGCAGCACGTAAATCTTAGCCATCGTGTCAGCAGTGAACCACTGCCGTGCCGCTAGCAAAACGCTAAAGGTGCAATTGCAAGTCATAACTAAGAACGGCAACAAATGAACACCTGACTTTTGAAATGTTGCTTCTGTCTACATATTGATGAGATGTCTACTGAAGGTACGTCATGAAAAGACAACGTCACCAACATTCGTGTTTAAGAGCTCCATCCACTACAGCAGAGCTGGACGTTTATCTCTTGATGCGTGGATCGTGGGCACGACTCTGGAAGAGTATCCTCAGTTAGCAGCCAGTGCTAACGCTGTAGCGTTTCACTCATTCCTTCAGCTGTACAGTTCATCACCTAGCTAGCCGGCTAGCCGTCCTGTTACAATCGCATTGATGTTGATCTGCTTAAGATGTTCAATCACTTTGCTAGCTTTCGCTCACGTGCTAACATGGCTCTCTACTGCCCCCTGTGGTCCGGACAACAATCTGACTTTGTACCAGTTTTAACTGTGATGTCACTTTTTTATGTAAACACTGAAACTTAATATGTTTGTACAGAAATTATGAATATCAAGATGGTGATGAGGACTGAAACTGTATGTTTACAATCATCAGTAATAAAAAGTGTTATGTTAACATCCTGCTTGCCCGAGACGCAGACCTGCTGACTGACATTGTGGCGGAACATGCCAGTCCCATCATTATGACCGCTGTCATTCTGGTGAGAGAGGTCTGAACTGAGCCAACAAAGAAAATATGAGTCAAATTTCTGCAGCTTTCCTACTCTCTCCTTTACTTTACAGCTGCTCCCCCAAGATACAGTCTCATCATGGATAAAAGATCCACATGGTTGTGTGGATCATCTATCAGTGAGTAAAGGAAGCCAGTCATGTCGCACAAGACTGTGTTCGATATTTGGAATCCAACTACCAGAGACAACATGCAGTTCTGGGATGCTTTATCCTAGTATCCCAGTTCTCAATCTCTCCCCAGCAGCATGCCTGACTACCTAGTTGAAGACAAGATGGCCGACCTCATTTCTCTACACCGTAGATGGAATGAAAACATCAGCCAATCACATATAAATAAGATAAAGTACTGTGGTAAAATATTGACAAAATCTGTTTGGATTCTTCTCGCAAGTTCCACAGGAAATGCACGCTGGAATGTGTGCAAACATCCCTAAACATCATGCATCTCGACAAATAAAAGGAACAAAATTTACATGCATTCAAATGCTATTTCTTCACCATTTTGTCTTTCCATATTTCTTTAAGTCACTTGCTGTGTGGAATCCTCGATGTGCAAATGAGTTGATGATATCGTACTGGCCGCGTTTGGGTTGGTTCCGTTCCGTTGAGGTCGGCCAGTCTGTCTGCACTTAGGTACAACTCTGAAGATCGGCTCCGCTCGTGCTTTTATTGTGACACGCCGAGCGGAAGTCGCTGGTTAACTGCGGGCTGATGACGGAAGAGTTCGGCCACACAGTTTAAACTCCGCCGGACCTGGTCACTCTTCGGTCCCGCTCTGTGTCGTTCATCGTCCGGGTCTGAAGATGCCGGCCGCCGGAGTTCTGTTCTCGCTGCTGGTGACTCTCGCTCTCCGGACCAGCGACGCGTTTCCGAACTGGTTCCCCGACGAAGAACTCGGTCGCGGCAACTGGTCGTGCGGGCAGTGTGATCCGGACTTGTGCCCAGAAACCCGCGGCTGCCGGGCCGGACTGGTGCCGGACGCGTGTGGCTGCTGCGAAGAGTGCGGCAACCTGGAAGGTCAAGCATGTGACCCAGCGGAGCGCAGCGCCGGGGTCTTCGGACTGTGCGGTGCTGGCTTACGGTGCCAGCAGGATCCGGGCCCCGGGGGAGCATCGGAGCAGGACGGGGAGGAGCGCGTGTGTGTGTGCGTCCTCCAGGAGCCGGTCTGTGGCTCGGACGGAACCACCTACAGCAACGAGTGTCAGTTCAGACAGGCCAAGTTCTCCAGTCCTGAGCTCGAGATGATCGGGATGGGAGCCTGCAGGACCGGTAAACCACAATGGCGTGCATGCCTATGCACGCTATTTTAAACGTCCTTCTCTTGTCAGTTCCGGTCATCAAGCTTCACCCCCAGCATCAGATCCGGTCCACCGGTACCAGCCTGGTCTTCCTTTGCGAAGTCTTCGCTTTCCCTATAGCAGCAGTGGAGTGGACCAAGGAGGGTGGGGACGTAGTGCTGCCTGGGGACGACGCCCATATCTCGGTACAGGTGAGGCCAGGTCACTGGGTGAGCAAGCGAAAGGTCCGGCCGTTGCTAGGTGTCCTCCTTGTCTTCCACAGTCACGGGGTGGACCCCGGAGGTTTGAGCTGTCCAGCTGGCTGCAGATCGAGGGGGCGCAACCTCAGGACTCCGGCTCCTACAGGTGCTCTGCTCGGAACCATTTAGGGACCGCTTCTGCTGTGGCTTGGTTAGAGGTCCGGCCCTCAGGTGAGACCACAGAGTGTGAGTCTTGCGGGTGGAGGTGACTTTCATCAGCATCATCTTTGTCTCCATCTTCATCATCATCACTAACATCTTTGTCACCACCATCATCAGCATCTTCATCACCATCACCACTGTCTTTGTCACCATCATTATCATCATCACCTTCATCACCACCACCCACGTCATCATCACCACCATCATCATCTTCATCATTATCATCACCACCACCAACGTCATCATCACCACCATCATCATCTTCATCGTTGTCACCACCACCATCATCATCATCATCTTCATCATCACTGTGCCCTCAGGTGACCTTTCATCCCCCACATCTCCTCGGGTCTCAGAGTTGGACTTGATGGAGTCAGACTATGACCTGGACTACTACTGAGATCTGTGATGTCACTTCTTACACGCCGGGTCAGAATCTGTGTGATTCACATGACATCACAACCATGTTGCATGTTTGAGTCTGGCCTGTAGAAGGCTGACTGATGCCACATGGTGATGAGCGATCTCTGACTTTAAATGGTCTCCTGCATCTCCTTCTGTCCTTACCTGTCTCCTACTCTGTCTCCTTGCTTCTTTCCTACTCCATTCCCTTCTCTGTCTCCTGCTGTATCTGTTGTAGCCTCTGTGTGCTTGCAAGGATAAAAATAAAGAGAGTGTCAAACTTTATTGCTCTGAAGTTGAGTTAACATTGACTTAAAGGGTTCAACTGGATGTCAGGGGAGGGTTTTTGGTGGAGCTGACCTGGACTGTGTTCCCCTCCAGGTACCCCTGTCTCTCCTCCCCGCCCCGGGTTTAGGAATGGAACTCTTCTTGGGGAGATGGTTTTGAGCGGTGTAGAGGTGGTGGTTCTCCGCAGCTACCATGATCCTCCAGGCTTCTTGCATCTCCTCGCCCCCCACAAACCCTGACATTGGTCCCAACGCTGTTCCTGACGTGTTGATCGTCAATGGTGTCATAGAGCTGGTGATGGTATGGGGGCAGGGCCCGCTCTTTGGTCTGTGCATCCTGAAGGTGCAATGAGGGGTGAGCAAGAGGGGAGCTGATGAAAGGTCTGAGCATTCGGAGGAGTGGGAGACCCTGCTCTGGACTTGACATAATCCTAGGTTGTTGTCTGGCCAACAAGATCAGACAATGTCACACACCTGGAGGTCATACACAGGTAGGTCATATGATCACAATACCAAAAAAACAGTGGATGTAACACAATCAAAACATTTTTAAAGGGGCATATAACAACCACAATAATGTTTAATTATCACAAATGAAATGACATTTCTCTACAGTTAAGTTCAGAGTCCTGGTTAAGGTTAGCCATGTGTTTTGGATGGTTCGGTTTAGGGGGAGTGGATGAGGAAAGCCTGAAAGTCAGTGAAATGTCCCCACAAAGATGATGTGACAAACCTGCTTCTGTCCAATACTGATGAAGTTGGGTCGTGAAAAACAAGGTTTTTTTTGTAGTCTCGGTGAGGAATGACCCGTGGTTGTGATGTTGGTCCATGAACACCTCATGTCACTTGGCTGCGTGTGCTGAGAGTTACTCGCTCGTCTAGACCAGGGGTTCTTAACTTCTTTGATCTTGCGGCCCACCTTTCCCAACACATGGGTCCGAGTTCCATTCAAGGAATTGAAGTGATTAATTCCTCTTGATTTCATTTGGGATCAAAAACCATATTTAATCTACTCACACGTAAACAAACTGAAACCTTGTGAAATGACATATAATGAAACTATGTCTAAATATCATAAAATAAAAGTAATATATTTTATTTAAACTCCACAGAAGATACAAGTGAAGTGTGAATAAAAGTATCGCCGTATACATTTTTAAAACAGCTTCAACAGGTGCTTTCATGAACAGTTTTTACTGTTGGGGGCCAATCGCTTTATTTTTTTTTGGTTTTCAAGAACTTCTCCATAGTTGTTGACTATCGCAGATTTGCAGCTGTCAAGTCAATTCAGTGACACGCTATTGCCACCATTCGTGGCTTATGTATTAAAACTGCGTCTCACGGCCCAAAGGTGTAAAACAAACATTTTTTAGCAGCCCTCCAGGAGGCGCTGGCGGCCCAACCATGGGCCCTGGCCCTATGGTTAAGAATCATTGGTCTAGACCACACAAAACTTCCACTGCCTTCACCGCTGCCCTGTGCAATATGGATGAGGCTTCCTGTGAACCAGCACCTTATCCACATTGGAAGATTTGTGTTTCTCCTTGATCCCAAGAGCTGAGTTGTATGGAATATGGATGGTGCTCCAGGGAGTGTCTCCCATGACGATTTGGTCTGGGGTGAGGGAACAGACAAAGTTGGAGGAAAGTGACTTGCTGTGGCAGTGGGAAATGCCGAAAGCAGAAGGAAACAAACTTCATGAAAATGCTTTAACTGATCTATATATGAAGTGTGTTCTCTCTTTAACTCTCACACACGCGGACTCAACGAGTAACGCAAAAATCAATATTGATTCATGTTTATTGTGACGTTCTTTTATCACCTCAGTCACAGGTCAATCATCCTGTCATGTGTCAATCACGTCAGTCCCCTTGCCACGTGACAATCATCTCGTCACGTGTGACTTGGCTGGGGGCAGCGCGCTGTACTGATCTCTCCAGTAGGAAACAAAGTTGCTCCTCAAGTCGTAGCTAAGAACGCAGAGAGGACTTGGTGAGAGCAGAACACACCAGCATGCCTTCCAGGAGTCAGTACCTGACAGATGTCTTGCCCATCTGGTGGTTGATAGCCATATAGGGTCGGTGGTTTTTGGTGTAGGCCGGCCAGACAACAGGGACTCGGCTGCTCCCCTCACTGGGGTCACTGGAAACAAGAAGTGATTCTTGAAGTCACGTCAGGAGGGTTTGGGAACTGGGTCCTGGAGACTTACCCCGTCTGAGCAAAGTTGGTCCAGTACGCTATCATGTATCCTGCAAGATCTCGGTGTCGGGGGAAGTAGACCAGCGGGGTGGAGAAGGGCTTTCCAAACAGGTATTGCAGGTCTTCTGCGTGCTCCGCTTCTACCCAGCGGGGGAATCCTGGGATTCGAGTTTTCATGTTGAAAAGGTAAGAGTAGGTCCGGGCATCACTGAAAGAACGTACAACATGAACTCTGCATCAGACAGCCAGGAGGCGGAGTGGTGTGGCTTCAGACCCTGAGTGATTAGCATGTAGATCCAGAGCGATCTGAGTTGGAACCAGGAACAGGAAGTCTGTCTCGATGTCAGCAACGGTCTTCTTCACCATTGCTGGGTCTGGGTTGGATCCCCATTGGGAGGAGTAAACACTGTAGGCGGATTCGACAGCAGACTTTCCCTTCTCTTTGGTCAGACCAGCCAGGAAGCGTTTGAC
Organism: Synchiropus splendidus; assembly: GCF_027744825.2. Lineage (NCBI taxonomy): Eukaryota > Metazoa > Chordata > Actinopteri > Syngnathiformes > Callionymidae > Synchiropus > Synchiropus splendidus. The sequence goes on from NC_071340.1 coordinate 18,815,419, forward strand.
CTGTGCCCTGCGTCAACACCCACACTGTCAGCAGCAGAACTGGGACAGACATTCAGTAGGTGCCTGGCACTCACACCGTGGTGTTGGAGTTCTTCTGGTTGATGGAGGGAACATCCACGCCCGCAAAGATATGCCCATCCATGCTGTTGATGCCCGCTAGGTAGTCAAACTGCGCCGCATTATGGAAAAGTTTACTGGGGTGTTCTGGAATAAAGTCCCCATCGATTACAGGAGCAAGTTCCAAGAGGTCCATGACCACACCTGCAAATCAGAGGAACATTCGTCTGCAGGAAAGAGAGCAGGGCTTCTACCTTGATCTGCGCGACATGACCTCAGAACCTACCACCGAGAATCTGAAGGATGTCAATCTTTCCTGCCATGGTGAGACCAACTGGGTCAGTCATCTTGAGGCACTCGAGCATCAAGTCCTCGTTGCTCCTCCAGCAGCCGACCTTACGAGCAATCTGAAGTAGAGGCAGTTACATAACCTCATGCACGGACCTGTGGCCTTATCTCACCCTTACCTTCTTGGTGACTGACATTGGATCCTTCTGGAGCGCCCACGGAGAGAGGGCCACACCACACTGAGTGATCGCCCGGCGGAACATTCCTTTGTTATAAGGAGACAGCATCTGACCCGCAGATGGGAAACGTCAGCACAGGAGTCGGATCACACAGGGCACACAGGTGACAGCAGTACGAACTGCATTCTGACCTGGTAGCTCACACTGGCGGCGCCAGCGGATTGACCAAAAATTGTGATGTTGTCAGGATTTCCTCCAAATGCTGCAATGTTCCTGCGAACCCAGGAGAGGGCAGCGTGTTGATCCCACAGGCCGTAGTTTCCTGCCAGAGGAGGAGAACGTAAATGTGGACCATTAAGGCTTCAGACCCTCTTTGACCTCACCAGGCAGCCGGGAGTCTCCGCTGCTAAGGAATCCCAGCGTCCCCACTCGGTAGTTGACAGAGACCACGATGACTCCACCTCTGTCAGCCATCTCCTTCCCATCGTACAGTGAGTCTCCGAGGATGGCTACGTCATTGGACGCCCCCAACAGGAAGGCGCCACCAAACAGGTAGACCATGACCGGGAGGTCAGTGGACACTGTGAGAGTGGAGACGGATGCTTTCATTCCCAGCGCAGCTGGTTGGATGTGTTATTATCAATGAAGACACACATGAGAGTCCCTGAGGGACGAAGATGTTGAGATAGAGACAGTCCTCGCTGCCCTGTGTCTTTGTCTGCAACAGTGTCACTTGTAGGCAGCGTGGCTGATACTTGTCGGCCTGGAGAACTCCTGAAAGACCCAAGAGCAGCTGACTGGATTCGCTCCCTCTGTCGACAAATGAGCGTGTGTGTGCGCAGGTGGTTGTGTGTTACCGCTCCAGCCAGGGTGAGGTTTAGGTTTCTCCCATTTCCCAGGGACATCTGCAAACGGAATTCCTTTGAAGATGTCAACGCTCCGGAATAGCCCCATTCCGCGATTGACTCCTTGGACCGGCCCACCCTCCGTCTGGACCACACCCAGCTGCACCCACATGAGGACATGACTTCAAACCAGGCAAGTGGGACGGAAATGAACAAAAATTTAAAGATGTTCACTCACCTTTGCGGCTGAGACCAGGTCCAGTCCAACACTCAGCAGAAACAGCACAAGCATGATGAATCCAGCGGGCATGGAGATTATGACTGCTTTTATGAGTTGCGGTGGGAAGATCTTATCTTTTCTAGTCAAACCCAGCCCACCTGTGTGCTGGTGCCTGGATCAGCGCAGCAGTCTTGGCCACAGAGCCACAGATTTGGTGCTCCCCAGACAGTCAGAATAGATGGCCTAAGAGTCCAGATGTGTTCCTCAACTGAAGGTTAGAGAAACCACCAAGTTCTTTAGTCACAACATGGATCTTTTGTCTAGGTGGATCAGTGGTTCTGGATGTGTCCATGGGGATACAGTCAACGTGCTTGGTGCCAGATTAATGATTGAAGCTCTGTAGTGTGCGGCAGGAAGCGAGAGCACACACAGCTGGTGGAAGTCCCAGGCTCCCGGTGTCCTCAGACTGCCAACAGAGCACAAAACACACATTTAATCTCTGAGCAACGGCAACCTTCGAACCACGGCGCTGCCCAGAGCCGTGTCCATGCTGCCCTTATAAAACAGCTGCAGATCGCCAAGACAACACTTTCTCAGATGCCGGCCCCAACGTCCACTAATCAAGTCACCAATAGGGTCCATTGTGACAAAGAAATCGCTCATTGAACATTTCAACTTTATCTGACTAGAACTGTGTGAGGGTTGGTGTCCAGTTCCTAATTTACCTTCTTTCGCATCAGTTTATTTTTGTTTTGGGGAGTTTACAGACAAATCTTTCACATCCTCCCTGGCATCGCGTGCCAGACACTCCATCACTCCATGGACTGAAAGTGTGCTCAAATAAGAGGCACGTTGGGTTTGAAAACCACTCAAATAACGGCTTGTTTGCTCTGGCCACAAGTTTTGTAGAACGAGAGTACTGTGTTTCCTCTGCAAGGAAGAACCAGCATAGATTTATAGTGTATAGAATGTGACCAAAACAATCCATACGATCTCCTCACTGTGGCAACGCATTCTAATTGTTAACAACCTAACATCTAAACAAACGGAAAACACAAAACGCATCATGGAGTGGGACATGATCACGGTAGTTTTTGACATGTTTTTAGCGGAAAAATCCAAACTTAAACATAATAATTGATGTTTATTGCTTGCGGAGTTGTGCATTCAACTGTACAAATGAAGAGACGAACAAGGTGATGGTGGCTGCAGCAAAGATTTACTTCTCTTCATTAAAAACTTCTTATCGTCACCAGTTCAATAAATGTCAAAACTTTCCATTTCTTATTTTTATTGAGTCAACAATGGAAACACTAACAGCAAAGTTGCATTGAGGAAAACATTTTTTCATTCAGTTTATTGATTATTATTATTCCAGGTTTCAGTCATTATTTTAGCTGTGGAGCATAAGTCAACTGGAATAAATAAACAATAAGTATCTCTGGAATGGAAAGCATTACTAAAATGTTTTGGCTAAAATGTGACTGAGACTAATTACTAACTTTGGCACAAGCCAAAGACTATGCTCAAATTGAAAAATTAACGCTGTACAGAAGCTGTGCGCTGCCAAGTCAGACTCGGCCGGCTCTCTGGCTCACATGAGCTGAGCAACAGGGTGCAATAGTCGTTGCTGCATGACATGGACAGGTAATAATAAACCAGCTTTGTAGGAAGCTCCAGATGAATGGCTTAGTTGCAGCTTCGACTGCGAGCACTACACAGGGCGCTTCAGAGCAGCAGTGCGGCAGGTGGTGTCACTTTCACTGGCTAAAATTGAAACCCATTGCCATGTGACCACTGTGGGTCAGTGGCCTGGCTCCTAGGATTGATAGAAGGTATGTGTTGCTGCTAATGCCCAGGCCCTGGTGACGCTCAGTTGTTGCTCCGCCTCCTAACACTGCTGTTTACTGTTGCCAGGCAACGTGAGAGCAGCAGACACCTAAACAGTTAGCTAGTTGTGGCAGCACCGGTCCTTCTATCTGTCTTTTACTAGCATCTGTCTCTAAGTATCTACTCCATTTGTTAGCTGTGGCTGGCTCCCGCCACTTGCTCACCAGCATCCGTTTCGTCTAAAGAGCTGCGTATTGTCGGGATGGAGGAGACTGTCCGTCAGTTGTCCTCGTATGCTGATCAACACAAAATTCGTGACCTGGTGCAGGTGAGCAGATGACCCCGCCACCTCAGACAAAAGCCTCGACCGTTTACCGACAAAGCAGTGTGTGTGTGTGTGTGTATACCAGGAACTGGTGTGCGGTCTCCTGCGGGACCAACCCGAGGACCCTGTGAGTCACCTGTTGACTCTGCTGAGGAGGAAACGCCACGGTACGTGATGTTGTCACACCTGGGCATCGAGATGCTGCTGTCTCTCACCAGTGTGTGTTTGTATGTGTGTGTGTGTGTGTGTGTGCGTGCAGCCCCCCGGGTGCTCATCCTCGGCCCTCCCAGTGTCGGAAAACGAACTCTAGTGAGTTTTGTCTTGTAGGACATTTTTGCATAAGTGGCCAACGTGTGTTGTGTTTCTGAGGCCCGGAAGCTGTGTGCCGAGTTGGGGGCCGTCCATGTTACCCTGGAAAGTTTACAAGTGGGCCAATCGGAGCTGACCGTCACTGAGCAGGTACACACACTTAGTCATTGCTATTTTTGTGAGGACCTCTCATTGCCTTTCCCTTTCCCCATCCTCTCACCCTTAACTTAACCATCCAAAACACATGGCTAAACTCTGAACCAAACTGCGCCCAATTGTAATGAATTACTTTGACTGAGGTTTTAACCCTCTAAGCCTTGTGAGGACAGGCCAAAATTTATTCACAAAGCAAAATGTCCTCACAAGGAGGTGGCTTATATGGACTTGGCACCCACAAATATGGCAAAACATGTCCACACACATGCACACACTGCTGATGGTGCATGAATTTGCGTGTGTCTAGGTTGCACTGCTGCATCACAAACTGCAGGGGGAAGATTGCATCATCAAGGTGAGTCGGTCACGGTGTCATGGGTGCGTCCAAATTTGATGCACAGGATAATGAAAGGGCTTGTGTTTGTGTGTCGCAGGGTTGGGTGCTTCATGGGTTCACTGTGGCGCATATTCAGAGTCTGCTGCAGGGCAGCGCTCTCCCTGATCATGTTGGTGAGTGACTCACCCTTTGCACTCGCACACTCCAGTTTCCATCATTCATCCTATTGAAAAGCAGCATGAGGGACGGTGAAGTCAGAATTACCTAAGTTAAGTTACTTAAGTCCTTAGGTAGTCGGGTCTTTCTCGTTGAGGCGTGAGCTCCGGTGGATCGAATGACTCGTGGCAATTGATGTGGACTGAAATCAAAAGTTCAAACTTCATATGTGTGTGTGTCAGTGCTCCTGGACGCTCCTCTAGATGTGTTGGCAGTCAGGAGTAGCGGCCGGATGCTGGATCCTCTGACAGGAGGTGAGATGATGAATGACACACGCCAGCCATTCTCAAGGAGCCAAAGCAGTGCTGACGGTGGGATAATGAAGCTTGGTAACTAAAATAGCTTTAAAACAGCGGTTACGGCTCAGAGAGCGCCCACTGGTGGGCTCAGAAATGGGAACACCCGTTCGATCGAGCTTCATCAGGCATCAGTGGTCACATGATTGTCTTCTGTGGATAGATGTGTACCATCAGACTTTTGTGAGGCCACTCCATGATGCTGTGGTGCAGCGGCTGGTTCTGGCGCCGGGTCCAACAGAGAAGCAGCTGGAGAAGGAGTTGCTGCGACACCGGTGTGATGTCACCGGACTGAGCTTCACTTTCCAACACACACTGAGGTCCTTCAATGCCGACGTGCCGCCCCTGGAGCTTTTCCATCAAGGTACTAAGGCGGTAGAGGGTCACTAAAGTAAAGTGAGAGTAGAGTGTGTCTCTATATGTCCTTTGATGGACTGTAGACCCGCATGTCCTCCTGCCTTTCACCCCAAGTAGCTGGGACAGAAAATGAATGAGTTCAAAAGCCCAAACCCTTGATGTGGACCAGAATGTGAGTTTGAAACTGACCAAGACAAGACTCCCATGTCTTTTGTGTGTGTGTCTGCAGCCCTCGCCTTCATCCGCACAGGTCGCTGCTATAGAACTCCCAGAGTGCTGCTGCTGGGCCCGCCTGGATCAGGGAAAAGTCTTCAGGCACAGCTGTTGGCAGACAAATACAAGATGGTGGATGGTATACACACGCATGACATGATGTCATGCCGCAACTTCAGTGTAAAGAGTGTGAAATTTGTGTGTCTCAGTGTGCCCCAGTCGGCTCTTGAGGTCAGTGGCAGCAGACGGGTCGTCTCTGGGGACTCGGGTCCGAGTGTATGTGGAGGAGGATCAGCCTGGTATGTAAGCAGTCACATGACTAGATGATGGTCTCGTGGGCTGGATGAGTCAGTGACAACTAGGATTGTCTCAGTTCCAGAAGCACTGCTGCTCCAGGTTCTGGAGGAGCGGCTGAGTGAACCAGACTGCAGCAGCAGAGGCTGGATCCTCCACGGTGTACCCCGAGACCTGCAGCAGCTGAGGTGGCTGCAGGAGGGCCCACACCGGCCCAACAGGTTCTGGGAGTTGTATGTCATACCAGTCCAGGTACTGTCTCTGCTGACCAGAACGACTTGACTTCCAGGGTTTTTTTTCTGGACCTGACGGACCACATCTGCCTGGAGAGAGTCTGTCAGAGAGCAACGGACCCGATCACCGGAGAGAGGTGACGTCATCATCACCAGGATGATGTGATGCCGCTGTCTCACCGATGATGCCAATTCCCTCTGAAGGTACCACGCTGTGACCCAACCTGCTCCAACAGACCAGGTCCAGAAGCGACTGCTGACCCGACCAGAAGATCAGATCCAGTCTGTGAAGCGCTTGCTGGAGGAGTTCAGGACGCATAGGGCCGCCCTGCAGGTACATAGTGGAGCATGTGCCTGGGTCTCAGAGAATGACAGTGCACATGTGTGTCCAGTCTGCTTTTCCAGATATGATCCAAATCGACGCCGACCAGGATCCTGGGTGTGTGTTGGAGACCCTGGAGCAGCGACTGACCACCACCTGATCAGTGGATCACTCCACCTACAGCTTGTTTGGTTGTTCTTGAGTGTAAACACCAGCACGTCATGTTGACAGACAGAAGAGCTATGATTAATGTGTGTGATGGTGTGAAGTGCAGCAGCAAATATTTATATCGTCATCGGAGGGAAATGGCAGGAGTGGACAGCAGAAAAAAGGAGACTTACAATTAAGACCACAAACATTCCTGTGAAAACAGCTAATGACACCAGTAGACATCAGATTAAGTGGACTTGCAGGTGCATCATTTAACAAGGAACAAGTGATCTGTGTAGAAAAGCAGGAAACGGCAAAGCAAATTTTCTTGTGCTGTCCAGGATAAAAAGACGAAAAAGGAAAAAGAGCCAATGAAATCCTGGTGTGGACCTGATTAACAAAATATAGGACTCGAGATGATGCAGACTGAATTAACCAGCGGGGGGCAGCAATGCGCTAAACAGTGTTTAGTCTGTGAAAAGAAGAAGAGCTGAAGCGTTGCCCATCTACTTCCGCCTTGTGACCTAAGTAACAAAAAAAAAAAAAAATGAACAGGAGTCAAGAAATGAAACTTATTTTCCGACCTATCTTGAAATATGCCATAAATCTCAGTGCACAGATTTTCGACGTGTTTTTGTGTATGTATTTTTGGCTACTCAAATTTTCTCGAGCAGCTGCGACCAGGCATTTCCGTCTACGACTGATGACGTGTGATGCCCCATACCCATCTGTTGCAGCTCAACTTTGATGTTTAGGGACATCTAATCTAATAATACATACACAAAAATATGTTGCTTGTCCAGTGATGTCACAATACAGAGACAAACTATTTAGTGTTCAATATAATAAGATTTATACTGAACACACAAACACACAGTAAAGCATGTTTACATTAAAGTGCATGTGAACATTATATTTGCATTATTAGATAGAGCATGTAAAGCGGTCAAATTCTTTGAAACTGTTCAAGAGGAAAAATTGTGCTATCACAACATAAGAACAATACAGGATGTACAGCAGATAAACATAAATAAATAAACATGAACCTTAACTGTATTAGATAGTTCTCTGAATGGTGACATCGCCAGTAATGCAACAGGCAATGAGCAGACTTACAAAGGCTTTATTTACATTTTTCGGAATAGATATTACACTTCAAATATTAACAATAACAGGACAAAAACAGTAAGCTGCGACAGATAGGTTGTGCCGTAAAACAGTAAATGGAAAAAAAATAAAGTGCAGTGCAGGTGAATAAAAATTCACCTGCACTGATTCTGACGTCGAAACTCACAGCGTTATTTATCATTTAAATTGAAGTAAGCATATATTTGATCCAGTGCATGAGGCAAAGTGGACCAGAAAATTACTTTTGTCACCCTATAGACCTCCATTTTTTCCGATATTATGTCCCATGCATCGACCAGGATGTCGTTGTTACCGTTAAGCCTCAGGCTGATAAATAAATAAAAAAAAAAACAAGAAAACTCCAAACTTGAAATATTTTCAGTGCTTATCCAAATCGTAAGGCTCGGTATTTACATTGTCTATTTGTTTGTCACTTTCCTTTTCTTTCCCGTGTCATTTAATTTCACGTTTTTGTATTTGTATTTATACAATGAGTACATCAACAGCACGTCTATGTATTTATGTATGTTTGCTTTATATACACATATATTGTATATGAATAATAACAATAACAATACTAATAATGTAACAATAATAATCAGAAGAAGAAGAAGAAAAGTCCAGCGCCTAACCAACAAACTGCGCATGTCTGTGGGTGGGGCGCTATGACGTCATTCTGATGACTCTGCTCAACCACGTGTCTTCGTCCTGGTGAGTTCTAAACACACTTTCCTCCAAGTCCTCGAGAGTTTACGCCGAGTGTTTACGGAGCGAGCGTTCAAACAGGCTCACGAGCGTGGCTTGAAACCTCTGTGACGTTGACAACATCCGAGCTCCAGCCGGGCTTTGAGCTCACATGTCCACGGTAGCTCCCCTGCTAACTGTGTCCTGACCGGTGTTGATCACCGGCCGGTCGGACGCTTTCCCCACAGACACGCGCACACACACGCGCGCGCGGTGTTATATGTGCACGCCGACCGACGAAGCTTGTAGCATGTGTAGCCAGAACCCACCAGCGAGTGAGTGCGCATGAGAAAGTGACCAGTGGAGTGAAAAACCTGCAGAAATAGGAATCAGTCTGTCATAAACGTCAGTTGTTCTGAGATGGACAGAGAAGCGGGTTGTTTTTTTTATTTGGTATGTTATTAGCGCACGCTGTGTTGTCATTAGGCAGAGGTTCACACAAAGGCTGTAACAACTGTCAGCATCCACTCACCCTGCTGGTTGCTACTACCCTCAGTGTTTAGCACCATCAATGTATGTGGTGAAGTGACCCCTAGTGGGTAAATAGGTAACTACTTACTTCATAACGGTGTGTCTGGGCTGCTGCTCTTGGCCAGGTCTCGCTTGACAAAGGGATCGTGGATCTGAGTGGGACAGACCTGGTGGTCGTTCCCTTCGTCCTTGCCACAGACTCACAGTCCAGATCGTATCAGAGGAACTGAAGTGTTACTGGCATCACTCTGATTTGATTTGTGCAGCTCCAGGAGGGAATTGTCGACTGTCCAGATGTCATCAACAGACGGTCAGCTATGTCTGAACATCAGCATGTCTTCATCTGTAGCACGACCTCCACGACCTCGGCAGCGATGGGGTCAGGTGAGTCACCAGCACCGGCCACTCTCACTGGTCAGCCGACTGACTGACAGCTGCTTGATCTGCAGAAGAAGAGATGCCGGAGCACCGATATGGAGGCGGGGCTTGTCGCAAAACAGAGGAGGCAAAGAACACCTGAAGGGCCAAGAAGCGGCAAGGTCATCTCTCTCTCACACACACACACACACACACACACACACACACGTTTGTATCGTTTTGTGGGGACCTCTCATTGCTGTAACCCTTTCCCCAGCCTCTTTTGGAAGTTTTGACTCCCAAAATGAGGGTTAAAGAAGTGAGGACCAGCCAAACAGGAACCCTCACTAACCAAAATGATACCCACTCATTGTGAACTAGATATTTTGAAGTCTTTATCCTCAAACCAGAATGAAATGTCCTCACAAAGGAAAAAATCCTCATTACATCAGTGTCATCAATATTGGTACATAAAAGAATATTAATACACATGTTTGAATTGCTATCCCTGTGGGGATATTGTGAGGTTTCTCATTGACATAACCCTTTCCCCAGCCGCTCACCCTAAACCTAACCATCCAAAACACATGGCTGACCTTAACCAGGACTCTGAACCAAACTGAAACCCAGTTGTAATGAACCAGTTATTTTGAAGTCTTCCATCATCAAATTGAGGTTTGGACCTGTGGGGACCGGCAAGAGGTTCCCATGAGGCCATAAGGTCCCTATGAGGATAGTGCTTTGTCACAAATCGGTCCCCACAAAGTAGTATATACAAGCCCACACACACACAAGCCCGCATTTTTCATATCCAGGTCATTCACTGTGGAATATCACTCTCAACTAATGATTGTTGTGTCTGCAGGATGACAGGAAGAAGAGTGACATCATCAAGACCTCTTCTCTGTTCAAGCACAACCCACTTGTCCCTGACATCAGCAGGTACACACACGTTTGTCTTCCTATCATGGTGAGGACCATCATTGCCATCACCCTTTCCCCAGCCTCTCACCCTAAACCTACCCATCTAAAACAAATGGCTAACCTTAACTGTTACTCTTAACCAAACTAAAACCCTATTATAATAACATCACTATTTTGTAAGTTTTAACCCTCAAAATGAGGCTTGACAAAGTGAGGACCAGCCAAAATGTCCTCACTAGGTTGATTAAACACTCATACATGTACTCACAAAGATAGAAGTACAAGGACACACACACAGACCTGATCTGTGTGTGGGGTATGCTGCAACGACAGACCTGTAACTGTAGACTGAATTTCATAATTCCCATTTCTCAAAAAGTCAGGTGACATGATGGTGTTGTCATGTTCCAGAGTAGAAAGTCACCACCTCTGTTTACTTGAGCTGGCTCTCTAGTCTAAATCGCGCTGCTTTATTCGGGTGAAGAGACGTCTGACAGCGATGATAGTTGACTGAAGGTCACTCCTGAGCAGCTCTTCAGGTGTTTCGCCAGTTTCCTCCCCAGTGTCGCATTGAAAACAGAGGAACTGTATTTACATGTTGTTTTTGGTGTTGAGTTAATAACTGCTCACCATTTGTCCGTCTCTGTACTTCCACACATCACGTTGGCTACCTGGTTAATCAGCTGCCAATTGAGCCGCAATTTTTAAGACAGCTTCTTCTTCTCACGCCTGTACTGCCTCATCAGTTCCACATTCTGTCCACATTCTGTACAGCAGCAAATTCGCTGTCGAATTGGTTCCAAAGAATCAGTTCTTGTGGCAACCCGACACACATGACACCAGCAGGTACACACACAAGCACATGCTTTACATCAAAATGTACAGTCACCGACTCGCGTATGACATCATCTGATCAGCCCACAATCTCACTCTTATGCTTTACCCTTCCTTTAGGCCAGAAGTGTCCCAAGTCACTGAGAAGATTTTCTCCTCCGGCTCCTTCTCTGACCTGGACCTCCACCCTCACCTGGTACATGACATGTGCACGTGTCCACACACACACACACACGTTATATTTTGTGGGGACCTCTCATTGCCATAACCCTTTCCCCAGCCTCTCCCCCTAAACCTAACCATCCAAAACACATGGCTAACCTTAACCAGCACTCTGAACCAAACTGGAACCCAGTTAGAATTACCCAGTTATTTTTAAGTTTTAAGGCTCAAATTGAGGCTTAACCTTGTGGGGACTGGCAAAAAATTGTTCTCCACAAGTTCACACACACACAACGCTAACCAGGGCTCTAACGCTAACTTAAACCTAAATTATAATGACCCAGCTTTTTGATGTCTTTATCCTCAAATTGAGCCTTGGATTTGTGGAGTCCTGCCAAATGGTCCCCACAAGTAAGGATAAACCAGGCGCCCACACACATGCCGCACAAGCCCATGCGCTCACGTGGATGTACACACACTGTTTTGATTTCCTCGGTTTTTTTTCCTTAGGTGTCGACGCTGAATAAAGTTCTGAACGTTTCTGTACTGACAAGGTATTCTGACACAAACACACACACGTTTGTATTGCCTTGAGGGGATATTGAGAGGTTTCTCATTGTTATAGTTCTTTCCTCTGCCTCTCCCTCTAAGGGGTCTTAAACCGGTCCACAAAGGGGCCGCAGTGAGTGTAGGTTTTTGTTCCAACCAAACAAGCCCACACAGTTTGATGCCCTAAACCTAACCCTCCAAAACACATGGCTAACCTTAACCAGGACTCTGTACCAAACTAAAACCCAATTAAACGACCCTTTTATTTTGAGACCTATCCTGGTGAGGACCAGTCAAATGGTCCCCACGAAGGCAAAAGGTCCCCACAAAGATAGTGTTTTGTCAAGAATTAAGCCCCACAAGTAAGGATAAACAAGTACACACTGGACAATGTATTAAGGTACGATGTGTGTTCAGTGTTCAGGAAGAGACTATCCCAGTTCTCCTCTCTGGACGCGATGCTGTGGTCCGCTCCCAGACTGGTTCAGGTGAGGACACTTTGACATTAGCGAGGTGATCCAGTCTCAGTGTCGTGTTCTGATTGTAGGTAAAACTTTGTGCTACGCGGTTCCTGTGATCCAAAAACTGCAGGAGGTCCAGCCAAAGGTCCAGCGCTCGGACGGTCCTCTGGCTGTCGTCATTGTTCCCACAAGAGAGGTTTGTGCTTCCCAGACAAGTTTGGCTGGGCCCAGCTTGTGTCATACAGGTTGGACTTACATCTGTCTCTCTCTGATTCTCTCTCCCAGTTGGCTCTGCAGACCTTCCAGACATTCCAGAAGCTTCTGAAGGTGTTACCTGAACACACACTCTCTCCCTCTCCCTCACCCTTATTTGTATCTGACTCAAGTGTTGTTGCAGCCATTCACCTGGATCGTAGCTGGAGTTCTGATGGGAGGCGAGAAGAGGAAGGCGGAGAAAGCTAGGTAGGCCACGCCCTTCTAGTCGCGCACAATTTTTAAACAGATAGTGTTCGAGTTTTAAATTGTATTATGCACTTTATGAGAAATTTCACGCTATAATTAAAATGAGAAGTATGTTGGAGTGGTGCAAGACAGTGGTGAAGTGTGGAGGTGGGACAGCACTAAGGCTCAGCTCTGAGCCCCTTCTTGTTTGTGATGGTGATGGACAGGTTGACAGAGAGTTGACAGTTAGACATGAAGCCTCTTGGACTATGATGTTTGCAGATGACATTGTGACCTGTGGTGAGAGCATGGAGCAAGTGGAAGATAAGGCAGAGAGGTGGAGGTATGTCTTAGAAAGGAGAGGAATGAAGGTTAGCCCCAACAAGACAGAATACATGTGTGTGAATGAGAGGCAGCCAAGTGGACAGGTGAAGTTACAGGATGTAGAGATAAAGAAGGTGGTGGATTTTGAGTACTTAGGATCAACTGTGGAGGATGGAGAGTGTGAGAAAGAGGTGAAGAAGCGGGTGCTGACAGGATGGAATCATTGGAGAAAAGTGTCAGGTGTGATGTGTGACAAAAGGGTGTCGCCAAGGATGAAAGGGAAAGTGTCCAAAAGGGTGGTGCGGCCAGCAATGTTGTATGGTTTGGAAACAGTGGCACTGAGGACAAGACAGGAGGCAGAGCTGGAGGTAGCAGAGATGAAGATGCTGAGGTTCTCTCTGGGAGTGAGCAGGATGGATCAGGAAGCAGAATATGAGAGGGACAGCACATGTGCTCAGGTGTTTAGGAGACAAAGTCAGAGAGGCTAGATGGAGATGATTTGGACATGTACAGAGGAGAGAGAGAGCCAGTACATTGGTAGGAAGATGTTGAGGTTGCAAGTGCGAGGCAGAAGGTGGAGAGGAAGGCCAAAGAGGAGATTTATGGAGGTGGTGCAGGAGGACATGAGGTTTGTAGGTTTGAGAGAAGAGGAAGCAGAGGACAGAGTGAGATGCGTTTTGAAAAGAATGCGTTTGAAAAGTCAAATCTCTCTGTCGGTCTGTCATCAATCCTTTCTTCCCATCCTTCCTTCCTTCTCAGGATCCGTAAGGGCATCAACATCCTGGTGTCAACGCCAGGGCGCCTGGTGGATCACATCAAACACACACTGAACATCAGCTTCAGTGCCGTCCGTTGGCTGATTCTGGACGAGGCCGACCGGTACCACTCAGCCACTGACCCACTGTGGCCACTGTCGGTTGACACGTGTGTTTTTGCAGCATCCTGGACTTGGGTTTTGAAAAAGATGTGACCGTCATCCTGAATAGCCTGAACTCAAGTGGACCAGCGAGACAGAACGTGTTGCTGTCCGCCACACTCACAGACGGTAACATGTTCCCCCAGACCTGCTAGCTGAGCAACGTTGTGACGTGCGCGTGTGTCTCAGGTGTGACGCGGCTGGTGGACGTATGTCTGAAGGACCCGGTCAGTATTCGTCTGTCTGCTCCTGCGTCGTCACAGGACGGCGAGCTGACCGTCCACTCTGAGCATGGGCAAGGTTTCGCAGTACCGGAGGAGCTGAGTCAGTCGGTCGTGGTGGTCCCGAGTAAGGTCCGACTGGTGGTGCTGGCTGCCTTTATCCTGGACAAGTGCAGGGTGAGTGACGGGTCACGCCATGGTTCTGGTCAGTCTGATCTGACCGCTTCTGTTCAGTCCTTGCAGGAGAACAAAGTCATCATCTTCGTGTCCAGCTGCGAGGGCGTGGACTTCCTGCACCAGCTCTTCACCTCCGTCCTTCTGACCAATCACAAGCCGGCACTGGAGCTCCTGCGTCTCCATGGAAACATGAAGCAAGAGGTGAGTGGCTGGGGCACTTGTCATTGGTACTGGTCCATTCTCACCTGTCCTCTCCTCCAGGAGCGCTCTGACGTCTATCAGCGGTTCTGCTCGGCCCGATCTGGAGTTCTGATCTGCACAGTGAGTATTGGCAGGGACCAGGGAGACCAGGCCTGCGAATGATTGACCTCTCTGTTGCTGGACAGGACGTGGCGGCGCGGGGACTGCATCTGCCGCAGGTCACGTGGATCGTTCAGGTGAGAGCCACAACTGCTGAGTCGGCCTTTCTCTGCCTCGTGACTTAACAGCTGTGTGTGCGCAGTACACTCCCCCCATGGCAGCGGTGGACTATGTGCACCGTGTGGGTCGGACAGCGCGCATCGGAGGAGCAGGAAACAGCCTTCTCTTCTTGACCCCGGCAGAGACGACCTTCATCTCTGAACTAGCCACGCACAACATCAGGTGAGATGTTGTCAGCCACACTTCACACACACACACACCCTCGCACACACTCACACTGACCCAATGGCTTTTGACAAAAGTAAGGGTCTTTAAAAAAGTTTCTCCAACACAGTTCCATTTTTCAACAACACACAGTGCTCCTCTTTGGAGGAAATGGCTTCATTGTTTGTTAAAAATCAAGTGAAAACAATGAATATTTTCAATCCCAGTTCTTATTGAGCATTGGATCCCAAAAAGATTGACTGAATTAAACTCTGAGACACTGTTCCATGATGGTGCATCTTCTGTGAGAGAGTTGTGTACTCACACGAGTGTCCAGTCCCAACGGAACAAGGAATCACAGTCCAGATCTCACTCAGTCCAGCAGTCTCTGTCTCCCCATCTGATCGCAATCTCATAGCCACAAAACCGAAGCACATACAAGCACAGAAACATCCACTTTAATGTGAGCATTGAAAAGTGCTGCGAGGAAGACACCACCATGGCGTGTCACTGGAGTGTGTGATGCCCTCTTTGTGTTCCAGCCTGACGGAGGTGAAGATGTCTGACATCCTGAGCAGCCTGATGCTGGATGACACCTACAAGGGGCGTGGCAAATACCACAGCCAGGTGAGAGGGTGAGGGGGTTGCACATTAGCCAGGTTCATGCTAGTGTGTGCATATATTAATATCCTTGTATGGACTAGTCTGACAAGACACTGATCTTACGAGGACATTTTGCTTGGTAAGGACACAAGACTTCAAAATAACTGTAATAATTTCTGTTTGGTTTACCGTCCTGGTTAAGGTTAGACATGTGTTTTGGATAGTTAAATTATGTCAATGAGAGGTCCTCACAAAGAAAAAGATGCCAAGGTGTGTGTGTGTGTGTGTGTGTGTGTGTGTGTGTGTGTGTGTGTGTGTGTGTGTGTGTGTGTGTGTGTGTGTGTGTGTGTGTGTGTGTGTGTGTGTGTGTGTGTGTGTGTGTGTGTGTGTGTGTCAGAGCTCGGCAGCAGCTCTGGAACAGGAGAAGCGAGAGAGAGCGACGGTTCTCCAGACAAACTTTGAGAACTTTGTTCACTCATCCGAGCAAACGTTGACGGCGGCCAAGACAGGTACATGACCTCTGACTGACATAATATTTACCCTCAAAACTTGGAAATGACTGAGCCACACTGCTCCTGGTGTTTGAATGTTGTTATTGCAGCGCTGCAATCTTTCCTGCGAGCGTACGCCACGTACCCCCCCCACCTCCGGAAATGCTTCCACATCCGTGCGCTGCATCTCGGCCACTGCGCCAAGAGCTTCGGCCTCAGAGACGCGCCGAGGGGCCTCTCTGCCGCAGGTATGAAGACGCCTCGTCGGAGAACTGGGGAGATTCGGGCAAGGAAACGAAACCCTGCTGAGACGAAGTGAGTCACCTGGCCTCTCTTGTTCACTACCCACTGTTTATCCATGGCTAACATGCTAACTGTTACCGTTTGGTTGCCAGAGCGACAGCGAGTCAGCGTGACATGCAACTGCTGCGCTCCGAGTTCTCCAGCGGCTTGGAAGGTGGAACTAAGAGGCGGGGGAAGAAGCGTGGCACAGCGAACGACTGACTTCTGAATAAAAGTGAAGGTCAAAGGTCGTCTTCAGGAGTCCTCAAGTTCTCACCCAACAATGACTCAGTGATGATGTCACTGGCCCTGAAGAGTTTCCTCAGGACTGAGGGCCGAGCTGATGGTCTGGAGAGGCGGAGAGACCTGGGAGCAGAACTGTCTGGGACTGAGAGGATATGGTTGTCCATGTCCATTGAGAAAGCCTGAGGAGAAACTCCCTGATTTGACATGTGATCAAAAGCACGACTGGAACACCTCCGTTATGGGATGAGAATGTGATTTGAGTTTCAAGTGGCCTCCGACAGCAACCTTTAATAGAAGCACGTGCAGTTTTATACTCAAAATTGACAAGCATTGTTTGTTTTATTTGTCTGTGCGTGTCACCTTGCTTCCCGGTGTTGCACTGAGTGGTGCATGTGTGTGTTTGAACACTGCACTTTTCCTGTGTGGGTATCTGGTATAAAAGTGGACTGCACTGTGAGATGTGTCACATGTTCCACTTGTCCTCACCTGGTTTGTGTCATGAAGTTCTTGGCTGAACTGTTGTGGGTCACATGGTCCAGTAGCAAGTGCGCTCGTGTGACAAGTTGGCCACTGATCAACTTTGGGGCTTGCTGCTGCTTGTTTGAAGTGAAGCAGAACTACCACATCACGCTGTGGTCAATCGTCGTCCACTCACCTTCAGCTGTGCCTTCCGTCCCAAGTGTGAAGCCTCGACCACCCTACTGGGTTTTGCCCAAAGGAGGCTCGGACCAATCGTCATGATATGATCACTGCCGTCATCTTCATCGCCTCATCATAATAAAGGCCGTCAAATCTAATCGCCACAGCCTCAGTCATCATTGACGAGCGCCCTCTTCTGGGTGGTAGGTTAACATACACGAGAGGTCTCTCTTCATCGTCTGGTATGCGAACACGGATGACGTTGCAGCAGCTCCTGTAAATAGAGCGGGCCGTCTTTAAACCGTGGTCACAAAACGCCGGTCTCCATAGAAACCACACGCATCGAGTTAGTACTTCCGGTTCGGTCGGACCCGGAAGTGCACCATGGACAAACGCGTCGGCGCTCTAGTGGATGACTGTCGCTGATCCGTTTCGTGCTGCTTTAAACGATGTTCCGGTACTGGCTCGGCACCGCGGTGCTCCTGGGTCTGGCCGGAGGCTGCGACAGTTCGGCCGCTCGGCTGTACACGGAAGAGGACCCGCTCGTCATTCTCAGCAGCCGCAATGTCCGCACTTCACTCATCAACTCGTCCAGCGCCTGGCTGGTGCAGTTCTACTCGTCCTGGTGTGGACACTGCATCCAGTACTCCAGTACGTGGAAAGCTCTGGCCGACGATGTCAAAGGTACCGGTCCCGATCCTGATCTCCTTTCACGGCCAAAGTTTATGGGGGGAGGGGTCCACTCGCTGTCTCTTTGTGTCCCGGTCTGAGATGGTGCGGTCCCCCCCATAACAAAGTGGACTCGAAGTCATGAAGAATCTCGAGCCTTCCGGGCCGTAAACTTTATCGCTCGGGAATCTGACCTTCCTTCTGTCCTCAGAATGGCAACCAGTGATCCAAGTGGCGGTTCTGGATTGCGCCCTGGAAGAGAATGTTGATGTCTGTAAAGAGTTTGGAATTAAGTATTACCCCACGTTCAAGGTGCAACACCTACTGTACACACTGTCTCTCTATCCATCCGTCCAAGCCCTACATCACTTGTAACCCCTCCATTCATGTTCCCATCCAGTACTTCCGAGCTCATCTTCCGGAGACAGAACACGGCATCATCTACCGAGGTCAGACCCCATTTCCTGCCTGTGTCTCAGAGAACCTGTTGCTCCTCCACTGACCAAGTCAATCCATTTCGCAGGCGCAGACAGGGAGGTCCAATCGGTCCGTCGATTGATGGTTAACTTTCTGCAGAACCACACCAGTCTGGATCGACCCAAAAACTTTCCTCCAATGGACCCCAGCAGGTGTCAGACAGAACAGACCTACTGAACGTTTTCAGAGCCTGTAACTCATCATGTGTGCCTGTGTCTAGTTCTGTGGAGCTGCTCCCCCTGGTGGGTCAAAAGTCAGATCACTACATCGCCATCATTGTAGAAGACCCTGAGTCATACACTGGTCGAGAGGTGAGGCCGCAACACACTCACACAGCATGTCTGCTAGATGATAAATCTGTCCATACAAGAGTGGTCTGGCTTTGCTTGTGAGGACCAATCCTTAGCAAAACACTCCTTATGAGGACATTTTGTCCAGCCCTGGCTAAGGTAAAACCTCAGTTTGGGGCCAGACAATGAATGAATGTTTATTTTGATCTCCTCGAATACATGGTAAATGTGTAACTATTGTATCACATGGCTTCATTACTATTATATTATATTCAATCCAGTCAATATTTCTTCTCAGATTATTGAGATTGAAAAGGAGCAGAGTGAAGTACTTTATAATTTCTGCTTATTCCCATTTTCCCTATTTTTCAGAACAGTGTTGTGCGCCGTGTGTAAACTGGTGTCGAGGGCTTTTTG
This sequence comes from Synchiropus splendidus, assembly GCF_027744825.2. Taxonomy (NCBI): domain Eukaryota; kingdom Metazoa; phylum Chordata; class Actinopteri; order Syngnathiformes; family Callionymidae; genus Synchiropus; species Synchiropus splendidus. The sequence continues at coordinate 18,834,493 of NC_071340.1, forward strand.
TATGCTGTGCGTTAATGTCAGTCAGTTTTGTGTTGCAGTCTTTTTATGTGAATGTTTGTGCTTTATAGTTTTGTGCGTGTGTGCGTGCGAGAGCCAATTTGGGGAAAAACACTTCCTTGCGGGGACATTTTTGCTGGTCCCCACAATTCCAATCCTCAGTGTGAGGATGAAAACTTCAAAATTACATTATAATTAGGTTTCACTTTGGTTCAGAGTTCTGGTTCAGCCAAGTGTTTTGGATGGTTAGGTTTAAGGGGAGATGGCAATGAGTGGTCCTCACTAAATCCTGGCAAGGATAGAAATGCAAGAGTCACACTGTCTCTCTCTCTCTCTCTCTCTCTCTCTCACTCACTCACTCACTCAGGTGATCCTGGATCTGCTCCATTACTCAGGTGTTCAGGTTAGAAGAGCTCTCAGCTCTGATCGCCGCCTGCTGGCGACTCTAAACATCACAAGCATCCCCTCAGTTTATCTTCTGCATCCGAACGGCTCGCACGCACACTTGCGCAGGTGAGAAAAAAAAACCTCTTCACAGGAAGTAGCGTACCCAAGCAGGTGCACTAACAGAAGTGGATGTTAGTCCGAAGCCCTTCAGGTTCTTCTTCGCATCCTCGCTGCGATCTCTACCGGGGGTTCATCGCCGCACAGCACTCTCATTGGCACGCAGTCAGACGATGGCACCGGGCCAAGAAGTGAGTCCAGAACCCTGGAGAGACTTTGACAAGTAAGGCAGAACCATGTTGCTTTCATTCTGCGGGCCAGAAACCGACAAGTCTCCCCTGCCCTGCAGGTCGACCGTGTACCTAGCAGACTTGGACTCCGGCCTTCATTACCTACTGAGAGTTGAAATGGCCACCCATCAGTCACTGGAGGGGGCGGAGCTTCAAGTGTTTAAGGACTTTGTTACCTTAGTCGCAAAGGTAAAGAAGGGCCTGTGCACAACTGGTTATAAACATCTGCCCGTACACCAGCTTCTCTTCTCTGGCTCCAGTTGTATCCAGGTGGTGGCGCTGTTGCCAAGCTGATGGAGACGCTGTCCGATTGGCTGCTCAGCCTTCCGCTGCAGCGAATCCCATACCAGGCGGTCTTAGACCTGGTGAACAACAAGATGAGGGTGAGACAGTTCCAGTCTTTTCCAGACTTTTCCTCCTCTAACTCCTTCAACATCTCCAGATCTCAGGCGTGTTCCTGGGGGCGGATCTTCGCTGGGTCGGTTGCCAGGGCAGCAGACCAGGTCTCCGAGGCTACCCATGCTCCCTCTGGACCTTGTTTCATGTTCTGACGGTCCAGAATGATGCGAACCCAGCAGCACTTGACAACACAGGTGACAGACACGCAGGTGTAGAGCATGACATTGTCACTGTTTGTAAGAGATGGAGTGGGAGCAGCTCATGTGGAGATGTGCGTACAGGTCTGGATGGCGAGGCTGCCCCTGTGCTGCAGGTCATGCGTCGCTACGTCCATTCCTTCTTTGGCTGTCGAGAGTGCGCACGACATTTTGAGTCTGCTGCCGACAGCATGAGCACAATCAAGAACAAGGAAGATCAAATGCTGTGGCTGTGGAGGCAACACAACCTGGTCAACACACGCCTCGCAGGTAAACATGCTGCTAGTGCGCAAGTGGACTGAGGGGAACCTGGGTCCTTGACCTCCCACTTTGTTTTCCCAGGCTCCCTCAGTGACGACCCCTCCTTCCCTAAGGCACCGTGGCCCAGCACCGCGCTCTGTCCATCCTGCCACGAGGAGAAGGAGGGCGTCCACAAGTGGAACCTTGAGCAGGTGCTTTCTTTCCTGCGTCGCCATTATGGAGTGTCCAATCTCTCCCACCGGTACTCCTTGACCCCGCCCAGCCTCCCTGGTTCTCATCCTGACCCCGTTCGGGTGCAGCTGGAGCAGCCGGGAGCCAGAGATGTAACGGCATCTCTTGAAGGGAAGGGGCAGCCAAGACCCGCCGCTAGTCTGAGGAAGGAGCAAGAGGGGCGGGGCCTGGAAATGGGCAGGGGTGGAGGCGTGTGGATTTTGGGCTTCACCAGCGTGGACTTGAGTCTGTGCGTTCTTCTCTACGCGTCCTCCTGCCTGGTGATCGTCCTCCTCTTCTTCTTCTTCAGGGTCAGATCCCGGCGGTGGAAACGGCCCCGTCTGCCTGTTTGACCCCGGACTCTGGACTGGCTCCTGACGTGCCATATTTTGAGGCCCCAAACCTTAATTTATTTGAACAACTTTAATGTGAAACCTTTTTATCTTTTTGTGTCTGGTGTTCGTACATTTGAATAAACAAAAGTCAACAACGGTGACTGGTGGTGTGAGCCCACTCATCTAGGAGGACAGCAGGGAAAACCTCGTCTCCCGAGAAGAGCACAACGCACCTGGGTGACCGGCAAAGATGAAAAAGACAAAAATCATGAAGGTGATGAAGAAGTTGGTTGGAGAGCAGCGTGAGCTCGCTCACACCACCAATCACGATGAAGATGCTCGATCGACAGCCAATCACGGAGTAGCTGACGACACAAACGCCACTCAGTGACCCTCCGTCAATCCGGAACTCTCCTGCCAATCAAATCACAACAACATTTATGACGTCACCCGTCGGTGCGCCTGCGCAGACGGATAGCTGGTAGCTCGTCTATTATGCTGCTAAAATAGAAGCTGCAGCGAAAAGCGGAGCCCCGCGGGACACCCTGGAGAGATTCCCAAGTAAACCCCTCTTCTACTTGTGTTTATTGCGGGGTCGGGGAAGAACTACTGTCTGCAATCGACAGAGGCACCGAGCTGGAGCCTCCGTCGCTCGGCGCCTTCAGACAAAGCTCAGTACATTTGCTAACAGCTAAAAGCTAGTGACTCGCTAGCATCTGACATCGACGCGAATCTTCGCATGAAGGTGGAAAGGTCAAGCTTCGACGGGCTCGCCGTCTGGAAAACTCTCGCCAGTTGTTGCCGAGTAGTGTGGTTCTGACCATCCGCGCGCTCTAACGTCAATTTTGTTTTCAAACGCGGCTAGGTAGCTTAGCCCCGCTAGCTTAGCGTTTGTCTTGCCCGCCATCTTTTCACGGCTGGAGAGATGGAGGCTGGTACCGGAGTCCGCTCGGACGGGCTCCCAGGGCTGCACCCGGAGCGCTCTCGAGCATGCGTTCCGGGGCCCACGGAACCGAGCTCGAGCTGTTCACCGACCACCGTTGTTGCTCTAAGTGCGGGGAAGCGTCCCTTCTTCTGACGTGAGTGGGAGAGTTGAAGTAACCATGGTTCGGTGCTTGCTTCTCACTTCATGGCGAGCATTTCAGTGGGCAATGCCACTCGCCGACTTGTTTTCGGCCAGTACCACTTATTGTTACTTTCTGGGTGTACATATCATGTTACAGTCTACCCTGCTCCAATGCGGCTCGGCTTGTCAGTGATGAACCTAGTGAGTGACAGAACCCCGTCCATCTGAGAACCATGTTTCCCTGGGTGTCCAGCTGAAGTGCAAACATGAGAGATACTGGAATTTCACATGAATAAGCAACCGCAGTGTAGGAGACCAGAAAAAATAACATATGGCAGCTTCTATTGACTTTAAAACTTCAGACAATTGTACGCTCCGCAGTAGTTCTGTCATCTGAAATGCTGCATTTGATCAACCACTTTTAAGATGAGCCACAACACTGATCTTGAGTTTGCAACTCTGAAAGTGTTTACACCACTTCTTTCTACCACTGAGTGAAACAAGATACAAGAGTGTGTGTCAAATGTGACAGTTTCACCCATTTAATTCCTGCTGACAGGAGAGGGTCATCAGGAATAATTGTCAAATGTAACGGTTGAGCGGTGATATGGCAGAGATGTGATGAAGATGACAGATCTATCACCGGTAATTATTATACCTTTGCCATGGGAAGTAGGGTGCAATTGATGTATGAATCCTTCATGATTCCAGACTTCAGAGAGTTGCAATGTGGGTGACATTTCTGCTGCTCCACAATGATCAACTTTTGTTTTCTTTAATTGTGTTCTGTGGGCTATTGGCAGATCTGTTGGAAAGCACTTGTGAGAGGTCTGTTCTCACTGAAGTTTCTGTGCAGACAGACCAATGTTTTGGTTCCTCTCCCTCATGGAAACTTGTTGGTAAATTGTTGTTCGTGTTGGATACTCTCTGGCCCCACATTTGATTTGTGCACGGAAGTACATCTTCCAGATTTAGTAGTAGTTTTCGTGACTATTTCAACTAACTGGCTGTTGCTGCAGGTCGTGCGATGGGACTGTGTGTCGTGGATGCAAAGAAGAACCAACACCAACCAAAGAGGCTTTGAAGTCACACATCCACACGCTTGTGTGCATCTCCATATCACGCCCTCGCACCAGAGAGGGATTTTTTTTCACCTTAAGGCCAGTACAGCAACCCACCGTGCATCGCGTCTTTGTCACCGTCCACGATGTCGGACCTCCCCGAGGCTGCTCCACCCAGCCCCCCTGCCCTGACCAATCCGCCCCCCCCTGAGGTCACCAATCCAACAAAGCCTGGCAGGTGAGTGCTGACTGTTGCATGTTTGTGAATTTGGATATCTGCCGATAGAGCTTTAATTATTGTTGATTGTGTATTAATTAGAAAAGGCAGCTGGAGTTCAGTGTAAGACCTCAGAAGGAAAACATGAAATCCTGACAGTAAAATATTTTCCTGAAAACAAATTTGTAACTCTGAAGGTTTCTCATCGACATTTAATATTTTTTAGATTCTGGACAGATATATGAAGACAGACGTACAGGACACTGTTTTGCTCAGCAAAACATCATACATTTGCTCCTGTAGCAAATAATCTGTTTTTATTTTTTCCACATAGCCCGCTTCCATGTGAATCTTAATATGCACAATGTGCATAGCCTTCTTTTCCTCTTTCCTACACTGTTAGTATAGTAGAGTATTTTGCATTTTATATTTTACATTTTATATTTACATTTTTGTTGTTTACAGAGCATGTTAAGTTACGAAAAAGATTTCCCTTGGGATTAATATAGTTTTTCTGATTTTGATAAATACATTTTCCGACTGGCAGTCTAAATGAGCGACGTAGACCATGCGTCTGAATTCCATTGGGGATATTTGACTCATTCAAGAACAACACTGCATTTGAGCAGCTAAAACATCTGGCATGTTTTGCTGCGCTGTCTGTTCACATGCTGCAAAGCCTCGCTTAAATGTCTTGCAGACTCGCTCTCCTGTATTTTTTGTCAGTGAACACCACCGCGCCACTTTATTTATGTGTACTTCAGGTTCCAACTGACTCATAAATACAGCACATCCTAGGACTGAGGTTAGGCAAGTTTTAGGGCTACGTGTTCTGTAAAAAGCTTGCATGCTAAATGGCAGCATATTTTCAGCTGAGGTCCAGACAGCTGACCTGCTGACGGCAAACGGTGGAATGGATTTCCTGTACATTGGTGAGAGGCATGAGACATGCCTCAGTCAGGATTGAGTCCATTTCACATTTTACGGTGAGCTTGTAGAGCAGCTAACTGGGAGGCAATTTCAGCCAAAAACATGAAGCTCAAAAAATGTGTCAAGTAGGACTTCGCTTTTTCAGGTAGAGGACCTAAAAGAGGATCGTGAAGTATGTAGAATGGGCTTTGCTTTTGTATTTCCTGTATTCAAACTCCGATGCATCGCCTCCCCCATCCCGCAGCCAGAGACACCCCCATAGTGGGGAGAACCCTGTCTACATTGCCCCACCACCTGACCACAGTGGTGGACTCTGTTGTAGATCCTCATCCCTGGTGGCACTGCACCACTCGGGAGCAAGTCCTTGTCATGGCAGTGCTACTTTGAACATTCATTTGAGGTGTACGTGACATGGCATAATTTGAGTGGGGTTAAGTGCTTTTTTGTGTACACCATCTTAATACTAGGCTGTAGTTTATAAACTGAAACAGGTGTTGGATGTTGTAGGTATTGATGATTTTGTGCCTATGAATGTCGTATCCTTCTTTGCGTGCACCGACACACAGGTTTATAATTGGGGACCCTGGTGTTTTTTGTGTCCCCCCCAGGAAAACAAACCAGCTTCAATACATGCAGAACGTGGTGGTGAAGACACTGTGGAAGCATCAGTTCGCCTGGCCCTTCTATCAGCCAGTGGACGCCATCAAGCTGTGTCTTGCGGTGAGCCCCATCACCTGTCTGTCGGCCTCTGAGAGAGTTGTCTCTTCACTGCCCTTCCTGTGCATGGCTGCTCTTTGGTTCTCCTCTGCTCTGCTGACATGGGCCCTCTTTTGTTCTCAGGACTACCACAAAGTGATAAAGAACCCGATGGACATGGGAACCATCAAGAAGCGTCTGGAGAACAACTACTACTGGAGTGCCAGTGAAGCCATGCAGGACTTCAACACCATGTTCACCAACTGTTACATCTACAACAAGGTGCTGGCACTTGCTGTAGTGGAGTTACGCTTCATTTTATGTGTTGCAGTGACCTCATCACTCTGCTGTGATGGTGAAGTGACATGGTCGTGCTTTGCCCCTATAGTTGTCTCAAGAATGTTGTGTGCACGCAATGCAGTGCCTAAAATTGTAGTCTTACATCACTCTATGGCTGCTAAAGCACCAGTTGCAATTAGTGGTGAGGTCTTTGCACAGTAGTGGTGTCGTGGCAACAAGGGGTGCTGGTATACATGGTATAAATTTGCCCCGCGGTGGAGTTCTGCTGACGCACAATGGTAACACTGATGGCTGGCAGACTTAGACAAATATTGAATGAACACCTTAACTTACTGTGTTGTGAATCAGTCGGAGACCTGAATGTGCCTGCCACGCTGTGACATGTCACACAGCATGTGCGGTAGAGAACACGACGGCTGGTCCTGGCTGCGTTGTACACTGCTAGTGCGAAAGGTTTCCTTCTTACTGTGATACAGACATTTAGGCTCCCACGCGCAGCCCCAGTGATGACACTTCTACAAGCAGGTTCTGAATATGTTGCGTCCAGCCCACAGATGACATCGTCCTCATGGCTCAGGCCCTTGAGAAGATCTTCCTGCAGAAAGTGGCCCAGATGCCACAGGAAGAAGTAGCTCTGCTTCCACCTGTGCCCAAAGGCAAGAACAAGAGCAAACAGCCTGCGGCTGCCACCACAGGTGCCTGTTCATTGCTGTACTGGAATTCTGTTCCTCCTGGGTGTTCTGGTTGAGAGTAATGTCAGTTTTCTCTTTGCCCCTCAGTGAGTCAGCAGGCAGAATCCTCTGCCTCCCCCCCAGCCTCCTACTCCTCACCCTCACAGACGCCCGTACTTTCAACAGCTCCCACACCTGTGCAGGTCACACCTCCAATCGCTGCACCACAACCTCCCGCGACCATGATGCCCTCTGCACAGCCCGTTGTCAAGGTAACGGGGAGATTCAATCTGTGTGTCGGAACCGTAGTCTGCCTCTGACCTGCCTTGCATTTGCCCTACAGAAGAAGGGGGTGAAGAGGAAAGCTGACACGACCACGCCCACTACTTCTGCCATCTCAGCAGGTCGGGCTGACTCGCCACTAGCACAGGATAGCAAACCTGCCAAACTGGGCTCTTCTCGTCGTGAAGCTGCAGCTCGACCCGCCAAGGCCCGACGGGAGACTGGAGAGGAACCCGCCGTGAGCGAGGCAGCAGGAGGGCCTCTTGGTGGTTCTGGCAGGAAGAGTGGGAAGCTGGGTGAACAGATGAAGCACTGCGATGCCATCTTGAAGGAGATGTTGTCGAAGAAGCACGCCGCGTACGCCTGGCCCTTTTACAAGCCCGTTGATGCTGCAGCACTGGAACTGCACGACTACCATGACATCATCAAACACCCAATGGACCTGAGTACAGTCCGGGTACAGTTCCCTAACTTTTCTCTTCCTCTGATATTTCAGATGTTCTGCACTTCAACAGTCTGGTAAACATAATTTGCTCCATACACAGAAAAAGATGGACAAGGGCGAGTACGGGGATCCTCAGAGCTTCGCCACCGACGTCCGGTTAATGTTCTCCAACTGCTACAAGTACAACCCTCCCGACCACGAGGTGGTGGCCATGGCCCGCAAGCTTCAGGTAGCGGAACCATGAAGACCTGCACGTCATATAAACATTTGGTATCTTGAACATCCACAAGCCGTAGGAAGTGACATGACACGATTCTGGTTGAGCAGAGAGCATGTCATGTTGGGACCCTCTGATTTGTTGCTCCTCTCCCAGGACGTCTTCGAGATGCGCTTTGCCAAAATCCCGGACGAAGGTTTGGAGGCCTCTGTACCATCCACAACACCGGTGGTCAGTAAAAGCACCGCCTCCTCCGACAGCAGCAACAACTCCTCCTCTGATGAGTCGTCTGACTCAGAGGAGGAGCGAGCCACGCGATTGGCCGAGCTACAGGAGCAGGTTGGTGCTGCCGACCAATCACAGGTCAACACCCAGTTTTCTTCTTGATTTTCCTCATAAATGATTGTTGATTGTCCAGTCATATTGGTCAGAACCAAATTCAGTGTGATTTACCAGTAACCGTGTCGAAGGGTCCCTCGTGGACCTGCTGAGAGGAACGTGCATTTTAAGATGAGACGGGATTTTGTTAGCATGCGTCGCTGAAAGATTGCAGGATGACTACAGGCCAGGCGTGTGCTCCTAGTGAGGTCTGCAAGTTCCCGTTCATCTATGGCCTCCTGCAGCTGACCCTGGCTACACTCTACAGATAGAGAGCACACAGTGTTCCCTGGTCGGGTCACACATGCCTGTCTCTGTCGGCCAGATTGATGTTCCTCAATGATTGGTGCTTTGTCAACAGTGGTTTACTTCAGCAGTGGAACAATTGAAGTCATTTTCTCTTTTGTACAAGCGGTTTTCATGAGTCGCACAGATCTCACTGAACACTTCCTCACGTGGTCACCATCTATGGTCCAACAGTGAGCCATCAAAATGTCTCCAGGATGAAGAGGCACGCACACTATTCTGGGGTGCCACAGCTAATGCTACTTGGCTTCTGAGAGACGTTAGCTAGGTGTGATGTCCAGTGATGAAATGATAAGCAGCTTAGTATCTGCAGCTGGAACTACATGTAAAGTCATTGTGGAGGTGCTACACTTAGGAGTGGGTGATGCAATAGGTTTGGGGCGACAGGGTCACTGTAGCCACAGCTTTCCAATGACGTATGCAGAGAGGGAAATTCATCAACAAGATGAAGTGACAGTGATGGACCTAGAGTCTGCAGTGTCCAAGTCGTCTGTTGCTTTAATAAGCCTCCAACGTCCATGAGAGTAGGGATGCACTGAACATTCTGTGGCTCAATATATTCGGCCAAATGGTGCAAAAAAAAGCTACAGTGGCATGTGACACGATCCAACACTGTGCAGGTCAGCCTGAACAATGATTTTCACTTTGTTTTTCAAATACAAAAATGGGCCGCGGATGTGAAATGAACTCTGTTGGACCGCTGACAAAATTATGGAAACACAATCCTCCACTTTCAGCGGTGACAGCTCCGACTCCGTGGCTTGCTGCACAGTCGGCTGGTGCCCGAACGGGAGCGGTTCAACACAAGTGCAAATTATTTTGACTTTCTGACCCATGCATCACATATTTCCTCTTCATTTGATCACTTCTTTGTTGACCATAATGTCAAGTAGTCACCGTGGCCGGTTCCAACCTTAGTCATGGCAATGCTTCAGTGTGTTGAAGTTTTCGGTTCTTTAAAACTTTTGGCGGCTGAGAATAGAATTGCGGCAATGAGTGTTCAACCATACTATCTTGAGCCTTGTGTTTACATCATCAGCCTATTATATAACAGATTATTTTGCTATTTTATTGTTATTTTTATTTGAAAACAAAGTCTGAGATATAAAAAATGTAAGATATTAAATAAACTAAACAAATTTTCCATTCAGTCCTTCCCTAGATGAGAGGCTCTGATTATGGCTCACAGATCCGCCATGTTGACTCAACATCAACTATAGACTTGTTCCAAGCAGATGGACCAACTTTTTATATGCAATTTGAGGGACAGTGAGAAGTTGTTTTTATCTGTGGAAGTAACCATGACTTGGGTGCGAGATGCATGTACTTTCTGAGAACCTGTGTCTTTAGTCCTGACTGGATTCTCAGACGAACGGAAAAGTGGATGGAAGTCTCATGTAACTAAATGTGTGAATGGGAAGCATTATTGACGCGTTGTTGCTCCACCAGTTGAAGGCGGTGCACGAGCAGCTGGCCGTCCTCTCGCAGGCTCCCGTCAATAAACCCAAGAAGAAGAAGGAGAAGAAGGACAAGGACAAGAAGAAGGAGAAGGGGAACAAGGCCAAGACAGAAGAGGAGAAGAAACGGAAAGCGGCTGCTCAGCAACCAAAGCCAGCCAACCAGAAGAAGGCTCCTGTGAGGAAGGCCAATAGCACGGTCCCCGCCCCCAGGTCGGTCCACCTCACTCCTCACTCATGCAGTCAGACTCAGTAGCTCACCCTCTGACCCTATGTGTGTGCAGACAAACCAAGAAAGGCAGCAAGACGGCGGGAGGGGCGTCGGCTAACGGAGACGACGGAGAGGAGTCCTCGCTGCCTATGTCCTACGACGAGAAGAGGCAGCTCAGTCTGGACATCAACAGGCTACCTGGGGAGAAACTAGGTCGGGTTGTGCACATCATCCAGTCCAGAGAGCCATCCCTCAGAGACTCCAACCCCGATGAGATCGAGATCGACTTTGAAACATTGAAGCCCTCCACCCTTCGAGAGCTGGAGCGCTACGTCAAGTCCTGTCTGCAGAAGAAGCAGAGAAAGCTGCTGCGTAAGTGCAGACGCGATCGCTGGGTCCAGTCGGAACATGTTGTCTCCAATGTGTTTCGTCTCTTGTTTCCAGAAAAAGCAGCTGGAGGGGCTTCAGGGGGCGGAGCCAGTCGTCTGAGTGGCAGCTCCTCCTCTTCGTCAGACGACAGCTCGTCCACAGGAACATCTTCGTCCTCTGACACAGACTGAACTCTCGCGTGGGCACACGGACGCACGTATATCTCACACACTCTGACTGGATGTAAATAAACGTTTTTAGCTTCTAGTTTGTTTCGGGGATGTGACCTCTGACCCCTGGATTAGCTGACCTAATGCCCAGAGCGAGATGGGAGTAAACCACCGTCACAAGCGTTGGATTCCTGGCCCTCGACCCCCCCGACCCCACTCTTTTCCTGCCTTGGTTCTGTTGGACTTCGGAGAGGACATTTTTAAGTTGTTTTTAAGGTTAAAGCGTTTTTAGGTTCTTATCCTCAGTGGGTGTGTGATCGCCAGAAGGGGGCAGTGAGGCCTGATTCATGGGTGATGGTCACCATGACGGCAAGTTCTCCCTGATGATGAACCACAGCCAAGTCCAGTGTCGGCTGGTTCCCCGGTCAAAGGTCACTGACTGATCAGCATTTTATTTTATTTCATTTTTAACACCGGGTCGGTCCTGGGGAGTCGGTGGCCCGGCCATTCAGAACTTGTGCTTATAACACTACGTTTCCATCACATGCTCCCCATCGCAGCTCCACCCCCGAGGCTGATTGGTTGATGAAACAGTCTCCTCCCCCTTCAGGTGTCTCTCTGCCAACTGGATGGGTGTGTGTGTAGTGAGAGGGTTGGTGCTTCCTGTGGTGCCCGATCAGAGATGGCCTCAGTGATGGTCAGCTGTTGTCGCACAGGGAGTGAGTGACCGTTGCCATGGTAACCCCCTGTCTGTGGACGGCCTGCGATGGACAGTTGATTTTTGTATTTTAATACGAAAAAGTAAAAAAGTAATTTTGTGTATCTGCATGCACTCCGGCCGTACGTATGTGTGAGCGCCACCTAGTTGTACCGTAGCTGTCCGACATTAGACCACGTGATTATTGATGTAATTACTGATATCAATCCTTATTTTCTCAGTTACTTTGTTTTTCATAAATAAACACGTCAAGTGACGACTGGACTCTTATTCCCGCACCGCTGCCATTGGTTTGTCAATAGCAACTTGGTAGTGGTCACAACAGCTTTTATTCAGGTGACCGGTCTGAAGAACTGGTCCTCCTCACATCATTGTGCAGATTCTGGACCGCCCATCCAGAGCCTCCAAAGTCCTGCGGTCTCGGACCAGAACCGCCTGGTTGCCGTTGCTGCCGTACCAGGTGGACTGGCTGCGGTTCAGGTAGGTGGTGGGGGGTGTGAATTGCTGCTGCTGCTGTTGCCAGATGAGCAGAGACGTGTCCCGGTACCGGAGGCGGCCGTACGCCTCTGAAAGAGCCTTCATGGCCAGCGGGGGAGGAAGGCCCTGCTGCGGGTCCCTCGAGGCCCCGCCAAAGTCCGACATGCTAGAAATGGCAATGTTCCTTGAGGCTGTCGGTCTGAGCTGGAATGGATCTGGAGCCTCATCTGGCTGAGTAAACAGAACCAACCGACTGCTGTGAGGAAAGCAGCCGTTGTGCTGGAGCAACGGCCATTGGTTCAAGGGTCACGTGACTCTGGTGAGAGGACAGGAGGAGGGACCTTCATGGGCCTCATTCATGGGTCCACTTTGTTTCCTCAGGTTTGATTCACGTACCTTTCATGAATGGGAAGGGAAACACATGAATCAGAGGACGCTTGATATTGGAAGGGACAGGAAAGTTAAAAGTCCGGACAATCACGTGTGATGCAACATTAAAGTGGAAAGACTGAGAGAAACACAATTACCAGACATGTTGGGCAAGGTTCTGTATGACGGACACAAAATCCCGAGTCGTCAGTCGTCACAAGATGACGCCATTAGAGGTTGTTCCGCGCATGCGCTGCCTCCCCAACACACACACACAATCCTCCATACACACAAACACCAGACCCACACTTCACCCCCAAGTACAATACGCGCGCAACGAAATTCTTGAAAAGGTCACGTGACGAGGCAGCTCACCAGCGCGCGGGCGCGGTTCCCGATGCGAGACGATGGAGAAACTGCCAGTTGTGACGTAAATGGAACACGGCATCAGTTCCGAACTGTCCGCGACCCTGCAGCGCATCGGTACGTTAAGAAGTCCGTGTAGAAACACCTCAGAAGAAGGTTCCGGGTCAGGCGACGGACCAACATGTTCCGGATGTGACGTAGGTACGTTCGCTGAAAGACGTCGCAAGTGTACAAAGTTCGTCATGACCAGAATCTGAAGAAGGCTTTCCATATGGCGACCAGTCGAGTTGTGGAAGTTTACCTGGACCTTCTGTCGCAGCCCTGCCGGGCCGTGAAAATCCTTCTGGACCGAACCAAGATCCCGCACCGAGTCCGGACTGTGGCCTTGCGCAAAGGTGAGAGCTGCAGCAGCAGCAGCAGACGAGAGACACCTGCTGTCGGCTCACCCGGGTTCATGCTCGCAGGAGAAAACCGAAGTCCAGAATTCAGCAAGCTCAACCCCATGATGAAGGTTCCGGTTCTGGTGGACAACAAGTTCGTTCTGACTGAAAGGTGGACAGTCTCTCGCGCTCATACACACACTCACTCATGTTGCGCTTCTATCCATGTGGGGACCTCTCATTGCCATAACCCTTTCCCCAGCCTCTTACCATAAACCTCACTCTATTGGTCAAAAGCTCAAACTGGTTCTCACTAATAAGAATAGATAAGAATAATAATAAAGAATAATAATAAGATACAGTACATGTGTCTGTTTCTCACCCACTGTGTGTTGCAGTGATGCGATCATGAAGTATCTGGTCACTAAGTACGATGTCCCGGATCACTGGTACCCTCGGCACCCGGAGCGGCGGGCACGGGTGGACGAGTACACATCGTGGCATCAGACCAACACTCGGCCACACGCGGCCAAAGTCTTCATCCTGGAGGTTGCAGCAGTCCTGCGCCACCGTTGGGAGCAAGTGTCACGGCTGCTCTGCTCTCCCAGGTGCTGTTGCCGGCTCAAGGGGGCACTGCAGTGGACCAAGGCCGCCTGGACTCTGCACTGGCTCAGCTGGACCACACTCTAGACAAGCTGGAGAGCATGTTCCTGCGCCGGCAGCCTTTCCTGTGCGGGGATGACATCACCGTGGCCGACCTGCTGGCCGTGTGTGAACTCATGCAGGTGAGAGATCAGAGGTCAACCTCTGCCGTAGGTCACACCAGCGCTGCTTTCCTTTGCAGCCACTCGGAGGGAACAGAGACGTGCTGCAGCGCCGCCCCCTGCTACAGAGCTGGAGAACCCGCGTCCAGTCGGCAGTCGGCGAGGCTTTCGACGAAGCACATGCGGTGCTGTACGCCGTCAGAGACCGACAGAGAGCGCGGCTGTGACGTCACGCTCGTGTGATGATGGCAGTCTGAGTAACCACTAAAGTGTGTTGTAAATGAGTGGCTTTGTTTTTTTATTGTACACATGGATGACTATAAACAGCAACTACATGTCAGGGGGCGGGGCTTGTTTGGCAGGAGGCTCACTGTCACCATCGTTGTCAAGGTTACGTTTGCGTTTCCTGACTGGAGAAGCTGCAGGCGGCTGGGTGTCCTGTAGGGGGCAGACATGTCACAAACCACGGCATGTTGTGTGTATGTGTGTGTACATGTATCAATATTCTTGTGTGGACCAATCTTTGACAAGACACTGACCTTATGAGGACATTTAGGTTTGTAAAGACATTTTGGATGGTCCACATCAAGTTTTGAGAGTGTAAACGCCCAAATAACTTGGTCCTTATAACTGGGTTCAGAGTCCTGGTTAAGGTTAGCCATGTGTTTTGGATGGTGAAGTTAAACGTGAGAGGCTGGGGAAAGAGTTATGGCAAAGAGAGGTCCTCACAAGATTGATATACAGGTATGTGTGTGTGTGGTTACCATAGCATCAGGGATGTTCTTATCAGGGTACATCAGCTGATGAGCTTGGTCAATCATCTGTTGGTCCTGCAGACACCTGCGTCAGAGCGACCTCCGGATGACATCATCACTGCTCACCTTCAGCCACTCGTGCTGCAGGGCTTCTTTGATGGTCATCCTCTTGGTGGGATCCACCACCAGCAGTTTCCTGATCACATCCTTGGCTGCAACGCAGACACAAGGCCGTTAGTTTTGGGGGTCACCTCCGTGGGTCAGGGGTCAGCACCTTGGTCCGTGACGTGTCTCCACTTGGACGGCACCATGGTGAACTGCCCTCGCACGATCTGGTCCGTCACCGAGTGGCCGAAGTTTTCGTGGAACGGCGGGTAACCCCCCAGACTGGCGGGCAAAGGAGAAGCCTGTTAGCCGGCTGGCGTGTTAGGGAGCCACAGGAGGCGCTGCCCACCACACGAACAGCACCACGCCCAGACTCCAGCTGTCCACGGCGCTGTTGTAGCCTGTTGTTGCTGCGTGGGTGAAGACTTCAGGGGCCAGGTACGACGGCGTTCCACACAACGTCCTCATGAGCGCAGAGGAGTCCAGGATCCTGGACTGGTTGAAGTCAGTGAGCTAGCATGGGCACACACACACACACACACACACACACACACAGTTATGAACACAGACTGAGAGTGTGTGCATGTGTGTGTGTACCTTGATGAGACAGATGTTCTCATGTGACGACAGAAGGATGTTTTCAGGTTTCAGGTCCCGGTGTATGATTCCGTGGCTGTGAAGGTACTGGAGATGCACACACAAACACAGGGGGTAGGAGGTGGGTATCAGTGACTAGAGAGTAGTGACGTGTTCGCTGTGTCGAACCCGTAATCTGGCAGCTTGTATATGAACAGCGCACCGCGAAATTCTCCAATGACGTAGCAGAAGACGGTCGAAGCCTCGAACTGGCCGTATCACGTGACCGGTTCAGGAAGTGGATCGAGCAGTTAAATTCCAGATTTAAGCGGCACGAAATGCAATGGGGGTTCTCCATTTTGTCATGTTTTGTGAGCAGCTCTGTATTGATTATCAATTACTGTTGTCATGGACCCAGAGAAAGAGAACGTTTCCCCCGGTTTGGGAACACGTCGATCTTATCTCTGCCAACAAGGTTAGTACGATGTATTACAGATACATCGGGGGAAATTCTGTCAAAGAAAAGAAACAGGCTCAAATCTATTTTTGAATACAAATAATTAAAATTAAATTTTGCTGTGCGTGTGTGTACATCTTATCCATGTCTTCTCAAACACCATTATAGAATTTACCTCCATCTATGTCTTATATTGTTGATGACAATCCTACTGAAAGCTTTGGGCAACTGAAGTTCATGCTTGCAGAATCTGTAGCCTTGTTCGAGAAAAAGGCTGTGAGCGAGCGAGTGTGTGTGTGTGTGTGTGTGTGTGTCACCATGGGAACAGCCATCACCTCCACAGCTCGCAGCATCTGGTAAAAGTAGAGTTTGGCGACCGGCTCCTGCAGCTGTTGCTGAGACTTGACCCTCTGGAAGAGTTCACCGCCCTCCATCCTGCAAGAGTCAGAGATGAAGAGACGGGACACCAGGTGAGAGGTCGAAGGTTACTCACAGCTCCAGGACGATAAAGTAGCGCTCGTCCGTCTGATAGAAGTCTTCTGTTTTGATGAGACACGGCTGTGGGACACAGGAGAAGTCAGCTGCTCCACCAGGATCTGGTTCTGGTTCTGGTTCTGGAATGGGACTCACATGGTCGACTCGCTGCAAGATCTCGATCTCCGTCTGAGCGTTGCGGGTCGCTGTCTAGACACAAGTCACATGATGTGACGGGGCAGACTCGAGTGCCAAGCGCCAACTCACCCCTTCAGACTGGAAGTTTTTCTTTTCGATGATTTTCACAGCAAACTTCTTGCAGGAGGCTCGATCGAAGGCCAGTTTGACTTCTCCACACACTCCTCTGCACACACACACACACACATTAAGGCATATCAACAGGAAGTGACATCAAAATGGCTCACATGGTCCCACCCACGTTCCGATGCGTCGAGTCAGCAGGTATTTGTCCTGCAGGTCGGCCGGGAGGCTGGACTCATCCCCCTTGGACAGGTCAATGAAGACAAACACTGCACAGAGAGAGAGAGAGAGAGTTCTCAGTGACCAGGACACTCGGCCAGAGCGGCCACACCACCTCACCTCGGTTCTTGACTTCAGAAAGTGACAAAACTGCATTGTTGACCAGCGGGAGCTTCTTGTCCTTCCCAATCTTGAGTCCATCCACAAACGTTCCGTTGTTGCTGAAGTCCTGAATGAAGACCTCGCCCTCCTCCTGTGAGACAGGTGGACAGTACCATGCATGTTTCAGATATCAGAGCTCCAGATGTGGACCAAGAGTGTCTCACTGAGATCAATATTGCCAATGCTTAATTTGGTATTAAAAACTCAGGAACTCCACCTATGTGGAAGGAGGCCATGAGCTCAGCTGTACCACCAGAAGGTACGGATTCGTGCAGGCTTTTAGCAAGCGGGGTGGCGTCTGGGCGTCCTGGGAAAAAAACATGAAAACATGAAAAATTGAATCCCCGGTTCTTCTCAGCAGGACGCCCTACATTTCCGATTATTAGTGACTGTATAAGGCCCTTCTCATAGTGTCATCACACTGGTATCCGTAAAAAGAGTGTTTCCGGCTGGTAATTTTGCCAAACATGATCAAATTCGGTTTCTGAATCGCGATTCACAACTCTTTGTAGCCAATGCTTCGCCATGGTGGTCGCGGAATGTTGATCCTTGTTAAGCTATTTTGCCGTATTGGGCGAGCGCTGTGCGCCTCTACTCCCCAGCGCAGTTCTCTGCACGACACTGGGGAGTTGGGTGCGTGGGCTTCAGTGCCAAAAAAAAGCTAAATAGTCCTCTGTTTAAAAAGCTATGAGTTAGTCTTATAAACGACTGTTTTGGAGTCAGGAACTGCATTTCCTCCTCTCAGTGTCGGACATTCCATCAATCACAGAGCGCTTCCATACTGTGAGTGCGGCAACATGCGAGACGTGGATAACCACGAGATTACACCGGCAAACAAATATGGCAACGGCAAATTTCTGTCATATATGGTGAAATTACTGGGCGGAAACATATCAGTGTGATGACACTATGAGTAGTGCATTATACAGGCACTAATAATCAGACATTTTTTCCATGTTTTTTCCCAAGGATGCACATACGCCCCCTAGCTAAAAGCCTGCACAAAGCCCAGCAAAGTGAGGGGAGGAGAGGCACGAGGATGAACTAGTCTTACAGCTTGGATAACTCGTTTTCAACGATTTTAAACGTTTGACTATTGCTAATGTAATGTACGGCACAGTACAGAGAAAAAACGTTTATATTCTCACCTCAAAACAGTTAATTTAATCTGCGATAGTAATAAAGACACACAAAAAAATGGAATTACCAAAAACAAAGCTGAAAGAAATCAGAATATGGAGGAAAATAAATGGGAGTTTGAGGAAAAACTTCCCTTCCCTGGTGCAGCACTCATATCTAAACCTCTTTAGCCAGCAGGGAAAGGTTCCCTCTGCGGCACCCTCTCACCAAGCCTTTGCCTCTGGCGGCCCCTGGGTCAATGGAGTTTGAGAGCCCAGCTCCTTAAGTGGACCGACAACAATCTTAAATACTGAGTTCAGAACATCTGCACACAGGTCACAGGCTCCTTCCCCAAGTCTGGCTTCAAGAATAGAGTCGATGATGTTTATATTACCAGAAATGCAGCATCTGCAGAGATTTGTCCAACATTATTGAACAGACTCTAGGACAAGCTCAACCACCTTCAACACAACCTAAAGGCGTCCATGGACAAGGGAAGGCAGGGTCACTTAAAGGAGACTACACACCTCCATGGATTCCACCTGTGAACCGGTGTGATGGAGGCATGCTGAGGGGAGACTCCCAGCAACAGCAGTGCAAGCTATTATAGCTTAGCCTCCAGTAGAGAAACGCATGTAAACAACGCATGGATATGAGCAATAGCATGACGGCAGGAGCTGCTATCTCTCCAGTGGGGTTCCACCATATGGAATACAAACATTGCCAGTGGCTGAGAAGAAGGTGGTTAACAGACAGACAGACTGGAGCGCTCACTCTGTAGATCCTGAAGTGCTTCTTGCTGTAGATTCTGAACCGTTTGGACCCGCGTTCATCTGGATCGTCCAGAACATAGTGGCACTTAGAGTCCCGGCCAAACAGATACTCCTCATCCAGGCAGTCTGTAGACAGTCAAGCGTCAATACCAGCCTCGTCTGGTGGGGTCAACAGACTCACCGTGGGATCTGAACCCGCGAGCCATGGGCAGCAACCTGCCCCAGGGTTGTGGTTCTGGCTCCTCGGGCACGGACGGCAGCGTCACGGGGAGGGTATCCACGCTGCTCAGCGTCCCAGAGCCTGTGGAGGACTGGCTGCCCGACGTTGGAGCGCTGGAGGAGCTGGAACTAGTCTGGGAGTGAGCCTTGGGCTGAGAGTGACCCTGTGGAGACAGGGTGGACCTAGACGGAGACTGGGTGGACCTGGACGGGGACTGGGACTGGGTGGACATGGACTGAGTCCCGTCCGCCGGAATCTCCTGGGACATTTCCACTGCTGCTCAAACACAACACCCCGCCCCCTCCACCACCAGACCTCGCCGGTGGGGCTCGGTGTCGGATCGGCACAGATGAACGTCGACCTCGTCCGGACCGCGCCGTCTCTTATCTTAAATCGCCGCGCGCGGATCTCATCTGAATCGAACCGACCGCCGGGAGGAAACTGACACTTCGGGTACCGGACGTAGCGGCGAACACGAGGGTCACCGACGCACTCTCTGGCGGTTTCCTCTGTCGTCACGTGACGCCCTGGGCCAATCGCCGGCCACGAGGCCGGTCATGTGGCGCGAGCGCTCGGCTTCTTCCGAGTTAGCTGAACGATGCAGCTATGTCCCGGAAAACTCTGATCATCGCAGACGGTGAGTTCCCTTGACAGTCGCTGACGCCGGCCCGCGCTGACGGTTCTGGTTCTGCCTCAGATGATGACAACGAAGCGGACACGAACCCGTTTTCGTTCCGGCAGTTCCTGCGCGCCAAAACTCGGGATCCGGATGAGGACTGTGCTCAGGTTCAAGAACACGGAGAAGAAGCTGCAGCCCGGGTGCAGGGGCGGGACCTCTGCCAGCAGGAAACGACCAGGTGAGTGACGTGGACGCTCGCGGGTCACGTGGTCGCAGAAACGCACAAACGTTTGGTTTCCTCAGTTCTTTCGTGCCGGTTGATGAAGAATCAGAAGCGCCAACGTCATGTGGGCAGATCCTGCAGGTGACCCCGCCCCCGACACACCCTGCCCAGACTGTGTGCACCTGTTCATGTGTGTGTGTCTGTGAGAAGCTGCAGCAGGAAAACAGGATACTGAAAGGCATCATCACAGATCTTCAAACTAAATTACACAAGGAAGAGCAAAGGTGAAATGTCACACGCTCTTATCTGATCTGATGAGCTATAGCCCTGCACTCACCTGTTGTGTCACCAGTGAAGTGGTGACACAACAGGTGCGAACCTGAGACTCTCCCATCATGCCTTGCAGGGCCGAGAGGCTGTCTCGACAGCTGTCCGAGCGGCAGCGGCGGGAGGAGAAGGAAGCTGGAGTTCTGGAGGACGTGGTCCAGTCCGTGGAGCAGAACCTGGAGCAGATGACGGTGACCCTCCAGAGCGCAGAATGGACAAGAACTTTGACCGAGGGTTTTCCTTTTCCATTCCCGTAGAAACGAGCAAAGAAATCTGAAAGTCATGTGACCAAACTGAAGAGCGAGGTTACGCAGCTGCAGGTGACACGCACGCACGTTTGTTTTTCTACCCTTGTTTGGACATTGTGAGGTGTCACATTGCCATAATCCTTTCCCCAGCCCAAAACACATGGCTCACCTTAACCAAACTGAACCCAGTTATTTTGCAGTATTCATCCTCAAATTGAGACTTAACCCTGTGGGGTCCAGCCGAATGTCATGCGGTCCTCACAAGGATAGTGTTTTGTCAAGAATTGGTCCCGCAAAGTCGGATAAACAAGGCCACACACTCACTCTCTATCTCACTTCTGTGTTGTGTCAGATTCAGGTTCAGTCTCTGCAGTTGGACAATGAGCGACTAAAGGCCTCGCACTCTGATGTTGTCATGGCAATGAAACACAATACACACCTGGCCTCGGAGTACCTGAACAAGACTGTGAGCCACGCCCACTCATCGCTAAGGTACACACGTCGTGATGACATCATCATTCTCAAAGGCTGCGAGTGTCTAGCTGTATACCCGCAGTTGGAATGTGCACACGCTGTACTCACAGGTGATGGCCACATGGTGTCACTGCTGAGGCTCACTGAAGGTGCGAGTCACCTGCGCACTCAGACGAACATGATTTGGGGAAACTTGAAGCGCCACTTGCGCCATTGGTCTCTCTATTTGTGTTTAAAGTCGCCCAGTCTGAGGTCGGATCTGAAGATAGAGGGAACATGGCAAATGCGTACGCTAGACTAGAGATGAAAGCAACCTGGACCTGCTGTCTCTGGACCATCAGCACTTTCAGAGATCCATTCTGCCGCTTGAGTTGTGAACGTTAGCGCCCATTACATTCAGCTTCTCGTCCATGTCACTTCCTGGTGAACGCACCCCCTCTGCATTGGCAAATGCACAATGTCGCTTCACACGCTCTGATGCTGCGACCCTGTAGCCCCAAACATGTCCCTTCCCTGGTGCAGCACTCACATCTAAACCTCTTTAGCCAGCAGGGAAAGGTTCCCATGGTCATATGACCTCGGTGTGCACCGTTGGAACTGAAAGTTATAGCCACTACATACTGGTCCCTGAAATAGGGAAGGGCAGTGGGTGAAACAGCATCATAACATCTGGATCAGGTGCTAAATTGGACCCGGATGCCTGATCCTGCTGACCTCTGACCTCTGTTTCAGGCGGCTGCAGGATGAAACAGAGACGTTACATCTGATCTCACAGCTGCTGCAATCCATTGACCGCATCTCTGAGTTGAATCCTCCCACACATGCTCAACACACACACACAGCCTGAACACACTTAGACACACACTACAGGAGCCAGTTGTCATGGAAAACACAAACTGTTCTGTGACTGATGGGAATGTTCTTTTTAATAAAACTTTTAATAAAGGTGTTACACCAGTGTGTGTGTGTGTTCATGTGTGTGTCTCAGTGTGGGTGTGTATCTGGTGCCTCCAGTGTTTCCTCCAGCTCTCCAGTTCGTTCAGGCGTCTTCGTTTGTCTGAGTCGGAGTCAGACAGTAGTGTCCTGCACAGCTCTTCGAAGCTCTGACACACACACAGAGACGCGCAGAGAAAAAATAAATGAGGGCAATAGTGCGAGTCGGCAAGTGTCCCTGTGTTACCTTCACAGCAGCGTCTCTCTCATTTCCCATGGCCACCTTGCACATGGCGATGGAGGTGGAGATGGCCACGGGCACAGTGGACCAGGCCCTGACACACACGTTCACATGGTCACACACGGTCACAGCAGCAGCAGCACACTAAGTCTCAACCACCTGACTGCGGTGCCGTGCGCCACTCCGTTGGGCATCAACAGCTGGTCCATGTGGCGAAGCAGCCCCTCCGTCAGAACCATCAGCGATGACACAAACTGCTCCCTCCTGACCTTCACATACTCCTGGCAGGACGGCTCAAGGTCACGTGGGGGTCATTTCTCAGTTGGAAGCGCTCACCTGCAGCTTCTTGTGGCAGCAGCAGATGGCGCTCTGCAACTCTTCCTGTCGCTTGTTCTCTACCCTGATGAGCTCCTGCAGCTTCTCCCCCCTGAGCCACGCTCGCAACTCTTTGACCTTTGACATCTGTAACAAGTGCAGCGCGGTGTCCATCTCTGTGCTTGTGTGAAGACGTCATGTGACTCTACCTTAACTGTCTCGCTCGTGCTCATCGTCTCCTCCAACTCCAGTTTGGCGCGACTTACTTCCTGTCTCAGCAGCGCCCCCTGCTGTCGCTCATGGTTCCGAATCAACACGGCAGGAAGTGAACTCATGATCTCACCCAGGTGACACTCCTGTCGCACAAACTCTGTGGTTGGAGGTTAAAGGTCAGGTACTGCTGCGGTAGACAGGAGCGCGGTGAGTGTGAGAGGGACCTTCTCTGCACATGCTCAGAAGGGTGTGAGCACCACTCAGGTATCCCAGCAGCCTCTGCTGCATGTTCTCAGCCCAATGGTCCTGGCGGTTGGGGAGCAGACGCAGTTCACCCCGGCGTTCCGTCTGGTAGAACTCCTACAGGGAGACACAAGGTCACCACCTCTCATGCCCCACCCTCTTACCCTTTACCTCCGCCTCCTGCATCAGCACGTCATTGGCTCTCCACAGCAGCGACGTCACAATAGCAAGGAAGGACCTGGAGAAGACACCGGTGAGGTCACAGCAGCAGACCACTCACACAACAAAGATGCTTCCTCTGCTCACTCTGGGGTCTGGTCCGGCGCCGGTCTGGATCCAAACACCTGGATTCGCTTGTCTGCCCCGCCAGACCTGTGACTTCTGCGTGTGCAGGTGTGGGCATTAGTGCGAATGAGACTGAGTGTGTGTGTGTGTGTCTTTTGTACCTGTGTCGACCAGACTCCGAACTTTGGACCTCGTGAACTTTATTCTCTGACCTCATGCCTGGGTCTCCTGCCGGATCTGTGCCCCCCTTCACTTTACCAAGGGATTTGACCACGCCCACAACTTGGTCATTCAGCATGCAGGTTTTGGCCATGGACGGCTGCAGGAACCCAAAGGGCGTCTCAGCCTGCACCTGCTTTTTGGAACTGAGAGGTGCTAGCTGGAGATAGACCTCCTGCTCCGGGGCCTGGCCTTCAGAAGGGTCCTGGAGGGACAGAAAGAGATGAGCGGCCCAGACATTGATGACCCACATGCCCACATACCAGTGGGTGGTCCAGATAGTGGCGTCGGCGGTTTAGGTCATCGATGATGGAGGACAGGAACGAACATACTTCATCAGGGGATTCCTGGAGACCGAGTCAGAGAGAGAGAGTTGGCGCAGCCCCCGACAGACACATATCTCCGACTCACCTGCGGGTCGTCCATCATTCTCCTCAGCTGCTCCAGCTTTCCTCTAATCCTCAACTGCTGCTGGACGCTGGTGGCTTCCTGTTTCCATGGCGATCAGAGGCCTCGGTCAACACACACGTACACAAGCCCACACACACATGCGCGCTGGTACCTCAGCCTTCATCTGAAGTCTACTCCGGGTAATAATATCTTGGACCTTCTCCTGAAACTCAGCTTCTGACAGCATGATGGATAACTTTTCCTCCAGTCGCGCAGAGGCCACTTTCACCTGCATGGGGAGTCACAGGTCAGACTATGGATGCCCCGACTCCCGCATCTGACATCGGCCCATCAAAAACTGAAGAATCCAACTGTGAGAGGCGCGTGGAAGCCAGGTGGATAAAAACAGGCAACCACGACGGACAAACTTATATACGCAATATATGTTGCGCTGCGTGAACTGAAAAAGACGGCATGTTTCTTTACTTCTACGTGCAGTCGAACAAGGGAAGCGGCGGCGTGACGCCCGGCTGTGTCACCTTCAGCTGGCTGGTGCGGCTGAAGTCTTCCAGTTTGGCGTGGACTGCTTCTTCGTTCTCCTTGATCCTCCTGTTCTCTTCTACCAGCTGTTTTTGGTAGTGCTTCACCTCCGGAACACTGAAGTGGCCCCCCTCACTGAATACCCTGCCGTGACGCACACACGTCGGTGAGACTCAGTGACCGAGGATCGGGGTCCCAACCGCATCCCTCCTCACTGTGGGGGTGTGTCCGGCAGACCACAGTCGGACTGACCTGAAGGAGCCGAGCAGCGACTTTGTTGCCTCTCGCAAATACTGAACTCGACTTTGCACTGATTCGCTGAAGGAGGACTGGAGGTTCTGAAGGTCTCGGATGTGACTGTCCAATCCGTCCTGAAGGGCTGAGCTCAGCTCCGACAGCCTTCTGAAATATGGTGAGAGACACAGTCAGTCAGCCAGGCAGCGGGCGAGCAGGAGAGAGTGGGTCGGGGGGGGAGACATACCGTCGGCTGGTCTTGGCCGTCTGCACGTCCCCCTCCATGCAGGTCAGCATGTCGCTGATGAGCTGGTTCCTGGAGGTGACTGACAGCTGATGCTGCTCGAAGTCGGAAAAGCAGGAATTCAACTCTTCTGTCACCTGATGTCTGTGCGAGTCCCAGCACTGCTGATGTGTCTGCAGCTCCGCTGCACACACACACACACATACATACACACGATGCTGGGCCCACCGCAAACTCCAATGATCGATCACAGCTGACAGGACATGGACGTCAGTCTCTGTGACTCATCTGCGAGTGTGTTACCGAGTCGCCGCTCAGTCACGTGGAGGCAGAGGAGTTCTGGATTGAGCCCCTTGCTCAGAAGCGTCTGGTCCAAACGCACTGCCTCTTTGCGCTCCTTCACCATGGAGCCAGCGGAGGTCAGCACCACGTGGAAGCGCTCCTCCAGGTGCTCCAACAGCAAAGTCCGAGTCCTAACAACACACCACCCGCTGTTTCCTGCGTGTGTGTGATGGTGTTCTTGTACTTCTAGCTTTGTGAGGACCTGTGTGAGTTTTTAATCAACAGAGTGAGAACATTTTGGCCGGTCCTCACAAGCCTCATTTTGAGGGTTAAAACTACAAAATAGCTCGGTCATTATATTTGAGTTTTAGTTTGGTTAAGAGTAAAGGTTACGTTTATGTGTTTTAGATGGTTAGGTTTAGGGGGAGAGGCTGGGGAAAGGGTTATGTCAATGACGGTCCTCACTAAGATAGAAAGACAAACTTGTGTGTCTGTACGCACGAGCTGAGTGTGTGAGTGAGCAAATTCACGTCAAACACCGTCAGGTCCGTTTCCCGAGGAACTGAGTCCGGCATGTCGGGGGCGGAGCATCTGAAGGCAGGGCCGGTGTAGGACACGCCCCTTGTTGAGGTGAAGCTCTCCCACACATTGAAGTCACTGATGTCTCGCAGACAAGTCTCTGCCTGAACACAGCAGGAAGACGGACACACGTGAGCACGTGCAGACTCACCTGTTGCTAACTCTGCTCAGTCACTAGACGGAGACAATGGAGCTGCGGCAGGAACGCCTCCATAGATCACCTCAATCAGCCAATCGTGGGTCATGGGGTCGTCATCGTCCTGGCGCCGCGGAGCCCGATCGTCTGACAGCTCCTCTGAAAGGTGCAAACAGAGTGAACACAGATCAAAATCATCATCGACATGTCATTCACGTACGAGTGTTTTTGTTGTTGGCTTTCTTGTTGATGTTGGCGATGGATCGGGGCCGGAGCTTCTGAAGTTCTTCTGGACTCTGGGCAAGTGAAGATATCGTCTTAAAAAGGGCTGTGTGAGCCGGGTTAGCTGGGACCATCTCACCGGTGAGAAGGCGTCACTGAGGCGGAAGAAAGTGGCCAGATTTCGACTGTAGGAGGACAGTTCGTCCACGAAGATCCACGGGAGGCGGTCCAACACCGAGTTGCTTTGGTCCATCACTTGCTGTGAGCCCCTGGGGTTCACACACAAACACCAAGCTCAGTCCCAGAGGTTCAAATGGACCGGGCACGGAAGCATCAGCACCACTTCTGCTGGATGTCCTTCATCTGTTCCTGAAGCGTTTTCTTTTTGCTCTCCTGGCGGCGTTCCAACAGCTTTGTTTCCTTCTTACTCTCCTGGCGCCGTTCCGTCAGCAGACCGTCCTTTTTGCCCTCTTGACGCCGTTCCGCCTCAGTGGTTTCTTTGCCGGCCTCCGGGTGAAGAGCCGCCAGCAAAGCGTCCATGTTGCTCTCTTGACGAAGTCGCGCGAGCAGCAAGTTCAGTTCTGCTGCTATATTCTGGGGGGCAGCAGTGAGACACCACACGCTGACATATGCATGCTAACACAGAGTCATCAGACAGCAGAGGAGCGAGTCAACTGAGGAGAGAGTCAACAGAGGAGCTAGTCAGCAGACTGGCGAGTCATCAGAGGAGTGAGTCATTAGATGAGTGAGTCATCAGACTGGCGAGTCATCAGAGTGGCGAATCAACAGAGGAGCGAGTCAACAGAGGAGCGAGTCAGCAGACTGGCGAGTCATCAGAGGAGTGAGTCATTAGATGAGTGAGTCATCAGACTGGCGAGTCATCAGAGTGGCGAATCAACAGAGGAGCGAGTCAACAGAGGAGCGAGTCAGCAGACTGGCGAGTCATCAGAGGAGTGAGTCATTAGATGAGTGAGTCATCAGACTGGCGAGTCATCAGAGTGGCGAATCAACAGAGGAGAGAGTCAACAGAGGAGCGAGTCAACAGAGGAATGAGTCATCAGAGGAGCGAGTCATCAGAAAGGTAAGTCATTAGAGGAGCGAGTCATTAGAGGAATAAGTCATCAGAGTAGTGAGACATTAGAGGAGTGAGTCACTAGAGGAGCGAGTCAACAGATGAGTGAGTCAACAGAGGAGCAAGTCATCAGAAGAGTCACCAGAGGAGAGAGTCAACAGAGGAGAGTGAGTGAGTCACCATCCTCTGAGGCTTCTGGGAGTGTGTGAGAAAGTCCAGGTGGCGATCCAGTTCCTGCTCTCGTCTCTGGACGCTGCTGCAGTACATCTCCCAGAGCAACGCCACGGCTCGCATCACCACAAACACGCAGTTGCTGAGACGGTAGGATGAGCGAGAGACAGAGTTCAACCAGACCTGTTGAGGGAGTGAGAGGAAGGTCAAAGGTCGTGTCAGACCGACGGTCGGTCTGGGGGACATGACTCAGATGGACACTGACCTCAGTAGCAGTCTGTCGTTCTTCATCGTGCCTATGGCTTTGACCAATCAGAGGCAGAAGTTCTGAGTTCAGAACCTCAGAAACCTGTTCATCTGAGAGCTGCAGTGCTGCGAGGGCCTCCTGCAAGACATCGGCAGCACCAATGATGTCGTCCTCCATGACAACAGCTGCAGGTGGGAACCTCCAGATCAGAAGTCTTTACCTTGCAGCGGACAATATTTGCCAGACGATGCTCCTGCACGCGCTCAGTGCAGTTCCGTACCTGCTCCAGCAGGAGGGTGTGGAACCGATCTGCGTGCCACACACACACTTAGAGACTCAAGTGTGTGAAATTCATCAATAAAAACAACGCTACATACCAATTTGTTGATTGACAGCCGTCATTTTGTTAAGCCAATCAGAGACAAGCTCCACAGAGGGTGGGACCAGACCTCTGGAGGAAGAAGACATTTGGTTAAGACGTCCAGATTTGAGGAACGGACCTCGACTGACCTGATGTCGGTGATGATGTCACGGCGCCGCTCAGTCAGGTGACTCAGGCGTTGTCTCATTTTCTCAAACACTTGTTGCTCCGCCCACAAACACTCGTCATCATCGCCACGGCAACACGTCCTGCCAGGAAAGCACAGGTCAGAGGCTGGACCAGTCGCTGACCGACACAGACGCTGGGACGACTGATCCACCCACCTGAAACCATCTATCACCTGCTGGACCCGTCTGGTCTTCCAGCCTGACAGCGTGTCCTCCCACTGGAGACGAATGAGGGACTCCTGCCGCAGGACGTCCTCCTGCAGCAGCAGCACCAGCTGAGCACTTCTGCGGCGCTCCATCAACAGAGACGTGTTCAGGCCCTGCGGGACACTCTGTCATCACAGGGGCTCAAGGTGAGGGGGTCAGGGATATGGGGTCTACCATGGCTTTGTCCAGGATCAGTCGGCGGACACTGAGTGGAGGAAGAAAGCTCAGGTTCTCCAGCACGTGGCAGGATGAGGCCAGGATTGCTCTTATCTACAGAGGCAGAACACTGCTTAGCCCGGATGCTCTTTCACATGACCTCTTGGACCTGTCCATCTCACCTGTCTACCATGGAGACATTCCCTGTCCAGCAGGCTCTGACGGAATTGACTGATGTTTTTCTTCTTCACGGACAACTCCTCCAGCAGCTGGTCCCACACATCACACACACCCTGTTCTCAGGACACACACACACACACACATGTTGGTATCTCGGTCCTTGTGAGGACCTCTCATGGCCATAACCCTTTCCCCAGCCTGTCCCCCTAAACCTCATTCTGGGTTTCAGCTTGCTATTTTGACGTTTGGAAGTGTGGGGTCTGGCTGAATGGCACCCACAAAGGCATAAGGTCCTCACAAGGATAGTGTTTTGTCAAGAATTGGTCCCCACATGCAAGGATCAACCTGGCACACAGGTTCTCAGAAGCCACTGATGCACGGTGGAGCCAACTATCCTGCTTGTGACAGAAGCTAATGACCTGCAGGCTGGCGTCATGAAGTTTATCCAGACTGTCCCTCAATGTGTTCAAGCGCTCGTCCACGTCCCTCAGAGACGACACCAGCTGACGACTGACCGAGACAACATGAGTTGTGTGGTCCTGCATACACACACAACAACAACACCAGAGTCAACATACTGTATATTCTACAGAGGGGCGTGAATGTAAACCAACCTCATCGATGGCTCTCAGCTCTTGGTCAAGTTGCTGTATTGCATCGTCGTGTTTCTTCTTATTTTTTTCTGCAATGTGGTCGATGATGTCTGAATGACCCACAGCTGCCGAGACACCAACACACACAGCTCATCACCACAACCTGTGATTGGCAGGACAGTGTGTCAGACACGGACCTGGCGCGTCAGGCAGCTTGCTGACGTCGTCATGGTCTTCTGTCACTTGTCTCCTCCTGGAAGACAAGGATGTTTCTTCTTCTTACACACCACGTTCAGTGACATGGCAGTGGAGTGTGAGCCTGTGTTCACCTCATCACAACTTGGCGAAGAATTCCACACGCTCCAGCTCGATAGCGCCACCTACAGCTCAGCTGACAGAGTGGCTGCGCAGACCAAAGGTGACTCGTTCTTATGCAGAAAACATGATGAAGCAATGTAGAACATTACGACTTTGAAGTCCTTCAGGTGACAGGTGACATCATCACTCAAAGACACAGATAACAACAAAGATCATCAAACACGTTCACTAAAGCTATAAATTGCGAAAACAGGAGTCAAACCAGCAGGATACCTGACGAACGTCCGAACGGCAGGGGGTGGCGCTACACAAGAGAAAAACAGACAGGATGGAGGTGGAGACACAAGGTGAAGCTTGTTCAGAAATGTCCCAAGAACTTTCACAGGATGCCCGAGAATTGATGGGCGGAGATCCAGAAAATGTGGAAGGTGGAAAGAATTACCATCAGCGGCTGACGAAAGCATTTCTGAAGGAGCACTGTGAGAAGTTCAAGCTCAGCCCCACACCTCAACACAATGACAACTTGTATCTGCACTTCAAAGGATTTTCAGCCATTGAGAACCTGGAGGACTTCAGCGGCCTCAAGTGCCTCTGGCTGCACGGGAACCGGCTGCGGTGCATCCAAAACCTAAGCGCGCAGACAGAGCTGCGATGTCTCTTTCTCCAGGAGAACTCCATCTGCAAACTTGAGAATCTGGAACACTTGGTTTGTCTGAGCACTTTGAATGTCTCCAACAATAATATCAGCAGAGTGGAAGGTCTCGCCTGCCTCCGGCAGCTAAGCACGCTCAACCTCGCCCACAACAAGCTGGAGACGGTGGACGACATACGACACCTGAAGGACTGTCTGTCTATCAATGTACTGGATCTGTCTTATAATCGGCTGAATGACCCCGAGATAATCTCTGTGCTGGAGTCGATGCCTGACCTGCGAGTCCTGTACCTAACGGGAAATGAGGTGGTAAAAAAAATCCCCAACTACAGGAAGACCATGATCGTGCACCTCAAGCAGCTGACCTTCCTGGATGAACACCCAGTCTTCCAGAGAGAGCGAGGATGCGCTGAGGCATGGGCAGCGGGGGGCCTGGAGGAGGAGCAGCGGAAGCAAAAGCACTGGGTCACTCACGAGCAGAAGAAGCTTCGTGAATGTCTGGATGCCATGGTGACCATCAGAAAGAAAGGCTTGGAAAGAAGTTTCAGAGAACTACTCAGCCACGAGAGCAGGAGCGGGGAGCCTAATGTCCAAAAGACTGTTAGTGAGACTGTTGTCCACCACTATGTTGACCAACAAGAAGAGGAGCAGCAGTCAGTTGACCAACACCAAGAGGAGCAACATTCGGTTGACCAAATAGCAGGGGAGATAAAGAAAACACAACAAAAACTGGGGGACAAAAATTCAAAAGATCAGCAAGCAGAGAGAGGAGACCAACAACTGCAGCAACAGAAGGACCATTTTCACCCAGTCAAGCAAACACCAGAGAGAGGCGACCATCACGCACAGGGCCCAGTTGACAAGGAAGAACAACACCTCGCAGACTGGCAACATTCAGAGCCGCCACAGTCAGCTTGCAAACAAGTAGAGGCAAAACAATCTGTTGACAAACTACCAGCTGAGCAACAGTCAGGTGACCAACCAGTAGAGGAGCAATACTCAGTTGTAGACTGGCAACAATCAATTCCTCAAGAGTCAGGTAACCAACAAAAAGAGGAGCAATGGACAGTTGACCAACAAAAAGAGGAGCAACAGACAGTTGACCAACACAAAGAGGAGCAGCAGACAGTTGAAAAACACTTAGAGGAGCAACAGACAGTTGATCAACAAAAAGATGAGCAACAGACAGTTGACCAACACAAAGAGGAGCAGCAGACAGTTGAAAAACACTTAGAGGAGCAACAGACAGTATACCAGCAAGTAGACGAGCAACAGCCAGTTGATCAACAAAAAGAGGAGAAACAGACAGTTGCCCAACACGAAGAGGAGCAACAAACAGTATACCAGCAAGTAGACAAGCAGCAGACAGTTGACCAACACGAAGAGGAGCAACAGACAGTATACCAGAATGTAGATGAGCAACATCCAGTACACCAGCAAGTGGAGGAGCAACAGTCAGTTGATCAACAAAAAGAGGAGAAACAGACAATTTACCAACACAAAGAGGAGCAACAGACAGTAGACCAGAATGTAGAGGAGCAACATTTAGTTGACCAACAAAAAGAGGAACAACAGACTGTTGACCAATGCGAAGAGGAGCAACAGTCAGTTGACCAACACAAAGAGGAGCAACAGGCAGTTGAACCACTAGTAGAGGTGCAACAGTCAGTTTATCATCAAGTGCAGTATCTACAATTGGTTGACAAACACAAAGAAGAGCAACAGGCAGATGAGAAACACGAAATGGAGCAACAGTCAGAAGACCAACAAGGAGAGGAACAATATTCAGTTAACCAACAGGAGGAACAAGAAGAGCAACAAACAGTTGACCATCAAGAAGAGGAGCAGCAGTCATTTCACCAACCAGCAGTGGAGCAACATTCAGTTGACCAATCACAAGAGGAGCAACAGTCAGTATGTCAACAAGAAGAGAAGCAACTGTCAGTTGACCAACCGGTTGAGGAGCAACTCTCAGTTGACCAACCAGTAGAAGAGCAAGAGCCAGGTGTCCAACAAGACAAGGACCATCAGTCAGCTGACAAACACAAAGCGCAAAAGTCAGTTGACCAACAAGAAGTTGAGCAACAGTCGGTTAACAAACAAGATGCGCATCAGCCAGCTGACCGACCAGTATATGAGCAACAGTCAGTTGACCAACAAGAAGAGCAACAGTCAGATGTCCAACAAGAGGAGTATCAGTTAGTTGACCAACAAGAGCAACAGTTAGTTGACCAACAAGAAGAGGTGCACCAGTCTGTTCAAAAAGAACAAGCACAACAATCAGTTGACCATCAAGAAGATGTGCAACAGTCAGTTGACCAACAAGAAGAGCAACAGTCAGATGTCCAACAAGAGGAGTATCAGTTAGTTGACCAACAAGAGCAACAGTTAGTTGACCAACAAGAAGAGGTGCACCAGTCTGTTCAAAAAGAACAAGCACAACAATCAGTTGACCATCAAGAAGATGTGCAACAGTCAGTTGACCAACAAGAAGAGCAACAGTCAGATGTCCAACAAGAGGAGTATCAGTTAGTTGACCAACAAGAGCAACAGTTAGTTGACCAACAAGAAGAGGTGCACCAGTCTGTTCAAAAAGAACAAGCACAACAATCAGTTGACCATCAAGATGTGCAACAGTCAGTTGACCAACAAGAAGAGCAACAGTCAGATGTCCAACAAGAGGAGTATCAGTTAGTTGACCAACAAGAGCAACAGTTAGTTGACCAACAAGAAGAGGTGCACCAGTCTGTTCAAAAAGAACAAGCACAACAATCAGTTGACCATCAAGATGTGCAACAGTCAGTTGACCAACAAGACGAGGGGCGACAGTTTGTTGACCAAGAAGTAGTGGAGGAACAGTCAGTTGGCCAACAAGACGTGGAGCAACAATTAGTAGACCTACAAGAAGTGATGCAACAGTCAGTTGACCAACAAAAGGAGCATCATTTTCTTGACCAAGAAGAGGAGCATCAGTTTGTTGACCAAGAAGAGGAGCATCAGTTTGTTGATCAACAACAAGAGCAACAGTCAGTTGACCCACAAGAAGAGGAGCAACAGTCAGTTGACCGAGAAGAGGAGCATCAGTTTGTTGATCAACAACAAGAGCAACAGTCAGTTGACCAACAAGAAGACGAGCAACAGCCAATTGACCAACACCAAGAGGAGCAACTGTCAGCTGACCAACAAGAAGAAGAGTTACAGTCAGTTGACCAACAAGAGATGGAGCAACATTCAGTTGACCAAAAAGAAGAGGAGCAACAGTCAGATGAGCAACACAAAGTGCAACAGTCAATTGACAAACACCAAGAGCAACAGTCAGACGAGGAGCAACGGTCAGATGACCAACTAAAAGAGGAGTTAGTTGACCAGCAAGAAGAAAGGGATCAGGAAACAGAAAATACAATGTGCTACAAGAGCTCCAAAGGTCAACAGCCTGAGAGAGGACAGAAGGGGGCGCTCACCGAGGAAGATTTTAAACCAGTCATGCGAACACCTGAGAGAGGTGACCATCACTTACAGGGCCCGGTTGACCAGCAAGAACCACAGCTCTCAGCCTGGCAACATCCAGAGCAGCGCCTTGAAAGTGAACGCCAAATGCGCTACAGGTCTTCGCACACTCCCTCTCCGGCTCAGATCTTAGAGACGCCCCAAGTGGAGAAGAGCGAGGGGGAGGCGCCTCTCCAGGCTGAGGTGAAGTCAGAGCCGCCGGTGCAGCTGTGCATGCTGCTGGCGGCCACCGTCTCTCTCGCCTGTTCTTTCTTTGTTTCCATGATGTATTTCTTCTACCAAGACGACTGAGCCCTGAACCCATGAGCTCCTTATTAAATGAATGCAGAGGCACAGGCTGTTGAAAGACTGTGTGGCGTCATTTTCGCTCGGCTCCTAACATCGGCGCAGGCCCGGTTCTTCCATCGCACCCGAACCACGGACCCGACACTTTCCCTTAGTTCTCACGGCACAACACGTCCATGAAAGATTAACGAGTTAGCAGAACTCACCCGAATCAGCCAAGGCGCTTGCTCGACCGCCAGAGACGTTCGGTCCGCGTCTCTCGGTCACCATGACAACCACTCGGTGTCAGTGAATTGGCGGCGTGTGGTGAACTGGAAGACCCCGAGGTCTGTGGAGGAAAGAGGGACTTCCTCCACAGACCTCGGGAGGAACTTCAACATTTTATATATATAATGTTGACTAGACTAAACTGAGGTTTGTCCCGCCTACTTAATTTTCATAATGACAGCGAAATGTCGAAATAAATAGTAGTCAAAAATGAAAAAAAAAAACTAAAAAAGCGAAATGCATAAACAAATGTTGAAATAACAAAATATATAAAGTAAATGTACAAATAAAGTCAAAGTGTAGAAATAAATGTATATATACACACACACACAGAAACCATTCGTTGACAAAAATGAAATCACATTTTTTATTTCAACATTTATACATTGATTTATATATTCATGACTATGTCATTTACCTTGTACCTTCGTAGAAAGATGACCATTTCCGTCGGTTAATAATTTTCTCGGCTACTGAACTATTCTGGAGGCGGAGCTACCGGCAATTACCAACTGAGGCATCTGATACGTTAATAAGACCCATTCGGAAAAGCTTGGGTGGCGCATGCGCAGTGTGCTTTTGGTGGTTTCAATAGGTGTGAAGTTTCTCACATCCAGTCCTTTTCACTGGTGCCATCACCGTGGAAACATAGCCTCATCAGTCCTACCAGCTCCAGCCTTCCGGACTTAACCATCCATGAAGTTCAACTGGTCTGGAGAGCTCACATCCGGCCACCCTCTTCTCAGGGGATCTGATTTAGCTTTCATCTGATATACCATTTGGAAACTAAACAGAGGGACTCGGCATCATCAGCAGGTGCACACAAGAAAACTTTAATTCCACTTCAACAACATAAAATGAGTGAGGGGACCGAGGTCTGAGCACAGAAGACACCTGGAGAAGCGGAGCCCATGTGATGTCACAGGACCAGGACGAGGACCAGGGCCTACAGTCACAGGACTGTTTAAAAACCAGCTGCAGTCTTCCGTCAACAAGACAGTGAATAAATCAACAACTTTCCTCTCCATGATATTTGCCCTTCGACTGCTGTTCCACATGTCAGGTCAGGGTCCACGTTCTCTCAGGCCCAGGCTGCTCCTACACACACACGTTTTGCTGTGTTAAGGAAGACTAGGTCTGGACTGCAGCTGTCCGACTTGGCGAGACCAAGTCCTGGTCGGCTCCGTTCAGGACTCACCTCTTGTCTCTTTAGTCCTGAGTATGTCCTCCTCCTGCTCATCCTCCTCCTCTTCCCCTTCCTCCTCCCCATCTGTGTCCACTGACCTCGCCTTCTCTGAGAATGGCGCCACTGTCGCCAGCAAACTGGGAAGGGTGAGACAGGAGAGGATGCGGGACTTCAACATCTGGTACGCTGGGTTTCCTGCGTATCTCTCCTTCACTAGGAGACGGATAGCGTCCACCTGCTCCTCAGCCACCTCCTCGTGCTGGACAACTGAGGAAACGAGAAGGTTATTTATGATGGTTTGGCCGAGGACTATCAATACCAAGCAGATTGTCATTACCTGAGTCTTCAGTTGATGCTCTAGAATCACACTGTTCCTTCTGCAGTAAAGGGGTCTTGGCCATGTCTGGTGTGGTGAGCTCAGGTCCCGTGGTGGGACACAAAAGAAGCGCAGATGACCTGATGAGGGACTCCCTGGCCTGCAGAAGCTCACTGAGCATGTTCAGACTGCTGAGACAGGGAGGCAGGTATGGGAGTCTTTTGTTGAGGCCTGCTACAGCTACAGCCTCCGGACCAGTCAGCCAGGCGCGCACCTCCTCCCTGGACTCAATGAACATCAGGGTGGGATCTCCACTGAGACAGTCCCTGAGTGGACAAGCAGTCTGGACCCCCAAGCTCTGAGGTCTAGGAGCAGGGGAAGGGGGCTGGAGGACCAGGATGGAAGAGCTGGGAACCATGGTGACAGGCCGGGTTGCAGTTACAGGCAGAAGAAGCTGCTTTCCTCGGAGAGGAGCAGGAAAGACATTTCCACGCTGGTTCTGGTTTCTGGAGCTCCTCGCTGGACCTGAACGACCAGAGCACTTTTTCCGGGTTTGACTCTGAAACCAGAGAGACATTTATCAGTTTGGAGGCAGTGTTCTTAAGCTGCATGGCAAGTCAACACTCATGGGTGGAGAGATCTGACCTGTAAAAAGTCCTGAGCTTTCGGGGTCTTTTTTCGGACGCGTCTTCTGCCTAAGGTGGTTGTTTGTTCTTGATGAAGGTGGGAAGGGACTGGTTCTTCTGAAGATGTTCTGAGCGCAGGAGAAGCTGTAGAAGCGGGAGGTGAAGTTGTAGATACAAGAGGAGCGTTTTTTGGACTACTAGCTGGACCTTGACTGGCTGACAAGGAGGTGGAAGGAGGAAGTGGCAGGAGCGTGGTGGGTGGAGTCAGAATCCAGGTCTGAAGAGGAGCTGCTGACAGATGCGGCGGTGAGAGCAACTTCACATAGACCGGAGCTGCCTTGTCCTGCACCACCTGCTTCTCTTTGCAGTCCCTCTGTGCCTGCAACATCCCTCTCACTGTTTTGGGATTTGGTGCCTTGATGGCGGCGGCATCTGGAGGTGCTGGATGCGCAGGGCCCGAGCTCCTCTGCCCAATCACCTCCTTGCAACCCACTGTATCCACACTCATCAGCTGCAGGAGGAGGCGGAAGAAAGTCACAGAAGGAATGCTCCGCCGCGTCTCCTCCCTCACCAGATCCGCAGCAGTGAGTTGGGTCTTCAGGGGGAACAGAACATTCCCGACCCATGGCAGGACGACAGAGAGCATGGCCTGCTTCAACCCGGATTGTTTGGTGACCAGCTGCCTCTGCAGTTTCTGCGCAGTCAGCATCTGCATCAACGTAGTTTCTGGCCCCGCCCACTTGACCTCCTGCGGACACGGCCCCACATGGACCGAGCGTCCAGACTGACCGGCCAGTGTGCTCCTCTCCCGCTCCGGGCCGCTGGAGACAGAGGATAGCTCCACCTGCTGGAAGAGTTCTTCAGGCTGATCTTGGGGGATCCACTCCAGGAGTCGAGGCACCTGGTACATCTCCTGATCCTCCCTTTCATTCAGCGGCTTCTTTCGGCTCCTGCTGCTCTTCTGCTCTTCATCACTGTCCATGTATGGCACCTCCTCTTCATCTTCCTCGTCCTCCTCCTCACATTCCTCTTCTTCACTCTCCTCAACTTTAAGTTTCCTTTTCTTTCCATTTTTCCCATGCACCGCCTTCTTCTTCCAGCACTGTTGAGGAGAAGGTCAAATGGTGGAAACCGTGGAGGCTTGACAGGTGAGGTCAGGTGATGACCCGGAGGTACCTGGGAGTCAACGGTGCGGCTCAGGGTCTTCCAGGCTTTGAGACATTGACCGTCGTTTCTGTTGGGGATTTCTGCTGCGATCTTGGCCCACCGACCTGAAGACACAGCAGCGACCGTCAACAGGTCCACATCCACTAAGGTGGATCACCGGTCACTCACCCACACCGTGAGCCTTCACTAGTTTCAGTAGCAGCGCCCTCTCCTGGTGGTCAAATGGTCCTCTCTTGGTTCCAGCTTTCAAGCAATCGTAGTACCTATGGGAGAATGAGTTTAGTGAGTCAGACCAGAGCCTGAGCAGACCTGATGTGAGACAGTAGCGCACCTGTCTCTGCACGCTCCATCGGTGCGACCCGGGACTTCCATTCGGATCTTCCACCAGCTTTTCTCTCCATAATGGGACACAGCCCGGAGGAGCAGCTGTCAAATAGAGCAGGGGTTCTTAACCTATTTAATCTCAGGCAAACTATCGAAAAAAATGGGAAAAACTGAAAAGAATTCTGAATAAAATAACTATAATAAAACCATGTCTAAATATCATAAAAAACATTTTTAACTCCAAAGTATCGCCATTAAATGTCATTAATTTTCATGAACAGTGTTTACTGTTGAGGGCGCCATCACTTTCTTCTCCATAGTTGGTAACTATCACAGACTTACAGCTGTCAAGTCAATTCAGTGACACACCACCGCCACCATATGTGGCAAAAGTATTAAAACTGAACGTCTCGCAGCCCAAAGGTGTAAAACAAAAAAACTTTTAACGGCCCTCAGGGAGGCGCTCGCGGCCCGACCATGGGCCCCGGCCCTCTGGTTATGTATCACTGAAATAGAGCACTGTCAATTTGCTGGGTGAGACAGATGAAAACAGACAGAGAGAGAGATCAGAAACAAGGGCAAAACCATGCACGTGGTCCAGTCTGACCAGGATTTAGGTACAAGGAAATACATTTGTCCTCAGACAAGGGTCAAGTGACCATCGCTCACTGAGGATGACAGGAATCTTGTGGTCAGACTAGACACCATGTCTATGTTCATGGTGGGACAGGCACCCACCAGGCCAGAACCACCAAGAGATCATCCAGCAGAAAGTCATTGTGCAGACTCACCTGATCCTCAAACTTGGTCCATGGTCCTTTCTTGATGTTCGGGTCCAGAACATGGCTCCACCTGTAGACCAGTTGGCTAACGTCTCTGCCCTCCATGAAGTAACTGACTAAAGAAAACAGATTCACAATGAAAAACCACTTTGACCAGGACCCACCACGACCTGCTTCCGGTCAGAGACCCACTCTGAGTGTAGGGGACAAAGTTTCCAATTCTCATTTTGTCCACCAGCTGTCGCAGCTGTGCATCCTCCTCTGGAGTCCACGCGCCTCTCTTCAGCGAGTCTGACACGAAACGCTGGAAGGTCTGAAGACACATGAAGGCCGTCCTCCCGGTCTGTGAGAGGACAAGGAAAAGAGAGTGCTGACCACTGCCGGGGACTTCATGTAACCCGGACCACCAGTCTGGGACTCACCCCCAGCTCCTGGCTGATCTCTTCCCAGTGCCTCTCCTGATGTGTGTTGCAGAGCTCCTTCAGCTTCTGCACCTCATCCCGGCTCCAAGTGGTCTTGTTGATGGATGGGTGAAGAAAGTTCTGCCAGAACAGTTGCAGGTCGCCTGGCAGTCGGCTGCCTTCGAACTGAAGGAGCAGAAGCTCGTGTGACCAGAGTGGAAGGGGGAAGTGGAGGAGCAAAGGCGAACAGGAGAACGTTCTTACGTCAATGTTGGAGATCTTCTGCCAGTCATGATCGCAGTAGCGATCTCCGATCAGCTCTTCCTGGTTCTGCTGCCTGCCGGGACCCCCCACACTCAGCTGTGGTCGTAGTCTAGAGCAAGTCAGATGTTCTGGTTCTGCCTACCTCAGCAGGTCCACTTCTCTCTCCAGAGCTTCAATCTGAAGTCTCAGTGGGGGGCGCTCTGCCTCCACAACAGCAGTCAGCTTCTGCGTCAGGTAGTCCACCCTACCAGGAAGAGATGAAGGTGAGTTTGGGGGGGCGGGGGGCGGAACAGCTCCTCCTTTTGAACTTACTTGGATAGTTTGGGCTGGACCAGCCTGCGAAGATGGTCTCTGCTCACAGCGTGGATCAGCAGGGTCTTCTGCCAGCTCTCCCCTGCACACAGCACAGTTCACCCAGGGGACAGGCTGCCAGAGTGACCACCCCTGACCCCCTTACATTTTCTGCTCTTCACCAGTCGCTCGTCCAAACACCCAGAGGTTCGCCGGCTCTTTTCCTGGCTCTCCGGGTTAGCAGGAGGACCCTGAAGATGGAGGAGTTAGCGTCTGCCATGGCACAGATGGGGACCTCACTGACACTCACCAGGCCGGTCACTTTGTCTTTGAAGTAGGGCTTCATGAAGTGACCCAGGTACAACTTGATGGGCTGCTGCTGAGCAGAGTGGGGCTGATCCCTGATTGGTCCGTTCAACAGCGACTCCACTTGCCTCTGCAGACACAAGGTTCCGGTTGGCTGTCTGTGGTTCGGATGCACCATGGGTGGTTCTGACCTGCTCTCGGTGGTTCTGGCTCAGCAAAACCTCCAGCTGATTTAGCGTCTCCTGGAGGACTTGTTGATAGACCAGGTTCATCTGAAGACATGAGTCCACGGAGCGAGACAGACCCAGCTAAGACACGCACACGGTGACATCAGTGCATGGCCATCAGACAGGAGAAAATCATGTGTTTGTTTACCTCACTGTTGCTGTCTTCTTCATCATCATCATCATCATCAGCATCAGCATCATCTCCATCTTCTCCAACAACAGAAAAGAAAAAGTTCATGTGAAGTAATGAACAGCACCATCTACTGGACTCAAGTCGCTCTGCAGATACCGGAGTTAGAGGCGGGGCTGTAACTTCCAAGGACGTTCTCCAGGTCCTGGATCTCACTCTGAACCTTGTCTCTTTGGGCCAGGAGACCAGATGGCATCTGTGCACAGACAATTGTCATGTCTCCCAGCAGCAACACAATGTCACAACTGACAAAGACTTCATTAGTTGTTACCTTAATTGTATTTCACTCGATTATTTTCAAAATGCAACAGTGATGACAATTGAAATATTGACTCACCTGGTCATCTTCGTCCGAGTCTTCATCTAAAACACAGGAGATTTGTAACACACGAAGAGACAGAGGGAGGACACACTGGGAACAGACCTGTCTCACTGCTCATCAGGTCGATGTTGGCAACCAAACTTTGCTCCAGTTGTTGAACTTGTCGCTGGAGTCGGTCTCTCTCTTCTGACAATGAGACACTCATGTCTGTGAGAACAGCGCGCTCAGAATTAGTACACAGACATACAGACGCTAAACAATTCAGTTTGTTTATGCTGAGCAGAACATTGGCTCCAGCCCACAACTGTTTCCATGCAGACTGTTGGGCAGCCTGCCGTTTCATGGCACACAGCACTGCCAAAGTTCTGATTCTGACTTCAAGAGGATGGGTTTTCTCACTCTGATGTCAGTTCTCAAGCATTTCACACACACCTCTGGCAGCAGAGGGTCTGACAGCCTTTGCTCACATTATACTGAGTGACTGACCAGCAGCACTAATAATGCACGTGCATGCATGCTTTCACGTGCACGCACACCTTCATCGCAGCACTTGCCACTCACGTCAACACTCTCCCAGTCATGAGGTCAATGTTTTTTGGTCTCTTTTTGGCTGTCAGCCACAGTGAGGAGAAATAGACTTCCAAAGCAGGTTCCAGTGAAATGAGGGGCTGGGAGGTCAGGGTGGATGAGAGTCAGCTGATGTGTCAATCGTCATGTTTGGTGTAGCTGTCGATTTAAAGGTAGTTTCAACACACACTCTGAGCTCAGCACACAGTGTCATGCCAGCTAGCAGGCCCACAGCAGCCATGCACACACACACGCACGCGCGCGCGCACACACACACACACACACACACACACACACACACACACACACACACACACACACACACACACACACACACACACACACACACACACACACACACACACACACACACACACACACACACACACACTAGATATGAAGACATGTGGACATCCACTTCAGACATCATGACTGACATGGATTTTGGTCTTGTGGAAACAACACTTCAGTGTGCTTACATGGGACAGGAGGGAGCCTGGGGTTGAGTTACTAGTACTAAAACATTTATTTATAAATCATTAAGAAAGAACATGTGTCGGCCACAAAGTGCTGTACCCAGGTGAAGAAAGCATTCGACTATCTATTATATCCCTCTATTCAGGACGACAGAACCCCTAATGTGAAAGCACCTTTGAAGGAAGCTTGAAGGAAAAGGCTGCCAGTCAAAATGTCACAGGTGATTGTCGTCTTCAACTGTAGCTCAGACATTTTACCATCATGTTTATATATATATATATATATATATATATATATATATATATATATATATATATATACATACATTGTATGTGTTGGACATGAACGCAAATAACGTGTTCACTTTAAGAAGATGCTTTGCTACTTGTTTGTAAATGAAAATATTTCACGTGCACCGGCAAATACGTGATAAAAGTAAAATATGAATGTTTCCTTTTAACAACCTGAGTCACGGGACTGGTGACCGGTAAGACATGAAATACATCACTGAAGTAATTAATAAATAAACATCTACAACAACAATGGTCACAGACAACAGCCATCTAGACTTTTCAGATCTACTTATCACCACCGCGATAAAAGTAATGGTAACTGCCTCCTCGGTGCCACAGACAACAGTACTATTAAAATGAAACATTACTTGTCGGCGATGGAAGCGATTCCCGCCACCGTTCTTCTTACGTTTCCCATGTAGGACGTATTTGGTTCTCGGAGCGTTTCCGAGTCATGTGGGTTCCCGTTTGTTCTTCTTCGCTTGTGATTTGGGAGCATTGGCCGAACTGTAGCGCCACGAGCGTCCGGCGGCAAGATGTACCACTGACAGCGCAGGTAGCGCCACTGCTCTGTGGTGCCAGAGTGACGTAGAGGTCAGACAGAGAAATGACCTTTCCCTGAACGTCAATGCTACAAAAGTGCAGGGCCTTGCGCCTTGTCGCACAGTTGCACAGCAGGTATGGATGCTGGGGCGACACTTCAGGGGCACCAACAACTAGAAAAGCATAGATCCAAAAAAGAGTGGATCCAGTCAGTGATCCAGATCACTCCTTAAGTGAGTAATTTATTCCACGGATTGGAATTATTACCCGTTTCCTGATATCTCATCCAATTCAATCCAAACTAATTCTCTAAAAAAACAACTTCTCGCCATACAACAGTTTTGTTTTTGTATCTGTGTATGTTCTGTATAGACTCAAACCTCACGTTACAAGTGTGTAGAACTTTTGCGTACGTATTTTAGCGCTGAGTGAGGCACAAAACCAGTGACTCACAATTGCAGTTTTAAGAGTTGCTCAGATCAACGTGCTCAGACAATTCTCATAACATTACTTTTATGTTTCACTACGAGACACCTCACCACACGTGTGTCTCGTGGTTTATGGGTACAAATCTATTTCAATCTCTTTTACATCCATTAGACCTTCACAGAAGTGGTGGTCCATGAAGGAGATGCAGGACTAATGAGGAAGCCAAATCTGTTTCTGGTGAAGAGTGGAGTCCAACAAAGTCAGGCTATTTTGGTCAGTACACATAAAAAAGCATTTATTGTTTGACAAGTGGTCACACCACCCTCCTTGGGTCATGTGACTGGACGATTCATGCGACACAAGATGTCCCAGGCCTTCTTCCACTTCAGATCTTGGAGCTCCTTGGCTGACAGTTCCATTCTCCCAAAGGTCAGTGGGCAGAAGTTGTGATACGACTTGAAGACGATGACAAAAAGCAGCAGAGTGCAGACACGTGCGCCAGACCTGAGGGTGCCCCTGCGGCGCAGACAGACAAACGAACCAGGGGCCTTGTGTCACAAACACATGGCATGTGCCCTTTTTCATGGCAAAGACCATACAATATGTGCCGTTTCCTGGATTTGAGAAATTGCAGTTGGAAATCTACTCAAGTATTGACACATGAGGAACCAGCTCAGGTGATGT
The DNA here is from genome assembly GCF_027744825.2 of Synchiropus splendidus. Taxonomy (NCBI): domain Eukaryota; kingdom Metazoa; phylum Chordata; class Actinopteri; order Syngnathiformes; family Callionymidae; genus Synchiropus; species Synchiropus splendidus. The sequence goes on from NC_071340.1 coordinate 18,878,163, forward strand.
CTTTGTGGTGTGAAAACTGACCACAAAATGTCCTCTTGACTTGGTTGTGAGATGACAGACTTCATCAACATTAGTTTGTGCGCGTGAGATAAAGATGTGTGTAAAAAGAATGTGTGTGTGTGCGTTACCTGAGAAGGTGTGTGTGAGCGTGCTCCAGAAGGGCAGGGCTCAGCAGGTGCAGGCCACATAGAGCAGGCAGGTAGTGATACAGGAACAAGGTTTTGTCCATGAGAAGAAATGGAGCAAAATTGACCAACCAACCACCGACACAGACACAGCCCAGCGTCTGAAAGTGATCCCACACCTCTGCCACGAACAAACACACACAGGTGAGAAGTTGGGAATGACGGTGTGTGAGAGTATGTCTGTGTGAGAGCGCACCATCAGGCATGTCCTTGAAGCCCCGCCTCCTTCTGAGCAGGTACACGGCCGCTAAAACCATATAGATCAGAAGGCTGAGGTGGGCCAAACACCAGGACACTGGATTCCCGATCAGATGGATTTGAGCCTGAAAACACAAAGACACACTTAACCACCTAAGTGTGCGTGTGTGTGTGTGTGTGTGTGTGTGAGTGTGTATGAAACTGACATTAGTCGACGGATGGAGCCAGTAGACTATGTTGGTTTCCATAGTGATCCACTCTAAAGGCGTGGAGCTGTACTTGTGTTCAGTGCGCTCCTGTTTGACTGACAGCATCTTCCACTGTGAAGACATCACAACATGGCATCGTGCACTGACCCTGAGACAGCAGCTCTCATGATGCCACACCTGCAACTCCACAAATTTGGCCCAGAAGCTAATCTTTCTGTTGACGTCAATGTAAGCAGGAGAATGCAGCTCTGCCTCCCGCTCCTTCTGCTCCTGACCTGTCAAATAGTCACGTCTACACTTGACGCCATGTCGCAGTGTGATTGGTCGTGGTCGTCATGGATACCGTACTGGTGCCGTAGCGATGTTCCTCCACTGACCAGCCGCTGGAAGACTTCAGTGTTTTCTCTGCAGCGATTTCTAACTGATGAAAACCCCAATCTGGAAGATAGACACCAGTACACTGCAACACATGTGCACCAGTTAGTCATGGCGACCAAGACAACAGCTCACTTATCTTTGTTGTTACCGCTAGAAAAGCTGAAGTGTTGACGTGGACCAGTCGCACCTCAGACATGATTGTCTTCCACGCCTCCGACTCTGAATCCCTATTGGTGATTTCCTGAAACCAAAATGAATCAGCTGACAGTCTGGCTGTCACTGTCTCACTGTTGTGGTCAGCTGTCTCAGAATCAGAAAAACTTTATTAATCCCAAAGGAAATTATGTTTGTGTGTTCTCACCACTCGCCAGAGATTTTGCGTTGGCATGGAAACATTGAAGTCGATGTAACCCGATACCTCTTGGGCATGAGGACTCATGGGAGCTGCTACGTCATGACTGCACACATGACATGATCACACATGCAGAGAGAGCAAGCGTCACCTCAGACAGAGACACCCCTGTTACCTGTTGAGAAAGCGTGACGTCATTCCATGGACCAGTTGAACAACATCCCCGTGTCGAACTACCCGAGGAGGACTGGAGACCTTCAGCCTGTTTCTTAAGACGCCGAAACATGGAGAGTCATCATCTGACCAAGTCAGCTGTCACGTAGTAGCAGCTCACCTGCCCGGCTCTTTGATAATCCACCAGTTGTTGACGTCCTTGTAAGGGTAGCATGTGACCTGCTGTTGGTGGGAGCTGCCTCTCCCACTTTCATACCTGCACAGACCCTAGTTGTCGCTCAAGTTAACTCAGCTGCCCTGGTGTCTTCCACTCTCACCTCACAGGGTAGTTGGCTTTATGGGAGTGGAGCCAGCATGGGAGGGGCAGTGAGGCAGAGCTGCGTAATGTCACCTGACTTCCATAAGCCACTTCTAGCGGTTGACCCCGGGTTATCCTGGAGAGACCCCCCTGTGAATGAACCCATCAAAGCAAAAACTTTCAGGGACTTGACCCGCAGAGTGTGTGTCTGTCTGCGCATATGTACCTGGTTTTGCTACACTTGTGGGGACCAACTCTTGAAAACTTTTGTTTTGTGGGGACATTTCTGCTGATCCCCACATGGTCAAGCTTCAATTTGAGGATTAAAACTGGGTCATTATAACTGGGTTTCAGTTTGGTTCAGACTCCTGGTTAAAGTTAGCCATGTGTTTTGGATGGTTAGGTTTAGGGGGAGAGGCTGGGGAAAGGGGTATGGCAATGAGAAGTCCCCACAAGAATAGTGTATACAAGTGTGCGTGCGTCTTACCTCCAGACTTGCTTGGAAGGCGGGACTCATGAGCTGGTCATGTGGGCCGCTTCGATTCAGGATGCTCAGATGAAGGAAGAACCAGAACACGTACAGCACACATGGAATGAACAGCAGACACAGAACTCGACCCACACACTGCAAAAACACATTCAGCTGCGCTCACCACACACACACACACACACACATGCACACACATGCACACACATAATTAAAACCATGACACAGAAAAGCTCATGGCATGAAACCCGACTCACATGACTGAGAGTCTTGTCTCCAATTAACCGCCAGGTGTGCAGAGAGGCCACGGCCACCAACAGCAGGTAGGAGAACAGGCCGGTGTACTTCACACTGCCACAGTCAAAGCGTCACAACATTCACTGAAAGGTTTGACTCGCATTTGAATGGATGTCACACAGAGGAGGTTGATGCTCACCCAACAGCTGCAGACGCAGCAGCACCAGACAGGAGGAGCCAGGAGTACCGGGACCAGGAGCTGCAAGGAAGGAGACTCTGAGTTGAGGCTTGGAGGGAGGCTTGGAGGGAGTGTGTGAGTGTGTGTGTGTCACCAGCATGGGGAGTTGTGGAAGCGCAGATAACAGTAGGAGGTGAGAAGAATGAAGAAGATGAGCACTGACTCAAGCAACATGAAGCGTGACTGGACGATCAGGGCATTCTCTGCACACAAACAGATGAAAAACAAAATCAAAGTCAATGACGCATCAAACACAGAAGAAGAGAGTGGCCAGTTACCGAGGAGCAGCAGAAGCGCTGACCCCACTGCTGACAGGTGAGAGGGGTGGAGCTCCAGTGACAGCAGGTACACCAGAGGGACACAGAGAGAGCCAGAGAGCGCAGGCAGCAACCTCAGGCCGGCCACGCTGACGCCAGCAGGGTATTCTGTGAACACACACACACATGCAAACATGCACTCGCTGCTGGCCATGATTCCAGTATCACGCCAGTCTCTACCTGCTCCGATCTTGTTCCAGGTGAAGTTTCCATCAAACCCTCCGATGTAAGCTGAAGAGGCACAAGAGTGGCCTCAGACACTAACTGGATATTGCTGAGTTGTTGGACATGGTAACTTACCTCCAGATGCCAGGATCATGTGTCCAAGTGGGGGCCCACTGTCATCCACGAAGAATATTCTTTTGGTGTAAAGGGACACAAACTGTCCATAGTAGACCTCGTCAAAACTACACACACAACATTAGAGGCACAACAGGAGCATCACAAATGACTAGCTTTCTCAGGGCGTTGAACACTCACACAACAGCGTTTGGGTAGGTCAGCTGACTCAGTCTGGTCCACAGAGACAACAGAGTCAGGAGAAGGAGCAGCAGGTCCACCCGGGCCGTGACCACCAGTGGATGCTGCAGCATGGCGCCTGCTCAGGTGAACTCAAGCACCTGGACCTTAAAGGAACAGCAATGGAATAGTTGAGGGCAAAATACAACTAAAACATAACAACAAAACAGCATTGATGTAGCTGAGGCATGTGGTTGGCCCTGTTAAAACAGGGTTAGCCGCTAGCTAAGTAACTAGTCGGGAGCGCTCGTGTGGCCTCATTTCGGCAACATGATGTTTGAGCTCACCGAATAACGTTCCGAGGCTTCCGCGGCGGCCACTTCCCCGCGGGTTCGGTTTCTCAGCCGGTGTTGTGTTTATTTTTCGATTGCTGCTGTCTGTCGATCGGATATCGACGATCGACGTTCGTGGCTGTTACCATAGACACCGAGCGCTATACGTCCGCCATCTTGGAACAGGTCGAACCGCTGTCACCGCGGCAGGTTCAAGTGAGTTGTTGTTTCATCAGGCAACGAGCACAAGGCAAGACAAATGCATTTCATTGCTATTATTGTTATTAGATTAGAGTTAACTGCCTTTATTTGTTTTTATTAATTATTAGTACAATTATGAATATTGAAAATATTAATATTACATTTTGTAACTCATATTATTGTCACACTAATAGTTTTTAAAACTGATAATAATATCAATCTTATTATTATTATTTTAGCATTACTTGTTTTATTGTCATATTTTTATAATTGCGATTATTATAATACTTTTATTATAATGACCTGATATAATACTAATTTATTTACTATCTTTATTTAAACAATTGCTCTAAGAATATATCTATACACTCTGATTACTGATATTTTGATTATTATTGTTATCAGTGATATCAACTTTATATTTAATGGCCTTGTAATATATAATTTACATTAATATTTACATAATCATTACAAATTCATACTTTAAACTCTATTAGCCTCTATTAAAAAAAAGGCTTCTGTACCGATCTCTTCACAGCAACATGAGTCATCTCTCCCTGATGTGACTCGGCCAATCACCTGCTCTGCTGCCGTGGCCACCTTCACTGTACCAACTGATAACATCAACCCACCATTGTTCATCAGCAGAAGAAGGTCGTAGCTCTTGTCACTTACACTGACATGGCTTCTGTGACCAGTCTGGTACGGCAAATGCCACAAAAACAAGAGACTAGACCCATGCTTCTCTACAAGAGCTTGGAAGCTTGGCTATGGAGCTCTTGTCCTCCTGCTGCTGTTCTCGACATGAATGTCTATTTTTTTTTTTTACCTCAGAACTTAGGAAATAGCTCTAGGATGAGACATTTGCTTGTATTTTTGTCTTCGAACAGCTGGTCATGGAACCACAGTAGAAAATGAACCCGCTGGCTCACACTGTCACAGGAAGATTGACATGCATCGTCCTTTCAAATAAAGAGTAAACAACCACAGTCACACATCAATAGTTTTACTGTACTGGCTCCAATATTCACAAATATTTCTCAAAACATTTCCAAATCTCATAAATACAAGATGTACGTCTCCACTCGTGTTACATGGGTGTTTGGTGGGAGATAAAAAAGACACACTTAACAGTCTAGTGTCATGGAAATAATGGAATCTAATGAAAGTTTCTAAAAGACCCGGATGGCATCATGCAGACATGAAGGTGGGGACAGGTGTGGAGGTGAGCAGTTATGACTCAGCAATTTATAGCAGTGTAGCTGATTATAGTGATACATTTTCTGATAAATTTTCAGTTTGTGATGCTGCTAGTGATCTCAAATATCATGACTAAACAGTTTATATGGCAGCAGTTTAGCTTGCAACTTATGACTTGTCAGTTTATAATGACTCAGCAGTGGATGACATGGTCGTGGATGCTCAGCAATTTCCGGAGTTTCTAAATTCGCCGTTCTCTGTAATCTGCAGGGATGACGTGCTGCTAGGGGACAGACCGTTCCTCTGTGACGTCATGCCATAACGTTCCTTCAGCTGCGTTAGTGCCACCATGAGGCGGCTGTTGGCGGCGTCCAGACTCGCAATCCGCATTTCCTGAGGGGAGAAAATAAACTTGAACTTTCACTCACTATCACAGCGACCATGACGTGACAGTGACAGCTGGAAAAGACTGACCTGAGCCTCAATGATTTTCTGTTTGGAGTCCACCACCGTCTGCATGTCAGAGTGGTCTTTCTTCAACTCTTCCTCCACAGCCATCAGTCTGAATAGTTCAAAGGAAACACGTTTACACTCACTTGCATATACATACGCACACAGCATGTACAACCTGCTGATGATGCTGTTCATCTGAAGATCTTTATCGTCCTGTAGCCTCCTCAACCTGCTCTCAGTGTCCTCCAGCCGAGCCTACACACACACACACACACACACACAACGTGATCCTCTAAACTATGGTTGCACTTCAGGCTCCACATTATGCTTGTGTGAGTATTAGTCAGTGGTACCTGGTACTCCTGAAGCATCCGCTGGTTCTGTTGCTCCTGAACCAGAAGTCGAGTCTCACATTCTTCCTGGCGCAGCGACGACAATCGAAGTTTCTCTTGCAGCAACAAAATTTCCTGCTGGTACTTTACATCCACACATGCAATAAACACATAGACACACACAGAATTAGTTTGATTCCCAGAAGGGTGTTGTGGGCACACATACCTTCTCAGTGAGGGCGTCGTCTTGGCGCTCGTCTTCCAGCTCGCTGTAGGGGGCAGTGTTCATGTTCAACAACCAGGCTGCAGTCCGGTCCAGAGCGCAGGGAGAGGGAGCCTGAACGTAAACAACTGTGTCATGTCTACACAACTGAATACAGTTACACATCATGTCACCATCAGTGACGCCATCAGTGAGGCCAGTGTGGTCCCAGTTTTCGTCACCACATTTGATTCATTGAAGCACATTTGTGTTTGTTCACGCACATAAATGTTATTAATTGTTGTTAGTAATTATTGAAGCACATCACCACAAGCAGAGTGCCGCAAGTGAGTGTTAACAAGATATATAGGAAGGCATTGGCACCTTGGCAGCCGGCCTTTGCTTCTCCGGACTTTCGCCTTTGGAGGAGGAGGATGTCTGTCGGAGGCGAGACTGCCCGCCGGTCGGCCAGTCAGGACTGGAAGACACAATGCTGCCCGAGTTGGGTCTGGGAGGGTAAGCAGAACCTCCACCCAGCACGGTTGGAGGAGTGCGCCCTCGCGGCGGGCCAGGAGGAACCGATGGCGGAGGTGGAGGCTGATCGATCCGTCTCTGGGGACCAGAGTTCTGACGGGGAGGTGCTGCACTTCCTGCAGGAGGAACCAGCGCAGGACAGCAGCGTGAGGGGGGGGCAAGTAGCTTATGCGTGATTGGTGTCTTTGTACCTGGCTGGTTCTCATTCATCCTTCTGGAATATTCTTCACCGCTGCTGCTGCTTGACATGGCCGACAACCGGTCACATCTCTCGCTGCCACCCACCGACATCTGTGTAAGGAACGTGGGTTTGGTCGCCACCGTGACCTCAGCTGTTCCCTGTGACCCCACGGAGCCGTCGGACGGCGTAGCATCTGCCTGCTGCGGTTGCCGTGGCGAACTGGAGGTCATGTGGTAGACAGGGTTCTGAAAGGACAGCGGGAGGAGCCCTGTCCGGCGCTGCCAGTGAGTGTCGTCCAGACAGTCGCTCTCCTGCAGGTCCATCAGAGACAAACTGCGACTCTCAGCCGTCATCTCTGGGCGGCGGCCATTGGTGGACGCGTCGTACCCCGCTTCGTTTTCGTTGGGTTCAGAGTATGATGAACTTGGAGCAGGTGACCCTCGTAGCACTGCAGTGCGGGACATCACACACAAGGAGTGGTTAGCAGGAGGTGAGACAGGTCAGTCAGGTGTCGGGAAAAATGAAAGGTTACCTGAGGTCGGCTGCAAACTCGACCCTTTTGTCACAAAAAATAAATTTTTATTCTCAAGAGTTGGAGATGGAAGTCTGGTGAAGTCTGAGAGACTGCGGACACACAAGCACAATTCATGACTAAGGTTTGTCAGGACTTCACTGCAGCTCATTCTCGCAGGTGAGACACTGACCCTCCATCCAGACCAACTCCCCCCTGCAGGCCAATAGAGGGATTACATGCAGCCAGAGGTGGTGATAGAGGCGGAGACAGGGGGGGCGGCGACACCATGCGGTGAGAGTCTGGTGGTGGCGCTGTCATCACGCCACCCGGGTTAGCAAGCGCCATGGAAACATCCCGCAAGATTCGAGGGAGAGGAGCAAGCTTGGCCAGAACCGACTGTGAACAGACAACCAGTCAGCAAGGATGGTGCAGGTCAGTCATGGTCACTGCTCTGGGGACAGTATTAGTCAGTGAAGATCACTTCTGCTCAGTACTAATCTGCATTAGTCGAGATGGTACTGCTGGTACCACTGGTACCTGGTCCACTTCAGTGAGCAGCGAATGGAGGATAGAGAACTCTCTGCCGACATCAATGTAGCCGTCAAATCCGGATGTGGCGCTGGTATTAAGGCCCTCTGGGTTTGAGACCTCTTGAAGGAAACGCTGCAGACAAGTCACCTGAAGCTCCAGGAAGTCGTTCATGAAGAGCAGATGATCGTCTTGTCTGTCAAATCTGCAAGATCGGCATGTCAGAGAGCGGGTGACAGAGATGGCAGGATGATTGACAGTACCTGCTGAATGTGGCGAGCGTCCGGATCACTGTGGCAATGAGACTCAGTGTCCTGGCTGTCCGCTCATCCGGGTACTCCTGGGTCAGCTCGTAAAGCGATGGTGACATCACAGCGGGACATAGGAAGTTCAGGAACAGAGAGGTGCTGAGGAGACGCTCACTGACATCGCCGCTTCCCCGGTTCACACACTCCTGTCGCCACGATGCAAACACTTCCTTCACCTCTCGAGGAAACACTCTGGAGGGGGGCAAACGACGTGAGCAGGGGACCAGGACCGTGTGTGGGTGAGGGCGTGTACCTGTAGGAGTCCAGGATCTTACAAAACGCCAGTTCACAGCACATCCTGAGGTTCGACTGATGTTCCGGAAGGTCAGAGGTCAGGCAACGGGACGGGTCGACTTCACAGTTTTCATCCGACTCGTACAAGGCTTTAATGAACTCTCCTGCACACACACACGCAGAGACACGCGCACGTTTGTATTTCCACTCATTACTCACTGTCACTGCTGTAACATGTTGAATTTCCCCACTGTGGCACCAATCTAGATTATCTAATGTAATATAATCTCATTTCTATCCTTGTTAAGACGTTGCGTTGTCCTGTCATTTCCATAACCCTTTCCCTCTCCCCTAGACCTAACCATCCAAAACACCATAACCAGGACCCAACTGTTATGACCCAGTTATTTTGAAGTTTTCATCCTCAAACTCGGGGTTAACTAGTTAACCGGCAATAAGATCCTAACTAAGACAACTGTCCTCACAAGGAGGACATGAATAGATAAACCAATCTCACACATGCACATACATGTTTGTATGGATATCCTTGAGGGGACATTCTGAGGTTCCTCATTGCCATAACCTTTTCCTCAGCCTCTCTCCCTAAACCTAACCATCCAAAACACATGGCTAACCTCAACCAGAACATAACCTAAACCCAACTGTTATGACCCAGTTATGTTGAAGACTTCATCCTAGTGTTTTGTCAAGAATTGGTCCCCACAAAGTAGGATGAACAAAGCACACGCACATCTTTGTCCAGCACATGTTCCCTGCACAAACATGACACCACTGCCACATATTTCACTGAACACTTCAAGTTTAGCCTGGGCGATCTACATATATATACTGTGATGTATATTGTTGAATTTCCACACTCTGGGACTAGTAAAGGCCATCTAGTCAAATATAATATCTGAGATACTGGTACCGCATTACGTACACAGTGTTCCATCTTTTTTAGCAGGGGTGGGTTGTGGTGGGTTGAATCCAAATATGCAGTGGTGCCATATACTTTTTAGTTCTGTAGAGTTTTTTAACTTGTGTGAAGTCATATTGTAGTTTGAGGATAAGTTGTGTAGTCATGGTGCAACTGAGTACCCAGTGCGTCCTGCAGGTATTTCTGTCCAATCAGCTTCAAATATGCTTCCACGCTTTTTGTCGACAGATTGTTTTCGCGGAGAATGAGCTGTTCATTGTCGTGGTAGCGTTCGACCTCTGACATCACCAGGTCGGTCAGGAAATCCTGGAAAGACAGAGTTGATGTGAGCCCCACGGGATGGTACCTGTGTTACCCTGATTTGGGGCCAGTAAAAAGTGGTACAGTACCTTGGCCTTGCCTGTGCTGTGCAGAATGTGGATAAGCGCAGCTGCCAGCTCTTCTTTGACTCTGGATCCGATTGATCCTTCCAGAGTGGTGCAGAGCAGCAGGTAGTTGGCGCTCACGTATTCTGCAAACTCTTTGTACTGCTCCATTGGCAGCACCACCATGCTCTGATAGCGAGCTTTGACCCGCACCATTGGACCGCCTGACTTCCCTGCAACATCGATGGTCATGGTCAGATGTTTTGCACCGCACTCGTGGGTACAGTATGACTTACCTCTGCTACTGCTACTGGGCGTGCTCAGTGGGTACCACTTGTCAAGCAGCTGTCTCCCAGTCACCATGGCAACCGGGACATTAACCAGACCCACGTAGCTGCTCTTGTCCTTCTTCCTCTTCCTGTCACTGTCTTTGTACACATGTAGCGTCACCGTGGTAACGGAGGGAAGGCCCGTGAAGTCGAAGCGCTCGCCCCAGTAGACGCTGTCAGTCCTCAACTTACAAGAGGTGCGTGCATAGAGGCTGTCGTCCAGGCAAACCTCCACAAAGTACCTGCAGTAAAGCATGTCTGTGAGAAGCTACTCCCGGAGGCCTTGCGCTGACCATGGCAGAAAAGAAAAACCTCTGGTTGTCTTCTTCAGTACAACAGGCACAAGACAATAGACTGATATCTTGAATGAGTCAGGTCGAGGTTAGCTCTGGGGTCACGCATCAAGTCGAAACCAGAGCTAGGACCGACCCATGAGTCAGACCAGTCAAAAACCTCCCTACCTCTTCTTGGGTGGCAGTTCCTTGGCCTCCAGGACCCAGATGGTCAGCATGTTCTCCGGGCGCCTAATGTTGTCCTTGTTGGGCTGGACGGCCCGCCTCAGGTTCTCCATCCATTTGTCCCGTTCTGTTGCAGAGCGGCACGAAAAACATTTCCTTCCTGTGGACGTCGTTACCTAGGAGATCACAAGTGTGCATGTTAGTGTGTGGTGCAGGCCTGTGTGTGCATTTCATTTGTGAGTCTCTAGGTGTGCAGGCGCGTGCACGCGGGCGTGTGTGTACCTCAAAGCAGTAGTCCTGGCCCAGCAGGGAGGAGTGAACAGGCTTGATGATCACTGTTTGGTCCATTTTCACTTTCAATTTAACACTCGAAGTTTAGAGGAGCCTGGAGCCAAAGAGGAAGACCACACCGCCATCATCATCATCATCATCAACTATCGCCATCAGCCACTTCGTCATACCCTTGATCATCACCATTATTGATGCAGGCTCCATTAGACACGATCATCTTCGCCAGTGTGAGAGCGCTACACGTTTAACCGTCCACGTTAGCAGGTAGCCACATGCTAGGCTGCAGCTAGCGGGTCATTCGTCAAATACTCACGTAGCACACTGCAGCATCCACAGGACAAAGCGCTTCCACACACGGCGCATCTTCGCGGAGGGGCGGGGCTTCGTGTTCAACCGCTTCGTCCCCGACCACAATAATGATGGTGGATGCACCTGTCTGTTTCTACATCTGCCTGTTCGTGCCCGTGTTGTCGGTGCTGGCGACTCGATGCGTCTCTCCCTCTCTCTCTCTTTCTCTCTCACTCACTTCGGTCTGTCTTGCCTCTCTCGCTATCTCATGTCTGTCATTCCCTCTCTTGTGTGTCCCTCTCCTATCTGTCTGTCCTGTCTTGTCTTTCTCTCATCTGTCCCAATCTGTCCCTCAATCGTGCCTGTCCTCTCGTGCCTCTCTCTCTCTCTCTCTCTCTCTCATCTGGCTCTCTCCTGTCTGTCTTTCCCTCTCTTGTGTCCCCCTCTCCTTTCTGTCTCTCCATCTCCTGTCTGTCTCTCACTCACTCTCGTCTGTCTCTCCCTGTCATGTCTATCTTTCCCTCTCTTGTCTGTCCCTCTCATTTCTGTCTCTCCATCTCCTGTCTGTCTCTACCTCTATTGTCTATCTTTCCCTCTCTTGTCTGTCCCTCTCATGTCTGTCTCTCCCTCTGTTGTCTCTCTCTCACTCTCTTGTCTGTCTCTCCATCTCCTGTCTGTCCCTCTCTTGTCTCTCTCTCATCTGTTCCTCTCCGGTCTGTCTTTCCCTCTCTTGTGTGTCGCTCTCCTATCTGTCTCTCCATCTTGTCTGTGTCCCCCTCTCTTGTCACTCTCTCTCAGTCTCTTGTCTTTCTGTCCCTCTCTTGTCTGTACCTCTTTTGTCTGTCTGTACCCCTCTAGTACCTGTCTCTCTCTCTCTCTCTCCCATCTGTACCCGTCTGTCTGTCTGTCTCTCTCATCTGTCCCTCTCCTGTCTAGCTTTCCCTCTTTTGTCTGACCTTCTCCTGGCTGTCTCTCCCTCTCTTGTCGGTCTTTCCCTCTCCTGTCTCTCCTTCTGTTGTCTGTCTCTCCCACTCCTGTCTGTCCATCGAATCGTGCCTGTCCTCTCGTGCCTGTCTCTCTCTCTCTCTCTCTCTCATGTGGCCCTCTCCTGTCTGCCTTTCCCTCTCTTGTCGATCCCTCTCCTGTTTGTCTCTCCCTCTCTTGTCTGTCCCTCTCCGGTCTCTCTCTCACACTCTCTCTATCCCGCTCCTGTCTGTCTCTCCATCTTGTCTGTCTCTCCCTCTCTTGTCAGTCTTTCCCTCTCCTGTCTCTCCCACTCTTGTCTGTCTGTGCCTCAATCGTGCCTGTCCTCTTGTGTCTGTCTTCTTCTTGTGCCTGTCTCACTCTCTCATCTGTCCCACTCATGTCTGTTTCCCTCTCACCTCTCTTCCTCTCTCATGTCTGTCTCTCGGCCTGAGCCCAAGTTACCATGGCAATGACAAGCCCCTCAACAATTATGTGACATTTAAGTGACTAACTGTCCGGTCAGCTGAGGCTCCGCCCCCTGTGGCTTCACGCTGGGGGCCATTCTGCCTTCACTGGAGAGTTGGAGGGTCGCCTTCATTATTGCCAGGCTACAGGGCTCACAGAATCACACCGGCTTCACATTTGAGATCAGCCATGTTCTGGAAAACAGCTGCCTTGTTCTGGAACCAGGACAATCAGGACAGTGGCATCTGGCTTGATCCAGAGATATGGAAAACTTCATTCCCCAAACGAGAGCAGGCCAAAATCCCCACCCCAGGGGCCACTAAACCACACAGCACCAAGGCCATTACCAGGGCCGGCACTATGTGGAAGGGAACCACTGACGCTCCAAACTGCTCAAACAGCATGTTGACGCAGGTGAGTCCACAGAACTCTTGTAGAATTGGGTGCCACGGCGACCTACTCCGACCTTGGAGTGTTCACCTTATAGTGTCTTTTATGAAATCAAAAGTAATTCCTGTGATTTATGGGGTATTTCCCGGTTTGTTGGAATAACAAAGCTAGGTTTGAAAAAAAAAACAAAAAAAACAATGAGACCCGAGGCAAATTCATTCAGACTGGTCGGCTCCCACTGAATGAGGCAGGAAATGACATCACTATGTTTGTTGACTGACGATTTTCGGTGCAGGTGGGTGGAGCTTTTTACTTTTAACTACACAAACGTACCATATTGCAGTAGCATTTTGCTAAAAAGAAGCCAAAATGGTGTCATCAAAGGACCGTCTGTCCTGTAGACAGGAGACTCACAAGCCTTTTGTTCATAAAAAATTCCCTCGACGCCACAACCAGTCTCATTCATCATCAAGTTCATGTGACCAGGGCTGTTGGCGGAGCAAGGTGCGGGGCGGTTGGAGTCCACAAGAGTGTTCTGTGGTTCTGATCTTCGTTCGCAGGTCCACATCTGCCGGGGAGAGGCCGGTTTCGGGTTCACCATCTTCTGCGATTCCCCTGTCAGAGTGCAGTCTGTCGATGTTGGTGAGAGCAGGCGTCACTCGTCTCAATCCTGCTCCATTGCAGCCTGAGTGTCACCAATAGGGGATGCTTCACGCCACGTCACCTTGGCAACAGTGTGCTTGTGGTCATTTAGGTGGGCCAGCTGGACATTCAGGTCTCCAGCAGGGGGATGTCATACTACAGCTGAATGGACTTCTTGTGGACTTCTGGAGCTCCACAGATCTGGCCAGAACCATCAGGTCAGCAGGGCCACACACAGGCACACCACTGTTCAGCGTCCTTCATGTCGGCTTCTGTCACCCAGGTCGTGCCCATCTCAGGTCCACCTGGTCGTACAGAGAGGTACCTGCGAGCAGGTGAGACTAAAAGAGTGAAACTACAACCGTGTGAATGATCCTTCCAGAACTTATGTCCAGTCAGGTGTGTGACTGAGATTGTGGTTCTCTCTCTGCCCCAACAGCCCAGTGTTGAAGGCGGAGAGATGGCAGCTGGGCTGAGCAACTTCATGACCGGTCAGTGTTCATGACCCTTGCTTGTTTGAATCAAAATACTGACTGTTTCTTGGTTGTAGACGGTCAGTGCCATTCTCTGCCCAGAACCATTCGGCACTGGCCCAAAGCTCCTGCCAGTGCTTGCTGCAGCGCCATCACATGTCTCCCTGCAGATTACGTCACCAAGCCACCTAACTGCCTCTGCTTACACACCTTCATCCAGGTCAGAACCTCCAGAACTTATCTTTTCGTGAATGTGTTTTTTAAAACACCGCTTTTGTTCCTCAGACTGGCCCCACCTCCCTTTCAGACACATGCACCCTGCGCAAATGGGTCAGGCGACCACGCCCCCTCTCTCTGAACTGTCTGCCCACCCCTACTCCATTCTCATCATCTTCACCTCACACCTCCAGGAAGGAGGGACACGTGCTCTCTCCTGGCCCCTTCTCCACCACCACTGACTGATGGGTGAATTTCTGAGAGCATTGATGGGTTGTCAATAAGTTGTGTGACTCTGTGTTTCTGGTCCCCAGAGGAGCACAAGTCAGCTGCCAAAGCTCAGTTGGTGGAATGACAACTGGCATCGAATCCCCAAGTCTCTTTTTCTTTTGCAGTCTCTTGTAACATGTAGTGCTTTAACCCGCAGTGCTGTATGTATGTCATTGCTCTGTCCTCATGGGTGGCACATTTATCTAACGCAGAGAGAAATAAATCAGATTCCCGGAAAGGCTTGGAGAATGTTTTATTTCAAACAGAGTCAGCAACTAATCCAGCCAAAGACAATTCAGTGGTGGGTTCTTAACCTGCCAAGATGTGCTTGACAAACTCAGTGTAGTTTATGTGACCATTGCTGTCTTCCTGCCCAACCATCAGCCGGTCCACTTCGTCCTCAGTCATCTTCTCGCCAAGCGTTGACAGAACGTGACGCAGCTCTGCGCCCATCACAGTTCCGTTCCCCTCTTTGTCAAAGACTCTCAGTCCCTCTACAAAGTCCTCGAAGCTGCCTTGCTCTTTGGCCCGCGACACATGTTGCAGCATTGGCAGGAAGGTGTCGAAGTCCAGCATCTTAGCGTTCAGCTCCTCGGGCTTGGGCCGGCCCAGAAGCTTCAGAACCTCGTCGTTGGTCGGGTTGTGTCCCAGCGCACGCATCACGTCACCACATTGGGCAAATCGGATCTTCATCTCCCCGGAGGGCGTCTCGTCAAACAGGGAGAAGGCATCACGGAACTCTTCGATTTGGTCGGCGGTGAATTCCACCACCACAGACTTCAGATCCTCCATGGGATTGGGCTCTGGTTCAGGAGGTTTTGGTGTGGGGACAGCCTCCTCCTTCTTGGCCTCCACCTTCTTCACTTCGGACTTCTTCGGTTCAACTTTTTTGGGAGCCATGGCGGTAAGAGCACTGCTGAGCCGCTGAGGCGAGGTTTTAAAGGCCTCCACCGCAGCAAGAGAGTGTGACCAAAGATGGAGATGGCTGGAAATAGAACCGCAGCTCCTGATAACCTGCTCTGGAGCCTTTATCGCTGTCTGGTGATGTGTGCCCCTCAGATGTCTGACATGGTTACCCTAGATGTGTTATACCTCGCCTCCGTGTCTGTGGATAGATGGTGTGATGCTGTGCACAAGGGCACATAGAGAAAGTCCAGAAGGATTGGAACTTCACAGCATGACATCAGCACAGATAAGCTCCTGACACGAAACTCAAAATAATAGACCACATGTCAGTGTGCCGAAGGGCGTGTGTGTGTGTGAGTTCCTGTCCTTCTATCTTTGTGAGAACCAGGATGAGTTTTTATCCAACAGAGTGGGGACAACTTTGGAAAGTGAAGACATTGGTTATTGTTAGGGAGTGTGTGTGTCGACTTAAATATCCCACCTTGTGGGGACAAAGTACTATAGTCCTTGTGTAATACCTTATGGGGACCTTATGCCTTCGTATGTGGGTAATTATAACTGGGCTTCAGCTTGGTTCCGACTCCTGGTTAAGGTTAGTCATGTATTTCGGGTGGTTAGGTTTATGGGGAGAGGCTGGGGAAAGGGTTATGCCAATGAGAAACCTCACAATATCCCCACATGGTGAGCAATACATGGCGAGCAATGTGTGTGTGTAAGTATGTGTTGGTGCGTGCGGGTGGTGCATATACCTTGGACCATGTGATTTGCTTGGAACATGAGGTGTTCTCTTCACTTTTCTTTCACTAAAACATGTATCAAAACCTCAGCTCTCTCCTGACCTTTAACAGATGTAACTGCATTTTCAATTAAAACTGGATAGCCATATGTATTCCTTATCCCAGTCGCCCTTTTTATCAATCCTAATACTTCAGAGATTTATTTTTTGCAAAGAAAAGCAAATATTTCAAATTCTTCCAAATATAACTTCTTTCTTCAGTAAAGATTTGCTGTAGGAAACAGTACAATGAGGTCATCAAGGCAATTCCTCACCCCGATCTTCAGATGTCTTATCATTTGTCACGCAGTGAAATTCATCCAACTCTACCTTCTATTTTGATAAATGGGTACAACATCATGGGTACAAATAATGTTTCAATTTGGAATAAAGAACTCTATCCATACGTAACAAACATAACAATTCAGCATTAGTTTTCTGCAAAAGACATTGAGATTTTGAGATATATATATATATATTTTTAAATAGCTTATTGCTTGAAAAGTGAAGGTAATACACGCAGGAATGACATCTATCCTTCAGGAGAATGGAGACACTTATCATTCTTGGAAATGGTTCATCCATAACAATAGATTTATGAAAACAAAGCCTCTGTTTTTTATCTTCCATTAGGAGTCTTTAGTCATTAATTTTCATCTCTAAAAAATGTTCTGAAACTCTGCTGTTTAATTGAAGAACTCAATCTAGCTGAAAAACCATATCTCTCAACCCCCTTCTTACTTTTTCTTCTCTTTCTTTTCTTTAATGTTTATGTTAGTTTTTAGTGTGTATATATATATATATATATATATATATATATATATATATATATATATATATATATATATATATAAAACTGTTATTATTAAATTGTATTTCATTGTCATCAAATGTCTAGTTTTGTTGTATTTTAGGTTTATCTATTAGTGTATGCACATCCTGTATGGAACATATAGTTTTGTCTTCTCATATTAAAAAAAAAAAGGAAAGCTATCCCAGATCCTGTACTGACAGTTTACTGGCAAGTGCATACACTCACTGTTAAATCATGCAACTTTGTCAATATGTTTATTAGTCTTATTATTCATAATAATAATACAATTGTCAACATTAACATATTAATCTGGAAATTGTACTGTTTTTTTTATCATATATTCCGACTTTTTCTAAATCCAGCATTACTGAACCAATAATCATTTCAAACGCCACCAATATATTTGATATGCGCAATGCATTGCTTCCGATACATTACAGTGTATGGGCAAACAAACTTCTTACATTGATTTCACATAGATTTAAAAGGCGCAGGAGTGAGCACTTCCACTGACCATGTCCTGCTATTGTTTCTGACACCGGAGTTAAGGGCGGTAGCTGATTCATCGTATTCACATTATCGATTTTATCATCCATGAATATTTCACATTAACTTGTTGACAACGCATTTCTTCAAAGCAAACTCGTGCCCCTTGATACCACAATGCATTGCGCTGATCAAGTGACGCCGGCTCCCAGAATGCACCTTGGTGTCGGAAGTAAACACTAGCGTGGTCCGAGCGAAGGCGACAGTGGCGACGAGGTGAGTGTCTCGAATTTACGCATGTGTACAATCAAACACACTGGACCATCTGCTAAATGCCTTCACATGAAAATGAAACTCATTTCGAAGCATTTATTCAATATCTTCCTCTTATTTCTCACGTAATGTAGCTTAGTTTGTGGGCCTCTCCCACTCTCTCGGTTTTCTCTTCATGGAGCAGTTGTTCTATTCTGCATGACAGATGCACTCTCCCAAACGTCCTCTGAAAACTTGCTCTTGTATTGAAGTGACCCAGAGAATCTTCCTGTCGACTCGAAGATGACAAAGAAGACACCCACTGAACCACGGGAAGAGGAGGTCTCATCTCCTCAGGACGGCTCGCTCGCTAACCCCAAAACAAAGAAACGAAAGAGGAAGAGTAAGGACCAGGAGGTTGCAGGGGAGGAGATCCGATGTTCCTCTCCTGTTGACTCAAAGAAACGGAAGAAGAAGAAGAAAAAGAAGAGGAAGAGGGACGTAGAGGAAGAAGAAGGAGGAGCAGAGTGTGGAAATGATGCTGACAAAGTGATCAGGGCAGAAGTGCATACGAGACATGAAGAGGAGGACAAGGAGCGAGCAGAAAATGAAGAGTAAGAATGACTACATTTCTTTTTACAAACGGTGTGTCACCTCAAACTCCAGTCTACACGGATATATAATGTCACTTTTCTATTGATTGGTCCACGTCGGGTTGGGTCCAGTCCTTTTTCCCCTTGGGCCGCTTTGCTGTGGCGTCAAGACATGGTGCTGTTTAATTCATTGTTTCAACTGCAGAGTTGTGGATGTTTACAACCAAAAACTGCACAATGTAGCATGGATGAGCTGAGAATTAGAAAAGTCTCTTTTGTGCTCTCATTGTGTAAATGTGTAATATAAGTCACCAATGACAGGAGGCGATCACCAGTGCTGGCCACATGTAACCGTCGCTCTTCGACCTGAAGAACTAAGAAAGAGTCGAAACTCTGAGTGGTGTCGTAGATCTTGTAAAAACAATCCATCTTGTCCAAGGAGACAAAACATATATCCCACATAATACACTTGATGGTGACAAATTCAATTCAAAAGCCAAGTGAAAAATGACCGACGAACTGCACAGAAAAGACACAACTGATTTGCTGACAGCATTATCACGGTTTTACTTTCATCTTAGCTCCATTGTGTGGACTTTTCCAGACACATCAACCTTAAGAGGGTTAGGGATTTGGTGGGTCGCTATCATTATAAAGCAGCGACACATTCCGCTAAAAAGAAAACTAGTGTTACGTTTGGTAGGTACATTAAGGGTAAATTGAATGCGCTGTTAAGTTTGCCTTGTTTTGGATCCACGGCTCCAGTCAGGATGCCTGCCGACTGGATGGCAGCTCGCTTAGCCACGGTCCTGCCATGGAGCTGCCGAAGCAGCATCGAAGACGTGCTGTTATGATGGTTAGCTGCTGCCATATTTGTCTCCTTCAGTTGTTGTGTGGGTGACATCACCGTTGTCACAATGCTTTCAAGTACCCAAACACAGTACCGTTTGATTTGATGTGAATCTGTATTTGGCCATTGAAATGATGCTTCTTTCTGTGTAGTGTGGCTGAAGGTGGATCAGCACTGGCTTCCAGTGAGCTTCAGGAACTGAAGGAGTTTTTTCCAGATGTGGAGCAACGGTCAGCGGGTTATATCCGAAAGCTTCTGCACTATGATCTTCCTCGCTTTCGCCGCTTCAAAGAGGAAGGTGAGTACATTCTGTGATCCTCTGCCCTGGCCTTCCGTGTCAGCCGGCCACTAACATGTAGGATGTTTGGAGGCGTGAGCATTCGCAAGGGGCGCTTCACTGAAGAGGAGAACCTGCAGATCCAGCAGAATGTGGCTGACTTTCTGGCTCTCACGGGGATCAGCTCACCTGGCCTTCTACTCTTCCCTCATGGTGACGAGGAGGCCCACATCCGTCAGCTCAGAGCACAACACCACTTCATGGAAAGGATCTGTAAGTTTTCTTGTGGCCGTCCTGTCGCCTACGTCACACTGATCTCCACACAAACTGTACCCAGCCGAGGGCATCCCGAGGGCAAGTCAGCAAGTGTGCCTCCGAGCCAGGAAACTCTTTGATCCACAAAACAAACTGGGACGGTGAGAGAGTCCACCCCTGGCCTGTGCTGTTGCTGGATGTCTGCAATCTGATGTCTTTGTCTCAGGTTCTCTGAAGAGGAGCTTCATAGTTTGGTGAAGCTGCAGCATCTCCATGGAAACAACTGGTCCATGATATCGAGCAAGATGGACCGGAGTGCCTTCGCGCTTGAGAAGCGTTTCTCCTTGATCTGTCAGTGTTTAGATCCAAGTGTGCAGCATTTTTTTTGGTGTTTGACAACTCTCTTCTACAGCTTCAGGACGTGGTCCATGGACAACAGAGGAGGAATCCAAACTGTTGCAAGCTATCAAGAGTCACCTTGCAGTTCTAGTCCAGAAGGATCCTGTCCATTCTGGTTTGACTCGGGAACAGATGTGCAACAATCTGCCATGGAGGAAGATCAGCCAGCAGGTCGGGTCGCGGTCCTGGAACCAGTGTCGGCTGAAGTGGTTGGTACTTTCATAGTCCTTCTGGAGCTGGACCCACATCACGGGACAGGTCTTTTAATGTGTAGTAGAATTGCTCTTAAAATGTCTGTCATGTAGTAATAAAAACGTAAAGAACCGCATAGTCTGACACATTCTTGACACCATTTCAGGCTTGGCCTCGTGCGGAACAAGCTTGCACATGGACGCAGGGTCTTCAACCGTGGACCTGAAGGGCTCCAGTCCAAAATAAAACTCATCGAGACGTAAGTGTGCAGTCAGGTGACTGCAGACGAGGAATGGTTGTCTTCATGTCATCTTGTTTTTGACTTGAGGTTGTACAACATGCAAGTGGATGACATGGCGGACATCAATTGGGATGAGGTCGTGCGGATCATGGGGTAAAGTTCAATTACTAACGCAGTCAGCTGTGTGACACTGGTACAGTGGTCCTCTTGTCTTCCAGTCATGTGACTCCAGTTTGCGTCCAGAAGATGTTCATGAGGTTGAAGTTGACCAAGGTTCCTCACTGGATGAGCTTGTCCTATGGAGGTGCGTCTTGACAACTGTTGTCAACGCTTGACTTGAAGGTGACACTTCAGGAAGTCTGTGGACCGTCTGTTTGCAGAGATCATCGACATCCTTTGGGAGAACGAAATACCACGTCTTCAGAGAATGTTGAAAGACAGGCAGTCCGACCTGCAGGGGCCACATGAAGGAGAGACGTACCGACTCTCAGACATCATCAGCTTGGAGGACCGAGAGTTCATGGAGCTTGACAACACCTCATGAGACCCTGGACGTAATGTGAAAACGAACTTTATTTCACTTAAGATTGGAGTTTGGTCGCCACCTACTGGTTATACAGTTGAAAAGCGCGCTTTTGGGTCCCTTGTATCAATAAATGTGTTTTCTGTGCCATTTGAGTGTTCCAAGAGTGTCTGTTGCAAGGTTCTTGTCACTGTGGTCTGGCAGAGATGGACTGGAGAGAGCCACTCCGCTTCATGATGTTTGGGACAAACAGAAGTCCAGATGCCCTCTCAATGGTTTCAATGGGAACCAAAAAGTGCTCCAGAGGAATCTTCTCATCCACTGGTGCGTTTGGCAACAGGTACGAACGGAGCTCCACCCCTTGACCGCCCGGCCGCTCCAGGATCAGCACCTGAGGATGCCACATCGGTTAGGGTCGACCAGCTGTGTGAGCGTGCATGTGAACTCACCTTGAAGAAATGTGTTGGCACGGCAACGTGGTTCCGACCAAGCACTTGGTAGTGTACGTAGAGTTTTCCGTCTGCCTCCTGCCTGAAGAAAACGCTGTTCCATTGATGGGCCTAAGCCTCGACTGGAGTGGTCGGAGTTACCTGGGCAGATAGAGTGGTCCCGTGCACACGTACACGTTGAGGTAACTTTTCGTGAGTGAGCGACACAGCTTCTCCAGGTTGTTCCATGAATTCTGGTTCAGGTGAGGGTTCTAAGGCAATGGGTCATGGTTAAGGGGGACGTTCCAAGCATCTGTGAAATCTGCTTGTGTCAATCACCTGTGGAGTAATGTTGCTCAGATAGAAGGTGTCTGCCATTGCTTTCTGACTCCATTTGTGATTTGCAGCTGCAGCCAGATGACCTCTATCGAAGCCACTGCCTTTGAAGTCTGAGTTAGTGGCCCGGTGGAACACGTGAATGCTGAAACAACCACAGTCGGATAACCAGTCACCAAAGGTCATCAAGGCAGAATTGGACAGCCACGTCTCACCTGTCATCCTCTTTAAACTCGCACAGCTTTCTGTCAGAGTTTCCCAATAGCGACGCAGAGTTTAGCTTCTCCACAACCCAGGATGGGGTTCTGGTCCGCGGGTCGTAAGAGGTGACATACGATTCCCTGGATTTGATGTTGGCAAGTGACGGGAAGCCATACTTCATCACAGCTGTGCCCGAACTCACCTGGACAACAGGAACGCTTGGATCAGACAGGCTGTTCATCATTGAAAAATGACCACACCACAAACTGTTTAGGGTTATGACATGCTGAACATGTGAACAAGGAAGATTTGTAACCAGTGAACATATTATTGATTGCGAGACAATATTACACAGGAAAATATACAGCATGAGAAGAATCACCTTTATACTTCAACTGAAAGAAGAGATGTCCTCAGAGACTTGGAGAAAATGGACTGACTTTGAAACTTCAATGGACACTGGAGAAACTTGCTAATACCTACGACTGGAGGATGTTATGTATATAAATAATGTTTTTGTATGTTTGTGTTTGTAGGTTGGTGGTGGTATGTGTATGGAAGTTCTTCTGGACTTCTCCACAAGGAGTGAAGTCACATGAGCTGGTTCAGGTTAACTTAGTTCGGACACCTCATTCTGGGCAAAGTCTCGGATATTGGACACTGAGCGATCGTCTATTTCACAGTATGAAATAATAAGACCAGTATTTAGTTCGCAGGGCACGTGTCGGTCGCAGAATTAAAGGGGGGCAACTGAACCTTTGCTTCACCAGTATAACAGCAGGGTGATGACCACAACAAAAAGCATCGACAGTAAGTGTTCACTGGACGGTAAAACAATCGCGTCTGAATTTCACCCAGAGATTGACACTTGACCCCACCGTCAGCTCGGAGGCGTGAACCGCCGGCACCGGAAGCACCGGCAGCGTTCTCAGTAGCCCCTCACACTCCTGGGTCCGTTCCGCGCCTCCACCTGCAGCCAAACGTGTCACGAAAGTTCCGATACCGGCTCCGACCAACAACGTCGCCCCGGTTTTCCACCATTGGTACATCTTGGTCGCGACCCCCAGGCGGTCAAAGCGCCGACCGGTGCGCAATGCATTATGGTAGGCGCTTGGACCGGAAGCGTGTCAGTACAGGATCCGGGAAAGTAGATCGTCATAATTTCAGTCATCATCATATTTAACATTTCAAGCGCAAATACCTTTTTAAGAAACGATTTCAGAAAGACATCGACGCCACTTGTAATTTTTGTAAATCATTTACAGAATCGACTTTACAACTCTTCTGGCTTTGCCCCGTTGTGAAGATTTTCTGTGACTTATTAATAACTTTTGGAAGAATGTTGTTTTCCATTTTCCATCTGGCAATCTGATGGACAAGTCTCGGTTGGGAGGTTGCCAGGAGAACGGTACATTTCGGAAAGTGTGAAATTCGGTGGAGGAGGAACGATGGTGTGGGGTTGTTTTTCAGGAGTTGGGCTTGGCCCCTTGGTTCCAGTGAAAGGAACTTTGAATGTTTCAGGATACCAAAACATTTTGTTGTGGGAACGGTTTGGAGCGGGCCCCATCCTCTTCCAACATGACTGCACACCAGTGCACAAAGCAAGGTCCATAAATACGTGGATGACAGAGTCTGGTGTGGTTGAACTTGACTGGCCTGCACAGAGTCCTGACCTCAACCTGATAAAACACCTTTGGGATGAATTAGGGCGGAGACTGAGAGTCCGGCCTTCTCCACCAACATCAGTGTGGGACCTCACCAATGCACTTTTGGAAGAATGGTCAAACATTCCCATAAACACACTCCACAGCCTTGTGGACAGCCTTCCTAGAAGAGTTGAAGCTGTAATAGCTGCGAAAGGTGGACCGAGCTATTGAACCCTGTGGCTTAGGAATTGGAAGTTCACATGTGAGTCAAGGCAGGTGAGCAAAAACTGAGGCAGAATGGTGTCCAGGAGAAGGAAGTGGAAGATCTGAGAGAAAAAGTTGTCAAGAGATAAAAATCCGCTTCAGAGAAGGCTTCTGTAAAGAGGACAGAGAAACACACACAACTGTGGCAAAAGGTGGAGGAGGCGAGAAAAAACTTCCAGTTCTTTTTGCATTCTTTATTTTGATTTGTATATTTTCTTGAATATGTCAAATTGCAATAAAAAAAAACTGCGGGAGTGATGATTGGTTGATGACATCACTGCAATTACTTGACAAGGACATAATTTGGAGTTTCTGAATCTGTACGAGATCCACATGTGGGATATATAAATAAATATTGGACTGCGCAACAGCAGAAATATATGAAATAATATATGAAATATCTGAATATATATTCATAATATTGAACAATATTATATATGATATTACTAATTACCATTTTACTTATTAGAATTGTATTATGTTCATGAAACGAAGAATAGTTGATGATTCAGAATATGATTCTGTGATGTTGTCTCCTATAATAAGATCTATTTTACTTTCACTGTTCGTACTATTTGGCGTGTGATCATTTCTCATGTTTAAACTTTAATCTACTATTATGTGACTGACGCTTCTGACACACATTGATGCAGCTTTACGTACCAATGGTGGTGAGTAATGGTCACTTGGGAACAATGGTGAAAAGGATCTTGATTTGGAGCATGGTTTACTCAGTGCGATACCATGGGCTGCCAACTACCTCAGCCTTTTTTAATGAAAGTGGATTTTATCAGGACAAAAAATGTGGAAACAGGGAAGGATGCGCTGTACTTTATAGCTATATTTATGGGTGTGAAGTTGTGGTTAATGAGCAAAATGCTGTCAAAGCAAGGTCCTTTTATTTGTAACTGCTCTTGTTGCCATGTTGACTGCTTGAGTGCTGGTATGTGCATTAGATGTGTGAAGCATCTTTTGTCATTGTCATGTTTCTGTCCCCAGACTATGACTTGAGTGAGCATCAGGAGGCCACAGTTTGCCTCGTCTGTGACACAGTTGATGGCACCTAGTGTGAGGATGCAAGCAAATGACATCATGAACTGACCTGAAACAAGTGTCAGCTAACAAGAGCAATAGAATTCTGTCCAAAGAGGAAAGTATCAAAAACCACTTTTCGTTTGATCAGTGAAAGGAAAGCGCGAACGCTGTTTTATTTCTTTCCCATTTCAGAGTCAACATTTTAATGAGAAAACAAGAATGCAAACCATCTGATTCTAAAACCAGAAAAACACATTTACAAAAAAGCACCAGCAGCTTCAGGCAGGGTCAGGTGAAGCAGCAGGCAAAAGCTCAGCAAGTGCACGCTCAGAGCGGATGAGGGGCCCGCACGGCTCTCAAGGCACCCGCCTTTCTTCAGACATACAGTCTGATCACAGAACACGCCTGCCGGACAAGAATACAGCATTAGCTGACCATTCTGTTCATCACAGGTGTGTGTGCCGTCGACTACCTGTGAAACCTTCTGCACATGTGCAGCTTTGGAAGTCTACACAAGTTCCTCCGTTCTGGCAAACTCGCTGCTCGTCACAAACATTTTCTAGAGCAAACATGCATCAGTGAGTGTCAGTCATTTGACTCGATGCTGAATCTACTCCACGCACCTGTGCAGCCAACAAGTCCTCTCCAGGTGTATCCAGGGAGACAGGAATCACAGCGCCTCCCTGTGGCTCCCTCTTTGCACAAACACATGCCGACATCCGAGCAGTGAGGAGACAAACTCCCGACCGTGTGGCACCCACATTCTGAGAATACAGTGATGGAATTAGAAAAACAAAGATGTGACCATATGACGTATGCCATGCTCACTGACCAACACACACTTGCTCATCGTCCAAGGTCACCGCAGTGTTTCTGTAGTAACCGAGGCGGCAGAACTGACACTGGCGTCCGCGCGTGTTGTGTTTACAGCTAACACACGTGACAACGTTCAGGAAGTCGATGTAGCTGCAGCGGTTGGAGTGGCCATTACATTCGCAATCTGAAAAGACAGAGACTCGTGTTGAGGCAAAGAGTCGGACAGGTGAGGGGTCAGTGCAGGTGGTCTCACCCTCAAAGGTCACATAGGCTAATTTGGACAGTTGACTGAATTTCGGTCCACCAGGAATCAAAATCTTTTGCGTTCCTGTGGCCAAAACACAAGAGCTGTCACTGCAGAGGCCTGAAATCCACATAGTAATGTGTGACTGTGACTTAGGCCGCCCACCTTTTCTCTCATAACCCTTTTCTTCTTCCTGTTCGGCTTTGACCTCCTTGTCCGTTTCCTTCTCGGAAGTCTTATCTTTTGTGTCCATGGGCTGCTTCTCTCTGTCTGTGCTTTCCAGCGGCTCCTTTTGTCCGTCTCTTGTCTCTGGTTTGTCTTTTATTTTATTTTCTGGCTCCTCTGCTGTTTCCTGTACAGCAGCTGTTGAAAAGAGTAGAAACGGTTTAAAACATTCAACATTCCATAACACCTGGCATCCATGACCCATTATCTCATCTTGTGAAATGGACGCTAACCTACATTGTACATCTTCATTCCACCTTAAACGGTGATACATCAACCCCACGGTGTATTTGCTGCCACACCTGTCATAATCTTATACCTGACTGCGTACATACCATAATATTACATGCCATTTAGAAGATACTCAAATGAGTCGGCATATAGCACTGAGGACCTTGCCAAAAGACCCTACCTCAGTGGGAATTTCACCCAGAACTCCCTGCCCTATAGTCATTGTAGCTTCTAGGGAACTAGCCGTGGGTGGATGTGTATGACTCTAGATGCCATTATCTCCAGAAACTTTGACGTACAGATGTCTTGTCGCTGGTCGTCAGTCCTTGTGTTGTCCAAGTCAGGGAGGGGCTGTTTAGTAGGACCACAGTTTGTGCAGTCGGATTCGGCAGGTGCTGGCCCTGGCTCACTTGATGAGGAGGCAGACGGCAGAAATTCATCCATAGAACTGGATGCATCGCCACCTGACAAAGGATTGGACTCCTCCAGTGGCTTTGCAGGGTCATTGTTAGGTTCTGGATTTGAAACTAGATCTTCTCCCAGACCTGGTTCAGAGCTCAGTGAGACCTCAAGTGAAGGAGGTTTTGAACGAACGGTGGTCACATCTGACGGCGCATATCCGTTGGTGGTCTCAGCTAAATCGTTGCTTCTTTCGGAAAGATCACCCGGAGATTCTGCAGACGATGGGGGGATTCCATCAGGTAACGTCACTGTAGACTGGGCCTCTTCAACATCAGCAGGGTCAGGAGCTGCTATCAGTGTGGGAGATCCTAAGGGGGGTGAAAAGGAAACAGCATTAGGGACTTCCATTCCATGCCAGACTTCTATCAGAGGTACAAAAAGAAGAGACAGATCAGGAGAAGGTACAATTGAAAACACACCATCAAAAGGTACATTAGGCTAATGGAGACAATACTTGTGGTGGAGGTGAGGAGGTGAGTTAACTTCCTCACCTCTGGTACACGTTACAGAGGGCCACATTAGAGGACAACGTAGGAAATGGCTCATGTGAGACGGTCCATTTGAACCAGACGTGATGAAAACATACCAAGAGTTGTAAAGTCAGGAGAAGATGCAGCAGGCGGCGTCCCTTGAAGTTCAACACTTGGTCCACTCGGAGGTAGGGATGACGTGGCATCAGGGGCAATAACCATGGGTTTAGTATCTTCAGGTTGACTGTCAAGTTCTGACTTGGGAAGCCACATTTCAGCAGGTTGATTTGCAGCTGGTGACTCAGTGGGAAGATTATCTTCAGGCTGACTGGTCGAGACTGACTCTGTTAGCAGAGAAGAGGCTGTAGAAATGATAGTTGTTTCCAAAGGACTACTGGTTCTGCTGAAGGTCCCGGACTGAGGACGGTCTGTGACGCCTTGTGAGGAGGCGGGGTCTGAAGGAGACGTCACTGGGTCAGAAACAGACACTTGAGAGTCACAAGTTCTGGTGGAACTGCAGGCTGTAGTTGTGTCGGAGTTTTCTGTCGTTCTACTGAAGTCCAAAGTGGGTATTGCAGCCTCATTCGTGGCAACTGCAGTAGTATTGTCAATATTACTGTCAGCAGTAACTAAATTAGCGACTGGGTCAGCACCAGCGTCAGAAGTGTACTCAGTAGTAGATGTACTCGGACCTATATTAATGGTGGTTTCATCAAAACTGGGAGTTGTTCCTAGAGTAATAGCACTGAATCCATAGTCATTATAAATAATATCTGTACCGGTTACCTTATCATTACTATCGGGCATGTCAGCAGTAGTGGATTCTGGAATACTTTCTAGTCTATCAGGTGTAGTGGACTGAGGAGTACTATCAAATCTGTCAGTAGCAATGGACTCAGGAGTAGTATCAATTCCAACAGTAGTAGTGGGTTCAGTAGCACTATCAAATCTTTCAGTAGCAATGGGCTCAGGAATACTATCAATTCCGACAGTAGTAGTGGATTCAGGAGCACTATCAATTCCAACAGTAGTAGTGGGTTCAGTAGTACTATCAAATCTTTCAGTAGCAATGGGCTCAGGAATACTATCAATTCCGACAGTAGTAGTGAATTCAGGAGCACTATCAATTCCGACAGTAGTAGTGGATTCAGGAATACTGTAAAACCCGACAGTATTAGTGGATTGACTGGTACTATCAAATCCGACAGTAGTAGTGAGTTCAACAGTACTATCAAATTGCACAGTACCAAAGGCAGAAACAGTAGGCGAGTTAACAGTACCACCAGCAGTATCAGGTCGACTGTCAGTAGAAAGACTAATGGTACTATAAGCGGGAGTAGCTTCACGAGTATCAAGTATATCTGTGCTAGCATCAGGACCATCAGTAGTACTACCAATAGATTTATCAATAGCAATGGTATTTTGAGAAACATCAGTTGTAGTACTTGTCTCAGTTGCACTAGTAACGGCAGTTGTACTTTCAGTTGGAATGTTAGTAGTGTCAGTTGGTGCAGTTCTGTCAGCAATAAGGTCAGGCCTGTAAGTAGTACTGTCAGTAGCAGTATTAGAAGTACTGTTGGCAGCAGTCACAGATCCAACAGGTTCTTCGGGTTCTGCTGAAAGAAAGAACATCTCAGAAAACTGAAATTTAAAAAGTAGTTTCTGATTAGATTGTATCTCACTCCAGAAACAGCCCTGACACATGTGACCCACCAAAGGTCCCAAAGACCCCTGACACACATGAGCCCTCGTAATGTGCCTCAAACTATATGAACCTCCAAAAGAACCATGGTCCTAAAAGCTACTCCTGAGATCCCTAAATCCACATTCCTGCAAAATCTCGACCTCCTTGAGAACCTCAAACCTTCTTAATCTGCTCAAGCCTCCCATAACTTCTCTACCTCCTCAAGTGTGAGTGTGTGCGTGTGTGTTGACAGATTAGTGCAGACTAACTCAGATTATCGTCCATCTGCTCCTGTTCTTGTGACACTTAGTATCTGAGGCTCTTCCCACCTCCCATGTTTCTAGAGCTGGCACATCTACACATGTGCATCCAGGCACGTTCACTCACACTTACTTCCAGTTTCCTCCGCTGCATCACCTGAGAGGAACACACAGTTATTACACAGGCTGCATCTGCATACGTGTGTGTTGCGTGGCGTGATGATGCGTACAGATATAGGCGGAGCCTCGTGGAAATGGCAGGTAGGACCCAGCCCGCCAGATGCTGGATGATGAGATGCAGAGTTCACAGTCCTGTCCTGTTGTGTTGTGATCGCACTCACAAAAGAGTGTTGCTTCTCTTAACTTGCACTGAGCTGCATGAAGGTTACATTTACACCTGGAAGACACAAAGTCACACTTGCAATTCTCAACACATGCGACCACACAGAACAGGTGAATACCTGGCGGGAATGTCGATGTTGGAAATGGCGTAGAAGTATTTGAGCAGGTTGTCCCTCTGGACATACGTTCCCCCAAGGGCGGGTCGTAGCAGCCGCAGTCTGAGGTTGGTAAAGGTGAAGAAGTCTCTCAGACCCTTCATGGTCTCCATGCGAGTGTAGACTGCGTCCATGTTTATGAGTTTGGGACCTGCGAACACCTGGAGGCGTGCGCGGACTTCCAGCACCACATTCTTCTCTTCCTGTCAGAGAAGACATGGTTCTAATCTCTGTTCTGAATGTGCCCGCTCGAGGGGTCAGAACCCACCTTGGCCCCGACCCACTTCGAGTACTGCTCAGTGCAGATGACCCGTGTCAAGTTACTCGGTGCCAGGTCAGACACTTTCTTAGGTGTCATTCCAAAACTCTCCATGCAGTCGTCAGCATAGAACTGGAATGGTTGCCAACTTAGTCCTGAAGAAGAGTCATCATCATCATCATCAATATCACCATCACAATTGACCCTCTACTGCACCTTTGTCCACAGACTTCTCCAAAACCATGCTTGTCGGGCGGCCATACTCAAAAGTCACCACAATGTCGTCCACAACCTCAAGACTTTTGTTCCATGACAGTGTGATGTTAGCCAGTAGAGGCTCTGGATATCTGGACCAGGTGACTGTCTGCCAGTAGGTGATGAGCCCCCCTCGTTCCCTGTCGCCCATCAGCTGAGGAGGGTGAGACAGATCTGGACTCGCTGCATCACACTCGTCGCTGCAGAGGTATGGATTCTCCTGGACACACGAGAGAGACATGCACGTCAACCTGGAATTCTTGACAAGCCACCTTCTTGTGATGGTCAGGCTTAGCCATGTATTTTGGATGTTTAAGGCTGTGTGTGTGTGTGTTCATGTGTGCGCGTGTGTGCGTGTGCGCTCCGTTTATCCCACTTGGTGGTGACCAAGTCTTGACAAAACACTATCCTTGTGAGGACCGTATGACATTGTGGGGACATTTAGCTGGACCCCAAGAGGTTAAGCCTCAATTTGAGAATGGAGACTTCAAAATAACTGGGTCATTATAACTGGATTTCAGTTTGGTTCAGAGTCCTGGTTAAGGTTAGCCATGTGTTTTGGATGGTTAGGTTTAGGGGTGAGTGGTTGGCAATTGAATTTCCTGAAGGGCCACATTAGAAACTGTAACGGTTGTGAGGGCCATCAGGCCAAAATAAAGACGGCGATATCATATCCAAAATATATACTTAAATTACAAGGACAAAATGAACATTAGAAGATGAAATGAAAATAAGGCTACTAGGAAGTGTAAATTTGCCATGAAACCTATTGAAATACCTCATTTTATATGCACTCTGAATATGAATCAACTATGGACTTGAGTTGTAACTCAAGTATAAAACATTGTAGCTTAACTAGTTTTGATAGTTTAGCGTGAAGCAGAAGATAAAGCAATTTATTTAAAAATATATTTTCAGTATTCCTTCAATGTATTTTGAGGAACAAGAAAAACACAAAAACGGCCAATGTAATGAAGAAAATTTTAGTCTTAAAACGAGGACATGCTATATTTACTGCTGAAGTGGTCTTTGGTACTAAAAGAACAAGAACGAAAAAAGTCAGAAAATTTTGGACATATCAGTTATAGTTTTAGTCTGGCATCGGGGCGCATATGGCCCCCGGGTTGCACTTTGCCTGGGTCTAGTTTCGGGGGAGAGGCTGGGGAAAGCATTAGGGCTACGAAAAACCTAACAGTATCCCCACAAGGATAGCAGAACAAACGTGTGTATCTCTCACCAGGGTGCAGAATCGTTCTGGTGGATTTCCACAGGTGATGCCAGGAGGGTCCACTCTAATCTGCATCACTTCTTTCATGTTGGATGGGGGCGGCTGGCAGGCAAAGAAGTCCCCTTCTGGTGCCTGTTGCAGCCTCGCTCCAGCGGTCCCTCCTGAAAAGCGGCACTCATCATACTGACCCTGACAGAGGGACGTCAGCAGCAGGAGGGGCAGAAGGCTGATGGACAGGTGAGACATGTGGGCCAAGCTTCACACAGCCTTCCAGACCTTCAGGTGTTCCTCTCTGTGACGCTCCCCATGGTAACGGATGGATGTTACCATGGATGCCACCTTGTGCTGGTCACCTGTCGCCCCACATTACAGACAATACAATGACACACAAACACAAGTAGAAAACTCCTAAACATGTACTTTCACAAAGAGTGTCACAAGTCTTGTAGTCACAAGTGAATCCGGTGTGTCACACTCACGTTTCTTTTCCTCTTGCTCCCCTTTTCGTTTTGCTGTTCTTGCCCTCCTCCTTCCCCTGTAATCTTCTGCCTCATCCTCTTTTCTCCTCACTCCTCCCCTTTTCCCGACAATCTAATCACTTCACCTAGAATCACTGGGAATTATGGGGAGTGGAAATGGCACAGATCACACAGGTGGGTGAGAGACATAAGGCGAGGGTGACGCCAGGACTGTCTCAACTCCAAATCAGACAGGAAAGAAATTACGTGGCAGTAACTGCCGAAATATCACACGGTCATATTTTATGGTCGTGTCTTCATGCAGTGGTTTCTTCATAAGGTGAGCAGAGTTTTCTCTGACCTGGTGATTCCTGTGGCGTCCCTGCATTTACTTCAAAGTGTGTGTTTCACATGCCAATAAAAGATTTTCTGACAGTGCATTTGTGCAATATTCTTCAAATGTGGATGACTGTTTCCCTGGAATAATTCATGAGAGGAGACACTACATCTTTCAATTTCAGTTGGTGATGAGACATGCTATAACGTCGGTCAACTGATGACAACCATGCAGTATTTTTTTTTATTAGCTTTTTAGCACACTTAATAATACATTATATATTAAAATAAAATTAACATTATCAAAACTAATACTACTGTTAATGCTTAATATTTTCAGCTAAAACAATTCCCTTGCTATGTAACCCTGCAGGTTGTAAATGGTGGTGAACATGCTTCAGTTAGATTGAGTTCTTCAATAAAACAGCAGTTTCGCACTATTTTCTTTCTCCAAGAGCTTTAGAGATGAAAAGTAATGACAAGACTCCTTGTGGAAGATAAAAACAAAGGGTTTGTTTTCATAAATCTGTTTTTATGGATGAACCATTTTCCAAGGATAAGTGTATTAATAGCCAGCTCATGGGTTCTGTTTCCATTAACACTCCATACATACCATACAGACATTCTCTTTTGTTATGTTAGATAACTCACTAATTTTAGGAAATAACCAATGATAGAAATCCTCACAAAAAAGATTTAATCTCAAAACAATAGTATAAAAGTAAAATGTACAAAATACAACGTAAGCCAGCAAACATCTGCTGTTCGTGGCGTGTTCACTGCATTACGGCACTTTTTCAGTCACTGTTTGTGATTGCTTTGTGGTCTCACGGTATTTCAATAAAACTGTTGTTTAAAAAAATGGACCGATACTGTAACGATCCTGTACTGACATTTGGCCCTGTATGAGAACCTCAGTGACGTCATCAAGTATGCGACACTCCCGTGCATGCGCAGAACTGACACCAGAGCTTCCCCGTATCCTGCACTGACAACAACAACAACGACGCTTACCCACCAGGCGTTCTCGCGGCACCGTCGCCTGGCGACTACAATTGGTTAGCTCATCACTACGCGCCGACGACAACAACAATGGCGGATGTGGTGTCGGTTGGAGTCAACCTGGACGGGTTCTGTCACGCCATCAGCGGCATCCAGGCGCTGCGCTCCAGCGTCAGCCGCGTATTTGAGTTCTTGAAGGATGGAATGAAAAACCGGGACACTCTGGAAGGTCGGGAGAAGCAGTTTATTGCTGAGTTCCAGGACCATCTTCAAGCCGTCAACAGGGACCTCAAGTAAGTCCGCGGCAAATCCGAACGTCGAGTTTGGGGCACGTACCTGTCAAGAGTCGAGCACTGCTTTCATACACAATATCCACTGGGTAAACCTTAACTCTAACCCTGTGGTTGAAGTGCAACTAGCATGCTAACACTAGCGTGTTCACTTATTCAACAGCCCGGGCAATGAAGCTTCAGTATGTTCTGTGCCCATTGTCTGCTTCTGCATTTGTCTATACAGAAGGCAACTCAACGCAACTATACGGTCTATTGTCTGGGTTCATTAAAGCTGAGGCCCATTTTTTCTAGCTTAAAAAAGCATGAGGAATGGGAGGAGTGGACTGAAGCCATGTAACCTGTGCCCACTGTGTGAGTGACTGGGTCAATCCTACATCAACAACTGATTCACAGCACATGTTGGTTCGTGTTATAGCGAGGCCTTGTTGACTGTCTGCTGGTTACAAGTGAGACAAGTCAAGTGTGTTGTGACATTGCTGCCAATTGGACAACAGCTTCCAACTCCTCTCCCTCTCTCTTGCAGCGCTTCACAGCCTTCAGCCACTGGCTCTGATGTTGTTTTACATTTGTCAGTTCCGCTGCATTCACGTGGACAGAAGCAGTATATAGTCTTTTAGCGTTTTTAATGACATTAACATAGACATCAGTACTACATCCACTGACAGAGATACTGTGTGATAGAAAGAGGGTGGTCTGATTATGAACCACACATTGGTGATGATGAGGATGATGATGTCTGCATGCATGTGTTACCCTCTGGACCTGACTTTCTTGCAGTGAGCTGGAGCGTCTCAGTGGGCTGGTGGGCCGTCCTTCAGAATCTCATCCCCTTCACAACAGCGGCCTCCTGAGTCTGGACCCAGTCCAGGACAAGACTCCCCTCTACTCCCAGCTACTGCAGGCGTACAAGTGGTCCAACAAGGTTGGGTTGATGCTGGGGTTGTGGTAGGGCTTCTATGTAGACAAAGTGAAAATTCCAGCTGTTGTAACAGACATAAGGGGTCCAAAAACGGCACCAGTATGATCAGTCTCACGTTTTAGTTTTGCTGATGGCCAGTGGATGCTTGTCCTCAGCCACTGAGGGTTGGACACTCACTCCAACTGAGATGTGTTTTCCTGTGCAGCTGCAGTACCATGCCAGTTTGGCCTCCAGCCTCCTCAACCAGCAGTCGCTCAAGCGATCAGCCAATCAAATGGGAGCATCAGCCAAGCGACGACCCAAAGTCCAGCCAAGTACACTTGTTCTTCCACCCCAGTGAGTACACGACACATGCACCAGGGTTTCTGATGCATGTAAACACACGCTTGTTTACGTGGGCCTTCAGAAAAATGACCTCTCTTTAAAGATGAAATCTCTCTAGACATTAAAAAAAAAACAGCCATTGTGCATGTACTGAATCACAAGCTGAAAGTGTTTCGTTTGTTGAACAGGTACGTCGATGACGTCATCTCTCGAATTGGAAGAATGTTTCCTGATATGATCATTGAACTTTTCAGACCCAATGGAACATCTGCAGTTTTGCTGGTAATGCACATGCATTAAGAAGAATAGAGAGCCAGTCAGGCACACACGCACACGTTTGTATCGCTGTCCTTGTGGGGACCTCTCGTTGCCATAACCCCACACCCCGCTAAACCTAACCATCCAAAACACATGGCAAACCTTAACCAGGACCCTGGACCAAACTGAAACCCAGTTACAATAACCCATTTATGTTAAAGTCTTCATCCTCAAATTGAGGTTTTGGGATGCAAAAGGTCCCCACAAGGATAGCGTTTTGTCAAAAATTAGTCATGGCATGATATACAATTATACAAACGCACACACACCTTATGTTTTATTATTGTTATAGCCA
Organism: Synchiropus splendidus; assembly: GCF_027744825.2. NCBI lineage: Eukaryota > Metazoa > Chordata > Actinopteri > Syngnathiformes > Callionymidae > Synchiropus > Synchiropus splendidus. The sequence continues at coordinate 18,913,856 of NC_071340.1, forward strand.
TAACCCTTTCCCCAGCCTCTCCCTCTAGAACGAATCATCCAAAACACATGGCTAACCTTAACTGAACCAAACTGACACCCAGTTATAATGACCCAGTTATTTTGAAGTTTTAATCCTCAAATTGAGGCTTTAAATAGTGAGAACTCGCAAAAGGTCCCCACAAATAACAAAAGGTGTGTTTTCTAGATTTGGTGCCCACAAGTATAGCTATACAAGTTAGCGCACACACACACACACATGATCTTCTTCTGTTCACCAGGTAACTCTTGGGAAGGTGCTCAAAGCAGTAGTTGTCATGCGTTCACTCTTCATTGACCGGACATTGGTTCGAGGATTCAACGAGAATGTTTACAACGAGGATGGAAAGGTCAGAGGTCACAGATGCAAAGGTGACGGTGATGTCAAGAGTCACATTGAGCTTGCAACCTGTATCTTTTTTATCTGCAGCTGGACATTTGGACCAAGTCTCAGTACCAGGTCTTTCAGAAGGTGAATGAACGGCTGACTAGTCTCTGACACATGCAGGTTACTGATAGTTTTTTTTGGTTACCAGGTAACAGATCACGCCACCACTGCTCTTCTGCACTACCAGCTCCCTCAGATGCCTGAAGTGGTTGTGCGCTCCTTCATGGTGAGTCTCCACTTTCCCCTGGCTCACCTGTCTGTCTCTTAACGGTCTGTCGGACCTGTCTCACTTGCAGACGTGGTTACGCAGCTACGTGAAGCTCTTTCAGTCTCCTTGTCAGCGATGTGGTCGTTACCTGCAGGATGGTCTTCCTCCAACTTGGAGAGACTTTAGGACCCTGGAGGCTTTTCATGACACCTGCCGTATGTGAACTCTGAGTTGATGTGTGTTTGAGCGTATGGATTTTGAAATCATGTGAGAAAATAAAGCTTTTCTTTCCTTCTGTTCAATTCTGGTTTTTGGTTCTGTCAAAGTAAAAATTGTTCATGTTTTCCATGCATGATGAAAACAGGTTCTTTTGGCTCGAAATGGGGACTAAGATTGTCAATGTAGTTGCTTTTGTTTTGTTAGCTGCCAATGGACAATGACATGCGCACACACACGCACACTGGTGTTTATATCCTTGTTCGGACATTGTGAGGTTTCTCAAACCCTTTACCCAGCCTCTCACCCTAAACATAACCTGAACACATGGCTAACATTAACCAAGACTCTCAACATAAATCCTATCATAATGACCCAGTTATTTTGACGTTTAAACCGTCAAAACCCTATGAGGACCAGCCAATACGTCCTCACAAGCTCTTGTGTCTTGGTCCATAAGGGAATATTACTACACACACACTGGTGCCCTCTGGTCGACCACATCTCCTCACAAACTTACAATATTGCAGTGTTGTAGCAGATGTGAAGCGTAAGACCAAGACATACATGGCGGCTCCTCTGGACTGCTGGCGCCCTCTGCTGTCCACCATGGGTAGTGCAGTCTTCTATTGAAGCGAGAAACAAGGAAAAAGACCGAAACACGACGACGGACATGTTTCTTTGTTGTGATACTGGCGAAAAGACGAACAAGTCATGAAATGTAATTGAATTAGCGTTTACGTATTGGACCGTCTGAGCATGTGCAGTACACAAAGGATGCTGACGGCCACGCGCCGCGCGTGCACGCCTTCGCGATCGCTGCAGGGAGAGACGAGAGGCCCACGGATCCCGAGCGGCGCGCGACGGCGGACCATCGCAGAGCACCGACGGTCAGTGATGCTGGCGCTCTCCAGGCGCATGTTCCGGTGATTGTAAGAGGGAGAGGACGGCAGCGGAGTCATGAGCGGCACCTGGGGCACCGAACTGTGGGTAAGAACCAGACGCAGCGCGGCATCTCACGCGCAGCCGACAGACTGGCCTCCATAGCAACACTGTCCTGACAGTCTCCTCCATAGCAACAGTCCTGACCACGGCTGTCCCCGTTTGAGATCAATGTTGGCGCTAACACTCGGCTACAGGACAAAGATGTCGGCTAGTGTGATGAGGGGTGTCTGAAACCCTAGTGTTTTTATTAACTGAAGCCCAGCTTCAGCAGTAGGAGGAGATGTGTGATGCTCACACCGGAGCGTCTGATTTAATGGACAGTCGTGTTGATCAGAAGTTGGTGACTGCATTTGTTTGTTTCAGGATCAGTTCGACCATCTTGAGAAACACACCAGTGCAGGAATTGACTTCTTGGAGAGGTACAGCAAGTTTGTCCGTGAGCGAGCTGAGATTGAGCTGAACTACGCCAAACAGCTCAGGTGCGCTCTTCTTCCTCCTCTTCTGCAGGAGCTACCTTTTGCCCTCATCTCCCTCTGATGCTCCTCCTCTCCTGACACTACTCTTCTGATGCTCCTCACACGTCTCTCCTCCTCTCCAGCTTCTCGTTGGCTCCTCTGCGTCCTGTCCTTATGGCTTTGGCTTTTCTGCTCATCATTCATTTTGTTTCTCTGCAGGAACCTTGCCAAGAAGTTTCATCCCAAAAAATCTCGGGAAGATGAAAGCAGGTTTGTTGACTCACCTGCTTTGTTTCTGGCTCTTCTCTGATTCTTCTCCTTCTCTCTCTCTCTCTCTCACGGGCCGCTGCAGGTACACCTGGTGTCTGGCGTTCGTCGCGACACTCCAGCAGCTGAATCTGGTGGCGGGGCAGAAGGAAGAACTGGCAGAAGACCTGAACCAGCATGTGGTGTCAGAGTTGACCAAATACATCCAGGACCTAAAGGCAGAGAGAAAGACTGTGAGTCTGACCTCCACTTGGACCTCTGTCTTAAACAAGACCTTTACCTTGAAGCAGGACCTCAGTGTTCACCTGTTCCACGTTAAAAGGTTCCAGTACCAATAACTGCATCTATTTCTGACCAAATAGATAGACTCACACTAGAAACGGTTCACTGAAACACGCCGGACGCATTTACAGACCAAAATGAGTGAAGCGACATACTACAGAGTGATTTTGTGTTAAATACTAAATAAAACCAGAACCCACTCAGATACGTGTGTGACGTCAGCAGACTCTTCACTGAGAAAACGTTTTATTTACATTGATTCAGATTTAGCACGGACCTGCAATACGTTTAGTTTATATCCAGTCACTGACAGTGGAGTTTCTGCGGCGAATATGACTGGACATGAAATACATGTCACGTTTGTCCATGTCTTGACAACTGAATATGTTAACTCAACGACCTGATGATCATCCAAGTCTGTGAGGACCGCGACTCTCCTCGGAATTGAACCTGTCCAACACTACTGTTGCGCGTGCGCTGTGACAATGTTTATACTTCAAAGTTAAATCAGTCAAACAGTGATTTATTTTGCTACTTTTTTGACTGATTTCCTGTATGAATGATCATTTCAACTACAACTTGAAAAAACAAAACTCAGCAAGTTGGTTTGTTTGTATTTTTGCATTAATTTTAATAGAAATCAGAGGCGCAATGGTTAAAAAAAACGCTTTTGTTGTGAGTCACCCTCACAAGCTGCCACACGTTATTTGACAAGATACATGTTCTGCGTCCTTGTTTGTGTTTCAGCACTTCCATGATGGCCGCCGGGCGCAGCAGCACGTGGAGAGTTCTTGGAAGCAGCTCGAGACGGTCAGTGACCGACAGCCGGCGTCTGCCCTCTGTCCCGCACCTGTCTGTGACTCTCTCGCTTATGTGTTGCAGAGTAAGCGACGCTTTGAGCGCAACTGCAAGGAGGCAGAGCGAGCCCAGCACGTCTCAGACCGGATGGAACTGGACCACAAGACGGATGGAGACAAGGTTTGTCGAGTCTATTTATTGAGTGTGAGAGTGTTTTGACAAATCCCATACCTCATTCATGCTATAAACACGGCAGAGGTGGGCAGTGAAATTTCCTAAAGGGCCACATTAGAAACTGTGACTGTTGTGAGGGGCCATCATGCCAAAAGATCGGCGGCAATGACTGTGAAATGTGACGGAAAAAATCAATTGGTAATGATGACGAAATGAACCATAAAAGGTTCAATGGAAGCGAGGATATAACGAAGTGTAAATATGGCAAAAAAAACATTGTCATTTGAATAGAAATCATATTAAAATTATGGACCAAACATCCAAAAATGAGAAGTTATCAGTTATATACTTTTAGTCTGACCTCATGAGGGCCGCACTTTCTCCAGGTCTGATATACGGGGAAGTCATTTGGCTCTGCACTGGACCTCAGCTGCAGATGTGACTTTTCTGACTCGTGCATATGTTTCAAATGTTGAAGTCATCATGATGATTCTCCGTTTTGAAGTGGCGCGATGTGACGTCACATTGTGCTCTGACTCCACCAGGAGAGACAAACATCCTCAGTTCTCTGAATAGCATGAGCACTGCAACATCGTAACGGTTGAAAGGTTCTACCTGACAAGTTTGTCATGTCATGTCTTCTGCCTTGTCAGAAGTTGTCATGGCATGTGATCATGTGCGCTCAATGTTGTCGTCTCAGGCTCGCCACAACAGTCAGCAAAAACAACAAGCCGCCGAAGAAGCCAAAAAAGAATATATGTTAAGTTTGAACCAGTTCAACCAGGACCAGCACCAGCACTACCACACGCTGGTACCAGTCATCTATCAGGTGGGTTCTGCTTTGAGCTGGACGAAGCAGACGTCCAGATCTGAACGGAACCTTCTGTGTTCCAGCGGATTCAAGACATGGAGGAGCGTCGCATTCAGCGAGTGGGAGACGCCATGCGTGCCACGGCCGACGCAGAGCGGAAGACTCTTCCGGGGCTGAGTTGTTGTCTTGAGGCCATGATGGATGCAGCTGAGAGTGTCCAGCCCAGCAAGGTGAGTATGGGAACCGGAAGATGACCGCTCGCTGAGGCTGAGGCTCACATTCCTGACGTCCCAGACTCAGACCCGGGTGACACGAGGGCCTGTTACTTACAGGACACGCTGCATGTCGTGGAGGTTTTTAAATCTGGGTTCGACCCTCCGGGTGATGTCCAGTTTGAAGACTACAGCGCCTCCATGAGACGCAGCATTTCCGAGTCCAGTTACTTGGACAATCGGATGGAAGGATTCAGCAGACGCAGGCTCTGGCCTTTCATCCGCAAAACCAAGGTGACCTGTGTGACCTTTGACCCCGTCACCTCCCTGCTGTACTCATCTAACCTGTCTATGTCTCTGTGTGTCTTTCTTTTTGTGTGTGTATCCCTCACTGTCCACACCTTATATGTCTGTCATCCTTCTGTCACTGTCACTTTGTCTCTCAATCATCTTCTCTTTCCATCTACCTCTCCCTCTCTCCAGCTCCTAACTCTCCTCTCCTCCCCCCGCCAGCCTCCCCCTCCCCCACCCACCTCTCCTTCCCCGGGTGGCGACAGTCCCCTGTCACCCACTCTGCCCTCTCGAGAACCCATCACACAGCGCTTCAACGACCTCATGTCCTCCGGATCCAAAACCCGAAAGCAGTGTCTCCGCAGCCTGAAGCGAGGGGTATGCACGTGATGTCACTTCCTGTCTGTGTTTTGCTGATCTAGCACTGTTTTCTGTTCAGTGAGATTCTGTTTCTGCTAGTGAGAAACTGAATATTCTTTCTTTTCTGCTGCGTTTGGAATGACAGCTGTCGCTCAAACTGGTCAGTAGCACACTGCATGGCACTCCTGGTGCACCTGACACGTCTGGTTTTAACAAGCTGAGCACTGTGATTCCTCTAGGGTGCAGGTCCTTCAGACTGCAGCCACCTCCCTCCAGACCAGCGATGGAAGAAGTTGGAGAACCGAGTCAATCACATCAAGCAGGAGATGCAGCGAGAGAGAGAACAGAGGTTTGGTTCTACAGCCACATCTCTCCCTGGTGGTGTTTGGGTGACTGCTTTTTAAAGGAGTTGAGAGAGGAGCACCGATACGTGAAGCCCCGGAGAAGTGGATCAGAGCAGAAGTGGACAAATGTGAGCTACAACCAGGTGTAAATGTGTTTGCAGAGATGCGCTGCTGAAGATGAAGGAGGTTTATGAAAGGAGTCCGCAGATGGGAGATGCCCGCAGCCTGGACCCTCGTCTGGAGGAGGTGAACATCACCATCCAGAAGCTGGAGGAAGAGCTGCACAAGAACCAGGTGCAAACACCTACACACGCAGACCACGTGGGCAGGGTGGTTTTAAAGGTGTTCACTTCATGTGTGAGAGCAGTTGTGGCTGGCAGAGACGGACAAGCAGCTCACCATGCTGAGGCGGCAGAGCGGAGGGTGTGTTTCTGCGACGCCTGGTGGCAGCAACAGCAGCTGCAGTTTGAAACACCTCAACAGTCCGGCCAGCAGAGAAAGGTGATCAAACAGTGAGCCATTTCCCTGCCTGATCACGTGACTCATGACTGTGATGGATGCGTGTGTGTGTCTGTACAGTCCAGACGGCAGCTACACTGAACCGCCTTCAGCTGAAATGCATTTCAAATGTTCGGATTTCGACGAGGAGTTTGATGAAGATGACGTTTTACCACCAATTGGGAGCTGCAGGTCGCTGTATGCTTTTCAAGGTAGAGCCTCTCCTCCTCACCCTGGTCTCTTCCTCTCCTCCTCCTCGTCTGGTTCTACCTCAGAGGTTGTTGTTTGCTACAGGACAGAATGAAGGAACACTGTCCATGGTGGAGGGAGAACTGCTGTCTGTGGTAGAGGAGGACAAAGGAGATGGTTGGACTCGAGTGCGCAGGAACCTGGAGGAGGAAGGTTACGTTCCCACCTCCTATATCAAGGTCTTTCTGGAGCCAAGTGCTAAAGGTGGAGTACTGCCTTCAACAGCATTCTTTATTTTTACTCCCAAATAAAACAAGACAAGAGAATGAAAAAGAGTTTGGTTAAAGAAGGGAGAGATTCAGTTGGCTGCTCAACAACCGTGTGTGTGTGTTGCAGGATTTGTTCAGACCAGTCGACTCGTCTAGACCTGTCCCAGTTCCTCAGCCTCGGACAGGAAGTTGACCTCACCCTCATCCGCCGTGTCCATAGGGACCATCATTTCTTTCCGTCTCAGCCTCCCTGAGCTGGGACTGTTTGGACTCGGACCAGGATTCCGGCGAGTCCGTCGCAGGGGGATGAGCTGAGTTGTGGTTGCCATGGAGACCACTACTGATGTAACTGGTGCAGACCACATTTATCACAACCAGTGATCTAAAGAACCTCATTGAAATAAAAGATTGTTCCATCATGTTTGAGGAGCTGTTGTTCATCAGATGAATATGATCAGTCAATGTGTATTTTGCCTGCAGTTCTTCTGCTTCCAGTTCAACATTCATATGCTTGAAGCTTAAACCTCCAGACTGCCGGCCGATAACTGCTGAGCTTTGAATTCAGCTGCCAATTCATTGAGATCCGCTGTAAGTGGAGACATTCCCTCTGCTCTCAAAATTTCCTCTTGAGACGGCCATCTTGAAATGAATGTTTCCTCTCTTTCTCTCGCTCTTTCTGTGTAAATATATATCTGTGTGAGTGCGAATGTATCAATAAAATATACATGAGAAGCCAGGAATTTTCCTGCCAGAGGACAAATGGTTCCCTGCGACAGGCTCACACAGAGAAAAAAAAACGGCTCCTCCTCCTGCTTCACCCACTTATCTATTCCCCAGCCGAGATCTGAGATCATTGCGCGCACACTCACACGTACACACACACACCCCCACACACGCGAAGAATACGTTTCCACATGGATGCTTTTTGGCATCGGAGCTGAAGCGGGGGAGAGAGGCGGGCGGAGGGCTGGAGGGTGGAGACAGAAGGATAAGGAAGATAGAAGGACAGAAGAATCCATGAATAGGAGCGACAGCACCACAGGGATAAAAGAAGAGAACAAAAGATGGAGTCAGAGGAAAATCTGATCAACACTTCTCTGCTTCTGCTGCTGCTTTCAAGCTACATCACCATGGTAACCGTCTTCCGGTGTAATCTAAATGACTGTATAATATTCTGGTCTGGCTCGCGCTGTGTTTGCCCGTTTGGCTCTACATTTCTTTGACATCAATATGTCATTTCTATAATGCTACGGTTTCACAGGTTGGTCCATCGGTTCCGGAGGACGGTTGGCAGGTCTACAGCTCCGCCCAGGACACAGATGGCCGCTGTGTTTGTACTGTTGTTGCCCCACAACAGACCGTCTGCTCCCGGGACGCGCGAAGCAAGCACCTGAGACACCTACTGGACAAGGTCTGAGTTGAAGCACATTGTAATTGTTGCATGCCATCATTTGTGTCCTGGTGACAACATCACATTGGTCTGGTTGAAGAGAAGGAAGGTGGGTAGGTGCAGAGATGGACGAGATTCAATTGGATTCTAAATGTCAGGTCACTGGTGGAACTAGACATGATCATCTCTTGGTGTGACAGGTGTTAGAGATGTATTTCGGCCACCATCGTTGGTTTGTTGTCCACCCACTCAGCCGCTCAGTCACCTCTCAGCGGTGTAGAGTCAGGAGCAGAAGAAGCCACAGATGTGGTGAGATGCAGGCTTTGTTTGACAACTGCATCAAATTGTTCCAAGTACAGACAAATGAAGCAGAGACTGGACCGAGGGCGGTCCTCGCACCAGACACTCATCATCACGCACAAACACATCCATTTAGAGAGTTCTCGCTAGATGTCCAAGGGAGACCAAATTGGCAGCTTTGCATGTGAGATTCTTGTTTCGGATCTTGGCAAACTCAACAGTATCAGATGTTAAGTGAGATGCATGTGTTATTTTGACGCCTGGTGAGTCTCGCTGTCCTGAACACACTCTTTTATATCATTTAACCAATTATTCTCCAACACCGTTCACGTGACAGCCTCACTGCAGGAAGCCTGTGGGTTCAAGTTCTGGTTGAGGCGACTCTGCATTAGGAGAAACATTTATGGTCAGGTTGATACGACACATCAGGAGTCAGGAGGTGCAAGAGTATTGTCCCAGATGAAGGCCCAGGCTGATGTCAGTTACCAAATGAACTATGGACCTGATGTCGCTGTGGAGCAGAGATGCCACTGGACCAGCCGTATTACATATCGCTGAGTCAGCACGCTAAGACATTTAGCCAGGCTAGGCCGCTGTCATATATATATATATTTCGTTTGATGACATAATTTGCAGGTGGGATGGCTGCAGGTGTTTTGGAAAGAGTGGTCTCAGACATTTTCCAGCTAACATTCTCGTATTCACAGCCACAATCCATCCAGTCATGTCAGCATCATCTCACCTCAATGCACCGTGAACACTGTACCTGAATCCGTTTGTCAAGCAACGCATCAATCCTGTCAGCCACTTGGCAACAAACAGGTTTCTGTCAGAAGATGTTGCACAACATAGAACAACTGTTGGTGTCTTGTCTAGGTGCAGAACATGAGTCAGTCCATCGAGGTTCTGGATCAGCGCACACAGAAGGATCTGCAGTTTGTGGAGAGGATGGAAGTTCAGCTGAAGAACCTGGAGAACAGTTTCAAACAGCTGGAAGAAGGACATGAGAGTAACATTGTCCGGCAGTACAAGGTACTCAACCTTCTCTAATTGAGGACAAATTGAGGCTCCAAAAAAAAAAAATATTTGGGAGATATATATATATATATATATATATATATATATATATATATATATATATATATATATATATATATATATATATATATATATATATATATATATATATATATTTATATATATATATATATATATATATATACTTTAATTCTTTATAAAAAAAATTTGTCCACTGGAGGCCACCGTATTCTCTGACGGAACAGTGAGCCTGTGTGAATCACGCTAAAATGATGAAGGAACAGGTTTCTTTCACCGACTTCGCTGTTAATTCCCTCGCCTAACTTGCGTGTACTCTCTGTGTATAGTAGCCTGAAGCCTGCGCAGCAGCGATTCTCGTTTCTCTCTCCTGTGCGTAACTCCGCCCAATTGGCTCAGGGCATGCGCACATTTTGACCAATCACGAGCGACTTTATGAGGAATCAGCTCTTAAACATCATCCAGCTCCAATAGTTCACTTCAAATAGCAGCTATTCTAGTTGCTATTCGTCCCGTTGTGTATGTAGCGATGTCAGAAGCCCCTGTATTCCTGAAATTGCGGTAATCTATATTAAATTTAGGATGATTTTTTGTTGCGCAGCGTCGATATTTTTGTGCGCTGAGATCGTATCAGCAGTGCGCAATTGCGCACGCGCGCAGCTTAGAGAGAACATTGATCATAACGAACAGAGTAACATATTACAACAGTGAATGTATAAGAAAATAAATGCATGATTCGGTTATGACTGGTCGAAGCACAGACAAATGTAACAAAGCAAAAAACACTTGCCATATGGAAGTATTATGGGTGCTTGTTGCTCAACTGAAAAGATTGCTCATGTCTGTGGACTGTATTGACACATCTCTGTGGATCTTCATCCACCTCCAGAAACTTCAGCGTTAGAGGCAGAACAGTGTCTATAAACACTTACAAAGATATTTTTCATTGTTGTAGGCACCTGCTCCCTGATTTTGTGACAGATAAAAAAAAAGTCATGCAATGAAATGAAACATGATCAACTAGAATAACATGACATGAGGTAAGGACCGTGGCAAATTAGCTTGTAAAACTAGTCCAGGCTGGAATTATTTTTTTTTAAACAAAATATGCTTTACTTACACAGACAAGAATGAACAAAAGTCATTTATAAGTACAAGCTGAAGAAAAACAAATCATGATGAAATAAGTCTGAAATATATTATATCTGAAATATATATATTTTTTTATGATGTTTCATGACTAGTTTTATGGGAGACAGTGCAGAGTCTGAGAGGTAAAGGCGAGTTGAAACAGTGAGTTAAAACAGTAACTGCTGATATGTAGAGTGTCATAAACAACAGGAGCGAGATGAGATAGATTTGACTCTATAAACACTGAATATCAATCCGAACCCTGTTGCCATCTCTGTGTCAGTCCATCAAGACAAAGATGGAGGAGCTGCGTCCTCTGATCCCAGTCCTGGAGTCCTACAAAGCCGACGCTCTGCTGGTTCGGCAGTTCAAGGAGGAGGCGGCAAATGTAACCGAGCTTCTGGGATCCCTCCAGGAACAGCTTGGTGGGCTGGACTATCAGGAAGTCCACAGCAGAGTTTTGGATCTGGAGGACCGCCTTCGAGCTTGCATGCAGCGGCTTGGTGAGCTGGCACAACTCTCAAGTAACTAGTTACAGCGATGAGATTGAGTGGTCAACCACCTGCACAGAGCTGAAGAATTCAACATTTTCAAAATATATTTGCAGCAACAAAAATAAGAAGCAATAACTGTTATATTTGCACATTAAACAATATAGTGCTAAATAAAAGGATTCAAACACTTAATACATAAACATTAATTTGTATCTTCACACACATTTTGCCATCAAAAACAATTTACATTTCACTCACACACGCTTCCCACGTTGTACTGACCGGTTCTATATTAGATTCAGGAAACTAACTTACGACTGGTGAAACTCTCATGACCTTAACCAAACATATAATCACTCACAAACAATGTGCTTTTACTTTCACGGGATTAGAAGCGCTTCTACCTCGCTTTAACTGCTTAACTGTGAAACAGATGAGGACGACACAAGTCAGTGTTGCTCGGCTCAGTCGTTTACTGAGCTGCGCGTGCGTCACTCATGTGCCTCACAGCGCCTGTGTACCACCTCCTGGCTGCTTTTATTTTAAAAGGGTGGTGTATGGGAGGTGTATGTTTTTGTTTTTAAAAGGGTGTTTTCTAACCCACAACACATCCAAAAGCTTGGAGATATATTCACATCTCTACCTCTTTGTTTTAGCCTGTGGAAAACTGACGGGCATTTCAGAACCGGTAACAATCAAGACTTCGGGATCCAGATTTGGCTCGTGGATGACTGACCCGCTCGCTCCCCCTGGAGACAACAGGGTGAGCTTTTTCAGCTACCTCAGCTGTAACGTCATCTATTCTCCTTTGACAAGGAGAGCAGTGTGCGATGTGTTTGAGTTCAACCTTCATGTGCTGATGAGTGGAATCCTTTTGTGCCCCACAGGTTTGGTACATGGATGGCTACCATAACAACCGCTTTGTCCGAGAATATCCATCATTACATGACTTCATGAATTCAGACAACTTCACGTCTCACCGCCTCCCACACCCGTGGTCTGGAACTGGTCAGGTGGTGTATAATGGCTCCATTTACTTCAACAAGTTTCAGAGTCACACCATCATCAAGTTTGACTTCAGCACTTCACTGATCAGTCGCTCGCGGCAGCTGGACTTTGCTGGCTACAACAACATGTACCACTACTCCTGGGGCGGTCACTCCGACATTGACCTCATGGTGGATGAGGGAGGGCTCTGGGCGGTGTACGCAACCAATCAGAACGCTGGCAACATTGTTCTCAGCCAGCTCAATCCAAACACCTTACAAATAATCCGCAGCTGGACCACCAACCACCCAAAACGCAGTGCAGGCGAGGCTTTCATGATCTGTGGAACGCTGTACGTCACCAATGGATACTCAGGTGGAACCAAAGTGTACTATGCATATTCGACCAACACCTCCACGTATGAATACATCGACATCCCTCTGACCAACAAATACAGCCACCTGTCAATGCTGGACTACAACCCCCGGGACAGGGCGCTGTATGCCTGGAACAATGGACATCAGGTTTTGTACAACGTCACGCTCTACCACATTATCCAATGAAAAGGTCACCAAACTTGCCAGAACCAGGCTCTGGTCGACCGGGTTGAGGACCACAATGCCTGTATTTAAATGTAGAACTCATGTGTATTGGCTAGACATATTAGTGACGCATAGTCCAGAGAAGACTGAGCGAATTAAGCCACATCGGTGAGCACAGTCATGATCAGAAGACACTCTATGAAAAGCACAGCAGCTTGTCAGAGATTTTGTCCCATGTAAGTTTGGTTTTGTCAGTTTCGGTACCTTCACCTGACACAGAGTGCTCACCTGACTGAAGGATACTTGGTGCTTGGTGTTTGCCAGGGGAAGCATGGTGTGATACCATACCAAATGGTGATGTCACAGCACATGCTTCCTCCTCGGTACGACCCAAGTTCACAGCAGCAGATACTTCATAGCATGACATTTTTACTTGTTTACTTGCAAAAATGAAAAACATTTTTTGTCACTGATCACAATAGTTCCGATAACCAATGCAATACAGGTTTTTTGAGAGCAAAATTTGCCTGCCAGCTGAAATGAAGTTTACAACATGTTTACAGCAATATGACCAATATATGTCAACAGCTTTTGTATTTTTAAAGATCTTAATGTGACAGCCATATTCGATAAACGTTTGTCTTTCTCTTGTGGCTTGAAAGGATATTTGTGACAATAAAGTAACTGATGGTGGATGTCATTGTACATGAACTTTGAAAAATAAACCATTTTGAAAAGCAGATTGTCACAGTTGCTTTGGGTTCCAACATGTTCAGAAGAACGCATTTGGCACAACAGAATACGGTCACAAATCCTCACATATAAAGTAGACAATTTGTCACGAACCCCCTCCGTCCGGTCATATTCAAAGATTCATGCATCCTGCTTGCGCCTTTCTCTCCTCCTCTCTTCCAGGATTGGGGGTCTTCTTCCCGCCATACAGGTGTCACAGACTCCCACACACACCTGAGCTCAAGTCATCGTCCGCTACTTGAACACCAGCCAGAAGACAACTGGCTTGAGGTTCGCTGCTTGTGCCTGTGCATCGTGGTTCCTCTCCCCCAATCTTGTGGACTTCCTCTGTTTCTTGGACTTGGTTGTTTCTAGCATAGAAGTAGAGAGTAATTCTGTTCACCTCCTTCTAGCGTAGATGTAGAGTGCTATTCAGTTTGTGCATTCTTTGTTTTTCCTGCCTCCTAGTTCAGAAGTTGAGTGTATTGGGTTTGTTTTGTTGTGAAATTGTTGGACTCAGTCTCCTCCCCGCTGCACTTGGGTCTCCCGTCTTAAATCGTTACACAATTAACTCTAATTTTATGTGAATGCTGCAAAGTAGTTGGGAACATGTGTGAGCCAAGGCTGTACAGCACAGTTAGGTTTGGGTCATACGGTCGGTCAATAAAGTTTATTGAATGTCACGTGACAATGACGGAAGCTACGTAGCATGTACCTGAGAAAGAGCCTCCAGAGTTCCAGATATTTCTGTCTTGAACTTGCTTCTGTGACGAATCTGCATGAGAAGGTTTAATTTTACAGTTTGTGTTTATTACATGTTTCACCCTCGATGAACTGAAGATGTTATTTGACAAAGATGCATCTCAGATTCATGAATTAGCTAAACAGAAAAGTTTCCATACTGAAGAGCTGAGAGTCTCAGCTTGTGATACTGACTCAGGTGGAATATGGAAATGACAGACTTCAGTGCTTGCTCCACTTACTGTAGACAGTGTCAATGACCCAAATGTTTGGAGCCGTTGACCCATAACCCTCTGTCAACGGTGATATCCGCTGTTACACTGCCACCTCTGGTGAATTCGGAATGGAAGATTTATGCTGGGAAAAAAAGGGATAAGGTAAAAGATATCCTGCTTATTGCTAAATCTCAACCATGTAGTTAATTCTAAAATGGTTTGAAATAACTTTAGCTTTCACGAATGATTTGCAGTATGTCGACCTTAGGTATCATATCAATTGATGGTAACTTGGTGGGAACATTTGAATTTCTATTTAACATGGTTTCTTGTTTGCATTGAGAGCAGTTTTAATGCTAAAGCTGGATTTGTACTTTAATGTAATTTATTTTCCGTTAATATTCCGTAAGTTTGTTGAATGTCACATGACATTGATGTTTTGAATCATGGTTGTTATGGACATCAGTATGTATCGTGGGCTTTTATTGGCTGGCACTTGACAAGACGACAAGATTTAGTTTCTTCCATTTTATTTGATTGTGTAAAACAACTGCTTACAAAAAACATGAACGTCCAAAATAATTGAAGTGCTGTCACTGGAAGAATCAAGCTATTGAGCTGGATGATGTTGTTGATGTGGTGATCTCAAAGACAATGAGGCTTGTGGTTTCACCTGATGCCGTCAAGGGGCTGCTGTGATCCAAACAGAAACAAGGAAATCAGCGACAGAAACTTTCCAAAAGTATCTTCTTTGTTGTTTGATATCGGTGAACTTACCTTCATCTTTCCATGGACTGAGGTCGAACGCTGGAATGTCCTCACATTTAGTGTAGCCGTCCCCTCGGGGGCGGTACAGGAAGGGGTCTTTTGGAACCTCATCAATGCCAGTGTTATCACAGATGAAGCGGGAGAATGATGTTCCCTTCAGGGAGCTTCTCTGGGCTGCAGTGAACACCCCGTGCTTCTCCCACCAAAGCCTGATGGAGATAGAAATGTTTGCTATCTGCTGTGGAAACATCTGCTCATACTTTCGCACTGTGGTTTAAGTACCGGTCTCCTTGGCGGACCCTCTCGAACTGAGTTCCAATAAGGCAGGCAAACAGAGGTCCCACTCTTCCACCTTTAACAAACGGCTCTGAGATTCCTCCGAGCCACACGTCGATGTTGTCGATGGTTCCATACAGACCCATCAAATGGTGGGCAAGTTCGGCATTCTCCATGACGTCAGTCAGTTCTGTTACATTTGTTGGTTCTGATAAGTTGCAGAATTTGCGCCATTTGTTGTATCCTGACAAACAAACAACAACAGATCACTTTCTGGAACAAGGTCAGCATCACAGCATTCACCAGATGGTCGTGGTGTTATTATGCTGCTTTAGGTTTAATCTACGTGTGAGTACCAGGAAGTCCATGGTCTCTTCCTCTCTGCAGGTTCATGGATGCTAGATCCAGGGCCAGTTTAGTGGAGAATTCAAACATCCTTTCCCTGAGAGCATCAGGCATCATGCCGCCCTGCGTGTTGAGTTTGGCCTGTCCGCCCACCAGACCCCTCAAGATGGGATCCACACCGCCTGAAGAAGGATCCACAGGTGTGTTGAACATTTCTGCTGTAAATGATGAAGTCAAAAGTGAAGTGGTACCTTCATGGAGGATCCTCCAGGGGGCGAACAAAGCTTTGTGCAGCATGGGGCTAGGATAAGTCGGGTGATCTTGGTACTTGTCATCAAGCCGGAAGAGGACGGGTTGGACTGTCACATGACCAAAGCGGAAGGCAGCGGTAGCAAACACGTTGGAGATGCTGGCATCCACTGATTCACTATACCCTGGGTAGTTGGCTAATTTCTTGTCCATGAATTCTCTCCCAACGATGTGAGGCAAGTAGTCTCTGTAGGTGATGACCTGCAGGACGGCAGAGCGATTAAGAGCATGAAGACAAACCTGAACTTGAGTGGTCCTTGCTGTGTTGAAAAAAATCTGAATCGATTCGTACATTAATTCCTTAAAATTGATTGGCAGGTCCAAAGATCGGATTCATTAATAAAAGTTTTAATACATATTCCCCGGGTGAAGTCCAACCCCTTTGACGCAGGCGTGCACCTGTGACAACATAGTCAAAACAATATGGTGTCTCACAGTGGCAACACGAGCGACGAGACAGGTTTGAAAACGCCTGAAACGCTCAAAGCGACCGTCTGCCACCATTTTGGGTTCAGAAGCGACCAAGACGAAAATGCGCTAGACAAAAGCAAAGCCATTTGCAGGTTTTGCCAAATGGAGGTGTAGTATTGTGGAACTACGACCAACCTCACGAACCAATGCTACCACCTGGGAGGGGATTGGACCTTCCTTGGAATGGAGATCGGATCGGATCGGATTGAATTGCGATAATCAATTCTAATTCACGGGAATCTGAATCGAATGGATTCTTGAAATTTGAATCGATACCCGGCCGTAGTCCTTGTGCTGCATGTCTCACCTGGAAGTATGCCCCCATGATCTTCCGGGTCTCCTGGTAGATTCTCTCTCCGCTCCAGTGAGCGTTCATTTTCCTCAGAGCCCGAGCCAGACGGTTGTGTTCTCGCATCATCAGTATTTGCACCGATGTGAGACCAATGTTCTCATTGGCGCGCTTGTCACCTAAAATTTTCATTTTTTGGAAATTAATTCTTGTGAAAATAATGACACAATCCTCAAGCATTGGTATTTGAGTTATGTAATACACTCACCAGCAAAGAAGCAGGGTGTCTCTTCAATGTCTTTATCGCCAGTGATGCCAGCGCGAGTCGCACACATGTTGGCCCCCTCGCTGGTGAAGGGCAGGAGATGACGTTCACCATCTTTATATTTGGGGTTCACTCTCAGGAGTCCATCATCTGAGCTGAGGTCCCGCACAGAAGCTGCTCTGGCATCATTTGAGCCATAAACTTGTTCCAAGTCGATGTATGAGGTAACAGCGTTCATCTGCTGCCGGACAACTCCTTTGCCAAAGATGTAACCTGTGGTACCAGTACCGCAAGCCGAAGCTGAGCGGAAGAAAGGTATGCACTGGTCTGAGTTCCTGCCAAAGCGAGGGTCTTGTGGGGGGATCTGTGGAGAAGACAAACTTTTATCTAATGCTACTGGAGACCACCATTGTCGACAGTGGTAAACACACTTTGAGTGACAAGGTGATCCAATATTTTCCGTGTATTGTATTAAGTGACACCAACCTTAATGGGGAAGCAGGGCTCTGTCCGATCACAGCTTTTGTCACAGTCCATGCCATTATTGAAGGAGCGGATGACGGCAGACATGGGGGTGAAGGTCAAATCGTGGTCGGTCCACTGTCCATACAGGGTCAACAGGTCGGTGTAGAGTGGGTCGTTCTTAATATTACAGGTGGTTGTTCGGAGGATGCGGTTGGACACCTCTCTGACCTTTGAAGCGCAGCAAAGGAAAACAGCTGTTGGGATTAAATCATGAAAACATGACGTAATATGATCGGATGAATTTTTAAACTGGACAAAGTACCAAAGGAAGGAGATGGCCGTTGACTGGCCGCTGGGCGTCCCAACCTTTGGGCTGAGATATATTATCCTGGTACTCTGCAGGCAGCCAGCGGGTGAGCGGACTGTTGGCGGCTCCCCAACGGGTGTTTTTTCTATCCATAGAACAGAAATTACTTTTATTTTTGCCCGAGTCGACACAGTGAATGGACAAAGAAAATGTAGGCTACTTGAAGAACCTTATGATGAATCAGCATGGTTGTTGAACACGCAATGTTTCCACAGAGTAAATGCTCTGTACACCAGTGCCCTTTGTTAGTTAATGTCAGTCGTGTCTGCTGCCTTCACATTAGAAACTAAATAATTGGTTGTCTACAATGACTCTGGAGGAAAGCAGTCAAACTTGATTCATTGACGGAGGAGGCGGCTGCAGCTCACCTGTTGTTGCAGATGCTGCTTGCTGTTCGAAATGTGTTCACGTTGCCGGTAGTTTCACACACAGGGACCCGGTGCCTGGCTGAGCAGCCTGTCAGTTCAGCAACCAACTTCAGCGTTTCCTCCGGCAGCCCATCTGAATGGAGAGTGCAGTTATTCATTGTGTCATTTGGCTCTCCCTCTGGTTCTATATATTCTCATCGTAGTCCTGGGGGGTTGTACTGGGGGAACCCCATGTATATATATATATATATATATGTAGTTTGTTTAGGGTGTGAACATTTTGAAAACCATCACAGTTAGCAGCTGATGTTGTATGCATATATTGCATAAATATATTAAAGAAGATGGACAAAACTGTCTAGGCTGAGGGCAGGGCTTTGGACGCCCTGTTTCAGAATCCTAGCTAAAAGCCTGCTTGGTGATGTCCCATGTTTACTTTGCTGTCTGGTCAATTCACCCAGAGTTGCTGCTATTTTCAACCTAAAGCATACCATGATGTATGACTCTTTTCAAAGAATTATAGAATAGTAAAAAAGTGTGACTTGGACAAAGTGTTCCAAACACAAGGTTGTTATCTCTTGCTTCACAGCTGGTGTTTAAACCACCAGTGCAATGTCTCCGGAATTTCAGATGGTGCCTCAATGAAAATCGTTGCTAAATTTGCAAGTTGCTAAATATCGCACATGACTTGAGAGTGAAAGCGTGAAAATTGGCCGATGAGAGACAGGTGTTATTATATTCACCCGTTAAGTCTGTGCATGTGCTGGCAGACATGCAGTTACCTGTTGCGTTGAGCGAGCGCTTGTGACGTGAAGACAGCGACCTCTTGATCAGTCTGACAGCGAGGTCCATGTAGTCTGCTGCACGGGCAGCAGACCTGGTCAGACCCGACGGCTGCCTTATCAGACGCATGAGATCTGAGGGTCTGGCTTCGTTTCTTCTCACGCGGCTGAGGGACCTGTTTGTTTGGTTAGTCATGTTCACATGGATTCAACCACTCTTGTATGAGAAGTACCTACACAGTTCGTGAGTACTTGTAGGCCGCGTCGACATCGGTTTTGGCAAGCAGCACAAACCTCTCGATCTCATCCCGGCTCAAACCAGACACTGAAATGTGACAACAATATGTCAGTGGTGCAGATCGTTGATGTAGCTGGTGTTCTGTTGAATCCTAAAACTCTTGTGGTCTTCCTTTCTTTTAGTTTGTGGTCTTCCTTTTTTCTTTTCTTTTTCTAATTCATTTGATTTTGAGGCATGTGTTTTGTCACTGTCTCATCTAACATTATGCATAAACCATGAATAAGTGTCATTGGTGACTTCCGTTGTTTTTGGTTCATAGCAGGTGTAAATCGTTCCATACTCACCTGAGGTCAGCTGAGTTTGCAGGACGAGAAGAGTGAACAAAGTCACACACCAACTCATATCTGAAACCAGAAATGTCAGCAGTCAGAGATTACACAGCTAATATTGGGATATTTCTATTCCAATATTGTAATAGTTAATATATTAAAGGACATATTTAAAGACAATCAATGTTAAAAAATAAGCGTTGCTTGCTGCGCTGAGTAAACAAAAAAGCATCAATATAAACAGAGAGAGAGGAAGATCACCTGCAGTGGAAGGATTCTCAGTGATGAACTGCCAAGCTTCTGTCAGACACTGGTGGATCTCGACTGTTGCTTGTCTCTTATATACACGCTGAGGCGTCATCACACGTCGCATGTCAGGCAACTGTTTTGGCATGTTTTTTTTTTTTTTAATCTTCAGGATCATTTCAGGTGTTGGAGTGAAACAGATCCTGCTCAGATAACTATCATCACATAACTATCATCACTATTATGTTTTGGGGTGGGGAGTCTTTAATGGTTGTTCGTATGTTGTAACTTGTAACATATTTGTCTTTTATTTGTATTTTTTGACTTTAAATGTAATACAAAAATAATGTATTTTTTTCACCAAAACACAGCCGAGTGCAAATCTCTGCTTCATTTTAAATGGTGTATTATTGCGCTATTTAAATCTTGACATAGAAGTTTAAAACAGTTCTCCTCATGTGAGGTTCAAAACAAGGTCGCTTTGTTTCAAACTGGTTTTGTCCGATATTTAACTGGAAAGCTCTTCCTGCTTCTCAGAAAAGGTTTCTCTTTCTTGCAATGAGTTATTGTCAGATGGTTCACTGGTAATTTGACTGACAGGATCTTGACAAGGTGCTGCATCATTTTCTTTTTACTTCTTCATCAGATATTGTAGTGTCTTTCTTCAGCCTTTCCCACAATAATCTTTATGCTACACAGTACCATATTTATCCACTCAAGGGTGACTGACGTTGAACATTCAACATGAATTCAACATTGAACCCGAACCTCATGTTGCGTAAATGTACTGTGCAATACATCAAAACCTGGGGTACGAACACATTTTGTGGGTGAATAATGTAATAAAATAATAATGTTAAAATGCATTGCCTTTAAAATCCCCTATTGTGTTACTTATCCAAGAATGTCCTTGACCCTTTCACCACACCACCATTGTTTCAGTAACCACTGGAGCACAGCAATAACATCTTAGGAAATACTGTAGTGTGAAAGAACAATATTTGTTTTTGTACTCCCGCACAGTTAGGACCTTTCACCCCTGACTTGATGGAGAAACTTTTTTTTATTGCAGTTTCAAACTGAGAGATGGGGAGGTGTGCTTCTGACCTAATTTATGCAGTGAAAACCTCATCAGTCATCTCACTTCATACCTGTCTTTGTTATTTTCACTGGAAGTGACATGCCCTTCTACCAACAAGAACAATCACCAAAGACACCTACCTAATCTTTGGCAAGCTAGGTTCATGTCAAAAAGGGTGTGACCTCATGCTTGTGGATGGTATGACCAGTTAAGTGTCGCCCCTGCCAGTTTTCAGCAAACACTCAATAGATAGACTAAGTTAGTTCCTGTTTCCTGATAGTGAGAAAAACGTGGGAAAACACAAAGGATGAGAGAGAGGTAACATGCAATATAAAGGTAGTCGTTTTGTCGACATTACTGTGGCCCTGTAGAGCACCCTTTGCCCACTTCTTTAACCTGAGAGAACAGGGGAAAAGGCATTTTCCTTTCTTCAAGACCCTATTACGAAGGTTGTTCTAGATGATGTCGCTGCAGGAGTCTTCCTCTGCGGCGTTGCAGTCTGTGCAGTGAATATTTCATAACAGACAGGTCAGATCACATCAGTTCTGTGGTAAAACTACTCATGCTCAATAAAGGAGATTTTCAAAGATTCATCTTGGCTCTGAAGTTTTATGTCTGTCAGAATCACTGAATCCATCCTGTGTAGCTGCTGTCGCTGATGTGGATGCATGATTTGGCCAGGTGCTAATACAGCAATAAACTCCTTTTAAGTGAGAAAAACAGTGAACTTGATGTTGTCCATAACACGATTAGGACAAACATATGAACTGAGTGAGGGATTGAACATCTCACTGCTGCTCAAATCGTCTCTTGGGAGTGTGACATCATGTGGTTTTAACACACACAACATAAGACCCCAGTTATTGAATTTTGCTTTTCACAATTTCAGATAGGAATTAAACGTTGTTGTGTAAGGAGAGTTGTTTTTGAAAAAAAAGATTGTCTTTGTTTGTTTTATTATAACTAATATATGTCAGATTTCCATGTCATATTAAACCTGTGACTTTATTGTACATATTGCATGTACACTAGATTCATTCTCAAAAGGCGAACATCCTGTTCTGTTTCTGTTCTGTTCGGTTTTGAGTTGTTGCACGAGTCTTGTGTCTTGGTAAAGCATATGTTTGCATCCCTTCTTATTTTCACTGAAATGACTCCGATGTTGTATCACTACAAGACATTTAGGGCCGCATCCCTAAATGTGGCTCGTTGGTCAACTTTTTAAACTGAAAGGCAGTGAAAGACAAAAATGAATCTATGTCCAGGATGACCGTGGTTCAATTATCGATATTTTCCATCAGTTGAAACCAGCCCATGGCTCACTCCCATGGCGTTACTGTATTGAATTTGGACAGTTGTGTCCTATGTTGATGTGGAAGTCAGCCTTGTGCCTTGCATGTTGACACTCAGGAGTATCTTGACGTAGCATCCCAGGCGGGGACCACTTTCCCAATGTCAGTATATTATAAAGCTACTTGGATTTTACAATGTATTAAATTCATTTCTGACATCAAATGGTCTGTGCCATGTCAGCTCCTCCCTGCAGTCAAGTTCACACCAGTAATGAGAGGGTTGCTGATCTGAAACTGTGAATTGGGAGGTTGTTGTTGGCATACTTTGGAGGTGATGGCTGAGGTGAAGGCCCTTCTGTAATGCTCGCGGTTCACTACTGCCTACACTGCACTAGGGATGGGTGATAACTTATAATACACGATAAACCTAAAAAATTTGATACACACAACACACTGGCAGCACTGGATTTGCATACATGAATAAGACAAGTCCGTGATGGCACAATGTGCTCATGTGGCAGTGGTGGAGAGTGTGGTGGACTTTGGTTCACGATCGTAGTTTTAAACTTATTTTTAATACAGGGAACCTTTGAAACTGACATTGGTCGACTAAGTCTCTGGATTGGTGTTTGTTTTATTAGATTGAGTGGTCCTCATAGGTTCTCTGATGCGGTCGTCTGCCATCAACACATGAAGGTCTCACCCTGCACTGGCGCCTCGGCGCAACACTGTGTTTTCAATGGACCTCCGCTCCTGTGTTGGTGGCGGCGTCCTCTTCCGCGTCCCCAAATAGGGTTCGCTGATCGCAGACACAATCTCACAGGCAGCGCTAATGCTGCGACTCGGCATCAGTTGGGGACCATCAACAAATTCTGATTTGGTCGAAGTATTTTTAATATTTATTGAAATTTTCAATAAGGCAAAAAAAAAAAAAAAACCCAACCATTTTAGGAGAGAGAATTGTGGACAGGTTTTTCATCACACAAGACAGTTTGTATAATGATTTGGAGAATGGAACAGGACTA